>NC_135667.1:4975827-5575827 GCF_964188315.1 Podarcis muralis
GCCCTGGCGTCCTCATCTAACCAAGGCAGAATCTTGCAAATAAGTCGTGCAAGTTACAAAAGACATTTTTTCTTGTTCAAGTGATGTTTTTTTAAAACAACAACAAAGCATAGCTGCTATTACTCTACAGCCCTCTTGAAAATGAGCTTAGAGCAGCTGAAATGCATTTTTCCTAGGGACTTCTTTGTAAAATTTAATGTTATATTTGTCGCCATTTAGGGGTGGGCTTTGCCCCTGCTGTTCACTACACTGGTGAGTGCTTTCAAAGGGAAAGTGGTGGTGGTGAAACCCCAAATCTAGGCAGCTGTAGAGGCACTGAATGTAAGCTGGTGTGTTTGGCTGTATTCTGAAATCTCATTGGAGCCTCTGCTAGCTCTCCATATCGAGATGGAAATATGTGATGGGTATCTGTTCCTGTGCTGTTTAGCTCTCTCCCCCTGCTCCCACACTGCAAATCAGAGAACTGTAGCATGGAAGAGACCCTCTGCATTGCAGGAATCTCAACTGAAGCATCTGCACTTGCCAGCCAGCTGATACAGGGGACCTTAGGGGGAGGGTAATAAATAAATCCACCATCATCTTCATCAGTGGGGATGACCAAACGGAACTCCCCAGGATTCAGCAGGCCACAGAGGTAGCAGCCCAAGGTCTGTCCGTGGCCCCCACGAGGTCCAAGCGTTACAAGAAAACAAACCCACAATACTTCAGAACAGCAATGGGATTCTTTTCCAGATTTAACAAACATTTGACAAACGCAAACATTAAGTCCACCCCCTTTCCAAGTCCTGGAGATGGGGGGGGGGGTGTGTGTCCGGTTTCACAGTGCATGCACTGGTCCAGTCCAGCTTTGCCAGGAAAGCTTCATTCCCTGGCAACGGCCTAGGGAAAACCGGGGTCTATCCAGGAAGGGAGGAGAAACGTCTCTTGCGCTGCAGCAAACTGGGACCTGGGACCCTTCCCCGCATTTCCTCCCCAAAGTTCGGTCAAACGTTGGAGGCCTGCTGCCCTCTGGCGGTGCATCAGAGGTACTGCAAGGAGGCCAGGCTCTCCAGCTCCACCTCGATGGAGACAATGTGATGTCCTGGAACCATGGCCAGACCCAAGACTCTGGGCTCTCCGGCAGAGAAGGAGTCTGCAGAGCAAAGGAGGGAGAGGGTGAGAAGGAGGGTCCCATCTGCTCCTAATCCAGCCTTGGGCCTTCCAGAGGCTTGGGGCCACAGCTCGCAAGGTGCTGGCTGGCACCGATGGGAGTTGTAGTTCCAAGTGCCTGGAGGGCCCCAGGTTGGCAAAGGCTGTCTTCATCTCCCGGGCGCTTAAAGGCTCCCTCCAAAGAACACAGGGGCTTCCGTCCCCCAGGCACATGCCCCTCTCCTCTTCAAGAGAGGTCAAGGTAAAGGGACCCCTGACCGTTAGGTCCAGTCGTGGCCGACTCTGGGGCTGCGGTGCTCATCTCGCTTTATTGGCCGAGGGAGCCGGCGTCCAGCTTCCGGGTCATGTGGCCAGCAGGACTAAGCTGCATCTGGCGAACCAGAACAGCGCACAGAAACGCCGTTTACCTTCCCGCCGGAGCAGTACCTATTTATCCCTCTTCAAGAAGCCCCCTTGAAATTCTGTCTTGCCAGGAGAGCTGCTAAGCCCCACTAACCCTCTCCTGCCCCCCAACCTAATTCTTCGCTATTAGTACTTAAATCTTTTTCTCTGTTTCACTCCGCTATTGCATGAGTTTTTCCTCAATAGCCACAATCGGCTTACAAGCAAAAACAGGTGGAAAGCATTAAACAGGAAATGAATAAAGAAAGAAAGCTGATGGAACGATGGTGGAGACCCCAGGTGAGCACTAACCTGTGGGCTTGAGGTACTCCTGGGCGGAGCCAAGGATCACGTTGCAGTCTCGGTCGGTGCACAGGAAGCAGCCCACCAGGGTCCGCCCGTCCGTCATTCGGATGCGCATGCTCTTGTTGAGGAGGTTCTCCAGCTTCCGGCGGGCATGCAGGTATGGCGTGTCAGCTTTTTCCTCACCAGAGTCCTGGCAGAAACATTCAAAGGGTTAGCCAGAGGGATCTTTCCATAATACTTCGTAGGAAGAAATGTATTAGGGTATCTTTCCCTCCCACTCCCAGGTCCTGCCTTTTCGCTTTCCAGAGAGAGACTAAGCCTCTAGTCCTCATGGTGGCATATGGGCAATGCCTGGGGAAGTCTCTCTTGGGTAGGCTCTAGAATGCAAATTTGTGGTGGTGGGTTTTTAATATCTCAGGATCTGTTCATGCCCTGTGGTGGGGGTTAATTTACACAGGGCTTTTAAATTTGCTATAAGAGGGCCTTCTCAGTGGCTGCTTCCAAATTTTGGAGCTCCCTTCCTAGAGAGGCAGGACCAGCTCCCTCTTCGCTACGTGAAGATCGTTTTATTCCAAAAGGCTTTTCATAGAATCATAGAGTTGGAAGAGACCACAAGGGCCATCGAGTCCAACCCCCTGCCAAGCAGGAAACACCATCAGAGCACTCCTGACTTATGGTTGTCAAGCCTCTGCTTAAAGACCTCCAAAGACGGAGACTCCACCACACTCCTTGGCAGCAAATTCCACTGTCTTTTTGGGAACTGTTTTTAAGGAAAGAGCTTTTAATAGTGCTGTGCTGTTTTTACTATCTGAAATTTTAACGAACTTTTAAAATATTGTCTTGATTCTATTATTGTTTAATTACTTTTAAAATATTGCCATTGTTTCTAGCTTGTCATATTTTATCCTTGTGGTCTTAATTTTGGTAAGCTTCCTTGAGTCCAGGTCTGGGGGAGAAAGCTGGATGATTGCATTAACATTTCCTTCTTCTCCCCTTACATCATTGACAGTCAAGTGCGTTCATATTTTCCCAATTACCTAGAATGGTAACTCAGCTGAGAAGTGATAGAGGAGGTGTTAGAATTTTCATGAAACAGGTGTCATGTTCACTCCTGGGAACAACACACAATTTGCTTATTTTATATGCCAACACCCTACAAAACACACACACAGGAATTTATGTAGAGCCTTAACCTGTTCGCTCACCCTCTCTCTAGTGCTTGATGGAGATGGTTCTTTCGTGGATTCGTTGCCAACCAATAATATTTTATTATAAGTTCCTTTCACTATTCACAGTCAATAAGATTTGTTACAGAGTAGAAAAGAGGGCATCTTCTCCAAATCCAACCATAAAAGATTTACAAAACAGTTGAGAGGTTACTGATGAAAACCAAAAAAGGGTTCACTCTAGAACAGGAAAACTCTGCGTGAGCAGCCAGCAGGGCCCATGTTCAAGCCAACAAAGGTTGCCCACATTCATAAGGACCTAAGGAGAAAATGCTGGATCAGGCCAGTGGCCCACCTAGTCCAGCATCCTGTTCTCAACCAGGTGCCCCAGAAGGAAATCAGGAAGCAAGATTCGAGCACAAGAGCCACTCATAATAAATATATATTATCCTTCCACCCCGACCCACCCTGTAGGTAACCAGTGGCCTCTTCCCCCCCACTTTACTTTTTATTTGTTTGTTATAATTTTAACCCTGCCTTTCCTTCAAATGGGGCACATATGCTGCTGCTCCTGCCTGACCCACTCTTCATTTAATCCCCACAAGAGCCTTGAGAGGTAAGGCGAGCCGAGAGGCAGCACCTGACCTGCAAGGTGGACCTTGAGCTGCATGGAGGAAAATGTGGCATAAAATTGCGATGAAATACATACAGTGGTACCTCGGGTTAAGTACTTAATTCGTTCTGGAGATCTGTTCTGAACCTGAAACTGTTCTTAACCTGAAGCACCACTTTAGCTGATGGGGCCTCCCGCTGCCGCCGCACGATTTCTGTTCTCATCCTGAAGCAAAGTTCTTAACCTGAAGCACTATTTCTGGGTTCGCGGAGCCTGTAACCTGAAGCGTATGTAACCTGAGGTATCATTGTACATAAATAAGGCCACTAGTGAGGGCCCCCCCCAAAAAAAACCACTTAACCACCACACCATACTAGGCCCTTCCAGCCTAAATTTGTTTTTGGGGGTGCCTTATTATGCCCCCACTCCCAATTATTCCCATTTCCCATCCAATGTACTTACCCTCTCTATCCCCAGGGTACCTCCTTCTCCTCCCCTATTTGAGCACCCCACCCCATTATGTCCTCCCCCCTTTCTCACATCTGTAGGCCTCCCCCCTGGGCTCCTCACCCCAGGACTGGGACTGTTCCCGCAGCCATTCTCCTCTCCCCTCTGCTGCTGCTGCAACGGCTCTGGAAGGGCAGTGGCCGCCATCTTGACCCTCCCGCCGGCAGAGGGACTACAGCTCCCAGCAGGCCGCTCGGCTTCCCCGCCCCCTCGGCTCCCAGCAGGCTCTGCGCGCGCTCCCTCCGCCTTGCGCCCATCCTCTCGGCCCCAGACTACGTTTCCCGTCAGGCGCTGCGGCGGCTTCTCGTTGCCATGGCAGCGACGGACGCGGCCTACCGCTCTTCCTCTGGCTCCTCCCGGCGATGGACGTTTACCGGCCGCGCTATTACACCCCGAAGGAGGTGGAGGTGCACAACCGGCCCTGGGACCTCTGGGTCTCCTACATGGGGCGGGTCTATGACCTCAGCCCCCTGGCCGAGGCCTACAAGGGTAACGCAGGCAGCCTCTCGCTCTTCCCTATGGCGGCCCCAGGGCAGCCGGCAGATTTCCCCACCCAAGAAAGGGGTGTTGGGGGATGTGTGTTCAGACCCCTGGGCCCTCACTTGTGGGGTGCCTCAGGGTTCAGTCCTCTCCCCCATGCTTTTTAATATGAAGCTGCTGGGAGAGATCATCAGGGGGGTTGGGCTGGGTGTCCATCAGTATGCAGATGACACCCAGCTCTAAGGTAAAGGGACCCCTGACCATTAGGTCCAGTCGTGACCGACTCTGGGGTTGCGGTGCTCATCTCGCTTTATTGGCCGAGGGAGCCGGTGTACAGCTTCCGGGTCATGTGGCCAGCAGGACTAAGCCGCTTCTGGCGAACCAGAGCAGCGCACGGAAACGCCGTTTACCTTCCCACCGGAGCAGTACCTATTTATCTACTTGCACTTTGACGTGCTTTCGAACTGCTAGGTTGGCAGGAGCTGGGAGCGAGTGACGGGAGCTCACCCCGTCGTGGGGATTTGAACCGCCGAAGGTCGGCAAGTCCTAGGCTCTGTGGTTTAACCCACAATGCCACCTGCGTCCCGACACCCAGCTCTACCTCTCTTTTAAATCAGAGGCAGTGAAGGTCCTGTGTGAGTGTCTGGAGGCGGTTGGAGAAAGGATGGTGGCTAACAGATTGAGGTTGAATCCTGACAAGACAGAAGTACTGTTCTTGGGGGAGAGGGGGCGGGCGGGGGTGGAGGACTCCCTGGTCCTGAATGGGGCAACTGTGCCCCTGAAGGACCAGGTGCGCAGCCTGGGAGTCATTTTGGACTCACAGCTGTCTATGGAGGCGCAGGTTAATTCTGTGTCCAGGGCGGCTGTCTACCAGCTCCATCTGGTATGCAGGATGAGACCATACCTGCTTGCGGACTGTCTTGCCAGAGTGGTGCATGCTCTAGTTATCTCCTGCTTGGACTACTGCAATGCGCTCTACGTGGGGCTACCTTTGAAGGTGACCCGGAAACTGCATTTAATCCAGAATGCAGCAGCTAGACTGGTGACTGGGAGCAGCCGCCAAGACTACATAACACCGGTCCTGAGAGATCTGCATTGGCTCCCAGTACGTTTCCGAGCACAATTCAAAGTGTTGGTGCTGACCTTTAAAGCCCTAAACGGCCTTGGTCCTGTATACCTGAAGGAGCGTCTCCACTCCCATCGTTCAACCCGGACACTAAGATCCAGTGCCGAGGGCCTTCTGGCGGTTCCCTCATTGCGTCAAGTGAGGTTACAGGGAACCAGACAGAGGGCCTTCTCGGTGGTGGCACCTGCCCTGTGGAACGCCCTCCCTCCAGATGTGAAGGAAATAAGCAGCTATCTTCTCTTTAAAAGACATCTGAAGGCAGCCCTGTTTAGGGAAGTTTTTAATATTTAGTGCTGTATTGTTTTTAACACTTGATTGGAAGCCGCCCAGAGTGGCTGGGGAAACTCAGCCAGATGAGCAGGGTATAAATAATAAATTATTATTATTATTAGAGAGCCAGTGTGGTGTAGTGGTTAAGAGCGATAGTCTCATAATCTGGGGAACTGGGTTCGCGTCTCCGCTCCTCCACATGCAGCTGCTGGGTGACCTTGGGCCAATCACACTTCTTTGAAGTCTCTCAGCCCCACTCACCTCACAGAGTGTTTGTTGTGGGGGAGGAAGGGAAAGGAGAATGTTAGCCGCTTTGAGACTCCTTAAAGGGAATGAAAGGCGGGATATCAAATCCAAACTCTTCTTCTTCTTCTATTATTATTGTTATTATTATTGGGGGGGGGCGGGTGGGTCTGAGGGAATGCTGAATGCACAAGAGAAGGCGTCCCGCGGGGGTGGCAAATCCAGGGTCTGCCTTCTCCATGCAACCCTCACGAGGGAAGTGGGGCCACTGCCTTTTCCAGGAGGGCGCCTCGTTTGGGCCACTGCTGGGAAAGAGGGTGCTTGGCTAGGGGGCCTGATCCAGCACTGATCTCTCACGTTTATGGTGCGAGTTGTTTTTCCACTGCATCGCATGTGCAGGCCTTGTGTCCTGCTTTTCCTCCCTCTCTCCTGTGTCGAGATCCCCAATGTTGCCCGTTTTGTTTTCCCCTGATTTGGAAAATAGCACATTCTTTACAAGGTCCTCTCCAGCTTTTTTGTTTTTGTTTAGAATCATAGAATCATAGAGTTGGAAGAGACCACAAGGGCCATCGAGTCCAACCCCCTGCCAAGCAGGAAACAGCATCAGAGCACTCCTGACATATGGTTGTCAAGCCTCTGCTTAAAGACCTCCAAAGACGGAGACTCCACCACACTCCTTGGCAGCAAATTCCACTGTCGAACAGCTCTTACTGTCAGGAAGTTCTTCCTAATGTTTAGGTGGAATCTTCTTTCTTGTAGTTTGGATCCATTGCTCCGTGTCCGCTTCTCTGGAGCAGCAGAAAACAACCTTACTCCCTCCTCTATAGGACATCCTTTTATATATTTGAACATGGCTATCATATCACCCCTTAACCTCCTCTTCTCCAGGCTAAACATGCCCAGCTCCCTTAGCCGTTCCTCATAAGGCATCGTTTCCAGGCCTTTGACCATTTTGGTTGCCCTCCTCTGGACACGTTCCAGTTTGTCACTGTCCTTCTTGAACTGTGGTGCCCAGAACTGGACACAGTACTCCAGGTGAGGTCTGACCAGAGCAGAATACAGTGGCACTATTACTTCCCTTGATCTAGATGCTATACTCCTATTGATGAGGCCCAGAATTGCATTGGCTTTTTTAGCTGCCGCGTCACACTGTTGGCTCATGTCAAGTTTGTGGTCAACAGTGTGACGCGGCAGCTAAAAAAGCCAATGCAATTCTGGGCCTCATCAATAGGAGACCTCCAAAGCACTGGTGGGCGACCCGAGGCCTTGGGAGGCAAATGTGGCCCTCAGGGCCTCTATATTTGGCCCTTGGAATTTTCCCCAGGCCACGCCCCTCACTGGCCTTGGTTCGCAACCTCCTGGAGCGCTTTTGCCTGGCTGGAACGTGTCGAACTCCAACAAAGCCTCTTCCCAGGGGCAAAACTAGGCTTTATTTCACCCAGGTCAAAGACCCAGTTTGGCACACACACCCCCAATTTGTGTACACACACATACAGGCTGGGAGCCTCACTGGTGCCCCTCTGGAGGCTTCACCCAGGGCAAAATAACCGAGCTAGCACCCCCCCCCCATAGCTACGGCTCTGCCTCTTCCTTCCCTGGATAGATAGAGAGGGTGTGTGTGTGTGTGTGTGTGTACACAGGCATTATGCCACTCGCTTTTGCCTCTGGCCCCATTCATCACTGACCTATCCCCCTCTTGTGGAAGCGTGCTCCTTTGGCTAAAAAAAAAAAAGGGCTCCCTGCTCCTTATGGGAAAGACTCCTCTCTATTGGAGGCTGTGAAGAAGGACTACCAGTCAAACAAGATAATACGGGGCTAGCTAGAGCACTGGTGTGACTTGAGGATGGGCAAGCTTCACATGTACCTTATCTATATTCTCTGCCTGTTCAGGTGATCTCTTATTGAAGCCTATTCTAGAAGCAGCGGGGAAAGACATTAGCCACTGGTTCAACCCCAAAACCAAAGACGTGAGTACCTGCAGGTCTTGGCGCTCGGGGCAACTTAGGGCAGAGATCTTGGCTGAGTGGGAAACTCTTGGAAAATCAGAGTTTTGTTTTACTCTTACAGAATGTTGATGTGTTTCTCCATAGGAGTGTTGCTGGTCATTTATTGTTGTTGTTGTTGTTAAAAATTGGTATACTGCCCTTCATCCACAGAACTCAGGGCAGTTCACAACATAAAAATGTAATATAACTACAGTGGTACCTCGCAAGACGAATGCCTCGCAAGACGGAAAACTCGCACGACGAAAGGGTTTTTGGTTTTTTGAGCTGCTTCGCAAGACGGAAACGCCTTGCAAGTTTGTTTCCTTTTTCTTAAAACCGTTAATACAGTTGCGACTTGACTTCGAGGAGCAACTCATAGCACGCGGTGTGGTAGCCTTTTTTGAGGTTTTTGAAGACTTTGGTGATTTTTGAAGCTTTTCCAAAACTTTTCCGACACCGTGCTTCGCAAGACGAAAAAAATCGCAAGACGAAAAAACTCGTGGAATGAATTAATTTCGTCTTGCGAGGCACCACTGTACCAAACTTTTAATATAAAATGTAATATAAAATGTAATGTAACTACCAGACTTTTAGAAGACATCTGAAGGCATCCCTGTTTAGGGAGGCTTTTAATGTTTGATGCATTACTGCAATACAATATAATTATAGAATACAATACATGATAAAATACATGATAAAAGCAAGAACAACAAACCAATACCCTCTTCCCTTCCCACAAACACATTAAAAGGGGCATAGGGTTTTAATTCTCATTGCAGGCTTCCTTTGCCTCTGCCTACCCCATTCTCTGGACTGCTATTGGTCCTGCAGATTTTTGTTCTGTTTGCAAAGCTTGCGCAATGTCCTACTTCTGGTGGCCTATGTGTACACTGCTGCACTATGACAGTCTTCGCTAACCTGGTGCCTTACATATGCTTTGATGGGAAGTTGTTGGCCAAAACTTATCATGGGCACCAGGTTGGCGAAGGCTGCAGCATTAGAAGGAAATGTTGCCAGGGGCAGGATGCTAAAACCACAGTGAGGGAGAAACATGTGCCCACTCCACAATTTAACCAGTGTCCCACATACATCTTTCTCAGTTCTTTGTAAGTTTATTCCCATCTTTACAGTCACAGATGTGATTTGTTACATCTTTTATTATTTCCCCTGCATAATTTTCCACCATCCTTGCTCGGAAATTTGATTTCGCCGCTTTCAGACTTAAGGACTCATTTGTATCATTACTAGTTTGTTAACAATTTCCTTGACTTGTTGTCCCAAACAGAATACATTTGAAAGACTCTGTGTTAGGTCCTTAAGGGCAGAGTAAAAAAGGAGCAAACATTTCCATCACTGCAAATGCCAAAATAATTGTTTCTGGAATCCCATTTTGGGGCATATTCTGTTTGTCGTGCATATTGAATCCTCTTATCTCCATGTCTCAACCTGTCCCATTTATAATGATCCTTAGGAGAGGTGCTTCTTAAGGGTCCCCAGCCAGGAATGGCACATTATGTAGTAACATATTGTACTTTCCTCTTGGTGCAAACTTAAAATGTATCTGTTTTCCCTGGCGTTTACATGATGTAAATTCTGGAACTGCCCACATTTTAAAAAGGTCTTTCAGTATGAAATTTATATTGGTTGTTTTAAGTGATCTTTTTGCCTGCCCCTGAGTTTATGGTGTATATGGGATGGCTGCAACTTGCTGTCCCAGGGTTTGGCAACAATGGTGGGATAGAAATTTACCAAAGAAAGAAAGAAAGAAAGAAAGACTTATTTGAAGCCACTCCCCTCTTAACTGAGAAAGGCCCTGATTTCCCTCCTTCCAGATACAGACACACATTAACCCTCTAACAGGATGCCTTAAGTACTACACCCCACAAGGTCGCTTTGTGCACATCCCACCTCCTCTGCCTCGTACAGACTGGGCCAATGACTTTGGCTTGCCCTGGTGGAGAGATGGCAACTACGAGGTGGGCATCCTGTCTGCCAAAACCAGACGCATACGGATCATCAACACTCTGACCTCTCAGGAACATACCCTTGAGGTGAGTCCTGCCCCACCTTTGCAAAGGTAGGATTTAAGAAAGAAAAAACACCCAAGATATTATTGGCAATTGTCCTTCTTCCTTTGCTAATGTTCCTCTGATGGGACGGTGTTGTGGACCTCCATTCTGCCCGGCTTGTCTGTGCCTCCCCAGGATGTGGAAAACTTGGTTTTCAGGTGCACTTGGACCTCCTGTGATTCCACCCATGGATGTAACATGGTGCTCTCCGCAGGTCTGTGCAGAGGAATCCATGTGGGAGATCCTTCGGCGGTACTTGCCCTACAACGCCCATGCAGCCAGCTATACATGGAAATATGAACGCGTCAATCTAGACATGGATAAGAACCTGCAGCAGAACAACATTCCGGATGAGGATGAGGAATTCTACAATCTCTACATGGACGCTGATGCCTTCACCCCAGCCATCCTGCTCTACTTCAACGATGACCTCACTGAGCTCTAGGTAACCCCAAAATGGAGAAGGAACTGGTCCCATCTCCAGCCATGCTGCCCCCTACCCCAGCAGCCCCTCATCTAGCGTGCTTATTTATAAGAATATTTATAAACCACCAACTCGTTTAAAAAATGCATCATGTGCAATAAAACCTTTCAAAGGCTGTAAAATTCCAAAATCATAAGATGCAGAACAAATGACCAACACTGAGTCGAATTAGTTCTCTAAGAAGGCTTGGTTAAACCAGAACAGCAGGGAAAACAAGCTTCCTCCATCTTCTCAAGGGGCTGTCACATGGAAGATGAAGCAAGCTTGTTTTCTCCTGCTCCAGAGATTAGGACTTGAACCAATTGATTCAAGTTGCAAAAAATGAAATTCCAACTCAACACCAGGAAGAACTTTCTGACAGTAAGAGCCGTTCGACAGTGGAACGGTCTCCCTCGGAAGGTGGTGGACTCTTCTTCCTTAGAGGTTTTTGAAGCAGAAGTTGGATGGCCATCTGTCATGGATGCTTTAATTGAGAGTCCTGGATGACAGGAGTTGGACTAGATGACCCTTGGGGTCCCTTCCAACTCTACAGTTCTATTTTAGGTGCTTGCCTGATTTCGATAGTTCCAAAATACAGGTGAAACTCGAAAAATTAGAATATCGTGGAAAAGTTCCTTTATTTCAAGAATTCAACTTCAAAGGTGAAACTAATATATGAGATCGACTCGTGACATACAAAGCGAGATATGCTTCTACTTCTCGGAGGTCCAATCTTGCTCGATTTGCAATCCTTGTTTTGCTGATTTCCTTGAATATTCTAATTTTCTGAGATGGTTACATTTGGGGTTTTCATAAGCTGTAATGCCATGATCATCGCAATGATAACAAATCAAGGCTTGACATATCTTGCTTTGCATGTCACGAGTCTATCTCATATATTAGTTTCACCTTTCAAGTTGAATTATGGAAATAAAGGAACATTTCCACGATATTCTAATTTTTCGAGTTTCACCTGTGTATTCATTTATCTGATTTATGCTTCACCTTTCCTCCAGAGAGCTCAAGGTAGCACGCATGGCTTCCCCCTCCCCATTTTATCCTCACAATAACCCTTGTGAGGTAGGTTAGACTAAACGGCAGGAAAGAACCAAGGTCACTCTATGAACTTCCTCATTGAGTTGGGATTTGAACCCTGGGCTCCCAGGTCCCAGCTAGGGTTGGGCAATATCTGATTTTCAGCATCTTAATATATCACCAACTAAACATCTCGATATAGCGATATATCACAATGTCCAAAATAAAGATTCAGCTACGTAGAGGTGTTGGCTGGCTTCACGTTTTTCCTGCATTGTGATTTTGGCCAGGGCCTGCTCTTGTGATTCGCTGCCCCCGGCATGCGGCAGAAGTTGCAGGAATCGAGAGAAGCATTGTCTGGCTTCACAGACTTCCCCACATTGTGATTTTTGCATAGCACACACATTCCCTTACAACTCATTAAGGCTGCTTAGTTTCTCAGATGGGAGACTTACTGGGATACCGAGGAAAGAACCCTGGGAGGAGGCTGAATAGTGGAAGGAGTCTACATTTGGGGACAGCAAGGCTGTCGCCCTTCCTCTGCTAAAAAGCCTTTTGAACGAATCTGCGAGAGCTTCAGTAAATGTGTTTCTCAGTCAGAACACCCCCAGATTCTGTGTTTGCAAAGAGGGCACACCCTGCTTTTCCTCCATTGATCAGGAAGGCGTTTCCTCTCGGCCCACCTTGGAACTGGTTACCCAGAAGTCAGCAACAGAGATGGAAAATGGCGTTTGTGAAAATTCACTCTAGACTTGAGATGACGAAGCTCCTGTATTTCAGGGAAACTTTCTGGATAGGAGGTGCCACAGAAAAATTAAAGCCTTTTATACAAAGCAGACACATTGCTAATATTCAGGGAGAAACGAGAACATGAGAGTCAACATGGGCTTGATCCAGTATGAGGCCTGTATAAGGGCACTCTTGGGCCAGTTGTCCCACGTGGCTGGAGTTTGATATTTGCTGGAAATGAAGGTGTACCAAAACCCGATAATTTCACATGAATGGACTGCTGGAAAAGGATTTCACCAACCTTTGGTTGCATCCACCCTAGACTTAGGAGCAGTTTAGGAAGTAGCCACTAGATGTCAGCAGTGGCTCATCAAGCAGCCATTTTGAGGTCTGTACCGCAACCCTTGAAATGGTTTTAAATATAGAATAATGACTCTCACATTCAGTGGTTGATTATTCTGCAGGGTCATAGCCAATGGGAGAAGCACTGCTGCTGCTTTTCCCTTTTCATCTGGAGCAGAACACACGCACCTCCACTCGCCTTTCCCCACAGCCTTTTGAAATTCAAACTTTGTTACTAACATCCTCTGGCTGGTTTTTTTTTAAAATTTGTTTTTGTTAAAGATTTTCTTGGTTTACAAAAATACATGCCTTGTCTCTTTTATTCCAGGTTGTGCAGTCTTCCTTACAAATCAGTTACATTTGTTGGGAGACATTAGTGATGGGGAAGAAGAGGGGGAAGAGGAGGGGTGGGGTGGTGAGGCTTATATTCTTTTGTATAGTGTATGTGTGGCATTTTGGGCCAGCGTCCACTGGGTAGGTTCTCTTTCTATTTTTCTATTGCATTTCCTTGGTAGTGAGAGGTATTGGGGGGCAGGGTGTGGTTGGTTGTCTGTGGTTGTCTGCAGCGGGGTCTGTTTGCATTTGTGAGATGGGGAGGGCTTGTTGGGTCATGTAAGCATCCTCTGGCTGTTGAGACTCTGGGGAATCCTGGGCTCAAATCCCCACTCAGACATGAAGCTCAGGGTGACCTTAGGTCAATTGTTTTATCTCAGCCTAACCTACACCACGGGACGCGGGTGGCGCTGTGGGTAAAAGCCTCAGCGCCTAGGACTTGCCGATCGAAAGGTCGGCGGTTCGAATCCCCGTGGCGGGGTGCGCTCCCGCTGCTTGGTCCCAGCGCCTGCCAACCTAGCAGTTCGAAAGCACCCCCGGGTGCAAGTAGATAAATAGGGACCACTTTCTAGCGGGAAGGTAAACAGCGTTTCCGTGTGCGGCTCTGGCTCGCCAGAGCAGTGATGTCACGCTGGCCACGTGACCCGGAAGTGTCTGCGGACAGCGCTGGCCCCCGGCCTCTTGAGTGAGATGGGCGCACAACCCCAGAGTCTGGCAAGACTGGCCCGTACGGGCAGGGGTACCTTTACCTTTTAACCTACACCACAGGGTTGTTGTGAAGGTTATAGGAGTAGAACCATGTAAAGTCACATTGAGCTCCCTGGAGGACAGGCATGATAACAATGCAATAAATAAAACACAGACTCTGCAGTAGTCTTTGCCAACCCGGTGCCCTCCAGATGTTTTGGGCTGCAGCTTCCATCGGCCCCAGCCAGAATGTGCTGATGGGAATTGTAGTCCAAAACATCTGGAGGGTACTAGGTTGGCAATGCTAATGTAGAGTCGATACCTTTATTATGGCACTAATTACAATTCCAGCATCTTCTACAATACTGCTGCATTAGTTGGGGTAAATGGCAAAAATTCGCCTCTCCCACAAATCTGGAAACACTGTGGTTTGGGGTCAAGTGATTTAATATGTTGAGGGAGCCAATACCTAATATCAGTACCCTGGTTATCAGAGCCAAACATGGTTACAAACTTTCGAGCTCAGAATTCATACACAGACAGCACAATCCCGTATGTGTTTACACAGAAGAAAGTCTCTTTAGGATTGCAGGAGAAATCTGCTTTGTCATCCTGCAGATACAAAAGAAACCTGTATTTGTAGAGAAGCTAAATCCGTATTCACATGTGCTAATGGAAAAATGATTTCTGTTCCCAGAATGTCCACTTTTTTCATATATAGAAGTTGGGAAGATAGTGACCCTTCTCTCAGCTGGGAGTATGATTTTTCTCCCTTTCTGACGCCTCCATAATTGCCACCAAGCAACACAATTTGTGTTTCTTTTCTCTCATATGGAAAAGAAGTCTCAAGTTATTTAACTGTTTTTTTAAAAGACAGTTCTTCAGCTTTGAAAAGACAGAATTTAAAATGCACGTAATTGCTGAAAGAATTCCCAGCTCATCCAGATCCCCTAAGTGCTTCTTCTAGTCAAGATGGTCTTATGTTGCTTCTGAAGTACTCTTTGTCAGACCTCTGAAGGAGATGGCTTTTTTTTGGGAAGCAGCCACTCTGGACACCTCTATCCCTTTATGTGCTTTTGCTGTTCAAGCATGCTGCGTCAAGGTTGCTAATCAAAAAAGTAGTTCTTAGCTAATTGTTGAGAACTGGATGGAACACACACAGAGAGAAAAGGAAATATCAAACAGCAGTCCTGGAATATGGGGGTAGGAACATCTGTGGATCATGCGGGGACATCCAGTGCGGCAGAAAAGGAAGCGCTTAGAGCTGAGTCAAGCTAGACTCAGGGGATCAGGGAGGCCTGTGGTGAGCCATAACCCCTCCAGTGAGTGCACTTGTGTGATAATTGCTTTGGTGGGAGAGACAGTAACAGCTGGGCTCCCTGCTTGCTAACCTGTCTCTGTAGGCAAAGTGATGGTGGTGCTGTGTGTGTGTGTGTGTGTGTGTTGCTGGGAGGTCTTGCTTTAGAAGAAGAGCATGACAGAACTCAGGGGAGGCCATTGAAAAAGCAAACCCAGCCTCTCAGCTTCTAAAGGGCACAGCCTACCCACTCTCAGATACTTGGGAACGCTTGCTTGGTGCTGGAGGCCTATCAGAAATGGAAGAACCATAGATGATTCCTATGCTTAGCACAAAAGAAATGTAAGGAATTCACCAGCTGCCAATTTGCTACGTGGCCTAGTTCAAGGTGTTACTAATAGTATATAAAGCCCCAAACAGTTTACCTGTGAGATCACCTTCTATGTCCACACGACTGCTTGGATCAGCAGAACTGGCACTCTTACAGGTGCCACACAATATTTGTTTCACATCTGTAAGAAATGGATCTTTTAGTTGGCAGCACCCGCAATTTGGAACTTCTTGCCGATTTATTGTACTCTTTTTTTTCTCCTGCTAAAAACATTTTTTGTTAGAAAGGCCTACCCAGATACATTGAATTTTGATATGTTTTCAGTTTAGCACTGATTTAAATGTTTTAAATAGTTGTTTTTAATGGTTTTAACCAATAATTTTACTGTTTTATTCTTTTTGTAAACAGCATTGAGGTTTTTTACAATCAAGAGGTGTGTGATTTTTTTGAAATAACGAAAAGACTGTTTCCTTAGAAATTTGCATACTGAGCCAGAATAATTTAAAGTGTACTTTGAGCCAAATAAGCATTAAACACACCAACCCCAAATGCATTATGCAGAAGCAGGTTCTGCTGCTATCAGTGCAGCTTCCTTCCATATGATGTATTTATGATTGGGATCTCCATCCCTCTGAAGACTGATTAATTTCTTGTAGTGTGTTTTCAAAAGCCTTTCTCCTGTTGCTATCCTAAGATGTTCACAACAATAAATTTCACTTAGAAACCAGGAAACAGGAACTTGCAAATCCATACAGATATTTTAGATATATACATACAATGACATACAACCCCAGAGGCAGTGGCGTAGCGTGGGGGGTGCAGGGGGGGCCGGCCGCACCGGGCACAACATCTGGGGTTAGGGCAAATCCACGGGTTAGGGGGCGCAAATCCACGGGTTAGGGGGCGCAAATCCACGGGTTAGGGGGCGCAAATTACTTGCCTTGCCCCGGGTGCTGACAACCCACGCTACGCCACTGCCCAGAGCGGGCATTAAAACAGAGCAACCGCCCCCACCCCACCCTTACTGTAAGAAAATAGCATTGGACGCAAATACGGCACAGAATACAGAGGGAAGTTTCACATTTTGGAGTTTCCTTTGGGAAGTTAATTTTATCATTTAGAATATGTTGGGGGTATTAAAAGGAAAACCACAGTTTGCAAGGGAGGATGAACCAAAGACTGACAGGTGTCAGAAAGGAGAGGTTAGAGGAAGCATAACAGGAAGGAAACTAACCTTGGATTTTGCACAGTGCTACACCAGCTGGCCTCAGGACTCCAGCTGTCTTTCCCAATAGGCACCCTGCGTGCTCCTCACATTAAGCTGCCTGAGCATCTTCCTGCACCACTTTCCCACTGCTCCTTATGGTTACTGGTGATCCAGTCTCGCTCCTCACAGTCTTCAAAAACTGCACCTGCATGTGGTGCCTGTGCCAAAATGAAAACAAACAAAAAGCATTATATATACACAAACAAGCTGGCACGCTTGGAGCAGCAACACTGTTGAGTGAAGTGATGGTTCTGGAAGGGTGCATCCCAGGCCAGGAACCAACAACAACAACAACAATAATAATAATAATAAGAAGAAGAAGAAGAAGAAGAAGAATAATAATTTATTTCTACCCTGCCCATCTGGCTGGGTTTCCCCAGCCACTCTGGGCTGCTTCAAAAAAAATAAAATAAAAAATACATTAAAATATCAGTCAGTAAAAACTTCCCTAAACAGGGCTGCCTTCAGATGTCTTCTCAAGGTTATATACCGTAGTTGTTTATTTCTTTGACATCTGATGGGAGGGCGTTCCACAGGGCAGGCGCCACCACCAAGAAGGCCCTCTGCCTGGTTCCCTGTAACTTGGCTTCTCGCAGGGAGGGACCTGCCAGAAGGCCCTTGGAGCTGGACCTCAGTGTCTGGGTTGAACAATGGGGATGGAGACGCTCCTTCAGCTATACAGCCCCCCAAGGCACACCTGGTGTGCTGGTAATAAGCCTGAAAGTATTTGCTGCCGTTGCTCTTACACCTAACTTCCTGGAGTTGTAACAGCAAATGTATGAGCTGAGAGAGGCAACTCTGATCCAGGAGTCCTCTCGGAGTACCAAGTCAGGGTGGGTGGGAGACATAGGAGCTAACTCCTAGGGGCAAAGGTCCCTTCAGCCCCAATAAAATATATGAGGAGGCCACCCTCCCTCCAAGTTGATGGACACTGCCATTCAAACGGTGTGTCTTGTGATCAGTTTTGCACGTTGGGACTTACCTGCCCCCCCTCCAATATTTTATTCAAGTTTGCACCCTTCGGCGGGAGGGGTGGTTTGCACTGTCTCTTGGTCACTTTGGCTCCACCTACAGTTCTCCTGATGCTTTCCTGCATCCATCTTGCTTCCTGATTATCACACTTTATATGAGAGGAAGTGAAGCAGGTTTTGCAAGCTGTGTGTGTGTATAGGTCACCTGGTCAGAAGCATCCCAGGCCCTGAGATTACTGGGTCCAAACCTGAAACCTAGGGGTGGCCCCCAGTGATGTCAGGGAGAGACACCCCTAGTTATATCACAGGGCAGCCCCCAGAGATATCACAAGGGTGGGCCCTGGAGATGGAAGTAAATTGGAAGAGGGGGAACAGAGGGCAGACACCTCCAGAGTGCCTATATGCTATAATTTGAAGCCGGACTGAAGTTTGCAGGCTGCATGCACAGTCTTCTTAATATACATTTATTTCATTAAAGGAGCTCTCGCCCATCTGGAGTGGCCCAGGCAAACCTGGAAACATCATGTCAGAGCTGGAGACCTGGCAACCCAAGGGTATGCTACTATGCCAAAGAGCAGAACGATCCAGAATTCTGTGGCCAAGCACCGTAATGTGGCTGTGGTCGTGTTCCTGTTGGGCCTTGGAGTCTGTAATATTTCTCGGTCCAGCAACAGACACCGAGAATGAGAATGAGGAGTAACTTTATTAAAAAGCTTTATTCAGAGGTGCCGCTAAGACCCTCTTTTAGAACTGGTACTCAAGGCCTAAGGAACAGGCTAGTTCATGTGACTCCAGAGCAAGTCGTCAAATTGCCAATGGACAATTAACATGAAGGAAGAGCCAGAAAATTACAAGCTCTGTCATTGCACAATTCACAGGGCCATATGCCAAAACTCTTCAGGCAACATCTGGAGAGCCAGAGGTTAGCTGCCCCTGGTGCAAATGGTACTAATCTAGGTGGGCCAATGGCTTGCCTCTGTATAAAGCAGTTTCCTCCATTCCTAACTGCACTCTGTCCACATTTGCAGCCGCCGCATTGGGAACATGCCTCGCATTCCTCCCTCTGTTCCTTCTAGGGGGGTGGCATTAAGCTCTCCCCCCCCCCAGCTGTGACAGAGATAACGGGCATCTGTCTACTCCCATGCCATGCCAACAAGGCCGCAGGCTGTCACATCAGGCCAGCTGTCCTTTCTCCCTGCCCCCTTGGATGGGTGCTGTCCTTGGTAGCTGCAGCAGAAGGGAAAAAGTACAACCCCTCTCTGCAAGCTCTGTAATTTGAAGGTTGACCATTCTCTTGTGGTGTGGTGCTGGCAGGTGCCATAACCTCAGGGAGGCTCGGACTTGTATAGAGAACAGATGGACTTGCGACCGCTGTCCTCTGTCTGTGAAAAGGGAACCCTGCCCACTCTGCCTCGAAAGAACAGCTGCTCTTGGCCAATGATGCCTGGTTTTTCCTTTTTTCTTCTGCACTAGCAGTGCTTTTGTCTCTCCCTACACTGCCACCTGGTTGTGGCCCCACAGTTGTGGAATCCTGGCCGAAAGAGGCCTGTTTGGCTACGCCACTGCTGAACCTCTGCTGCACTGCAAAGGCATGGCCTTTCTCATAGTGTTTGGTGGAGCAGTAATTTCCTGGTAGATCTTATCTGCTGTCTGGCAACCCTTATGCTGCAATCCTATACTGCGGGCTTGGTCAACCTGGTGCCCTCCAGATGTTTTGTACTACAGCTCCCATCAGCCTTAGCCAGCATGGAACTGATGCAGGGTCATTCGTTTCCCCATTTTCCCCCCTTTCATTTTTAAGTTTATTTTTTCATTTAATTTTTAATTCCATTGGCACAGCTGTGAGACCAGCACATTTTGGCCCCTGCTCTATTAGAACTTTTGCATCCCATATGGTCATTAAAATAACTTGTAATTACGACCGTGTACCTCATTAGACTTATTTCCTCCTCCCTCCCAATCCATTTCCTTTTTGTGTTGTGTCTTTTTATATTGCAAGCCTGGTGGCAGGGACAGTTTAGTTTTCTTTTCTTTTTAGTGATCCATAAGACACACTGAGAGCCCCCCCCCCTTTTTTTTTTTGCCTGAAGAGCTGGATAAAAATTCTGTAAGCAAAAAACTGGGCAGTGAGTCAAGGTCTTATTTCTGAGTAAACATGCAAGGGGGTGCACTTAAAAAAATATATTTGTAATATTTTTACTGAGATTTATTACACTGTTGCATTTTTGTAAGACAAAGGCAGGATATGCTTATTTTTAAAAATGAGAGAATTGCTTGTGACCACATGGTCTCTCCTTCCACATGTTCATTCCCAAAAAACCAAACTTGTCCCTATGACTTTCTCCTCCCTTGTCTCTCATAAACCATTGCATGATTAGACACTGGTGTTGAATTCTCTGCTTTGTCTTTGACATATTTTCCTTCTTATAGTGTTGCCTGAAACGAGCCATCAAATGGTTAATGCTTAGTGACAGCCACTGTTTAAGCTTCTGTGGTATGAGGTAGAGAATGAGGCTATGTGATACACTGGTTAGAGACCAGGTTCAAATCTCTGTTCAGCCATGAAGCTTGCTTGATGTCCTTTAGCCTTTCACCACCACCCTCTCAATCTAGCCTACCACACATGGTTGTTGTGAGTCTTGGGAAACTTACACTTGCCAGGAGCGACGTCTCAGTGCTTTCCACATGTGCTGCATCAGGAAGAATTTTGGGTGTCCCATGGCAGGACACAGTCTCAAACAAGGATGTGCTCTCCCAAGTCCACATTCCCAGCATGTTCATGCTCCTGTCTCAGCAACTTCTATGCTGGCTTGGTGGTGGAAAATGGTAGGATCCCAAAGGATGTGCTCTATAGGGAGCTGCCTTCAGATACCAGGCCTGTCGGCAGACCATATAAAGGCTGACAACATCACCCCCACAATGTGGGAATCCCTTGCAGATGACCACAGCACCTGGAGACAGTCGGGTCACTGCTGTGGAAACACAACCTCAAGAGAAATTAACACTGGGAGGAGTGCAGAGAGAAGAAATGCCATGGTGTATCTGTAACAGTAGCAGAGACATCACCTTGCCAACGAAGGTCCGTATAGTAAAAGCCATGGTTTTCCCAGTAGTGATGTATGGAAGTGAGAGCTGGACCATAAAGAAGGCTGATTGCTGAAGAATTGATGCTTTTGAATTCTGGTGCTGGAGGAGACTCTTGAGAGTCCCATGGACTGCAAGAAGATCCAACCTCTCCATTCTGAAGGAAATCAGCCCTGAGTGCTCACTGGAAGGACAGATCCTGAAGCTGAGGCTCCAAGACTTTGGCCACCTCATGAGAAGAGAAGACTCCCTGGAAAAGACCCTGATGTTGGGAAAGATGGAGGGCACAAGGAGAAGGGGACGACGGAGGACGAGATGGTTGGATGGTGTTCTTGAAGCTACCAGCATGAGTTTGATCAAACTGCGGGAGGCAGTGGAGGACAGAAGTGCCTGGCGTGCTCTGGTCCATGGGGTCACGAAGAGTCGGACACGACTAAACGACTAAACAACAACAATCTGTAACAGTGAAACTGGACATCTTCATCTGCCGCAGCTGCAACAAAACATGTCTCTCCCACAGCAGTTGCCACAGCCACAGCAGGTGCTGTAACTAACGGCTTGACTTCACTCTCAAAGGCACACTCTTCCATCGTCTCCCAAGACAGACAGGTGCCGGCAGATTGTTGTGAGGATAACCATTCTAGGCCAACCTTTAGCTCCTTGGAGGAAAGACAGGGTGTAGATTTAGTAAAATAAATAAAATGACTGGCTCCATGAGGTCTAAAGCAGTCACCAATAGCAGGCTGGCCTGCTGTACAATGCCTGGCTCCCTCCCTGCTCTGTAGCGCCTACTCTAAACCCTTGACTATAAATGAACAGGATGGCTAATCCTTACATCCAATCAGTTGTGGGTTCTTATGAACTTTTAACATATTTCAAACTGGCTATCCTTTCATCTGGTTATTTTTTGGGGTGGGGTGGGGTGGGGGAATGGCTCAAGCTGTCCACAATCCAGTGCCTTGTGATGGAAGAGAAGACACACCAATACAGCTGTGCTTGAAGGAAACACTAGAGAATGTGACCTCTGACCTGGAAATCCTCCAGTGATTCTCATTTCCTAGTGAGCCAAAATTCCTAGGACTAGTTGCAGAGACATGCGGGTTATGGAAAAACAAATCTCCCCCAAAATCAGTTATAATTTTGCCAGAAGTCTTAAGACATTTGAGGATTTTGCCAAGAGGTGGGAGCGCTTGCTCTTGGTTTCTGAATGCTGGAAGGTGTCAATAAACCGCCTGAGGTCAGAGGGGATGAATTTGCAACAGATGCCACCTGCACTCTGATTTTCTGAATCAAAGTGTGTAATTCCCATGTTTCCACAGGCTTTCACAGAAGTGTGTGTGTGTGTCTACGTCAGTCACATTGTAATCAGCAGGGGAAAGGCCTTGAAAGATTTCTTCCCACCCCCGAGCCAAACAGCAGCAGTTCCCTTGAGGGAAGAGCAGGCTTGTGGGGTAATGAGCAACACATCTTTGACCCTCTTGAAAGACAAGATGCAGTTGTGTGTGTGAGCTGTTGAAATAAATTCTACATTTCCCCTATTAGTATCATGCTGCAGGTTCCTTGATAGGATTCCTGACACTTAACTGCATTGTGAAAAAACATCAAAGGCAGAGAAGAGACAGAAGGAAACGGATGTTTTCCTTTTTTCATGCTGTTCCCTTGAGCAAGGAGGACCAAGCCACAAACAACTCAGGTCAAGATTCAAAAGGGATTTCCCCCCCTTCTTTGGAAATTTGTACTTTGTTCTCGTTGCTTCATTTTTAACCGGCAGGCAATATAATGCACCGATGTAGTGAAATTCCAAGTTTAAAATTCGGATGATGCTGGACCGCTTGATCCGTTCTCGTCCCCACCAGGAAGAGACATGCTCTGTATACGAATAAAAAAAAAGGCCACTTTAATGTAAAATGGTTTTGATAGCATGAAACCTCCAAAGCTCTTCCTGGAGCATTGGCTTCCAGCATTGCCAGGCGAATGTTTCAACATGAGTGAATGGGATTGGCGCCCAAGCTCCTGGAGGGCTTCAGAGGGTGTTGCGTCAAATATAAAAGCCACATGGGGGATAACATTCACTTGGCAAACGGTGTCTCCTGCAGGCACAGTTAGTCCTCTGTGGACGCTTGTAACTAGTCTACAGGGGAATAAGCTTAGGCTTAGGTTGAACACTTTCACTGGAGAGCGGCCATGTTTGAATAGCTGGGATTGCCCTCCAATTCTTCCTCCCAAAATGAAGTTTAGCCCTGCGAATAATTTAAAATAAGGGTACGACTGACCGCAATACTACTACCTTTACTGAGAGCGATTCAGATGTGATGCTGCATGATTTCAAACACACTTGCATGAAAAGAAGCCCCACCGTAGCCACAGGAAGGATAGCTCAGTTGGTAGAGCACGAGACTCAGGGCCCCACCGTGAGGTCAGTGCAACTTTCTTTCATGCGTTTTTTTTGTTTTTACTTCCAACAAAATACAGAGAGAAAATTGAAAACTTGTTCTCTTCAAAATTGATTAGAAGGCTGATCAACTTTGCTACCAGGTTTAGTTCAGAATTACTGGGAATTCACCTGCAATTCAATTTCAATGTCAATAAAGTTGAAGTATTTTGGAAACAAGCATCATAGAAGCCTCCACTAAAGTATTTTGGGGTATTTGGATACTGCAAGAATAAGGGAATTGCCTCTGGAATGGTTTGTAAGCATTGTGTTTGTACACAATCCTTTGGCAAGGCCCTCATTCAGCAACAGGATCTTAACCTCAAAATTTATCTTAAATATCTGGAAGTGGGTGGGTCGGGTCCAAAATTTCCCAGAATCATTTGTAAAAATGAAAATCTAATGAAGACAGTTAAATATTTTTTTTTTTAAAATCAGCACAGATTTGTGTCTCATAAAAATGTGGGATGTGTGAAACCAACAGTGGTTTATTTTAGAAATGGATTTTTAAAGTGATACGAGCATTATACTTGTATATTGCTAGTGTAGTGTAAGACTGAAGTTGGGGGAAATATGTTTTAAGTTTTTTTTAATTCCCATGTCAGATGCAATGGGCAGAAGCAGTTATCCAGTAGTCCCCAACAACAGAGTTGATTTTTATTTGTAGTTTCCTTATGCAGGTAGGACACACACTTGGATTCAGTTTAGTTGGGTTCAAGGATATTGTAGGCTGAAGATACCTCAATAGCTGTAACTTCCTATCATGGGTATTAGCATGGTAGTGAGTGACTGCAATCTGAACTAGAATCTATGTAATGTGCAAACTTGCACTTCACTTGGGACTTACTTGTGATTGCAGCTTCACTTCTCCACTTCTATCATGTCCCTTCCAAACTCCATCTTTTTTTTGTGGGGTATTTTGCTATATGGAATGGCTCATGCAGGCCTTATTTGTGCAGGCAGGACAGTCTCACTTGCTCCAACATAACAGACACTAAAATGAGAGATTATCAGAGCCACCTGGTTTGGAAAAAAATTAAGAACTGAGTCCTTTAAAACTTCCTATTGGTTCCTCCATTATTATTAGAGGGTTTGAGATCAAAGGTCACAAATAAAAGGAAAGCTAACTTTTTCAAAACTGTATTTTAAGTCTTAAACTCAAATTATCTAGATGCATGAGGCTTGTCCAAAAATAAAATGTGATAACCATTCTTAATTATTATAAAATGCTTCCCCATTTTACTTATTAATTTCCCTTTAGTGGTGTATTTGTTTCCCATTTATAAAACAGGGAGAGCAAGTAAGGGCCACAATCCGTAAGAGAGGTATACATCCTTACGCCCAGCGACTTTCTTGGGACTTCAGTGTACCACACTCAGTGTTGGATTGTGGCCATAATTATTTTAAAAATCAGCTCAAAAAAAAAATCCCCAACGTTTTGGTGAGAGAAGGGGGGGAACCTTTGTAATCAAGGTATTTGCTAAAACTGCACATATTAAATTGATTTACCCCAGTGGGGCAAACACGATAGGGTAAATTCGGGGGGGGGGGACGTTTAAGGGAGCAAAATATATTTATTAGGATAGACTTTCCACCCAGAAGTTAGGAAGGGGGGAAAAAACCTTTTAAAAAACAAAACAGCACTCATCTAGAAAAACAGTGAAATCCACTAATGTGAGCATGGATAAATTATTTTAATGAATTGCAGTAATCAGTGGGGTTTTTCTTCTTCTCTTCTTCCTTTCTTGCCCTAGAGGAAAAGGAGAGAAATAAACCACTCCCTTCTGAAGTATTTAAAGTTAGAAGAAGAAGAAGAAGAAAAAAGGGGGGAGGAAAAAACCACCCCTATTCTTTTTTCTTCTTCTCTTGTGCTAGTAAAACAGACACAGACACACACAAAAGTCATGGTCTTACTAGTATGGAACTAGTTAACCTTTAACAATTTTATGCTGATGTCATAACTGAGCATGAGTACTGATTAATCCAACCTTTTCTCTCTCTCTCTCTTCCCCCCTCCCTGCAAAAAATATTTTTATTGAGGGAGGTGGGGGGGAGAGCATAAGAAAAAAAGAAATAATTTAGAGCAGCCATCTTTGTTTTATGCAGAAATCTTGTCAGTTTCCCCCCAGTGCCAGGAATGTCTAAATATTGTTCATGATCACAGATCTTGGAGATTGAAAAGAAAATATAACAGCAAGAAGAAAAAGCCTTTATCTTTATTATCATTTTCGTTTTCTTGCATGTTTTTTTCCCCCCTCTTAAATTTGGAGCTGATTTTTTTTTGAAAGGGGGGAGATCTTTTTAACCCTATGGAAGAGGGGGTTAAAATTAAGCCAGCCATTTTGTTTTTTGTTTTTTATATAGGGGGGGCCCTATATATTTTTTACCTCCTGGGGGGGTCTGTTTTAAAAATAATTTAAGGGCGGCCATTTTTGTTTCTTGGTCTTGTGGAAAATATTATCCTGAACTCCCCCCTCAGAATTTAAATATATCTTTACTCCCCCCTTCGTTTTTTTTAATTTTTTTTTTTTTTAAAGAAGGGGGTCGAGGAAACATTTCCAGGAAGGACAAAGTTGTAAAGAAGGAGAGTTGTTTTCATTCATGGGACTTTTTTTTTTAATTTTTTTTAAACTGAGGTGATCTGAAGTGGGGGAGAGCTTTTTGTGTGTGTGAGGGAGAGAGGGAAGGGGGGTTGCCCCCCCTTCTGCTTTTCTCTTGTGTTTCCCCCACCCCCCTCCTCCAGCACCACCATGGCTTCCCCTCTGAGGGAGGACGAGGAAGAGGAGGAGGAGATGGTGGTGTCTGAGGTGGAGGGGGACGAAGACGAAGAGGAGGAAGAGGAGGAGGAAGAAGGAGCAGGGGACAACAGCCCAGGCGACATATTCCCGCCTGCTGTTCAGGCTGAGGAGGCTGCTCCACTGACACCGACAGCATCCACGCCGGCGGCAGCTGAAGGGACAGAGGCGCCTCCAGGTAAACAACACCCCTTCCCCCACCCCAACCTCCCGGTCGCCCCTTTAATTTGACCCCTCAGGAGATTCGGCGCTATATTAACCACCACAAAAAAATTAGAAATCTGCCCCGCCGCCTTCGGAACTGGCGGGAGGGCGGTGGATTTGGGGGGGGGGAGGGGAGGGGAGGGCGGCTTGTTTGTAAACAACTAACGGCTTTCGAACGCCGAGGGGCCGGGAGTTTCAACCCGCCGCCCTCCTCGCGCCAACCGCCCGCCCGCGACCCGCCGTTCCCCGCGCGCGCGCTGCCCAACGGCTTTGGAATGTTGAGGGACCCGGAGTTCCACCCCCCTCTTTTATTTTTTTTTTTAGCCTCTCCTCCCCTCGGCCCGTTGCCCTTCGCTGCCATGCCTCACCCAGCGCCGACTGCCCCTTTGCCCGGCGGCCTTTGGGAACCTTCCGATGGCTGGGGGTGGGGGGGTGGGGTCGGGGGTCCACGTCCGAGCCAGCCGCCCCTCCCCCCCTCCCCGCCGGCCAAACGGCTCGAGCGGCCGCCGAGAGTCCCAGTCTGCCTCGGAGGAGGCTGAGGAGAGCGCGTGGGGCGAGGGAGACCAGCGGGGCTGAGGTGGCGGCGGGGGGGGGGACGACCTCTTGTTTCAAATCACCCCCATTTAATAATAATAATAATAATAATATTCGACGCTTTCTGAAAGTTGTTGGGGAGCCCTGCCCCCCCCCGTTATTTGACACCCCGTCGCAGCTTTCCTCAGGGGGTGTGTAGGGGGGGGAGGGGCGGTTTGTTTTGTAAACAGCCTCACCCTCTCCCCGTCCTCGCCTTGGTTTTTTTTTGGGGGGGGGCGGTTATCTGAAAGCATACCCTCATGTATACAAATAAATAAGAGAGAGAGATACTGCCCCCATTAATTGTTGTTAAAAGGACCCCCACTTTTTTAACCTGACCCCCCTGTTTTTAGGGGGGGTTAGTGGGTGGGCACCCCGTCTCTGGGGAATGGGAGCCATGCCAGTGTCACGTGAGGGAATAAGCCCCAAACTCCCTCGTCCTCTTGAGAAGTTGTGGCAAGTGCAACTTTTTTTGGGGGGGTACACATGCACTGAGAGTGTTTATTAGTACGGTTGGCAGGAAGGGTTATAAGCCTGGCACAGGTGGCCGAAAGGGCCGTGCATTTCGGATAAATGGGGGTGGGGGGCGGACGCCTTGTGATTTGGGGGTAGGGAATGTGAGGTGAGGCACAGGTCAGAAAAGCGTGCCCTAGAGGTGATGGGAGCAGCTGGCTACTTGGTGGCCATATGCCAGTTTTGACAGGAGCAGAGAGGGCTGCCTGACAGCAGGGCCACAGGACTGAAGGGAGCGGAGAGGCCTGTGTTTGGGGATTATGAGAGGCAGGAGCCTCTTTGTAGTGGGGCCAGTGTCAGGATTGGAACAGGAGGCCTCTGTCGTTGAAGGAGTGGGCTTGGCAGACTTATGGTACTTGGGATGAAGATTTAGAAACTGCAGGGGCAGAACACTTTCTGTGAAAGTGTTCCGATTGGAACAAGGCCGATGTTTCATTGATCGGGGCCTATTGTTCATAGTATTGCAGGCCCATTGATTGGAATCGGGTGGTAGTGGATGGCTCCTCATGGGAAAGGGACTCTGGATTCTGTGTGCAGATCAGGAGCCTTTGTTGCCTTTTGATCTTACAGAGTCAGTCATAATAATATTTATTCAGCCCCTGCATGTGTTTTTTATTATTATTACAAAAATCAATAAAAACAGGCCCAAACCACAGATGATCATTCTAAGAAAGATGAATAAAAACGGAAGGTGAAGCACATACAGGAGAACAGTAAGGCCCAATCCGTGTGACAGGAAAGGCGGTTGGACCATTAAGCAGGTCTAGACATTGAGGGTTGCGTATTGAAATGCAAGTTGGGTAACTTTGAGGCCAAATTGGTGATGTATATATGGGGGGAATTCCTCTTGCATTTTTAAAGGCCTAGACAGACTTGCCAAGACACATTCAGATAGCCCACGTAGTGGCTAGCAAGAGATACTTAAACATTAAAAACTATCACAACACTAAAAGGGTTAAGGACCCCGTCAGTTAAGTCCAGCCGCGAACGACTCTGGGGTTGCGGCGCACATCTCGCTTTACTGGCCGAGGGAGCCGGTGTTTGTCCACAGACAGTATTTCCGGGTCACGTGGCCAGCATGACTAAGCCGCTTCTGGTGAAACCAGAGCAGCACACGTTTACCTTCCTGCCGGATTGGTACCTATTTATCTACTTGCACTTTGACGTGCTTTCAAACTACTAGGTTGGCAGGAGCTGGGACCAAGCAACAGGAGCTCACCCCGCCGCGGGGATTTGAAGCGCAGACCTTCCGATCGGCAAGCCCTAGGCTCAGTGGTTTAGACCACAGCGCCACCCACGTCCCATCACAACACTATGTCTTACTTAAACTGATTATCTGCCCCCTCTAATTATCGGTGACCCTCTGGTCCTCTCTTTCGGTATTGTTAAGGATATCAGATAATTTACAGATGATGAAATTACTGGTACATGTGTTTAAACAAGGTAGGTTTGCTTGCTGGCTCACTTGCTTCTGGTTTAAATATTAGTGCAGTATGAGCAAAGTGAGAAACAAAATGGCTTTCTGTCATACAAAGTTTACAATTTATTATGCTATGATAACTTGCGCAGGAAATGCTTCTTTAGGGTTCAGTTCTGCTGACACTGACAGACAATGGCAGTGCCTTGTTTTATGGGGCATAGTTAATTCAAAAAGTGCTACCCTGTATCTTGCAGGAACAGGTAACAGTGTAAGCACAGGCTGGATATGAGTGTGCACAAGAAGTTCCTAAATACTTGATATGGTTATCTCACAAGTTGATGGACCCTTTCCACACTCTGACTGTGGCTGAGCAAATTGACCTTGCAGCACCTGCAGTTTTGCCATTTCTAAGAAAAACTGGTTGTACGTACCGGCTTTCCAGAGTGATAGAAAAATGGGGGATTTGATCCTTGTAGAAAGGGTGCTACCTATCAACCTTTCTTTGATTTAATTAGATTGTGGACCCTCCAGCAACAGTTCCCGCTACTTTATGAATTAACTTTACCTGTCTCAAGCCCTCACAAAGAGCTATAACCCTAGGTGTAAAATAATTTCTCATTGAAAACAACAACTGCATTTCTGAGTATTCTTGGGAAAGGCCAGCTCCCCCCATTCTGTGGTTGGCTAATGTACAGCATATATCTTGACAGTGGAACAGCTACTTTGGTAATGGGAAACTGTATCAGAGCTGGAGGTCCCTCAGCTGGCCAGAAGCCTTTTTTTTGGCAGTAGATATTTCATCACAAGCCAGTGCTGTTTGAAGCAGTGTGGCAGATGTTGCCTGTGATTTCATCAGGAATCTGTGTGAGCTTCTGGCCTCAAAATCTAGAGGGTAATTTTCCTCCTATGATGGAACACCACAACAAAAAGGCATGTGGACTAGAATATTGCAAACCATATATCGCTCCTATTGCTTGTGGGAGGAACCTTTTCAGCCCGTATCTATGATGAGGTTTTTTGTTTATAGTTGTTTATACTTTGCACAACTCTGCAAATTCACAAGGAGATCAAACTTCAAGAACTCTGCACTGGGCATAGTAATGGAAGGGCTTGTGGTTCCAAGGATGGTAAGAGCAGTTACCAGGTCCATAGTGGAATCTCATTCCAGTTGACTTGCAAAAAAGTTGTACTTGACAATGCTTTAATTCTCCAAGAATGTAGGTGGATTTTAAAGAAATGCTTTGACACAACAGCAATCTAGGTATTGGCTCCATGGAAATGAATGTTGCTTGTACAGTTGCACAAGATAGAGTGGAAGGTGGGAGAATGCAGGAAAGCAAAGGGAAGGGAAGGCCCAGAGAGTAGCTCAGGAGTAGAGCTCGGGGGAACGAAGAAGACCATGCTGTAATCAGGAATGGACTCTGCAGGGAAGAAAGCCAGGAAATATTGATACCCGGGGGCACCTGGGGTCAGAAGAAAGGAGAGTGTTGACCAAGAGCACAGTGCAAAGGCAACAGGGGTGGTGGTGGTGGATATAACCTGAAGAACAGAGGGGTTTGGGAATAGAGGGGCATTGGTGGACTACCAGGCGAGTCCACCAATGCAAGGAGAGGTGCTAGAGGAAAGCAGAGAGACAATACCAAAGTATTAAAAGAAATATAATGAAATACCGGTAACTCAATCATTTTCATGGGGTTCCACTTGCAGGCTACTTTTGAACTACTGGCTTCTAATCCACAAGCATTCCATATTTTGATAATTCTTGATGTTAAACTGGTTCATCCTGTCTGTTTCACATTCCAACAAGGTAATCCACCCCTTGCAATGTAAGAAGGCCTAGGAGATCTGGAAGGAAGCCTTGGTGCTCTGACCTCCCCCAACTTCATTGGAGCACATATCTGTCAGTTGTGTGTGTGCCAGCAATGCTTCTTGCCAGTTGGTGCCCTTCTAGTCTAGATTTGTAGTGGTGTAACTGGCTAGAAGACAGTCATCCTGTTTTCAGCCACTGGCTGAAGATTACAGCTGGTTGTCAAGCTATTTTTGAAAATGTGATGGCTTCATTCTTGTTTCTTTCCTACAATGCCCAACTCTTGAGAAATCACAGTTTAGAAAACCCTGCCTCACTATTAATCCAGCATTGCTTTTGGTGGACAAATTGTAGAATTGAGCCATGCCCGTAAATCTTTCCCCATCTCACTGAATATGCTATTTTCCCCTTGCCACCCTCATCTCCGCATGACTGTTTTTACCCTGATGATTAAGATTTCTCACTAATGGAAATGGCTGTTATTCTCCTCCATTAACTGACACAGATAAAAGGCGCTGTTCTTTTTTTTCTAAATTGGCCATCCATTTTTTTTTTTGTATTAAATTGAAATACATAAATACCGTTTGTCGTGAAAGAGATGGCAATTCTAAGCAGGGTTGGTCTTCTGTAATTTGTAGTTATGGCTACACATCTACATTCCTTATCCCCCCTCCCCATTTCCTTTCCAGATCCTTTGTTAGCCTTACATAATATATATTTTCAAGGTAGGGAGTAGAAATATCACGTGTGTGGAAAATTCTAGTTGATTGCCTGCCAAATATAAGAATCTTCTGCGCATGTGTGCCAATATTATGATTAGGAAAGGGGGGGTGGAGGGGGAGAAGAATGCGTGGAAGAAGTAGGAGGAAAAAAAGATTGATAGATAGATTAGAAATTGACAAGAGTTGCGGGGGAGGGGGTGTCTGATAAGCCTACCCTGATGTATTTCCCCCCCTCGTATTTGTCAATTCCATCCCATCAGAAGCAGAAGGAAGGCGGCGTGGTATGAGGGAAATGCAACAAGGTGAATCAGCTTGCAGGATTCAGAGATAAATGTTGTATTGTCAGAAGGAGCTAGGATTGTGCCAGATGCAAAAATATAGCAAGCAGAGAAAAGGAGGGAGGAATGGGAGGAGGTGGAAGAGGGGCGCCTGAATGGTGGTTATTGCACCAATATCCATTAATCTTAACAGCATTTGTTAACTGAAGTGGGGTGGGGGAAGCGTTTGGAAGCGGTGGGGGTTTCGGCTTTATTTGCAAGATTGAAAAACAACACAAAAGTGCTTGGTTGACTCAGTGTGGGCAATGATTATGTAGTAATGTATGTCCCGTGCCCGCTTTCCTCTGCCTGTAGTGGAATATCAGTCTCTTCTTGGTTAGTTAAACCTAGATCTGCTTTTGCACCTGGTTTTAATCTGAGACATTAAAATTAGGAGGTCTGCTGGGGAAGATGGGTATTTTTAGACTGCAATTTGAAAAGAGACTCAACCAGTCACTGGATTGTCTTTGAAATCTAGCAGGCGTGTGCCTGCATTGTATGAGCTGGCCGACCTCAGATGGTTGAGGGGGTGATGGGCAGATCTGAGCTGGGAAGGTGGGATTGAGCTGATGATGCCAACATTTGTATGTGATTGCTTCCCCCACAGGCCTGATTTATCTTTCGGAGCAGCTCCCGTGACTATTTTGAGTTTGGCACTGTTGTAAATGGAGGCCGAGTTGGCATGAGCAAGGAAGATCTGGCTGGCCTGTATTGTGGATATAAAATTCTGTTGCTGGGTGGGTGGGGAGGAAGGGCTTGGATTTGCACCACGTTTGAAGAGAAAAACGCAGGTTCTCTGTTTACCCACAAAGGGTGGACGCTGTGCTATTCCCACGCACACGCTGACTTTCTCTGTAGTCAGTATGTTTAATCTTTGACCTGGAGGAACCCCCCTGCGGGGGCACAAGAGGGCAGTTTAGCTTCCTGCAGCCCCGTTTAGCCTGCGACCTCTCAGCAGAGCTGCTGGCGCAGTGAGCCAATTAGTGCCAGCTGTGATTTATACAGTAGTTTGTGTCCTGTGGCTCATAGGGGTGGGGTGATAGGAAATGAGCAAAGAGGGGCCAGGACTTCAGAGCCTGACAACACATTGTGTTGTAGGTCACCCAAGAGACATTGGGTGGCGGTGACTTCTGGCTCCCTGGCGTAAGTTGGAAGCTACTGCCTCTCTCTCTGTACTGGCTGTGCTCTTGACGATGTTCCCCTGTCTAGATTGGAACTCATTCATCGCCCTGTTTCTAAAAATATCAGCAAATGTTCCAGGCTACCTTGGTGGGCCAAATCCTGTGCAGATGTATAATTAGCAGTAGTTGGGGAAGGGTAGAGAACCTGTGATGTTCCACAGTTGTTGCAAGAGCCCTTGGAGGGGAATGAATGCTAAATATGAAGGTGAAATGTAAAGCTGCTACTGTACTACGTATTGTAATCTCTGTGATACTTCTAGGCTGTGCGTTGCTTCATAGACCTCAAGTCACTGATCGTCACAACAATCTATTGTTAATAGGGGCCAACATGATGTGATGAACATGAGAAACACTGTTTCAGATGCCTGTTTAGTTGTGAAGCTCTCTGGGTGGCCTAGAGCTGTTTTACAAGTTAGGAGAATGAGGTGCTAGAACTCTGGACTTGTACCATTTGACTACAGGTGGGCGATTATAGTTCTGAGCACTTTCCTATGTAATTATCTATGCAGATTGTAAATTAGCACATCAGGCCCTGCACTGATTTTCCACATTTCAAGGAAGTGTGTTTGGGGGTTGTTGGTTTTTTATGTATGGGAATATTCAATATATGACCACTCACCTGCAGTCTAAAACAACTACCTTGTCTTTAACAGCTGTTATAGACTGGCCAGCCAGTTGAAAGGAAAATACCGCAATATTGGTGCTATTTATATATACTGTATAATTTTTTCTCCTCAGTAAAAATGGGCAAGTAGGATTGTAGAAAATAATGTTAGCCTCCAGCTTATCTGAAAAGAGAGATCTATATCTTCTGATATCCCCTGCTAACGACATCTTAAGGAACTGGTCCAATAATAAATAAAGTGCCTATTTTAAGTATGACTATTGATACAGTGGGGGATGCGGGTGGCGCTGTGGGTTAAACCACAGAGCCTAGAACTTGCCGATCAGAAGGTCGGCGGTTCGAATCCCTGCGACGGGGTGAGCTCCCATTGCTCAGTCCCTGCTCCTGCCAACCTAGCGGTTCGAGAACACGTCAGAGTGCAAGTAGATAAATAGGTACCGCTCTGGTGGGAAGGTAAATGGTGTTTCTGTGTGCTGCTCTGGTTCGCCAGAGGCGGCTTAGTCATGCTGGCCACATGACCCGGAAGCTGTACCCCGGCTCCCTTGGCCAATAAAGCGAGATGAGCGCCGCAACCCCCGAGTCGGTCATGACTGGACCTAATGGTCAGGGGTCCCTTTACCTTTTTATTGATACAGTGGCTTATTTATATTATTGGCTTATCCGAGATGTAGGCACAAGGACAAATACAGTCACTATTCAGAGTGCAAGACTGGAGGGATGTATTATCTAAGGCAGCCTTTGCCAGCCTGGTGCCTTCTAGTTGCTGTTGGGACTGCAGTTCCCATCAGGTGCTCCAGCCATCATTTTGAGAATTGTAGTCCTACAACATCTGGAGGGTACCAGAAAGCTGGGCAAAGAGATCTAGTTTAAGTTGGCCCAACTGCTTACAGAGCATAGACTAATCATGGAAAGAATGCAAAGGGGAAGGGTTTCAGTTATATTAGGTGAAGGCGTTCACAAAGAGGCTACTGTGATCTGGAGAGCAGTTGAGGTCTGTGACAGCATATGAAAGCATGTGCCTGAGCAAGGAGAATGACTTGAAGGGTGCTATCTTTAGCATAGGGGTAACCAGCCAGCATGGTGTCTTCCAGATTGTTGTTAAGCTACAACCCTCACAATCCCTGGGCATTTGCCATGCTGGCTGGGGCTGATGGGAGATGTAGTCCAACAATATCTGAGTCACCATGTTGGCTACCCCTTTTCTAGGACCTGCGGTTTGCTAATATCTGAGTTGCAGGTAGCCTAAAATCAGTGTGAGAGATGGATTTGGATACTGTAATTCCAGAAGACAAGTAGGGGAGAATGTGGATTAGAAAACTTTTCTGTACAACCTCAGCGAGAATTAGAGCTTCTGTGCTGAGGTGCACAGGTCTTACCTCACATTAGTGCGGTCAAATCATGTAGACAAGCAGCTACTGCCATGATGCTGGAGAGACTGTTGGAGGCTTTCCCTTTTCTTTTTATATCTCTGGTGGGACTGTCCTCTGGTGCAGGAGCTTTGGCCAAAGGTATTTGGGGGTCATATCTGATGTTATCCAGCAAGAGGTAGTTCTAGATCTTTGGTTGGCATTGCGCTCTGTGTTTGAGGGGTCTTGGTGAATGGTGACTTCATTATTGGCAGCTGCACATATAGAGGTGGCACAGCACTGGATGACCAGGTCAGGCTGTATGTTACAAGGATGGTATACACATGTATGGTATCTCACCTTGTCTGAGTGCCACTGGAATAAGCAAAGAAGACAGCTTTTGGGGGTTTGGTACCCATTCCTATCTTATGTAAATAGGGGCATGAATGGAGTTCATCTGCCAGGCTCTCAGAGATTTATCTGGAGTGAATTATTGATATAGATCCCGTATTTTTCCATGTATAAGACGAGTTTTTTTCCTTTAAAAATTATGTTAAAAATTGGGGGTCGTTTTATACACAGATAGTGTATAAATGGGCGATGGGTTGCAGCCGCGAACAGGAGATTGTCAGTGGCTATTGGGTGGTTGATTGGTGGCCACAGCAAGGGCTGTTGTCAGTTGGCTGCCCCTGCGGCAATAGGGTGGGCGATTGGTGGCTTTTGCGATTTTAAGTGTCAGTCAGTCGGGTGAGTGATTTTTGGCAACCCCCCCCCCCAAAAAAGCTCAACAATTGTGGGCAATCGTGCCAAAAAAGCTTAACAACTCTACAACTCTTGACAATCTCCCCCTATTTTCTTAATTTGGATTCCCAAAAAACAGGGGGCATCTTATACACGGCGGGGGGTTATGCATGGAAAAATGCGGTAAATACTACTAAAAGAGTTAGGCTTGATGAGAGGTTATCATAGAATCAAAGAATTTGTAGAGTTGGAATGACCCCAAGGGTCATCTAGTTTAACCTCCTGCTATGCAGAAATCTCAACTAAAGCATCCATGACAGAGAGGCGTCCAGGCTCTGCTTAAAAACCTCCAAGGAAAGAGAGTCCACAACCTTCAGAGGGAGTCTGTTCCACTGTCGAACAGCTCTTACTGTCACAAAGTTCTTCGTGATGTTTAGTTGGAATCTCCTTTCTTGTAACTTGATGCCATTGGTTCGGGTTCTACCTTCTGCAGCAGGAAAGAAAACTGCAATGGGAATATGAAACTGAAACTTTAGAATGCTTTAAATCAGGTCTGGGAAGGGCACAATGCTAATTTGGAATTGACCATTAGGTCATGCCCACAGGTGCCCATAAGGTATTGGGCACATGTAGGTATATTTCTTCTTCACAAAACAATCTCTCCGCTCTAATAGCAGCAGCTTGATTTGGATCAGTCTGAGTTCTCGTTCTCTTCCAACAAAAAAATTCTACAGCTGTCACAACCAGTCATCATATGGTGAACCTTCTCTCTACATATCTCATGCCCAGATGCACTGTGCCTTGCGTGGCCCTTTTGTGTCTCCCTGAAGCATCAAGCCTCTTTGGAGTTTCTGGGAAGACAAACCCATGTTGCAAGGGAATACACTTTTTGTAAGCAGCAGCAACAGTACTCTTATCAGATGAAGCTTGTAGTCAGTTCAATGCTGGTTGAAAGGGAGCAGGCGTGTGGCAGGGGTCTCCCCCAGCAAGACATGTCTGCCTATGTTTCCCTCTCCCCTGCCCTGCCTTTCCTCGTCTGGAAATGCTGGTGGGAGTCTGAGAGTATTTTAATATGTGTCCCTGGTGTCCAGACAACTTAGGCCAGACTGTGAAGGATAAAAGGAAGAACAGCTGGGTTGGCAGCTGTAGGATAAATGGATTTTTATGCATTTGTTACATTGTCCACCTTTTCTCCCCAAGGGACTTGGAGCAGTGTCTACAGAGGTTTCTCAGCAGCCTTGAATCCAGGCTCCAGGCAGACACGCCACCTTATTTTCAGCAGGGCACCTAGCTGTGTTCCCTTTAGACCTTTACCTGGACTTCCAGTGGGGGAACTGAGGCTGAGACTTTGACCTGTAATGAGGCCAGGCAATGGACACAGGTTTTCCAAAGCTAAGCCACTTCCCTGTCCAAGTACCATGGCTTTTGGAGTGGTGGTGCTCTGCATAGCAGCAAGGGTTGTGGAAGTGGCTATTGAGAGAAGTTGCTTGAGGTGTGAGCAGGAGCAGTATAGGTTCAGGAGCAATCCTGCATAATGATACTTGTTATACAGGACTTTTCAGAGTGCAAGATACGTTTTAGTTCATATTTCAAATATGCCTCAACCAGGCTCAAAGTAGGTTAGGCTGAGGCATGTCCAAGGTCATTCACCCACTAAACCTCATGGATATGTGAGGATTTGAATCTGGGATGGATGGATGTTGCCTCTTACCTCCAGGGTTGGGCTTGGTGGACTTTCAGTCTCCTTCCACCTGTTTGTTTATTTGTAGATTTATTTTTGTGGGTTGTACTTCAGGGAAAGGGTTCTCAAAAATATCTTCAGTCACTTCCTAACCACAAGAACTTGTTTGTTCAATTTCAGTAGGAGACCCATTTCAGAAGCCTGGAGCTGCAACACTAACAGAATCTGTGATTCTCCCATCTCAGGGGCCCTGAGCTAGATCTCAACCCAATTCTTGGGAAGCGGGGTTGGTCAGCGTCAGATGAAACACAACAAAGGCTTGCATTGCCCAGGCTTGGAAGGGATTTGGGCAAACGGTGACAGAACCTGACGTATTGGTCCTTCTAGTTTGGGAAAGGTTTTCTGAGCACCGACACTTAGTGGGGTTACGTCCCACATTAATCACAGCCAGGTTAGCAGCAAGGCTCTTCTGTCTCCTTCCCCGCCCGCCTTGTCTGGCAAGACAAGAGAAATCGCTCAAGGGGGCAGAGTGGCTCTGGAGCGTCTAATTACCACTGAGCCGGCTGTCCTGTGATATTAACGAGTCGGCGGCGTGTGTAGCCTCCGTGTGCGGCTCGTTGTAGATAGAGCCTTCCTCTGTGCACCGAGGGGAGCAGGAGGTTGAAAAGCTGTCGGAGAAAACGCAGAGGATTAATGGTCCCTCCTCTGTCTTAATATACTGAAGTAATTTCAGTTGATGCCGGCGGAGTCGCTTCTGATTTACAAGAAGTGTGAACGAGAGGGGAGTTGGCCCGGGTGACTCCTATTAAGGAGTTATGCCTCGTTGCTACACCTGCTGCATAGTAGAGTGTCTGTGTTGGTGACAACCAGCCTTCAGCCAGTCTGCCTGGAGGATTTTCTTTAAATCCCTAGCCCACCCAGTTGGCACCACTGTGCCTTGCAGTGCTACCAGGAAGCACTTGAGCAGTGACCAGTCCCAGGTCTCCCATTCATCTGCTGGGACTGAGGAGCCTGTAAGGGAAGGGTGGTAGTGCTTTGGGAGGAGCATCAGACAGCAGCTGCTGGAGGTGAGCTGGCAAGGCACCAAGACATGGGGGTCCTTAGCCATCGCAGACTGGAATTAAGAGAATTTGGAATATTGGGCCAGGGAAGGAGCAGGAGGAGGGAGAGTGACCTGCAACTCCCAGCCATATAAAGGGTTCATCTCTTTTGAGGGTAGGAAAGTTGGCCGTGCCAGGTGCAGAGTATTGGCATTTGGCATTTGCAACAGGACAGAAGGGAGGAGATGAACTCGTAGGCAGCCCTCGCATGAACAAAGGAGACCAACTTTAGGGTCATTCAGACAGACGTGTCTTACTTTCATCCTGTTTGCATGCTTTGTTACGCACAAGGGTGCATTTACTCCTTCCCCATCCCCTTGTGAGGAGGGGTGTGCTCGGTGCACTTATGTAGGACTAAATCAACCTTCCCCATTCAGCAATGGGAGGGAGAGTGAGGCTGTAGCCTCAGAAGTGCCCTTTCTTTGCCTGGCCTTGAATTTCAACCCACAAGCTTTTTAGGTGGTGAGCCATATGCACTTGCAGCCTTTTGTGCCAAAAGGCGAGTCACCCGCTGCCTCCCCTCCTTACCCACTGCCCTTCTTCATGGCTTCAAGTGTTTTGTGAAGCAAAATGAGCCAAGGTTTTTGTGGAAGTCCCTTAGGGGGATTGTCGTCTGTGCCCTGTGACCGTCTTGAGAGTGTCGGAACAGATGGCTGCTCTTCTGACCAAGCCGGGTGGGGGTGGGGTGGGAGAGTGAAAGCAAAACAGTCATAATAGTAAAAAATAGAATCATTCAAGCCTGTCTGGATAAAGCTGACCACAGGGGTGAGGAGGAGAGGGAACTCCACCAGGGTTTCCAGCTTCCCCTAGCATGGCTCTTTCAGCGCAGTGGTGAGACCTGCTGGCAGAGAGCACAGTGTGAGGAACGGAGAGAGGATAATTGTTTCAGCATGTGTGTGAGCTTGGAGCAGCAGCTGCCCAGAAGTAGCAAAGCACACAAGTGATTTCCTTCTCTTTCTGTCATTTTTTCGTTGGTCTCATTTCCCTCCCTCCCACCCCCTTTTATTTTCAGACGAAGAGGAGGAGGAGCTGCGCAACTTGGAGAGCCCCCTTGTTGTCAAGAAGAAGAAACGAGGGCCCAAAAAGCAGAAAGAGAATAAGCCGGGGAAACCCAGGAAGCGCAAGAAATTAGTAAGTTGCCTCCTTTTCTCCACTTTTGTACATGTGTGCATATGTGTCAATGGCATTAGTGACTTGTTGCTTTTTGAAGGAGGTGGACGTATGATGGGGCAGTCGTGATAGTGGCAAGACTGTCTTATTGGGGCCTGCAGGGAACCAGTTTGCAATGGGGGGCAGGGTTCCTTGATGCCTTGGCCATTCTGGCCTCTCTAAGGCTAAAGAGTCTGCTAGAAATTAACGGCAAAGTTTGATTTTGGACTGGGATTCCCTGCCACCCACCCCCGGCTATGCTAGCTAATTGGTTCTTCAGCTTATGTAGTCCTGGTATGCAGAGGTGGAATTCTGCATTTGTTGAAGACTATGGTGGATTAATGGAGGGGCACAAAAGGCACACATTTAACTGGGTGGGAGAGGTTCCTCATAGGTTTGTTTTTTTAATCTCCCCTCTTCATTTTGGATGAAAATGAGTTGTTTGTGTAATATCCCTAGTTTTCCCATGCACCAGTCACATAAGTTTTTGGGCCTCCCTGTCAGTGGGCTGCACCTCCCTGGGGGCTCTTACTTTGTAACAGAAGGTTTCCTGCCTGAGGCATTCTGCTGCTGAATCATCTCTTCAAGGTTTACTGTTTGTTTTGTGGGTTGACAGTAACTGCAGGCTGGTTATTTTGCTAAGCCGCTTTATCTCACCATAATGAACGGGTTGCCCTTGTCCTGGCACAGGCTCCTTTGCCCAGCAGGAAGGTTGTTGCTAATTAATGCTAATGATCTCACTTGTTGTGCCCTCTCACTCTCTGTCTTCCCCTTGGCAGGTCAGCGAGGATGAGTTTGAATCTGACCGAGAGGACTATCGGGCCAAGTCGGAGAGTGGTGGCAGCGACTATGGAGGAGTGGGGAAGAAAAAGCGGAGAAAGCATCGGGAGAAGAAGGAGAAAAAGACAAAACGACGGAAAAAGACGGAAGACGATGGAGTGCAAAAGCCAAAGGTAGAATCCTAGAATTGTAGAGTTGGAAGGGACTCCAAGGGTCATCTAGTCCAACCCCAAGCAATGCAGGAATCTCAACTAAAGCATCCATGACAGATGGTCATCCAGCCTCTGCTTAAAAACTTCCATGGAAGGAGAGTCTGCAACCTCCTGAGGGAGGACCCCTGGAACTTGCTGGATAACTCAGGGAGTTTGCACCTCAGACTCCAGAGTAGAGGCACCACCATCCAGAGTTTTCAAATAGCTTGGTTTAAAAATAATTATAATAATAATAATTGTATACTGCCCTTCATCTGACGATCTCAGCGTAAAAATAAAAGATAAGAACACAAAATAACATAGTAAAAATAAGAACTAAAACAAAACAGTTGGGATGGGAGGGGCAGAATGATAGGTTTTGTACTCATGCCGAGACCCAGAATTAGACCCGTCCGTGTTTCTGCAGCCCTGTACTTTTCAACAATCCCCACACTTTTCCACCATGCAAGGCTGTGCTAGCACTGATTGGAGAATTACAAGGCAGCAATAAACCCGCCAAACACTTTCTCCACACTGTGTTGGCTTCTGGATAATCCCACGTACCCAGATACTTTTTCTCAGTGCCACCTGTTGAAAAAGACATAGGCAAAGCAGGGGCGTACAAGGGGGGGTGGGGGTGGTCCGCCCCGGGTGTCATCCATGAGGGGGGGTGACAAAAAGATACACCGTGGGGGGCTCGCCCCGCTGCCCCTAGCCATGCGTAGCGGATGGCCCCGCTGCCGCCATGTGTGGCAGATCGCTCCATCATGCACGGATCATGCTGCCCCCCCTGCAGCTCGCCCCACCCCCCTGGTGCATGGCATGGCCTCAGCTCCAGGTGCCCATGTATCTAACTCCACCACCGAGACAAAGATGGGTGAGGAAGGCAGACAGACCCAGCAAAAGAATGCAGAGAGCTCCACAGGGCCTGTGTGGGCCCCTGGAAGAGAGTTTCTCAGGCTCCTCACACAACCTCCGCCAGCACCTGTGTTTATTCTTCACGGGCATTTACAGTGGCGAAAGGCAGGGACTTTGAACTTCTTTATTTTAGCTTTTTATTGAATGCATATTCAGTAGATAAATGATCTTAGAGTGCCTCAGGGTTTAAAAATATAAAAACAATAGAATACAACCCTACATAGAGATACAATCATACCTCGGGGTACAGACGCTTCAGGTTGCATTTTTTCGGGTTATGGACCTGCCGAAACCCAGAAGTACCAGAAAGGGTTACTTCTGGGTTTTGGTGGTTGCGCATGCGTAGAAGCGCTAAACCGCACTTTGCGCATGCACAGAAGCATCTAATCACAACCTGTGCATGCACAGACGTGGTGCTGTGGGTTGCAAACACTGCGGGTTGCAAATGTGCCTCCCGCATGGATCATGTTTGCAACCCGAGCGTCCACTGTATATTGGAAAGCAGTAGCAAACAGAAAGCAGAATGCCAGGAAAAAAGAGTATAGAGCTCCACATCTTAAAATACCTGGGCAAATAAACAGGCCTCTTCAATTCATTCCAAAAAGACATTGAGCTCAGTACCAAACAAGCCTCCATGGGGGAGAGTCTCCTAGAGCTGGTCTGCTGTAATGTAAGAAACTCTGTCAAGGGTTACCACTTGCTTTGCTTCAGCAGGTGGAGAGACCCAGAGACAGGGGTCTGAGCTCTTAACAACTGGGCAGTTTTGTATGGGAGAGAGCAGTCCTTAAGGTAGCATTGTTCCCAAGCTGGAGCCTGCTGCTCCTTTCTTTGACATTATTCTGTGGAGACACGTAACAGGGTTAGTAGCAAAAGGGTCCCCACAGGGCAACATTTCAATATTTTGCTCAGGTTGCTTTCTGGGAGCTCTTAAAGCAGAAAAATAAGCCCACTGAGACCGGGTGGGCTTATTTTTCTGGATTAAACCCGGAGTCACCCTTGACCCTACACCAAATACAGGTTTGTTTTTCTTGATCAACTGCCAGAACAATGGTCAGGCATGTTTCTTACAACTGCCTAGCAAGTTCACCCTCCTGGTGTTCTGCCTTCCCACCTTCAGTGTCATTCAGGGATAGAGTGTACTGGGATGCTTGTGGGATTCCCCTATATTTATTTGTCAGCTGTAGCACAGAATGTGTTGCAGAATCCAGTGGGCCTTTCCTCCGTCCCTTGGGATGATGCCACTGTCCATAAAGTGGTAGAGTGTGAGGGGATTAGTGCTCCAGCAGGCACAGAGTGGTGGCTGCATCCAGCATGGTGGCTTAATTTGTCAAGGCACGCTTCAGCTTCTCTCAGGGCACACTACTGTGCTGATGTAGAGACCCATTTGCATTTCCAGTCCTTCATGTCTCTTGTCCCAACACTCTTCCCCTGGTGCAAGGCAACAGTAGCAGATTGTTGCTTAAATAGCTCAAAATATTTTCATGTTTCTTTCAAGGTGGAGCAGAAATCCTCTGCTCAGCTGCTCATGACCTGGGGGCTGGAAGATGTGGATCATGTCTTCTCCGAGGAGGATTATCACACCCTGACAAATTACAAAGCCTTCAGCCAGTTTATGAGGTGAGTGTCTGGAATCCAGGAGGAATGGTGGGCTTCAAGGTCCACCTATTCACAAACTAAAGAAAATCAGACGCTGTTGTTTGGAGATGTGGGGTAAGCTTTGTAAACAGTGGTCTTGAAATAACTTTAAAAAAACCTGCTTTTGTGCAGGTCACATACACTTGTTTCATGTACACACTCTTTATGTACAGGAATAAGTCCCCTCCATCCCTTACCCACTTCTTCCCTCAAGGAAGAGTGTGTTGTCAGGTAAGGATGTCCCAACTTCTTCTCTTCACTCCTTTTTAAGCACTAGTGACATTGGCCACTGACTTAGATGGCTTTAAAATGAGATTAAATAAATTCAAATCAGATAAGGTTATCAGTGGCTACTAGTCCTGGTGGCTGTAGTCTACCTGTAGGATGAGAGGTTGGGGACTACAAGTAGGAGAGTGCCATTGCTCTCATGTCTTACTTGTGGGCTTCTGAGAGGCATTTAGTTGGTGCTGTAGGAGCAGCATGCTGGACTAGATCAGCCTTCAGTCTGACCTGGAGAGTTGTTGTTGTTGAGTCATTTAGTCGTGTCCAACTCTTCATGACCCCATGGACCAGAGCACCCCAGGCACTCTTGTCTTCCACTGCCTCCCGCAGTTTGGTCAAACTCATGTTAGTAGCTTCGAGAACACTGTCCCACCATCTCGTCCTCTGTCATCCCCTTCTCCTTGTGCCCTCCATCTTTCCCAACATCAGGGTCTTTTCTAGGGAGTCTTCTCTTCTCATGAGGTGGCCAAAGTCTTGGAGCCTCAGCTTCAGGATCTGTCCTTCCAGTGAGCACTCAGGGATGATTTCCTTCAGAATGGATGGGTTTGATCTTGCAGTCCATGGGACTCTCAAAAGTCTCCTCCAGCACCAGAATTCAAAAGCATCAATTCTTCAGCGATCAGCCTTCTTTATAATGTCGCTAAATGAACAAATGCTTTGGGAGTGAAGGTCTCTGAGTAGTCTTGCTTTGCCTTTATTCTTGTCTCTAGGAACTGTGCAGGAATGTGAATGGTTTGTTAAACTGAAGCAACAGTTTGCATGAATGTAGCCTCTCTTTTCTAGTTGGAATAGTGAAATGGCAAAAAGGCAATGAGTGGGGAGGAGGAGGAGACGAGAAAGCAAAAAACCCTGTTTTTGCAGTGAGTGTGCTGTAGATAGCCTTTCTCAGCAAACAGTCTTGTTAAATGCAGGTACTGGAGCACCAGACAGCCCAGTATCTGCATCCACAGACCTGAGGGCTTATCTGGCTGTGAGCCTGTGACTCAATCCAGGCAAAGCTGAGTTCATGTCAGCTACAAGGAAGCTGCCAGTGGCCTTGGCAGGCCCCCGTATCTCCCTGCTTTGGCTTGGCGGGCAGAGGTGCATTCTGCCGCCAACAACTCTCTGTGACCAATGGCAGCAATCCGGCACCAACATTCATGAGATCTTGAGGCCACCTGGGCCTCGCCAGTTTAATCAAGTCAGTGATTTGTGCCAGGGGCTCAGGGGACAGGCTTGCCAGTGGGGCTTTCGGAGAGTAAAGCTCTCAGCCTGGCTCTAATTAGCTTTAAATTGTTTGGCACTCGCCTGTACCTGAGGCAGTTTGCCGCCTTCCCCTGCTGCTGCTGGGATCAGCCAAGAGCTCCCTCAAGACCAACAAGATGGAACTCCTGCTGGAAAGGCCCTTTGGAGCCCTTTCACATGTTCCTCATGGCTCCCCGAGGGCTTAAAGATCTGCTGTGCATTTGGGACATCTGTGTTCCTGAAATGCAGTGTATAATCAGGACTTCTAGAGCAGTGTTTCCCAACCTTTTTTGGGCAAAGGCACACTTGTTTGATGAAAAAAATCTCGAGGCACACCACCATTACAGCCCCGTGACGTCAGCGCGCAGCGTCGCGCCGGGAGGGACGCATGAAAGTGTAAGTTTCAATTTTTTTCCCTCCCCTCCTGTGTAAAGGGGAATGCACTCTGCTAAGTAAAGGCACTTGCCACAGCAGCGTCAACGTCACAGCACCCACCGGCACCCAAGAGAGAAGGGGTCTCAGCAGCCCTTTTGCCAGGAAGAGGAGCAAGAACGAGAGGAGGAGGAGGAAGAGGAAGAGAGTCCCCCCCAAAAAAACATTCTCCTTTTGATCTTCCTTATTTGCAATTCCTCATTGCAAAACAGCGGTTGATATAGAGCTGATTTTTTTGTTATTACAGTCCCCACCCCCTCACCTAGAAAAACACCCCCTGTCAATTTTATTATTATCATTATTATCATTATTATTATTATTATTATTCCCCGCCACTCTGGGAGGCTGAAGCCCTTTAAGGCTTCCTTCTGTCCACTCTCTGTGAATTACCTGCCCGGAGCGGGTTTCTGGGGGGGGGCGCTGCTGCCGGTGTCCTCCCCGTCGAGTCTCGCCTTGCCCGGCGCGTGGCGGCCGCCCTTTCCCACACTCTGCCGGCTGCGCTGCCAAGCCCCGCGGCTCGGCCTGTCAGCGTTACTGGGCTCGGCGGGCGGTAATTCCCGAAGAAAGCCGGCGGCGCTTGAAGAGCTGGCAAGCCCCCATTTGCATGTCTGTTTTCCGCAGCCCTTGGAGAGGATTAAGTTCCCTCCTTCCTGCCGGGGAACCTCCAAGCTTTGGGGGTGGGGGGGGAGGAGGCAGCAAAGCGAGGCAGGAAGGAGAGCGCGGCTTGGCTGGGTGAGCTTTGGCAGGGGCAGGGAATGAGAGCCGCGAGGCGGGCGCTGCAGGCGGAAGCGCTGCCCGCCGAGCTCGCAGGCAGCCAGGCAGGCAGACGGCGAGAGCCCCGCGCTGGGCGGCCTCTCCTCGCCGCCGCCGCCCCGCCTCTCGCCGCCCGACTCGCCCGCCTCCCTCCCACGGAGGTAGGCTGGTGTGCCGTGGGAGGGAGGCGGGCGAGTCGGGCGGCGAGCACGCGCGGGGCGGAGAGCGAGCTCCCTCCCACATCCCATCGCCGCTCGCTTCGGCCGGCCTACTGGGCTGTCGCAGGCGGAACGCCTGCGCATGCGCGAGGTTTTCGCGCCTTCCTCCAGTAGGCCGGCCGAAGCGAGCGGCGATGGGATGTGGGAGGGAGCTCGCTCGCCGCCCCGCGTGTGCTCGCCGCCGCCGCCCCGCCTCTCGCCGCCCGACTCGCCCGCCTCCATCCCACGGAACACAAGGCAACGTTCCGCGGCACACTAGTGTGCCGCGGAACACCGGTTGGGAAACACTGTTCTAGAGGTCTCCATAGCTGCCATATGCTGTAGTATCTGGTAGTGTGCTATCCTTCAGTGTGCAAAGTGCTTTATTGTTCCTGGCACGTTTCTATCCTTGGCAGCAGCCCTGTGAAGTTATTCAGGCCTAGAGTGGAAGATTTGCTGAGGCCATCCAGTGACTCTCATAGCAGAGCCCCAGGGATTTGTAGCTGGGTCTCCCATTTATCTGAATCCAGCAATCTGTTCTCTATAGCATCGCTGGGGCAAGAATGGTGCTGCAGTACAAATGGTGCCTGCTAACCCTGCTGTATTCTGGAGCCGCCATCCTCCCCTCCCCTCAGTCAACTATAGCATCTCATAGGTAGTGATGTTGAAGAGTGAGCCAACAGAACGAAGGCCCTTTGCTTTGGCTGCTTTGTGGCTGGGGCAAGATCACGGTTTACAACTCTTAAGAAAGGGATGGAGAGAAGTGAACAGCTTTCAAAGTGTGGACTGAAGCTTGAGACTGATATGGAGGGATAAGGAAGCAGCTTTAACCATCAAAATAAAAAGTGACATGATCACGGAAATGGAAGAGAAATATGAGTTTAGCACAAATATTCTGAAGAGTTGGAAAACTTAGGTGTTATCGCAGGTAGCTATTATTGGTGCTGCTTCTAAACAGGTTTTGTCCCTGGAGAATCCAATTTCCCTGCAGGAGGAAGGATGAGATATAATCTGTAGTTTTTCCCAGCGTCACGGTGATATGAGTCTGTCATGTTGCATCCATCCATCTTTGTATTGTGTTCTTTGTGTCTCTCTCTCTGTCGCTCCCTCTCTCCACCCCCCCTCACTCTGCCCCTTGATCTGTTTTTAATATTCCACCTCTGTCTCTCACTGGATGTAGAATTGCTCCCATATAGTATCACAGTCCGAAAGAGTGACATTTGCTGGCCTTTTCTTTATCTTGTCGTTGTACTTGTCTCTGCCTCCCCATTTCCCCCACTGCATTCTTTGTCAGTCTCTCGCCACATGCAAGGCAAGGCAGGCCTGCTGCTGCTTTGTTTTATGCGGGCCTGTCTTTGTCTTAGAGCCCCGCCTATTTCTGGAAAGCATTTTGAAATGAAATAAATTCAGACTTTTTCCTCCCCTCTCCCTCCTCCTTTTCAAAGCAAGAGCTCATATTTCTTTAATAGCATCCCTTAATAGTCTGCAGTGCATTATGGGCCATGGTGACCATCAATAATTAAGAAGTCAAAATGAGATCATAGCACAGCTCTGCATAACAGCCGCCTTATTGGTTCAGTTCAGAAAATCCTCCAAATCGTGGTTTGGAGAATGAGGAATATGAAATGGGCTTGCATGCTCTCTTCTCCACCTCTTTCTTCTCCTCTTGAGTCCCTCCTCCATTTCTAGGTTGCTCTAACCATAGTTTGCCATGACACCTGAATCAGACAAATGATGGTTAGGGATGAACCGCAAACTGGTGTGTAGCCTCACTTCAGATCATGGTTTAAAGGTTAGCCCTAGGCATAGATGGTTGAAGTTGTGGTTGGTCTGGCTTGAACAACCTGGAAGTCAAGGAGGGAAATGGTGTGCAAGGATTGGGTGGCAGGGGTGGAAGAAAGGAGACTTGGAGCATTGTTTGAATTGATCAGTTGCCAGTGACTCGCTGGGCTTTTTAGATTTGTCTCTGCAGCTACAAAGATGAGGATCATCCTCCTTGGATCATCCTTCCCTTGGAACAGGGAAACAAAAAAAGCTTGCAGGTAAAAAGGGCCTCAGCAGATGCAAGCTAGGGAGATTTTTCTGTTGTTAGCCAAGATGAAACAAGATGACCTCTTGGTTCAAGAGGTTCTTAGGCCTTACATTTCTGGGCGTGAATGATAGCTATTCCTCTGGAACCCAGTTACAGTATGTGTGCTTGTAGCAAATGGCTGGGCTACCCCATCACCAGGAATATAGCATTACTCTCAAGTCGAAACCTGAATTTTTTCTGTTGAGTGACATAACACAAAGCCCAAGGCATAAATTGATCTGGAGTTGTGTCCTTGTACGTGTGATATAGTAATAAAGGGAAGCGTGTCTCTGAATAACTGGCAACCACATATGGGTTAAGGGAACAGGAATTCTAGGAAGACTTGAGTTTTCATGCCTTTCTTCTGTTACTCCCACTGTGTGTGTGTGTGTGTGTGTGTGCGCGCGCGTGTATGTATGTAATAATGCCCTTCTGTAATCTTACCATGCAAGTGAAGAAATTGGGATTTTGTACAGGTTTCAGTATTTTGAGAACTCCATTTCCACTTTTCAGAAGTCTAGCCTTTCTGGCTCTATTCTTAGACATGAATGTATGTGAAATCTCATGGATGGGTCTGGAGCATGATTTCAGGTGTTTTAGGCTCCAGGGCCTAGGGATAGAAGCAGCAGGGATCCTGACAGAATTCGGGGCCTGAGCACGATCATGGGTCAGGGTTTGCTGTGCTAGAAATTAACCCCTTTAGAATCTTGTGCGTGGCTTTCCCTGTCAGATGGATGAAAGCTTGTATTTATGCCCATTGCACAAGGGCTGTGAATGTCTGCCAGCCAAAATCCCAGAGGTCCTTGTACACTCGAGCCCCAGTTGGTTCAAACGTCGGCATGCTGGTTACGAGCGCTTTGTGTTGACAGCAGATGAAGTGCTGAGGCTGGTTGGGGGCAGAGAGATCAAGAAGATGCAGCATCTGCAGCGAGGATTATTGCAGATGATGGATGTCTTGTGCTCCAGGGTTCTTGGCTGCAGGGATAGAGGGATGAAGGAGGAGAGGAGGTCAGAGCTATCGCCTCCAGCCCTGTACGGCAACATGGTGCTTTGTTTCTGTGAGTGTGGTGTTGGCCTCTGTTGGATTAAACAGAGCATTGGCCTGTTCCGGTTTGGCTGTTCTTGTCTTCCCTTGAGACAGATAAAAGCCAAAAGGAGCAAGCAACTGTAATCCTTGCCTTGCTGGGCTATGAGGTTAGCCCCAGGGGAGGGGCAAGCTGGGGTGATTTATGTATAATGCTTTGGTTTGCTCTGTGGAATAGGCTGCTTCCATGTTGGACTGATCCTGTAGTCCAACGGGATGCCTCCAGGTTAGCTTCACTTGTTTTGTGGAATGTTAATAACTTTCAGAGCTGCTTTTATTGTTTGCCTTAGATCCCAAATACATCAGGCCACTTCTGAAATATTCCATTCATGTGCTGATTTTGGGAATTTCATTGTTGACTGTTGCTCAGAACCACACACACCTCTAAGCATCTCCTCAGTGTAAAAAAACCCAACCCACCAGAATAAAACAACAAATACTTCCATTTCTGTCTTAAAAGGAATTAGATCGTCAGCTCTTCCTCTGCTAAGGAAGTGATTTGAGGATTTTAACACTTCTGATACCTGGGTTCCTTCTGAAGTCTAATCTAAACTCATTAAGGCCCAGTTGATGGCCTTATTAGCAGGGAAGGTTTAATTGCTTCTGGATTCTATAAGGTGCTCCAGGTGCTGCACAGCTGCTCGGTCCTCTCTCTAATCTCAGGATTTATTTCACATAAATTAAAAAATGTCTGTTTCAAAATCATACAAAATCATTAACTGGCACAAGGATTTCCAGGCTTTATACTTTAGCTTTGAATGGGATAAGGCAACCAAAATGATCAGCAGGCTGGAGCAACGTCTGTATGAGGAAAGGTTGCAACATTTGGGACTTTTTACTTTAGAAACAAGGCTTGTAAAGTGGGCGACACCATGATGGGTTCTATTCAGATAACTTTTATTTCTGTTAGACCAACTGGCATTAATGGACCTAAGTTAGTCATGGCCAATAATTTTGGAGAGTCTATGCTGAATAGAAATTGGTTGAATACAACTCCGTTGTGCATGTTCATGCATAGTATGGAGAAGGTGTATAGGGAGGTGTTTTTCTCTCATGAGACTAGAACTCAGGGACATAAAAAATAGTAGCAAGTTTGTATGGCGAAGAGTGCTGAGCGCAAGAGCATCAAATCTTCTTTAGCGTTTCTTTGCTATTCTCTGAAAGGGATGATGTAGGGTTTGCATGCTTGAACTTACATTGTTGTTTCGTTTCCCCTTCTTCCTAGGCCTCTGATTGCCAAAAAGAACCCCAAGATTCCGATGTCTAAAATGATGACTATCATGGGAGCTAAATGGCGGGAGTTCAGTGCCAACAACCCCTTCAAAGGTTCGACGGCAGCTGTGGCTGCCGCAGCTGCCGCAGCTGCAGCTGCAGTAGCTGAGCAGGTGTCGGCTGCAGTGTCAGCTGTCACTGCTTCACCTGAGCCACAACCGCCACTACCACTGCAGCCTCCTCCTCAGCCTCCTCCAATCCGCAAAGCCAAAACCAAAGAAGGCAAAGGTGAGTAGCAGGAGACCTCAGGCCTCACAGAAGGATGTGTGTGCACCCGTGTGTGTGCAGCGCATTAGACAAAGCTTTTGGCTTGATCTGTCCAACTTCCCTTTGCTGTGGAAGCCAGACCTCTCCAGTGTTTTGACACTGGAGCTCTGGAGAGTGGTGGTGGTGGGCTAGTGGGATACAATGTGTGTGTCAGCAGAGTGGCCTTGAGTTTTTCACACCAATAGCATAAAGAGCCAAGATGTCAGATCTTGTGCCTAGAGCTGTGGGGCTGATTCTTCACCCTGGACCCAGAGATCTTGGCTCCCAGCAATCCATACCCCAGCACACCAGGACTCCACTCTTCTCCCAAAGTACAGTGGTGCCCCGCAAGACGAATGCCTCGCAAGACGAAAAACTCGCTAGACAAAAGGGTTTTTCGTTTTTTGAGGTGCTTCGCAAGACGAATTTCCCTATGGGCTTGCTTCGCAAGACGAAAACGTCTTGCAAGTTTGTTTCCTTTTTCGTAAAACCATTAATACCCAGGGTGCATTGCTTGAAGAGGTGCAGTTGCAACTTGACTTCGAGGAGCAACTCATAGCACGCGGTGTGGTAGCCTTTTTTGAGGTTTTTGAAGACTTTGGTGATTTTTGAAGCTTTTCGAAAACTTCTTTTGTAGCCATTTGGTAAGTTAAACTTTTAAAACTTTTTTTGGGGGGTTTTGGATTTTGGGTTGGGGTGTTTGGAATTCAAGGACTTGGTGTTGGGGAGGGGTTTGCAAGAATCTGGAAGCTTGTGTGTTTCCCCCCCCCCCCCCGCATTTTTATGATTTTTTGTGACCATTGGGCCACTCTGCTGTTTTTTTTAAAAAAAATTCTGGATTTGAATTTCTGTGTGGTGGGTGGCTGGGGGAACAGTTGGGGAGGGGTTTGCAAGAATCTGGAAGCTTGTGTGGTTTTTTCCTGCATTTTTATGATTTTCTGTGACCATTGGGCCACTCTGCTGTTTTTTTTTTAAAAAATATCTAGATTTGAATTTCTGTGTGGTGGGTGGCTGGGGGAACAGTTGGGGAGGGGTTTGCAAGAATCTGGAAGCTTGTGTGGTTTTTTCCTGCATTTTTATGATTTTCTGTGACCATTGGGCCACTCTGCTGTTTTTTTTTAAAAAATCTGGGTTTGAATTTCTGTGTGGTGGGTGACTGGGGGAACAGTTGGGGAGGGGTTTGCAACAGTTGGGGAGGGGCTGGGGGAACAGTTGGGGAGGGGTTTGCAACAGTTGGGGAGGGGTTTGCAATTTCTGTGTGGTGGGTGGCTGGGGGAATAGTTGAGGTTTTTGAAGACTTTGGTGATTTTTGAAGCTTTTCCAAAACTTCTTTTGCAGCCATTTGGTAAGTTAAACTTTTAAAACTTTTTTGGGGGGGTTTGGATTTTGGGTTGGGGTGTTTGGAATTCAAGGACTTGGTTCTGGGTTTGAATTTCTGTGTGGTGGGTGGCTGGGTGCTTTTGAATTTTTTGGATGTGAAGCACTGATTTTATTTTTTTGGGGTTTGCGAAGGTAGGAGCTGTGCTGCCATGGGACCCAAGAAGACTGCTGCTGCAGAGGCTGGCGAGGGGAAGAAGGAGAAGGTTACGCTAGAAATGAAGAAGGAGATCATCCGGAAGCACGACGGTGGAATGCGTGTGACAGACCTCGCCAGGGAGTACGGGAGGAATCCATCGACCATCGGGACCATCCTGAAGATGAGGGAGAAGATCCTTGCGACTGATGCAGCCAAGGGAGTCACCAGGATCGTGAAGAACCGCCCAGCTGTTCTGGAGGAGGTGGAGAAGTTGCTGCTCATCTGGTTAGAAGAGAAGCAGCGTGCAGGGGACACAGTGACTAAGACTGTCATTTGTGAGAAGGCCAAGGCCTTGCATGCAGACCTCGTCCGGGAACAGTCAGGAACCTCAGGTGAGCCAGAAGTCTTCAAGGCAAGCAGAGGCTGGTTTGACCGGTTCAAGACAAGATCTGGAATCCACAGCGTGGTCAGGCATGGAGAGGCTGCCAGTTCTGATGTTTCTGCGGCTGAAGACTTTGCAGCGGAGTTCCTGGAGGTTGTGAAGATGGAGGGCTACGTTCCACAGCAGGTCTTCAACTGCGACGAGACCGGGCTGTTTTGGAAGAGGATGCCCAAAAGGACTTTCATCGCACAGGAGGAGGCCAAGTTGCCTGGCCACAAGCCCATGAAGGACCGTCTGACCCTGCTCTTCTGTGCCAACGCAAGTGGCGACCTGAAGATCAAGCCCCTGCTGGTGTACCACTCGGAGAACCCACGGGTCTTCAAGAAACACAAGGTCGACAAGGAGCAGCTGAGTGTCATGTGGCGATCCAACAGTAAGGCTTGGGTCACACGTGTGCTGTTTGTGGACTGGGTCAATCTTGCTTTTGGCCCTGCTGTCAAACAGTACCTGCTGGACAACGACCTGCCGCTGAAGGCTTTGCTTCTGATGGACAATGCTCCTGCTCATCCTAAAGGCCTTGAGGAGGACTTGTTGGAGGAGTTCAGCTTCATCGGCATCATGTTCCTGCCGCCTAACACCACGCCACTGCTCCAGCCGATGGATCAGCAGGTCATCGCCAATTTCAAAAAACTCTACACCAAGGAGCTTTTCAGGCGATGCTTTGAGGTGACTGATTGCACCACCATCACCCTGCGGGAATTCTGGAAGGACCACTTCGACATCGTCACCTGCTTGAAGATGATCACCACGGCCTGGAACGGGATCAGCCAGAGAAATTTGAATTGCGCTTGGCGCAGCCTGTGGCCGGACTGTGTGGCACCAAGTGACTCTGATGCACCAGAGTCAACAGTGGTGCAGGACATTGTTGCCTTGGGGAGGACCATGGGCCTGGAGGTCACAGAGGAGGACATCAGCGAGCTGGTGGAGGAGCACGACCACGAGCTGACCACCCAGTAGCTGGTCGAACTGCAGGCAGAAGCTGCGCAGGAGCAGGCCTCGCTGGAAGAGGAGGAAGCAACTGAGGAACAGCTGTCCTCCAAAGAACTGAGGGACATTTGCCTGAAGTGGAAGGATGTGCAGGCTTTTGCACAGCGGCACCACCCTGACAAGCACGTGGCACATGACCTTGCGAACACTTTTGATACGAGGGTCATGTTGCCTTTCAGGGAGGTGCTGAAAAGGCGGATGAAGCAGCAGACCATGGACAGGTTCTTCAGCAAGAAGCAAAGAGTGGAAGAGGAATCTTCTTCGAGTTGTCCCCCAGAGTCTTAGAAAATGTACTGTACACTTTGTTGATTTTTAAATGTTTTTCTGTCATGTTTAGAAACTTAATTTATTGTTCCTTCAATTTTTGAAATGCTCTTTACAGTATGTGTGACTTTAAAGAGCAGTTAATAAACTGTTGTTGTACCAAATTTGGCTTTGTTTGGACTTTTTTTGACCATAGGAACACATTAATTGAATTTCAATGCATTCCTATGGGATTTCGTGCATCGCAAGACGAAAAATTCGCTAGGCGAAAAAACTCGCGGAACGAATTAATTTCGTCTTGCGAGGCACCACTGTACCAACTTTAAGCCCTCTAGTTCCCCACACCCAATGACAGCCTCACTTCTCTGTCCAGTGAGGCATCCACAAGCAAACTGACTCCCACTGCTACCCAGCAGAGGTAGGATCATGTGACACCAAACCAGAAGGACTTTGCTGACTCAGGGATGTTCCACTTCAGCTCCTTTCCTACCTTGCCCAGGTTAACAGCAGCTGTTCTGTTTCTATGGTGATCATTTTTTACCACAGCCTTTTACCTTGACATTCTGCTATCTCAGGTTTCTCAGCTTTCATACTCGCATGCTCTTCTCTCTGGCTTTACACATAAAAAAATTACAAAAACTGTTGCCTCCTTATCTTTCATCGCTTCCTCTTTTCCCTTTGTTTTTCTGTTGCCTGGTCACAGCGCCAGTAGCCAAAGCTCAGTCTTGTAAGGACATCAACAGAAATAAAGGAGGATTGGTTAGATTGGTGAGAAGGTTAAAAAGTGGTGCCGGTAGCACTGTTTCCCCCACTGCCTGGGTGGCTGCTGCAGGGCACCCCACAGTGGATTCCCAAGGAGGGTCGTCAGTGGAAGCAGACAGCATTACTGGTAGTGCCCTGAATCTCCTAGCAGAGCATAAAAAAGCAGTATTGCTAGCTCAGAAACCGCTGTCTATTACCAGCTGTTGTTGCCACTCTGGTCTCCTGACTGTCTCCAGAGATAAAGATCTGCTTTGGGGCAGCACAGTGAGGTTTGAGTGGGCCTCCTTATGCAGGAGGGCTGCTGGAATGCTAACGTTTTCCCCCTTGAGGAACAAGTGATGCCATTTTCTGATCTTGCTGCTGAGGGGGGTTATGTAGCAACAGCAATACCCAGGGGTCTGCTCCACTCATATGGATGGCAAACCACATACAGTGGTGCTTCGCAAGACGAAATTAATTCGTTCCGCAAGTTTTTTCTTCTTGCGAGTTTTTCGTCTTGCGAAGCACGGTTTCCCATAGGAATGCATTGAAAATCAATCAATGCGTTCCTATGGAGACCGTCCGGGGACAGAGGGGAAGCGCCGCGCGCCTTCCCCTCTGTCCCCGGACCTGTTTTAAAGCAAGGGGCAGCGGGGAGAAGATTGCTTCTCCCCGTTGCCTGCCCCGCAATCTCCGGGGACAGAGGGGAAGGCACGCGCGCCTTCCCCTCTGCCCCCGGACCTGTTTTAAAGCAAGGTAAGGGGCAGCGGGGAGAATCGCGCCTTCCCCTCTGTCCCCGGAGATTGCGGGGCTGGCAACGGGGAGAAGCGATCTTCTCCCCGCCGCCCCTTGCTTCAAAAGAGGTCTGGGGACAGCGGGGAAGACGCGCTGCGCTTCCCTGCTATCCCCGGAGCTTGCGGGGCAAGCTTCGTTTTGCGAAGCAAGCCCATAGGGAAATGCGTCTTGCGAAGCGGCTAAGAAAACGAAAAACTCCTTCGTCTAGCGAGTTTTTCGTCTTCCAAGGCGTTTGTCTTGCGGGGTACCACTGTACAGGATTCCAGCTTCTGCTTTTCTCTGCTGCTCAATCCAAGAGTTCCTCAGTGAAGATTGCACTGGTTGCGCTGCATGGCTGATGGCGCTGCATCCAGTACTGTAGCAGCTTCTGGTGGTACTTCCTTGGTTCAAGTATCTACACTGGATCTAACACAGCAGGCTGTAGCTGAGGAACGTACACAATAGCTAGGGACCCTGAGCTAGTGCTTGAGAGGGGGAGCTGTGGCACCACTGCTCACTTCACCAGCAACCCTCCTCCGACTCTTCTTTGGCTTCCATTCCTTCCAAGCTCAAATAAGCAGTTCAGGATCCCAAGTACACACTACTGGGCAGATATCTGCTGGCCGTAAAATTGCTAGGGGTTCTGGATCCCTGCAAGCTGTCAGAAAATACTTAGGGAAAGGAAAGGTGCCTCCAGCTGCCGGGGGGGGGGGGGGCATTATTCAGAGGACTGCAGGGAAATAGACTAACAGAGAAACTTCTGTAAGTCCCAGAGATTAAGGAGAATGGAGTGAGGGTGGTCTGCCTGAGGATGGTCTGCCTTCATTGCTAAGCACTTACTCCCAAAGTGCTCTGAGATTGCAGGACCCAACCTCAGAACCTGTGCAGCAGATATCTAGGGCAGCAGCGTTCTTTTGTTTTTTGTTTTAAGCACAAACCTGCTGTCAAGCAAACCCGTTTCCCTCCCCCTTTTCTAATGTCATCAAAGAGGAGTAGGTGGCTCTCCTACAGACTAGGAGGGACAGTAGTGTGACTCAACATTTTTATTCTCTACCACAGCTGATCATGGAGCACCTGCGTTGACAGGTGGCAGCCCTGTCCTCAGTACTGTCCTGGCAAGATCATGTTCTTCAGGCACTCATGAAGGAGCTGTTTGAGTTTCTATGTCTGAAGCTCCTCTTCTGAAGGTGCTTTCCCATGTGATGATCACATTATCACAGTATGCCTCTGAATGACAGGCTCCTGTGTATACACCTCTTGTGTATTATAGAAAAGGGCAGAGTGATTTCAAGACTAGACTCATCCTTTATCCCTAAAGTTAATTCCTTGTCCCATCACTCTCAGGAGCTAATCCTGTCTTTCTTTGACCTTAACCCCTCTGAAGAAGGCTTGGTACAAGCTAGACATGCGCAAGGCACTAAAATCCATTTCAGAAGCACTGCGCCCTTCAGGCACTCAGATTGCCTCTGTATTTCCTTTAATCCCTCTAACCTAGGCCAAAACATGCCTAAGACATCTCTGATTAGGTGGATCAGTGCACATATATTGCTAGTTCTTGAGTTCAACTGTTTAACATCACGTTGAACTCGACCAGGGCAACCTGGCATCACTGCAGCCTTTTCTACCAATGCTTCAATATTAAAGATATGAAGGTGTGTGACTTACTCCTCAGCAGATACTTTTCATTACATATTGTAGGATGCATGCCTGTGCTTTGACAGAGGTAGCATTTGATAGGAGTGTGCTGCAACATGCACTGCTGCTGTCTTAGATATCCATATTGGGATGCCTGCCTCCCAATGGACACAGAATGGAACCTTGCTCCCTTATTGTGAATGCCCATCCTGGCTCATTGTGACCAGAGGCATCCAGCCCTGCCCTTCTTCAGGTGGTTGGGTACCAACTGGCACATGGGGGCTTTGGCTATAATTGTACACCTGTGCCAGATGTGGGGACTCTTGTTATTTCTGTTTTCCTAATATTCCTTTTTCCTCCAGTTTCTTAATGCACACAATATGTGATCGGCTTGTTAAGGAATTGGAACTGAGGCTAGGCCTCCTGAGCCAGCACAGTGTTTCATTTTGGTGTCACCTGATCCTGCCTGCTTTAGGTGGTAGTAAGTAGGAGTCCATTCATATAAAGATTCCACCTTCACACTTGGCCAGGATAGACCTTCATGGTAAGCGACCAACACCCCGTTCTTTCCGAGAGGAGCGGTGTAGAAGAGGACAGCAGCCAGGACATTTGGCTTCTCAGCATCTGGTAGTGGGAATCTCTTGCCAAGCTCTGCCATCTGTTTGCTGCTTTGTAGCTTCACGGGAGCCAATGTCTTCACCCCAAACGCCTATCTATTTGCTCTTCAAATGTGTGTGCAGGGGGTGGGGGGAGACAGAGAGCACTGAACACATTCATATGGCAGCTTGCTTATTTATTTGTTTATTTCAACAAAAGGTCCAGGCCACAAGAAGCGGAGCAAGAGTCCTCGCATCCCAGAGATGAAGAGGAAGATGAAGGGGAAGAAGATGGCGCCTCTGAAGATCAAGCTGGGCATGATTGGGGGCAAGCGCAAAAAGAGCAGCTCAGTAAGACCCTCTCCTTGTCCACCGGGTGTGAATGTGGAGACTGGGTGGAAAGTGATGGGCAGATGGGCATTGTTTCTATTTGTTTGGTGTTTTCGGACTGAAGAACTGTGCAGTTTTAAAAGAAGACATCGCAGCTACCTGCCAAAATCGGATTTCTGTGACCTGTTTTTGTTATGCAAATACAGCTCATTTGCTTCCCCTTGGCTCTTTTGCTTGCTTATTGTGCTTGTGCTAGTCATGGGGAGGGTTCTTGGACTGACCTTCTTTGCTGCCCTTCTGGCTTTTGAGATTTCACCAGGTGCTGCCATAGCCTGCACAATGTTCAGCTTGCCTTTGAAGCCATCCTGCCCCACCACAGGCATAAGATTTTTCTTATGGGCTATGGTAGGAAACCAGGCTAGACTGAGTTTGCATGGTATGACTGGAGGTATGCTTGTTTGCTTATAAAATCACTTCTGTTTTCTTCTTGCCCCCTCACCTTTACCTTATAACTGTATTAAGTGGTGCTGTATTCTCCCTGCTCCCACCCCCTGACCATAACTGAGGAGGGCTGGATGTCAAGCCACCTCCTTTTTCTTCTTGCTTGCTCCTTGGGGCAGATACTAACCTCAGGTGCCAAGCCCATCCCCCCCACCTCCCAGCAACCATTTCCTCTCTCCCCATTCCCCCTTACTTCTGCTTCTGTATGGGCCTTTCCTAATGGAGGGCTGCTCCGGTTATGTACAGCATTTGTTTCAGAGTGACGAGGTGGGAGAGCCAGAGGAAGAATCTGACCTTGACAACTCCAGTGTTCACAGCTCCTCGGTGCGTTCTGACAGTTCAGGGCGGGTGAAGAAACTCAAGCGGGGCAGACCTGGACGGAAGAAGAAAAAAGGTGAGTGTGGGCTGTAGGTTAGAGCATGGTAGTTAGGTAAACAAACTCATTTCCTGGTTATAGGATAGATGCAGCTATCAATCACTCCTAACCCTGATGGCTGTGTTCTGCTTCCATGGTCAGAGGCAATAAACTTCTGAAAAACAGTTGATGAAAACTGCAGAGTGGGCAGAGTGTTGTTGTACTCATGTCCTCCTTGCAGGCATCTGGCTGGCCACTGGGACAACAGGATGCTGAACAAGATGGGCCACTAGCCTGAGTTCCTTTGGGTTAGAAAAAGACAGTCTTACTAGATTTCCCTGTAAAAAGAACGACAGAAGGGACAAAGACTCGCTTTCTCACTCAGCTGCCAGGGCAGAAGGGCCATTTTCCAAGTTTCCTGTTTGTGTGTGGAAAGGAATTCTGGGAAGTTTCAGCCCCACCTCCTTCCCACTGGTTTGTGTCATTCACAGGCCCCCATAGCCCTGGAGAGAAGTTTCCATTCAACCCACCTTTCATTGTGCTAATCATCCAGCCTCTTCTCCCTTCAGTTGCTGCCTTTTCAGTTCCATCCCCTTTTGGGGACGAGCGGTAAATGCAATTTGTTGAATACCCCTCAGTTTCTAAGGGAGGAAGATGGATGACTCCCAATCCTAGACCTGCCCTGGCCCAGGTAAGGGAGTAGGTTGTACGTAGCTCAGGTGCCTTCATGCCATATTCTGGTTTCTCCCCACTTCCCGGCCCTGCAGTTGCTGGTGAAGAAGAGGCAGACGGCTACGAGACAGACCACCAAGACTACTGTGAGGTGTGTCAGCAGGGCGGGGAGATCATCCTCTGCGATTCATGTCCCAGAGCTTATCACCTGGTGTGCCTGGATCCGGAGCTAGACAAGGCCCCCGAGGGCAAATGGAGCTGCCCCCACTGTGTAAGCTGCTCACCTTTCTTCCTTGTTCTCTGCACACTAGCACCTCCCACTCTGTGTCTCCCCCATTTCCAGGGAAGGGGCTTGCCTGTTGTAGCCCTTGCTCTGGTGCCATTCCCGCTTAGGAGTCCAGGATGCTGTGCTAAAAATATATATTAAAAATCCAAAATATCAAGCTCTGAAAATTCAGATACTGTAGCTGGGATAGATTGTGCAAAAAACAATGAACTTGCACTTTCTAGTTCACCTTCTGAGTGCAAAACTGTCCTTTCCCTCCCTTTGTTTTAAATTAGTGCTTGGGTTAGGGATGGTGGGAAAAGAGGGACTTTGGGGGGTGCTGTGTGCATAGGGACAAGGAGGCAGGGGCTGGGGTTCAGTGGAAGGACTCTGATTGGTCCATTCAGATGCCTTGTGGTTTCAAAACCCTGGCATATTCTTGTACCACAAAGACTAATGCAATTGAAGTGGGGATACTTGCTCTTCTGATGCTATTCTAGGAACCCAGATCCTGCTATTATTGGCTGCAAGGATCTGGATCTCTTTGAAAAATTATATTTAAAAAAAATATTTAGCACATGTGCTGCTGAAGCTAGTACCTAAATTAATTTTTGAGAGCTACTCTGGGCTTTTAAAGCTGTGACTCTTCTACATACTTCATTTTCCTTTGCCGAGAATTCAGGCTGTGTAGAAACAGAAACCCATGAATCTGAAATTCATCAGAATAGCTGCTGGATAGGCTCTGGCTTCTGCTGTTTGCAGCTCCAAGTGCTCCTACTTGCATGACCCCTATATCATAATCCAGCTCTCTCTCTCTGGGTGTGTCATGTCCCTCGCCTGCAGGAAAAAGAAGGGGTGCAGTGGGAGCCAAAGGAGGAGGAAGAAGAGTACGAAGGGGAGCTGGACGATGCTGAGAAGGAGGAGGAGGACGATCACATGGAATACTGCCGCGTCTGTAAGGACGGGGGCGAGCTCTTGTGTTGTGATGCTTGCATCTCATCCTACCATATCCACTGCCTCAACCCGCCGCTTCCTGAGATCCCTAATGGGGAATGGCTGTGTCCCCGTTGCACGGTGAGGGCACTGGGAGAGAGGGCATCATGCTGGATTTCGGGGTGGGGGAGGAGTGGCTGTGCTGTGAAGAGGGTAAGAGAGAGAGACCAGCCAATGCATTTACTTGTCAGTAAGGCTCACTGGTTACATAAAGGGTTGCCTCCTGGACAAGAGGCTTTGGTGGGTGGCCAGACTCCCTGTGTCTCTGACACCTTCTCTTTCCCATCCCCAGTGTCCCATGCTAAAGGGACGGGTCCAAAAAATCCTGCACTGGCGATGGGGGGAGCCTCCGACACCAGTCGCTGTCGCCCTGCCACCCGATGCCAACCCAGACGACCCACCGCCCAAGTCTCTGCAGGGTCGTTCCGAGCGCGAATTCTTCGTCAAGTGGGTCGGGCTGTCCTATTGGCACTGCTCCTGGATAAAGGAATTGCAGGTACAACTTTGACTAAACTTGGGGCTGAGGCAGCTATGCCTTCGGATAAAACTCCATGCCTCGTCAGAGAGTGCGGGACCCCAAAACTGGAAATGAATGGTGGGATGACAGTTCTGTCAACAGCACATAAGGAGAGCTTGGAGTGTCTGGGCATTTGAACCCCTCCACATAGCATCATTCAGTCTTTGGGCAGCTTCAGCTCTTTGCCCTGCCTTCGTCCTTCAGCATAAACTTAAATCAGTGTCAGCGCAACTGTGGGCTGGGGTGAACTTCTTCATTCCCTCTCTTCTGCCCCCAAGGACTGCCACCTCTCCCTGGCATCTCTTGTTTGGGGAGGCTCCCAGCACTCCAGCTCCAGCAGTGTTGTTCTGCTGTTGCTCTCTGGGCACGGGAAAGGTGCCAGCCTGTTTGTGCAAAAACCACGTCCGTTTGAAAGGTGGTATATTAGAATGGGAGAGCAGCAGCAGCAGCAACAACACATGTCTGTCAATGCCAATGATAGCCAGAAGTTCCAACCACTCTATGTCCCAACTACTTCTAATGACTGGATGCTGAGCATAGAGATCACCATCATCAGGGTGTCCTGTATGTGAGCCTCCTTCAGGCATGTCACTGTCTTCATCAGAACCATGTGTGCTGTTGCTCTTGACCCATCATGGCAGAGGCTAGATGGCCACTGATCAGGGGTGCGGTCGCAGTGGGTTTTCTGTATCAGCATTTGATTCAAATCCTTATATTTCTCATTCACGTTTACTCAGTTTCTCACCTTTCTTTTTGCTTCCCTTTCTCTGCCCCCTCCCCCCCACAAATCCCAGCTTGAGATTTTCCACCTAGTGATGTACAGGAATTACCAACGAAAGAACGACATGGATGAGCCCCCGCTGCTTGACTACGGTTCTGGGGATGACGATGGGAAGAGTGAGAAGAGGAAGAACAAGGATCCTTTCTATGCCGAGATGGAGGAGAAATACTACCGCTATGGCATCAAGCCTGACTGGATGACCATCCACCGTGTTATAAACCATAGGTCAGCTTGTGTGTGCGTGTGCACGCTTGTGTGTGCATACTTCATCCCCTATCACAATGATGCCATAGCTCAAGGGTGGTGAACCTGCAGCCCTCAGGTCAGATCTGGCCCACTAAACCACTGCAGGTGGTCGACAGGCATTGACAAAACTGAGCTCCTCTTCTCTGCAAAGGCAACTCTCTTGCTGGAAGGTCTTCCCGATCAGGAAACAGGAAGGAGTATTCCTTCCTGTTTCCTGAGCATTAAGACCTCCTGCCAGCAGCACAGGAAGGAGGAACCTTTGTAAGGTCAACCAGTGGGGCTTTCTTCCCCATCACAATGCTGACTTGAACCTCTCTCCTCTCCTCTCAGCTCAGCAGTGCAATGGGGATGCGTGCCATGCATACATCCTAGTGTGGTGTGTGCCAGCATATGTGTGTGTGTGATCTGCATGTGTTTGGTTTGTGCATGCTGCATATCTGGCAAGCATGTGTGTGTGTGGTGTGCATGCATGCAGCCCTCGGACATCGGTCAGTTGTGAATGTGGTCCCTGGACCCGGGAAGGTTTAGCCGCTTGTACTGTAGCCCACGGCCAGTGCACTGTTAGTCCTGATGAGACCTAGGCATGTGTTGGATACTTTGCGGTGAGCATTAGTGGGGTCACCCAGCGGGGAGTAATTGAGGTATAGGTGTTGGCAGCCTGGCCACTCCTGGGAACCCCACCTTTCTTTAAAGAATATTTAATCCTCAAGGTTCTGAAGAATAAAATGGATTTGAACGTGACCTTTGTGCGTTTATCCAAGAGAATCCTTCTAAAAGATTTCCATATCTTCATGATATTCACCGGCTTAGCCAGGGTCGCCTTTGTTGACTTAATCCCATCAGATGCCTTTTGGTGAAACAGAGTAAGCAAACCCAGTTTGTGTGTTTTCTTTTCTTTCTGCTTCTTTCTCTCTTTTCTCTTTGCGCCGTGAATTTGCTTTGTGCAGCATTGACAAAAAGGGCAACTACCACTACCTGGTGAAATGGCGTGACCTTTCCTACGACCAGTCCACGTGGGAGGAGGATGAGATGTCGATTCCCGACTATGAGTACCAGAAGCAGGCCTATTGGTTTCACAGGTGAGGAAACCATGAGGGTGGCGGTGGGGAGGGAGGCACTGAGCAGGGCAGGATTGAGCTGCCTGGCCCAATGCACCATGGGCCATGCCTGAGATTCCAGAGTGAGACACAATGGGGCCTTCCTCTCTCTCCACCCCCCCCCTCACTCTCTAGAGAGCTGATAATGGGTGAAGACCCTGCCCAGCCCAGGAAGTACAAGAAGAAGAAGAAGGAGCTGACATCGGAGGACCCGCCGAATTCCCCCACCAACGATGTAAGCTCTGGGGTGGTGGCTAGCAGTGCAGCCACTCCTCTGCGGTGCTGGGCACCCTTGATACTGCAGCACTAGGCTGGGAAGGGAGTGCAGCCTGACAAAGAGGAAAGCTCTGTGCAGCTGATGGGCCCAAGACATTTTAAATGGGGGTCATTTCAGGGATGGTGTCCAGAAGGGAGCGAGCCTCTGTCCGTGTGCGTGCATGGCTCTCACCTCTCTGCTTCTCTCTCTCTCCGGACATCCTTGCAGCCCACGGTGAAGTATGACAGCCAGCCACGCTTCATCACGTCCACAGGGGGCACGCTGCACATGTATCAGCTGGAAGGCCTGAACTGGCTGCGGTTCTCCTGGGCCCAGAGCACAGACACCATTCTGGCAGATGAGATGGGCCTCGGCAAGACGATCCAGACCATTGTCTTCTTGTACTCGCTCTACAGGGAGGTAAGCCAGGAGTGGTGGCCTGGGCATGTTCACTTTCTTTTCCATTGTCCAAAGTATGTGTCTCTCTCTCCCTCCCCCCCACTGCCCCTGCCTCCTGTGGAAACCTAACATTTACATGTCATTGCATGGCCCTTTCCTTATGCTATGACCCAGGACTTCTGAATTAGTTCTCTTCCTTTTCTGATCATGCGCCTTCCCAAGTGTTACAAAGAAAGTGCTGGCTTCCTGTCCTAAAAGCTCACAGTCTAAAGGTAGAGGAAGGAGAACAGGGGTATACATGGGGCAGAGGGGGGAAATGGGTTATACAGTGGACACTCGGGATGCGAATGTGATCCGTGTGGGAGGCATGTTCGCGACCCACGCGTCTGCGCATGCGCGGGTTGCGATTTGGTGCTTCTGCACATGCGCAAGTGCTGAAACCCGGAAGTAACCGTTCCAGTACTTCTGGGTTCGGCGAGGTGCGCAACCCGAAATCACACAATCTGAAGCGTCTGTAACCCGAGGTATGACTGTAAACCTTCCAGTGAAACTCTCCCACGTACTCCAGACCCCTTGTGTCTTTCCAAGAAAGAAAGCCAATAAAGTTGCTTTTGCCAACGTTGTCTTTGTTTACCCAGTTCCACCTTTCAAAGCAACTAAAAGTGCCCCCATACTCCTCTTGAGCCCCCATTCCCTGTTTGCCTAGCCCCTCTCCCCGTCTGAGATGGAATGGAAGAGATTCTCTTTGCTTCCTACCTCAGGCCCATCCATTCACTTCCACTGTTCTCCAACCAGATTGAAGCCACCGACTATTCTCCTCCAATCTGCTTTGGATGCCATAAAGCAAGTTTCCTGCCACTTGTTACTTCCCTCAAAACCTCCGCCTTAGCTCTCATTTTATTTGGGGTTTCCCTTCAGGGTTTCTGAAGGGAGACGGGCCTCGTTTGGAGTTTGGCCTCCCTGCTCTCCCAAGCTTCTCCCCTTTGGGGTTTCCTCATGGGTGAGTGTTCTGGAGCTGAATTATTTCTGCAGGATCCTACCCGTCAGCATGAGCTAGACCTCAAGTGCTCCCTCCCTGCTGTCCTCCTCTGCCCCAACCACCTCCTGTCTTGACCTCCTCATGGCAGCCTCCCAATCAGTGCCTGCCTTGCCAAGACATATTGCTGAAGTACTAGAGCCGCAGGCTTTTCTGAAAGGTGGCGGGGCAAGGGAAAGCCCTTTGCTTAAGCGAGCAGCTGAGTTGCTGTCTGCTCCAACTGCTGTTCCCGCACCTTGAGTGGGGCAGATCCTGCCACGTTGCCCCAGATTCTTTCCCCCATAACAGAAATAATCTGGCAGCAGGCAGCCCTCCTCCACAAAAGAAAAGGTGCACATTTAATCTCTGTTGTAGGGCAGCTTCCTTGTTGGTGATGACGTGGGAAGCACACAATGTGCATGTGCTTCTCTGAACACGAGCGTGAATGCATCTGGGAAACCTGATGGGGCCAGATTTCCCAGATACATGCAAATTTGCGTGCGACATCTGCTGATTACCTGCTCCATGTGGGAAGCATCCGTGTTGTGCTGGTGCTTCCTACCGCGTTCATAACGTGTGGAGCCATCGCCAGCCTTGCCTTGTGTGGTGTAGATTATATGTCTTTTGGGCACTGACCATATGAGGCCTCCGTGTTCTGTATGCCGCCTAGCACAGGGTTGGTGCTGAATGAACGCCTGTTAGGAGGAGTGCATCAGCCCCAGGCAAAGGGTCCTTCTGTGAACAGCTGTTACTTCTGTATGAACAGCTGCTGTGACTGGCTGCGTGTCAGTGATCCCAGCAGAGCCACAGGAGAACCTTGCTCATTCTGGCAGCCAGCGTTTTATGAATGGATTTCTCTTTGCCTAGCTGAGCCCCTGGGAGCCAAAAGCAAAGAGCCTGAGAATTGCTGCATCAGGCTGAGTCAGGGCTGGGAGCTGCCGGTGGCCTCTTTTGACTCCTCCCGAGCTGCAGACAGGAAAGTTCCTTCTAGTTCACATGTGATTTCATGCTCTTCCTCTTTTCTCCCCCCCCCCCCCCCAGGGCCACACCAAAGGGCCTTTCCTGGTCAGTGCTCCGCTGTCCACCATCATCAACTGGGAACGAGAATTTCAGATGTGGGCGCCCAATTTCTATGTGGTGACCTACACAGGGGATAAAGACAGCCGCTCCATCATCCGCGAGAATGAGTTTTCTTTTGAGGACAACGCCATGAAGGGTGGAAAGAAGGCCTTTAAAATGAAGGCAAGTGCAGTGGGGGTTTCCCCCCACCTTACAGCAAAAGCAGCGCTGACTCTGCAGCTTCCCATGGGCCTCATATTGATTGTGGTCAATACAATTTTGCTCCCCACCAAACTTTGAGGCAGAAGGCAGCTTGTTAACCCCTTCGCTTCCAAGCCCCACAATGCTGCCTGCCAGCTTGCCTTTCAAATGCACAAGAGCTCCGAACTCTTCCCCCATCAAGGAGAACCGCATTCAGTGGTGCCATGGAGCAGATGGTGGCTATACGTATATTTTCCACACCTTCTGTATTTCTCCTTTTTGTTTTCAGAGAGAAGCTCAGGTGAAATTTCACGTCCTCCTTACCTCCTATGAGCTTGTCACCATTGACCAGGCTGCCTTGGCTTCCATCCGGTGGGCCTGTCTTGTTGTGGATGAAGCTCACCGACTCAAAAACAACCAGTCCAAGGTGAGGAGAGCTGTGTGGTGGTGAAGCCTGAGCTGGCTTGTCCTGGATAAATGCCAGGATTTGGGACTCATCTGTGGTGGGTGAGGGTGTAGGAAGGTGGAGGGAGGGAAGAAGGTTTCTCTGATGCATGTACTGCTCTTGCTTTCAGTTCTTCAGGGTGTTAAACGGTTATAAGATCGACCACAAACTGCTGCTCACTGGGACTCCTTTGCAAAACAACTTGGAGGAGCTGTTCCACCTGCTGAATTTCCTCACTCCTGAGAGATTCAAGTATGGCTAATTTTGTGCTTCCTTCCCCTTTGATGTGGAGACCTGTTAATCAGAGAGCTGGAGGGGCTTAATCTTAACTTCTCTCCTATTTGTCATTGACACACTGGCGTGTTTGTCATCTACCTTCAGACTGGGGTCCCTGTCCACAGTTTCCCCTCTCCTTTCCAGGTTTGCATCCACCAGGAACCTTTTCATCCAGTGCATAGCTAGCCTGAACAAAGGGTGGAGTTTCTACCTAATCTTCCACCCAACTGGAACTTGGTAGAACAGAGGGGCTGAGTCCTTCCACTCTAATCACAGAAGGCCTTTGGATAAGTTCAGCCTTCATAAGCATGAGGAGGGCCTGGTGAGCCAGTTGACATAAAAAGACTTAGCTGAATGTGAAAGGACAAGCGAATAGCAGATCTCTAGATAACCAGTTCTTAATTGTCCTTCATGCCAGCATTATAAGACCTAGTGCCTAACAGCTGATCCCAAAATGTGGTGGGCCATCTGCCTCACAGCACAGCTCTAGTGTGAATGTTATACAGAAAGCGGTTTGGAAAACCTATAAAAGAGGAGCATTTGGGCATCTGAAAATGTATATCTGGAGGGATGGCTCCCTCTGCTGACCAGACATGCACACTGCTGCCAATCTGGCATCTTGGTCACTCCCAAGTGAAACTTAGTGTGACTTCTGGTGGCCACAAGGGATTTCCGTTTGTCTGAAGCAGATGTCTAGTGATGGGGGGCGGGCTCCTCCCATCAACACTGGAAGCTGGACTTGTAGAGGCTTCAAGCTCTTTCCAGGGTGGGTGGAGAGGGCCAGGTTACATTTTCACGTTTTTGCCCTTTGTTAACTGAGCAACCTCAGCTGCTCTTGCCTCTCCAAGGCTTAGCGAAACTAAAAGAGACGGCTTCTTTCTTACCTCTTTCATTGACTTTAGGGCTGGAAAGATTTTTATTTGGTTTGTTGGTGTCTTTTACCCCGAGACTTGCAAAGGAACTACAAAGCATTAAGTGCTCCCTCCCCTTCACGTCTGTGGATTTGTTATTTCTTTCTACCTACCAACTAAAGATCCTGCCTTCCCAGCCGTCAAATTTGACACATTAACACCACATAAATTATCCACTTTTATTTATTTATTTAATTTAAAATACGTTTAGTCACTTTTCTGGACAAGAGCCTTATCATCAAAATTAAAACCTTAAAAATTAGTGCACAGTTTAAAACTTTAAATAATTAAAAAATAATAATACAGTGGTACCTGTAGAACATCCCTGTTTATGAATGATTTGGTTTACAAACTCCGCAAAACTGGAAGTAGTGTCCCAGTTTGCGAACTTTACTTGGTCTAAGAATGGAATTCGAACGGTGGAAGGGCACTGGCGGCGGGAAGCCTCATTAGGGAAAGCGTGCCTCGGTTTAAGAACAGTTTCGGTTTAAGAACAGACTTCCGGAATGGATCAAGTTCGTAAACCAAGGTACCACTGTGCTATATGTCAGCACACTTGACAAGTTTCCACCTGCCACCCAAAATGAATAAGACTTAGTCTAATTCAGTTATCACCCAGGTAATTATTATCGTGCCTTAGAGAGCAGTTGTATACCACCCTTCATCTGCACATCTCAGGGTGGTCCACAAGCTAAAAATGCAATATACTGTAAAAGCACAAAATACATGACAAAAACAAGAACAGAAAACCCCAACCAATAACCCCCCTCCCCTCCCACAAACTCATTTAAAAGGAGTATAGGATGTTAATCGACCCAAGGCCTTGTTGAAGAGGAACCTGGTGCCTAAAGGTGTATAATGAAGGCGTCAGCCAAATCTCCCTGGTTCTTCAATTCCGTTTGCCCAGCCAATTTCTCCCTAGAAAATCCACTTTGTATTGCTGCTTGTCTTGATTTAGTGCTAAAGAATGGGTTTTTCCGGGGAATGTGGTGAGGTAAAGGCAAAACCACTTGGATCCATGCCTAGAAAGCACAGGACAAGCAGAAAACTGCTTGGACCTATGCTTTCTAGGCACAGGAAATGTGGGCAAGCCGTCCCTGTCTGAAACCCTGGAGAGCCACTGCTGCCAGCCAGTGTAGACAGTACTGCAGGGGTCGGCTTCTATATACTGTCTGCAATCACAAAATATTTTAGGGTGGGTCACAAAATTTAAATGAATAAAGAAAATGCAATTTAAAACCAATTTACTTTTTATGATCCTACTTCCACTCCACAAGCCATTGTTTTAAGGAAGCTGGGGGGAGCATGACTTGGTCAGAACTGGGGGGAGTTGAAGGATGGGGCTTTCATTTCATTAAGGGTGCCCTCCCTTCGTTTGCCTGCCCTAATTTGAGCACTAGGCTTGGGGGAATCTTTGTGACAGATCCTCCTTCAGATACTTCCCCCAGCCCCAAATCCCTTCCTTTCCCTTGCTTGTGTGCAGCATTTTGTTGGCCTGAAATATCCCCAGAGGTGTACACGTAACAGCTTCTGTCTCTTTCCCACAGCAACCTGGAAGGCTTCCTGGAGGAGTTTGCTGACATCTCCAAGGAGGACCAAATAAAAAAACTCCATGACCTCCTGGGACCCCATATGCTGCGCCGCCTCAAGGCTGACGTCTTCAAGAACATGCCGGCCAAGACAGAGCTCATTGTCCGGGTGGAGCTCAGCCCCATGCAGAAGTATGGGCAGGATTGGGGGAGGAGAGGCGGTATGGGGGACTGTCCTTTCCATGCAGAGTGCCAGGGTGGTGGCAGATATATGACCTGGACTCTAGTGGGGTGGGGGCACTGTGGTATGGATTTACAAGTGGCAGTGATGGCTCTTGGATCAGGGAGGGGAGACCCAGTGAAACAGAATTTGGGGGTGGGGAGCAGGTCTGGTCAGGATGGAGGAGAGTCAAGGTCCTTAGGTTCTCTGCAAGAATAGTTACATCCTGGGGAGGGAGCAGTAGACCAAAGCATGCCGGAACCCAAGACTCTGGTCTCCTTTCCTCCAGATTGTTGGGAGGGCGAATGGGAAAAGACAACTCATTGAATGTTAAATGTACTGTATTTCTCTCCCTCCCTTTTTGGTAAAAATCTGGCAGATACTTCTGTACGTAGAGGGGTCATAGAGTCTCTCTCATGCTACTCTTTTTGTCCTCCTGCTGTTCCCATTCCCCCTCCCCCCCCAATCAGGAAATACTATAAATATATCTTGACCCGCAACTTTGAAGCTTTGAACTCCCGTGGTGGCGGTAACCAGGTGTCCTTGCTCAACATAATGATGGACCTGAAGAAATGCTGCAACCACCCCTACCTCTTCCCTGTTGCTGCGATGGTATGTCTTGCATTGCCCAGCCGGCTGGCAGGGGCCTGTGCAGGGCCAGGGCAGCTCTCTCCAGCTGGAAGGAGTGAGCTCATGTTGTGGAGCAGGGATAGGTTTCCTTTGGCAGGCAAACTGGCCCACCTCCTCAGTTAGCCCCTGGCCTTTGCCTAATCCTCTGGCAGTAAAGAATAGACCCAGCCAGATGAAACCACCTGCATGAATGGCGACGGCTATGCTTTGTCTTGGCAGGAATCCCCCAAGTTGCCAAGCGGTGCCTATGAAGGGGGTGCTCTCATCAAGGCCTCTGGGAAACTGATGCTGTTGCAGAAGATGTTGCGGAAGCTAAAAGAGCAGGGCCACCGGGTGCTCATCTTCTCTCAGGTGAGAGTGGTTGGGGGATATATGGGGCCTTGAGCACCTGGATGCTGGTTGTGTACAGTGTTGAGGAGGATGGGATGGAGAGGAAAAAGAACAACTTGTTGTGTGTTTCTTCTCCTATGGTTGCAGCATGCAAATAATGTAATTTCATGACATAAATTTTTCCTAAATGTTAGGAAGGTGTTGGGATGCTGTTTTCTGTGACAGCATCTGTTCAGTAAGAACAAATTAGTCTCAAGTGCAGGCATGCAGTGTACAGCAAGAATGCTATTGATGAATGTGAAGGCACTATCAATCTCATTTAGGAATATGAATGCCCAGAGGTAAAAATGGGTTTTCCTCATTTTTCCAAGGTCTTCCTCCCTTCCCCCTCTTGTTTTTTTTTACAGTGGAAATTGGAAAGGAAAAGAAACCTCTCCAATGAACTATTATCTCTTTTAGGATATTGCTCTTTAAGGCAGGGTTTTAAAATATTATTTTAGCTGTACAGTACTCTTTCAAAATTGTTTCCAGTAACTTTGTACAGTAATATACAGCATTAGGAAATTGCAGTCTCTGTGTATACAGTAGATATGAACAACTCAATTCCAATTCTGTTAGGCTAAAGAAAGGCATAGAAATAAGAAGAAGTTTCCTGTTGCTTCTTGGGCTATGGAGGAGAATTTTTAGCATTATTTCTTCTTTATTCTTGATCTTGTTTATTGTGGAGGCGGTTTGTAAGCCCAAACAATTTTGCTTTCCACAGTGTTAGTGGATTCTTCATCGCACCCCCCACCCCCCGCTTCCCTAACTGAGAATTTCCAGAAGTACTAGATCTCTCGTCTCATTTATGGGTATCTTTTCTAGATGACAAAAATGCTGGACCTACTTGAGGATTTCCTTGACTATGAAGGGTACAAGTACGAACGGATTGACGGGGGCATTACGGGGGCCCTGCGACAAGAGGCAATTGATAGATTTAATGGCAAGTATGAAGGTTGAAGTATGAAGGTTGAAGTATGAAAGGGACGCGTGTGGCGCTGTGGTCTAAACCACGGAGCCCAAGGCTTGCTGATCAGAAGGTCAGCCGTTCGAATCCCTGCGACGGTGTGAGCTCCCGTTGCTTGGTCCCTGCTCCTGCCAACCTAGCAGTTCAGAAGCACATCAAAGTGCAAGTAGATAAATAGGTACCACTCCAGTGGGAAGGTAAACGGCATTTCCGTGCGCTGCTCTGGTTCACCAGAAGCGGCTTAGTCATGCTGGCCACATGACCCAGAAGCTGTACGCCGGCTCCCTCGGCCAATAAAGCGAGATGAGCGCCGCAACCCCAGAGTCAGCCACGACTGGACCTAATGGTCAGGGGTCGCTTTACCTTTACCTATGAAGGTTGTGAGAATGATGTGTGAGGGTAGAAGGTGGGGCTTGGCCTTTATGTATCATTACAGTACCGTGACCTCAATTGTCTATACAAAGGAGCCTGCCAAGGATCTCCTTCAGGTGGAGGCTCTCTCTGGATAGGGACTAGAATGAGTTGTAAGGATCCATCTACATGCCACAAGAAGAACCCCACTAGATCTTCTTGTAACAGTAAGAACAGTAAGAGTACTGTCGAACAGTAAGAGCTGTTCGACAGTGGAATTTGCTGCCAAGGAGTGTGGTGGAGTCTCCGTCTTTGGAGGTCTTTAAGCAGAGGTTTGACAACCATATGTCAGGAGTGCTCTGATGGTGTTTCCTGCTTGGCAGGGGGTTGGACTCGATGGCCCTTGTGGTCTCTTCCAACTCTATGATTCTATGAGATCAGACCAAAGGTACAGTGGTGCCTCGCAAGACGAAAAGAATCCGTTCCGCGAGTCTCTTCGTCTTGCGGTTTTTTCGTCTTGCGAAGCAAGCCCATTAGTGGATTAGCGCTATTAGCGGCTTAGCAGGCTTAGCGGATCAGCTGATTAGCGGCTTAGCGGATCAGCTGCTTAGCGGCTTAGCGGATCAGCTGTTAAGCGGCTTAGCGGATCAGCTGATAAGCGGCTTAGCGATCAGCTGTTAAGCGGCTTAGCAGATCAGCTGTTAAGCGGCTTAGCGGATCAGCTGATAAGCGGCTTAGCGGCTTGGGAAAAGGGGGGGGGGAGGAAAAAAACCCTGCAGGAACTCGCAAGACATTTTCGTCTTGCGAAGCAAGCCCATAGGAAATTCATTTTGCGAAGCACCTCCAAAACAGAAAACCCTTTCGTCTAGCGGGTTTTCCGTCTTGCGGGGCACCACTGTATATCTATTTGAGGATCCTGTCTCCCATAGTGGTCAGCCAGCTGCTGATGGGGAACCTACAAGCCGAGCGTGAGGGTCAGTTGCAACGGTCTTGTCATGGTTGAGAAGTCAGTGCCAGAATTGGCATCCAAAACTTCAGCCTTTGTCAGAGGATAGGAGTTGCAGGTGTGCCAGTAGGCCAGAGCAACACTATAGGGAATGTCCAGTAGAAGGAACAAAAAATCCTGAAACAGCAACTCCTCTTCAGCTGTCTCTGTCTCTTGCTTGGTCACGAGACAGAACAGGGATGTAGTCTGCTAATCCAGACTAGACTGCAAAAGTTGGCTGTATGTTTTCTGCCTTTCCTGGGCAGCTGAAGGGATCCAGCTCCTCAGTAATGGATGCCTTATTTACCCCACACCAGAAAGGACATTCATGGTGAATCATAGAGTTGGAAGGGACCCCCAAAGTTCATCTGGTCTAACCCCCTGTAATGAAGGAATCCCAACTAAAGCATCCATGGCAGATGGCTATCCAACCTCTGTTTAAAAACCTCCAAGGATGGAGAGTCCACAACCTCCCGAGGGAGTACATTCCACTGTCAAACAGCTCTAACTGTCAGAAAGTTATTCTTGATGTTTTGTTGGAATCTCTTGTAACTTGAAGGTTAAGAGATGTTTTTGCATAGCTTGGAGCAGGCAGCCATCGTTTTTACTTTGGAGTGACATGATATACTTGGGAATCTGGTCCCAAGCATGAAATACCTAAGCCTGACTTCTGAGTTCAGCTTTGTGTTCTGAATTTTGAGTCCAGTTCATATGTCTTACCTCCTGATTCACTCACTGAGGTCTTCGTTCTTTTCAGCCCCGGGAGCTCAGCAGTTCTGCTTCCTGCTCTCCACTCGGGCAGGTGGTTTGGGCATCAATTTGGCCACAGCAGACACAGTGATCATCTTTGATTCAGACTGGAACCCTCACAATGATATTCAGGTAGGCCCCTCTGCTCCCCTGATCATCCCCCCCCCCTTCCTCCTTATGGACTTCTGTTTTTAAGGAGGTGGCTGGTGCTGTGATGTTTTTATTGTAATGCTCTGCATGTTTTAATAAACTATATATACACTGTGTATGTGTATATATTATGTTTATTTTTATAATTGCTTTTTTCTGTGTTACTAAGCATCTAAAACATCAGGGGGAAAGGTGGGATATAAAAATAATAATAATTCTGTAGATCCACCGGAAGTTGCACATAAGAACCACTTTGAGGGTGTGGTTGTTGTTTTTTACAATCAATATATTAATTTTATGAAGTAAATAAAAAAATAAAAAAAACCTTTCTGGATCAGACCAAAGGCTGATTTTATCTATCATCCCTTTTTCACCCATTAGCCAACCAGCGGTCAACGGGTTATAGACATTCCCACAATTCGACTATGCAAGCAAAATCCTCAGCATCCCAAGAAGCTTACTTTTCATTAACACAGAGATAATTTTTAGCCAAAGTTATTTTCTGGCCACAAAGATAAGCTTGGCCATGTACCAGCAACGCCTGCTAAAATTTCTAGGCTAGAGTGAGGCTGATTTCAGTACTCCCACCCAAGGCATGGACAAATGGAATGAATAATGCAAAATCAGCAAATGCAAGGAAAGTAGTTTTCATCTACTTTATTCAGGTACCAAATTAGGCATTTTGAGATAACAGCATGAGAGAGGCCTGTATTGCAATTGACCCTGAGCCCTTGGAACAGAGTGGATAGTTAAACCTTAGCATGGTATTTGCCAAGTGATGATGGTTCTTACTCATCTGACAAACCCTCCAAACATTTTTTGTTTTTGGGTCTGTGTTTCCTGGAGTGAGGTGTAGAGGTGACCCTCCCCTCCCTCATGCAGACCCAGAGCAATCCCTCAGCAAAGGGGGGCTGTGGCTGGGTGCATTGGGGAGCCCAAGCTATGGCTTCTACCAAGCTGGCCCACAGTTACAGACCTTTGTGCTCACAGAGTGAAGACAAGGGAAGAAAATCTGATGGCAAATGTGGAGCAATGAGTTTTGCCACAGGCCTCTTTCATGTACAGGGTGTTTGGGTTAATTCTCTCTATTCCCCTTTCTCTGCGTTTACTCCCTTCCCTGCCTTCTCATGGTTTGGGTGCTATTGCAGGCCGCTTCTAGAACCAAAGTCACTAGCGCTCTCTGACATCATTGCAGATCAGCCAATGGCTAGGGACAAGTATACAGATGGGCAGCAGCCTGCTTTATCCTAAAATATCTTCAGATGTAACCATTGCTGCAAAGCAGGTCCCGTTCTTTCCCTCCCTCCCTGTTTTTAGCACACATACTTTTGACCATAGCAGCTTACCAGATGTGGAGCATAAGAAGAGCCCAGATCAATTAGCTCAAAAGCCTATCTCGTTCAGCATCTTGGTTCCTATGGTGAGAAACCCAAATCAGGACTTAAGGGCCACCATAATCCTCCCCAAGCCATTTCATCATTACCTGACTTTCTTGGGTTGTTTTTCACCCCCCAATTTTGCAGGCCTTCAGCAGAGCTCATCGCATTGGCCAGGCCAACAAGGTGATGATCTATCGCTTTGTGACACGGGCCTCTGTGGAGGAGCGTATTACGCAGGTGGCCAAGCGGAAGATGATGCTGACTCACCTGGTTGTCCGCCCAGGCCTGGGCTCCAAGTCGGGCAGCATGTCCAAGCAGGAGCTGGATGACATCCTCAAGTTTGGCACTGAGGAGCTCTTCAAGGATGAAAATGAGGGTGAGAGGATCACTGCTGTGGGTGATGCATCATGAGGCAGGCAGTTGTTTGCAATGTCCAAGGGTTGTCCCAAGTAGAATTAGTTGCAGTAGTCTAGCCTCATGTATATTAGGAGAGGAATAACTGTTGCACATTAGGAAGCTGAACAAAGGAAGCTATACTCTTTTAATCAGACAGAGCTGCTGAGCAGTGCGCTTGGCCTCTTCTGCCACCTGGGCTGCCGGGTGCACCAGCGCCATAGCATCTTGCTTTGTCGAATGATGCAGTTACCTCTTGCTGCAACCATTGCAGGGTAAAGTGTACTGTGCAGAATCAGGGTTTGGGCTGAAGGTGAAATCCGTCAATCATAAATCGCAGCATCCTTTGTGGTGAATCTGGCAGCAATCTCCCAGGTCTCAGCCTCAGTCTCCTACCCTTTGCCCCCTTTTCTTCTCCTCACCTCACTACAGGAGAGAACAAAGAGGAGGACAGCAGTGTCATCCACTATGACAACGAAGCCATTGCACGGCTGTTGGACCGTAACCAGGATGCCACCGATGATGCGGACGTCCAAAACATGAACGAGTACCTCAGCTCCTTCAAAGTGGCTCAGTACGTGGTTCGGGAGGAGGACAAGGTCAGTCGGACAAGGCAGCTGTGAGATCATGGCTGATGATTCAATAGGCAGCAAGGCTGTGCTCCAGGGCTTACAGATGAGAGGTCTTCATGTGCCTGAAGCCGTGGAGCAATGGGTGCAGAGTGTGCGGCTTCACAAGGTCGCTTGCAAAGGGTGACTGTTTTTGTGCTAGCGTGTGCATCCCAGTGACTCTGACCTTCTCTTTGCTGCCTCAGATTGAGGAGATTGAGCGGGAGATCATCAAACAAGAGGAGAATGTGGACCCTGACTACTGGGAGAAGCTGTTGCGGCACCATTATGAGCAGCAGCAGGAGGACTTGGCTCGCAACCTAGGAAAAGGGAAGCGTGTGCGCAAACAGGTCAACTACAATGATGCAGCCCAAGAGGACCAAGGTCAGCATTTCGGGGTCCCCTTGAGAGGATAGGAGTGGCCACCCGGCACTCTCAGGGCTACTGAACCTATCTCCAAACAAAATGGCCCCAGATTTTAGGGACCCTGTCCTGACCTCCCCCCCGTTCTCTTGTAATTTGAAACATGCAAATTGAGGAGGGAAAGAGTGACAGTTGTAACATTGATGCATGCTCAGAGTGGCTAGTCCTCAGGAGGTATTCCTGATGGAGGTTAGGGGGGAGAACAGAGCCAGAACTGCATCTCCTTTGCGTCGTGTAAGGTTTTACCAGATTCCATCTGCTGAAAGTGCATGAGGACTGTGGGTTTTTTTGGACAAGACATGGAGGTAGGACTGCTTCTCCCATCATGCAGTGGAAGGAAATCTAGACTAACATGCCCCCCTGAAAACCAACCTGGTCATATATTTGGTCACTGGTGTCTTAAGCGATTTTCAGCTTTCAAAAAAGGGGGTTGGTGGTTGTGTTCCAGCAACCTCCTCTCCAGCACTTTGCATGGAAGTGATTGTCTGGTGATGTGGGGTTTATGGGAGGGGGCAAGAAGCACTGAAAAAGCAAGAGCCTTGTACTGCTTGCAAACTGGCCTGATGCTGTTTCAGACAATCAGTCCGAGTACTCAGTGGGCTCTGAAGAGGAGGACGAAGACTTTGACGAAAGGCCAGAAGGTGAGGGCTTGTTTTTCCTTCCTCTCCTGCATGTGGTGTGCCCTGAAAGGAGCCTGAAGATTGTGTAATAGTCCAACTCTCGGCCCAGGGGAGGGATCCTCCCTCTTTCCAGGCTCAACCCACAGCTTGTGAGCTCCTGCCAAGCAAAGAGAGGGAACAAATCTATGTGGCTGGTTGGGAACAGAGGTTTGCTCTTGTGCAGCATTCCATCAGGGCTGTGAACTGTGTGTACACGCGCGTTTTTGTGTTACTGGTTCTTGGCCTACGCTGCCTTGTATTGCACCTATCAAACCCCGTGGGACTTGCTCTTTCCTGGTGGCCTGCCTTCCTCTGTGTGATGGGAGGTTGCTTTCTATCACGGCAGCCTGCTGCACATGTCTTTCTGGGATCTCAGCCAGCCAGCCCTCCCTATCGGCATGCCAGGAGGAGGGCTGCGTTCTCTTCCTGGCTTTCCCGGGCCAAATGAGTGTGTGGCCTTGGGCAGGCCAGCACAAGGGACTTCGGTGGGACCTGCTCCATGTCCTGCCTGCCAAGCCAGGCGGAGACTTTCTGGGCACCTGGCCATGCCTCGGCAATACTAGAGCGGTGGAGGGATGGGATTGTAAGCCTCTGTCTCTCGCTCTGCGTGCCAAGGTCGCCGACAGTCCAGACGGCAGCTCCGGAACGAGAAGGACAAGCCTCTCCCCCCGCTTCTGGCACGAGTCGGTGGGAACATTGAGGTGAGAGGACAGCCTTGCAGGATGGCTTTTGAGTGGTGGGAGGGGAAACATGGATGGGACAGGTCCACTTCCCCAACAACCATTTGAACTGTGGAGTAGGAGGGAAAGGGGTACTGGACCGGAAAGGGGTACTGGAAAAGGAGCAGTGCTTTGGCTTAAAGGTAAAGGGACCCCTGACCATTAGGTCCAGTCGTGACCGACTCTGGGGTTGCGGCGCTCATCTCGCTTTATTGGCTGAGGGAGCTGGCGTACAGCTTCCGGGTCATGTGGCCAGCATGACTAAGCCGCTTCTAGCGAACCAGAGCAGCGCACGGAAACGCCGTTTACCTTCCCGCCGGAGCGGTACCTATTTATCTACTTGCACTTTGACGTGCTTTCGAACTGTTAGGTTGGCAGGAGCAGGGACTGAGCAACGGGAGCTCACCCCGTTGCGGGGATTCGAACCGCCGACCTGATCGGGAAACCCTAGGCTCTGTGGTTTAACCCACAGCGCCACCCGCGTCCCTCTGCTTTGGCTTAGGCGTTATTTATTTTTTATTTCATTAAATTTATGCGCTGCTTGATTGTAAAAAAAGCAAGCAAACATCAAAGCGGTTTACAAAATCTATGTGTTGTAGTACAGCTTGAGTGGTGGGCGATTTGGCAACAGTTACGCTCTGTGGGCAAGTGGCTAGTTTCCTAGGTTTCCTAGAAGAGTTAGGGGGACCCTAGCAATAGCCATATTAGTGACGCTTTGGGGATGACCCTGGCTTTTGCGCCACCTTCCTTCAGGTGCTCGGGTTCAACACCCGCCAGCGAAAGGCCTTCCTGAATGCCGTCATGCGCTGGGGCATGCCTCCACAAGATGCCTTCACCTCCCAGTGGCTGGTCCGGGACTTGCGGGGCAAGACGGAGAAAGAATTTAAGTAGGTGTCTTGTGTGAGATTTGCGTCCTGCGACATTCCACTTCCCAGGGGGAAGAAGGGTTCATCCTGCCTCCTGATTAACAAGTTTTGAGGCTGCAAAGCAACTATAACCAGGGTTGTCTAAACACCACAGTCCTACTGTACAAGCACAAACACAGCATCTCAAGTAACTTATTTTCATTAAAAGAAAAAGAAAGAAAACAGACTCTTTCTAGACATTCTGGCCACAAAGATAAGCTTGGCTGCATACCAGCAATGCCTGCTAAAACCTTCAGAGCTCAAGGGAGGCCCATCTTCAGCACTCCCCCTGCTGGTATGAACAACTGGAACGTCTCATACAAAATAAGCAAATGCAAGGAAAGCAGTTTTCAGTCTAATTTGTTCAAGTGACAGATTTGGCATTTTCAGGTATAGCATGACATATAGCCTGTACTCTGGTCCATGGGGTCACGAAGAGTCGGACACGACTAAACGACTAAACAACAACAACAACAACATAGCCTGTACTGACCCTGAACCCTTGGAACAGGGTGGACAAATTAGCCCTGGGACTGTTTGCCAAGTGATGATGGTTCTTACTCATCTGACACACCTCCAAACATTTTTTGGGTCTGTGTTTCCTGGAGTGTGAGGTGTAGAGGTGACCCTCCCCTCCCTCATGCAGACCCAGAGCAGTCCCTCATCAAAGGGGGGCTGTGGCCGGGTGCATTGGGGAACCAAAGCTCTGGCATCTACCACGCTGGCCCACAGTTACAGAGCTATGTGCTCACAGAGTGAAGACAAGGGAAGAAAATCTGATGGCAATTGTATGGGTCTTTGTCATAGATGGGGTGTTTGGGTTCAGGTCCACGTTCAGTATTTCTGTTCCTTTTCGTTTCCTCCTCTCCCTCCTATCTCATGGTTTGGGTGCTATTGCTTCTGGAAACAAAGGCACTAGAGGTCTGTGACATCATTGCAATCTAGCCACTGGTTAGGAGTTGGCTTTTGCAGAGGAATAGCAGCCTATTTCAAAAGATGTTAAGGTGCCATCCACTGCCGCAAAGCAGGCTCCTCCTGCCTTAAACCCAAATAATTCTGTTCACAGCAGCTCACCAAATGCAGAGGATAAGAGGAACCCAACTCAATCGGATCAAAGGTCCATATAGTCCAGCATCCCCGCCCCCTGCCCACAGTTGACAGCCAGTTGCCCCAAGCGGGGGAAGTCTACAAGGAGGACATGAGTGCAGTCACTCTCTCCTGCCCAGGATCGCCAGCAATGGGTATTGAGAGGCAGGCTGACTCTGATCCATGAAGCTATTGATAACTGCCTTTAAGGTTGTCCAAATTGGCAGCCATTGGCACATCTTGTTTCTATAGGCACTGTGTGAAGGACTCGCCTTCCATTCATTTTCATTGGATAATCCCACTGATTATGGGAGTGAAGCAAAAACACTTCTCCATACATTGCATAATTTCATACAAATTTATCACCCTCTACTTGCTTTTTGTTCTAAACTAAAAAGCCCCAAATGTTCGTAGAACATAGATTTTTAGAGTTGGAATGGGGCCACAAGTGTCATCTAGTCCAACACCCTGCAATCACAGCTAAAAAAATCTATTTCAGATGGCCTTCTAACCTCCCATTTTAAAATTTCCAATAAGGAGACTCTAGCACCTTCCCTGGTATTCCAGTCCACTGCCAAACAGCTCCTACTGTCAGAAAGTTCTTCCTAATATTCAGTCAGAATATCCTTTCTCATTTAAATCCATGGTTTGGGTCCTATCCTCTGCAGCAGCAGAAGGCAAGTTTGCTCCATCTTCCATGTGACACCACTTCAGATATTTGTTTTATCTGTTGTAACCTTTCTTCATAGGGGAGTTGCTCTGTCCCCTGAGCATCCATGGGGAAATGTATCAGGATCTTAACTTTGGTGCTCCCCCCCCCCCTTGCATAAATTCTCATTCAGCCTGTTGGGTTTTATATTTCTTCAGGGCATACGTCTCACTATTCATGAGACACCTCTGCGAGCCTGGGGCTGACGGTTCTGAGACTTTTGCCGACGGGGTGCCCAGGGAAGGTCTCTCGAGGCAGCAGGTCCTGACACGGATAGGTGTCATGTCTCTGGTGAAGAAAAAGGTAGGGAATCTGACCATCAGGGTAGGAAAGGCAGTGGGTGGGTAAAGGGAAATTATCCAGTTCCCTTAAGAAAATATTATGCGTGGGTTTGAGGATGGCTTCTTTCCTCTAAAGGAAAAGGAAGTGTTCTTGAGTATCTTGGTTTTCTTGTTCGCCAATATTTTACCCATCCTTTCTCCACAATCCCCATAGCTCTGGTGCAAATAAGCCAGTGCAAATTCAGCTCTAGCATAATATACCGTAGTTAATATTATGTGCATTGCAACCTTCAGTTTGAAGAACAGGATGCTTAAAAGACAATTCACTATTTTCTCCAAATTCTCGTCTTGAGAAATTCTAGTCTGTCTCTTATAAGAAGCTTATGCTATTATTACCTTACCTAAAATATAGACTTCCCATTCAATAGCCTGGGAAGAAGTAGTGCCCTTATTATTTTCAAAGTATTCCTGGAATTCAGCATCTCTTTGAATTTTAAAATTCTCATCATACAAAAGTGAGATACTTAAATGCCATGAGACCGAACCACAGTTTTTGTCTGCTTTGAGGCTATTAGCATGGTTTTTTAAAGGGAATGAATGGGAATGCCAGTATTTTGTGGTGGGTTTTTTCTGTTTGGAAACATCTTGACTGCAGAATCTCTTCTATGAGAGCCTGACTGAGTCCATGGGATCCTCCCCCCTTCCTCAATATTTCTACTGTTGGGCTTGTTCTTGCGGCCCTTATCTAACACAGCGGAAATGTGTTTGCTCACAGTGGGCTGCATATCTTTTTGTATGGCAGGTGCAAGAGTTTGAACACATTAATGGTCGCTGGAGCATGCCCGAATTGATGCCTGACCCCAGCGCTGACTCCAAAAAGTCATCCCGTGCTTCGTCTCCCACCATCAAAACCTCCACCACCACCCCAGACCCCAGCTGCACCAATACCCCCTGCACCTCCAAGCCAGGTACGCCCCCTGGAGCAATGGGAAACACTGAGCATCTCTTGGTGGGGGGTGGGAGGAACTCCAAATTACTTCCAACCAAGAGGCCAGAGACCCTCCTAATGGGTTCAGAATCTGGCCAATAGGTGAAGGTATTTTCCTTCATGTTGCTAGTCACTTAGGATTTCTATCCTGCCATATCTCTGAGCATTGGGGCTGGCTACATTTACGAATTCATTTACTAATAGATATCACTCTCAAAAGAATTAGAATTTTGCCCCAGGGTCTAAGGCAAAGTCGCTTTACATTGATATCGGTGTAAATGAAACCAGATTCAGTTTAAGAAGGTGGCAGTATTAATACTAGCATACATTAGATAAAAACTTGGTTTGTGAAAATGATAAGCGTCATGTGGATTTGAATGGCTGCAGTTTATCTTGGGCTACAGGATTATAGTTCAAATGTGTACAGGATTATAGTTCAAATGTGTTTTTGAAGAAGGAGAGGATGACTGACTGTTACCTTGGTGTCCATCCCACCAGCTACCCCGGCTCCCAGTGACAAAGGAGAAGGGGCAACCCTGGCAGAAAAGGAGGACCCAGAAGCCAAAGATGAGAAGCCAGAGAAAGAAGCCAAGGGTGGCGAGAAAATGGAGGTTGAGGTTTGTGTTTGTGCAAGGGAGGGGTTCTTTCAGGTGGTCCTCCAAGCAATAGAGCTGCCTGGTTTGGTGTACCTTGTGGGGGGAGATATTTTGGGAATGTTTTCAAAAGCAGAGCTCCTGGGGAAATTACCAGGATTGTTGGTGCTGAAGGCAACAACCAACATTCTGTGGATGTGCCCTGCTCTCTTCTTCCCACTAGTTTTGATATTAAAAGCTTCTGGCCTTTAGAAACAACAGCTTGAGGATTCCACTGTTAAGCAGTAGCTCCACCTGCAAACAGTGAAACTTCAACCACACAATCCCCTTTAGTAGCGCTACATCATCTCTAATTCACTTCCCTGCTGTGTGGAGTTCCTAGCAATGTATCACTAGCTCAAAGGGTGGTGGAAAATGGTTGTTGTTTTGCATTTCTCAGCCTTCAGCCCCCGAGCAGCCCACTTCTGCCACCTTCTCAGGGGAAAAAGCGGAAATGGAGTCGTCCAAGAAGCCTGATCAGGAGGGATTGGTAGCACTTGGGGAGAAGGAGACAGAAGCCGAGCCCGCAGTCAAGGAAGAGAAAGAGAAATTGGGTAAAGATTTATAAGGATGGGGATGGAGGGGGAATGCTTCTAGATGTGAGCACTGAAGACTGTCCTTCTTTGGGAACGTGGGGAAAATGCATTTGAGTAATAAAAGGAAGGTGCAAATGTGCCTCAAGAATCCTTACCTGCTCTTTACTGTCAAGGAATGTGGACCTGAGAAGAGCTTGTCATCAGTGGGAGCTCCAACCAAACTTCCACCTTGCTTGTATTTTTTCTGGATGGTGTGTGGTGCTATTTAGTGGAGGTAGCGCCCATGGTTCTATGGGACACCCCCCCTACACGTGTCATGATAAGCAACCAGTGTTCCATTTTCAAAGAGGGAAGCAGCTCTGGCTGTTCCTTTTGGGGCGAAATGGTAACAGATTATAGTGAAAATCCTACACAGCACTGTATGACATCAGATACTCCAAGTGACACCCCCAGACCTCACATTTTCCCTGCGCTTTCCAAAGTTCCAGATGCTGATCCCGAAAAACTCGTGGCAGATGAGAAACCCACAGAGAGTGACGAGAGTAAGGAAAAGTCTGAGGGAGAGGCACAGGAAGTGAAAAAAGGTAACATGGGCTTTATGAGGCAGAAGTATAGAGGGATGAACCCATATGTGGTTGCAGGGCTTGAACTACTAAAGCCCTTTGCAACCTAGAGCTGAATCTGTGTCACCATCCAGGGGTTAGGCAAGTGGGGGGAAATGAGCAGTTTAGGACTCTCACTGGGAAGGGGACATGTGATACTTTCCAGTTTTTAATTCCCCCTCCCCACATTTTGCCTTGCCCTGGTTTCTGGGAATGGCCCGAAGGCAGGATTTGAAGGTCCTGTTTGGGAAAGGACAAAGTCCACCAGTCTCTGTTCCCCCTTCCCACTCCAGAAATTGGCCGACATGTGCAGGAGGACTCCACATGGCCTTGAGGGAGGGAGGGAGGCAGGCCTTAGATTTGAGTGTGTGGCTTATGTAGAATTTTGCCAGCCCCCTCCAGCGGGGAAGCCTGGGGGAGGGACACAGAAGCGGGATGGAGAATTCAGGGCTTGGTGGCCTCTTTCACCTCCCTGTTCTCACCTTCCCTCTTACAAGAAGAGGCAAAAGCCGAGAGGGAGCCTGGAAAAGAGCCCAAAGCTAGCAGCATCAAAGATGAAAACCGGAACAATGGCAAGAAGGAGGAGAAGACCGAGAAGCCCCGATTCATGTTCAACATAGCCGACGGTGGCTTCACGGGTATGTTGTGGCTTCGGGTGCAGACCCACAATGTGGAGATGATCCTGTGCTGGGATAGAGAGTGACCTGGCAAGTGTGTGTGTGTGTGTAGGTGTGTAGAGAGCGGCCCCCTCCCTTGTTTGGGACAACTAGGGAAAGAAGCTCTCTCCCTTAAGTGGATATTGTGTGAACTAGGTCACTTAGTGTGGAAGCAACTTGTACTGTTTGGGTGCCAGCTGGGTCACCTTGTGAAGAGAAGCAATGCACTTAATTTTGCCAGGAGTTCATCGAGAGTAGCACTGACTGTGGACATCTCTCCCCCCCCCTCTCTCTTCAGAACTCCACACCCTGTGGCAGAACGAGGAGCGAGCCGCCATCTCCTCCAGTAAGCTTAACGAGATCTGGCACCGCCGACATGACTACTGGCTACTGGCGGGCATTGTCCTGTATCCTTTGAACCCAGGAAAGCAGTGTGTGTGTGTGTGTGTGTGTGTGTGTGTGTGTGTGTGTGTGCTGATTCATGGCAAGTAAGGAGAGTCAAGCTCACCTCCTGGAAACCCCTACTTGAGCTCTTCCTCAGCAAAAGGTGCAGCCCTTGGCGAGAGATGTGACACTACAGAGAGGCGAGTAACAGAAATATAGGATTCGTGCCTAACCTGGGAGTGGGCTTGGTTATGGCACTCTCCTCCAATATTGGCCACTGGCTGATTCAAAGGGAGATTTGGCACCTTCTGAACAGCTGTCTAGAGCAGGGAAAAGACCCAGCGACTGTTCTCTGTGCTAGGAATGCCCGCTGCTGGCATTCTGTATAGCAAACATGACTTCAGTGTTTCCCCTTCTTGAATGCTGCTGACAGTGGAGAAAAAGAGTCCTAGCATGGGAGAAGAGCCTAGCAGCTGCTCAGGGACTGCCCTGCTGCTCCTGAAGGATTATCCAACCATTGCCGGGCAGGCACTAGGACCCAGCATCTTCTCCTTCCAGCCTTAAAAGGAAACGTTCCATAGGCAGTCATCTGCCCAAAAGGTTTTCTCCTAATCATGCCCTGTGATCCCAAGCATCTTTGCCCAGGTGTCTTTTAATATTTCATACCAAGTTTGCCACCTCCTCCATTCCTTTATTTCTGAGGAAAACAAAGGTTCCAACGCTTTTTCTTGCTGTTGTATGCTTTTTTATGTTTATGGAGCTGTGTGAGTTGACAGGGAACAGCAGATCCAGACTTTCTCTCATAGCCTCAGGGCTGGGAAAGGCATTTTATGGCCTCTTGGTTCAGGTAGATCAGGGGTCTGCAACCTTTAAGACAAAAAGAGCCACTTGGACCCGTTTCCGAAGAAAAAACAACAACTGGGAGCCGCAAAACCATTGCGACATTTAAAACAAATATAACACTGTGAACGGCTTACCGTGCTTGACTATTTCCTGAGCGGCTACAAAACTAGCATATGTTGTGGAATTTGCAGACTTCACCCAATTCTTGAAATTATTTTTGCTCCTATCAACCTTCCTCATAAGTTCTGCAATGGCTTTTCGTCTCTCATCTCCATCTGGATATTTTTCAGCAAAGGCTGTGTGTTTATTCTGGAAATGTCTTGCAATATTTGACTTTTTGTTGTTTGCAAATTTCTCACCACATATTAAGCATACTGGTAAACCAGTCTTGTCAGTAGAGAAGGCAAATGATTCTGTCCATGTATCATTAAACATTCTGTTTTCTTCAGAAATTTTTCTTTTCTTGCCTTTATCCATGGCTGGCCTACCGGGGGTCCAAAAGAGGGACGTAATTAGAAATCAGAGGGCCCCATAGCAAAATTTGCTATGCCCAATAATCAATGCCCCAAAATGCCATAGAAAATTAATCAGGGCCCCAGTGTACCATAAATCATAATCAGTGCCTGATGTAAATAATAATTAATAATGAGGCCCCAATGTCATCCTCGTCATTATAAAAATAACTTTTTTGACACTTCTATTATTTTTTTGTTTGACCCCTCAGAATTACTCCTCCTCATAGAAATAAATGTTAAATTAACAAGTTACCTTTTATTGAGTGTGTGTTCTTCACTCCCCTTCAAAACAGTGACCAGCTTACATGCCCCCTTTCAATGCAGCCTGCTTACAGCCCTCAACCAAAATGGCCGCTCCCGCGACTCCCACGTGCGCCCACAAAGATGGCGCCGACGATTTTCCCTTATCGATGCCCTTTAAAGAAATGGACGCCGCAGCTTCAACCCACACCTAGAGGAGGCTAGAGAGGGAGAAAAGCGGGGGGGGGGGGGGGAGCAGCGAGGACGGCAGAGAAGGACTGCCGGGAGTGGAATCCCACACACCGCGAGGGGAAGGAAGGGAGAGGGTGCGAGCTGGAACGGGGCAAAGAGGGCGGTCCCCGGTCGTGCCTGGCCTTAAATGGGCTAGGCCACGCCTCCCCGGCCCCGCCGATTGGCGGGCAGGGTTGCAGGCACGCCCGGGGATTCCCCTGTTCTCGCGGGGGCAAATGGCCAGCCCCCGCGAGTGGAGTGTGGGAGGGGTTAGCCCGCAACCCCCTCTCCTCTCTAGCTCAGAAATGGCTTTGTGGAAAATGCGCCTCCGCCCCTCGCCTCCGCCCCGGAGCCGCGGCAAAGGCGTTAAAGAGCCGCATGCGGCTCCGGAGCCACGGGTTGCCGACCCCTGAGGTAGATAATCATGCAGAACCATAAGCTGTAGACTGTGACTTCATGCCAGGCAGTTCCTTGTTCCCCTGCCTTGCTGGGAAGTGGCAGTGGGTTCCCTGTGGCCTGTCAAGATTCCTTAATGCCCCTGCACCTCTCTACAGTCACGGCTACGCTCGCTGGCAGGATATCCAGAATGACAACCAGTTCGCCATCATCAATGAGCCCTTTAAGACCGAAGCCAACAAGGGAAACTTTTTGGAGATGAAGAACAAGTTCCTTGCCAGAAGATTCAAGGTGTGGATGAAATGATGGGACCAGACAGTAGAATCAAGGGCTTGGGGCCAGTTGACAGTCACATGACTACTTTAGGCATAGCAGTCTGTGTAATTCAAAAGCTTGCTTTTAGCATTTTGAAGCTAAAGTTGAAGCTGTTGGCAGTGTAACCAGAGGTTGCCAATCTGAGGACGACGATGTCAGCGGCTTCTGAAATAAACCAGGCGTATATCCAGACACTTATATATTTCCACATTCACAAATGTATTTTGGGGTGCAAAATAATCTCAGCTTTTATAAACAGGTTTCTAGTCCTTATGGTTATGAAAATAAGTTCGAATCTAATGCCTGGGGAGAACCTGAAATCCTTAAAGTAGGGTAGTGGAGGTGTAAGCCTTTCAGGGGTACTTTGGTATTCTGCATAGTTTTTCCCCTCCTTGTGGCTTAGAAGAGCCAGAATTAACTGGATTTGTTTAAACTAATCAGCACTGAAGAATCTTCAAATTATTGCCCATTCTTGGTTTTGGTTACCTTGAGAGGAAAGCCACGTTGGGCCAAATGGCAGTTTTTCTAAGCACCTCATTTTCCTTCTCTCCATTTCCTTCCTTCAGCTTCTGGAGCAAGCCCTGGTGATTGAAGAGCAGCTGCGGAGAGCCGCCTACCTGAACATGACTCAGGACCCCAGCCACCCGGCCATGGCCCTCAACACCCGCTTTGCCGAGGTGGAGTGTTTGGCCGAGAGCCACCAGCACTTGTCCAAGGAATCTCTGGCTGGCAACAAGCCTGCCAACGCCGTCCTGCACAAGGGTAAGAGGCGGGCGGGTAGGAGGGCCCGGAGAGGACAGTCCATGTGAACCCCCTACACCCCGCCCCCCGCGCCTCTGTGCAGCGTCCTCCTTCTGTACCACATTCTGAATCCATTAAAGTGCGGTTGTGATCAGAAAAGCCGCTGTGTACAGTTGTCTCCTTGATCCTGCTCTGTGTATCTCTGGTGTATCAGCTTTGGTCTATCCATGGAGTATCCACAAATATCTTCTGAGTATCTGCCAACAATCCTTTGTGTGCTTGCTGGACATCTGCAAAACATCTTTTTATCTTCTGAACATTTCCCCTCTCCTCTCTGTCCCAAGCATGACTGCTGAGTAGTCCACTGAGTATCTTTCGGTGTCACAGTGGAATTATGCCCTTCAGACTACCCTCTTACACAATCATATTCAGTGCTTTTGATGTATCTTTTCTTTTTTTAAAGTCCCCATAAAATTCTCTTGAGTTTCACATGGAGCGCTTCTGAGATACCTGGCTGCATGCACTTTTAAGTATCACTTGTGTATTTCTCCACCAAATATTCTGTGAGTAGCACTGGTTCACATTTGTCCCCATCCACGTGTCTCTTAAATATTTTGCTGTCTCTGGTGCATTTCTCAAGTATATCTGGTTTGTTTTCCTGTGAGTTTCTCTGGTGTGTCCCCCACCCTCCCAAATACTGTGTGAGCATCCTTTGCATTTAGTCTCCCATCTTGGTGCATTCATTTCCCTCCATCCGCTTGGACACATCCGAGAGTCTCCAGTGCCTGGTAGCTATCCTTTGGGAGAGTATTTCCTCTGCGCTTGGTGATGAACAATCTGGCAAGTGGGCCGAATCCCTTCTCTATGACGGGTGGGCAGAAAGAGTGCATAGATCTTCTGGCCCATTTTAGGAGTGTCCATGGAGTGAGTTTGGCTCAGGAGCAAATCTCACGCCGCTGCCCCAGCCCCCATGAACTTGGTGAAATGCAGGATAGGTTTGGCAAGGGGTTCTTGGGTTCCAGGAGAGGTTGCCTGTTAACCTGGGCTCTGTCCCCCCTGACAGATTTCGGTCTCTTTCTCCTTCTGTCTCCTCCTTTCTCTCTCCTACCAGTGCTGAACCAGCTTGAGGAGCTTCTCAGTGACATGAAAGCGGACGTGACGCGCCTGCCAGCCACGCTCTCTCGCATCCCTCCAATTGCCGCCCGCCTCCAGATGTCCGAACGCAGCATCCTCAGCCGCTTGGCAAGCAAGGGGAACGAGACGCAGACTGCCCCGGTAACAGTCCGCTCCTTGCTCCACTCTCGTTTCCCTGACTGGCCACTGAAGTGGGGTGGAGAGCAGCTCACAACAGGGCCTAACATGGTTTTGCTTCTATTGGTGGGAAGGCAGCCTGGAACACAACTGATAAAAACAGGTTGTGAAACTTTTAAGACTTGGAGGGATGGCCCTTCTAGACAGACATATTATTTCCACCTGTTCTCTTCTGGCATTTCTCTGCATTGTGGCTGGAGTTCAGTTGCCCTCTCCCTCTTCTTTTCTTCTTCTTACAGGCCTTCCCCCCTGGGCCCTATGCCACCCCTCCAAGCTTTGGGGGCTCCTTTGGTGCCACCCCTGGCGGAACACTCCCCACTATGGGTGCCAACTACAGCCAAATGCCAACTGGCTCCTTCATCACAGGTTGGTTGTGGGTGAGTGGGGAAAGAGCAGGCAAGGGCAAATTGAAACTGCATGTGGGATCTCTGACCACAGTTCACCACCCCCACTGTTGTGGGTCCAGCGGGGGGGGGGGGGGCAAATTTTGTCTCATTCCTGGACCAAAATACATCCTTAGAGCAACAAATCAGAACAAGCATTTTTGATATTCTGGCATTCCTGTCTTTGACATGGGACCCTAGATGGCATTCTCTGATCCAGTCACTAACCAGACTCATGCCTACTTAACAATGAATGAAGATTCCTGGGTAGTCTGGGGGAAGAAAGGTCAATAAATGGATGTTGAAGGAAGTCCAGCAATCATAGCTTCTCTTCTTGGCTCAAGGATGTCAGAACTTGGAAGTTGATGAGGGATTTACATGGTTGGTTGTTTTTTCAGTGCCCCTAAAAATGGTATTCAGCAAAATATGTTTGGCATTTTATGATTTTATTAAAGTTCACCACCCCCACCCTGCACAATACCATTTTGAGGCTTTGCCTCTTTTTCTCCTTTCTGATGCTGATGATGGCTTTCTAACAAGATTAGAAAATGTGGGCGGGGAAAGAAGTGTGTTTTGTGGTTGCTAGCCAAAACAGCAGCTTCTGTAGTCAGAAGTGGGCTATGTAATGGTGGCGACTTATAGCGGGGGATGGTTCTCATCACCAGTATGCCCTCCTGCTCTTGTTCCTTCTTCAGTGGGCAAGAGGGAGCACCAGGCAAGTGTTGGGAGCTGCATGTCTGAGTCGTTCCTCCAGCTAACCCTGCCTTTTTCTCTCTCTCCTTGTGCAACTGCAGCCAACGGTCCCCCTGTGATTGTGAAGAAGGAAAAAGAAGGAGAGAGCCTGGAGAAGAAAGAGGCGAAAAGTGGGGAGGTGATTTGCATAGACGACTGATGGGGCACCTGGGCTAACTTGCCCACCTGGTCGCTTCTGGACAGGTTCTGCCTCTGGCAGAAGGGAGGGGCACGTGGTTCCCCTCGAGCCTCTCCTCTTTTATTTTCTGATCACGTTGGTGGCTTTGCCTGGGCGGTGGGGAGGGTGGGTGAATAATGCCCACCTCAACCTCCTGTGTTAGATTTAGTTGCTGTCTCCCAAGCACCTCCTCTCTCCCTTCTTGGGTGTGGGGAGGCAGGTCTCAAAACCAGCCGGGGAGAAATGTTTGGGAGCCAGGGCCCATCTGGGTTCTGTTTCTGGCCAGAGGCTTTTAAGTGGAATTGGAATTAGGCTCCCAGGGCTCCACCTTTGGAGTCTCCTGCTTGTGACAGGGGAGGGGGCTGCCTGCCTTGCGGCATTAGCTCCTGGCAGTGTCGAACCTTTGAGAAGCACTGCAAAGTGACTCTATAAATATGAATATATATATAATGTATACACACTCATCCTGTATGTTTAACCCCCTTCCCACTTGTGCTTGGACCCCTTGCAGGGGCGATAATGGGGCAGTCTGGGGAGGGGGACACACTCCCTAGCCATGTTCTGTTCTGAGAACGCATAGTGTGGGGAGCAAATTCCACCACCATCTCCCTGCATCTGGAACTCTGGGGAAGCCAGATCCCGAAGGTGCGCTCCTTCCAGGAGTGTCCCCTGCTTTGAGCGGGCGGGCAAGGGGGCTGCCTCTTTCCCCCTCCTTCCTGCCAGCCTCTTCCTTAGAAGCAAGTTGTTGGAGGAGGGGGGGGGCAGGGAGAAGGGGCAACAGGAGGGCCAGCTCTGCGCTCCTGGATTTTGTTGCCGGATCTCAAGTCACTTCTTGTTTAAATCTTACAGAATAAAGGCACTGTTTCCTTGGCTACATCACCTGGGTGCGTTGTGCCTCCTTTGTGTGGGTGGCTGGGAAGAAACGGGGTTCTGGCAGTGCTTGAAAGGGGAGGCTAGGTTTGCTGTTGCGTCATTTGTTTCCACGCAGTTTCTGTGTCATTTTCACAGAATTTAAAAGGTTGCTTTGGCACATTTAAAAAAGGTACACAAGCGTTGAAGATGAAATTTGTTAGCAGTTGTGTGTGCTGAGCTTACAATGCTCTCCGCCAGCTGCACCTTTGCAAAATATGAACATGCTGTGACTTACGCATGGATTTAATGTAAGCACCTTTCCATGCAAGACTGTTAACAGATGAAACGAGGCTTGAAGAAATGGGGCAAATAGCAGCATTTGCCTTTCTCGTGCAGAGGATTTTGGAAATGTTCAGCCCTTGTTATTGAAGAGGGAAAAATGGGTATGTAGGAACAGCTCAAGATTATTTTTATTTATTTATTCAGGCTTCCTCCCACCTCTCCTCTTGGTGCAAATGGCAGCTCACGCCCACAATAAAACACATACGTTAAGGCAAGTGGCAATCTACAAGCCAAAAGCAGAGCAGGCAAAGCCCATAAATGAAGCCAGCCGCCAATTAAGAAAAATGAGTAATGACTAAAATGCAGGCAAAGACCCATGTAAATCCAGTGCTCTTTACCTGTTGGCAGAAGGAGGGTGATGGCCTGGCGGGACTTCAGGGCATTTCAGAGCCTGTGCTCTGAGCCTGAAGTCAAGGAGTACAATACAGATACCAAAAAGGTCCCCAGGGCTTGGGATTGCTCAGGACTAGGCATGGAAGGAGAAGGTTGCTGTTTTATATGCTCTCAACCATTTACACTAAAGATTGGCAGTGGGGAAGAAAAGGAGATGATGTCCAAATTCAGCCTCTGGCCATCCAGCAGCAAGTCCCATTTCTGGGACATCAGGAGGAAGCTGCAGGGGCCGAGTGAGGTTCTTTGTGTGGTGCAGGTGCAAAGCAGGAGGGGGCCAGAAATGAAGATGGTCTGGCTTTGCGCTTCAATGCAGCCATATAGGCCATTTAGAGATTCCACTCTTGAAAGCTCTTGATAGTTCAGTTGGTAGAGTATGATGAGCCTCATGGTCTAAAATTCTATGAAAGAAAACAAGACGACTAAAGGGAAAAAAAGCAAGTGGTGAAGTTTATGGCACAAGCTAGGAACCCTTCCCACCAGCAGAGGTCAGCCTAACCCTCTGCGAAAAGCTCTGCAGGAAAATCTAACCTTTCGTTCCAGCCACTGAAGTTCTGAGAAAGCCATGGCAAGGTACAGCTTCTGTGAAGGGACTGAACGAGAATCACAGGCAACCAGGCTCTTTCTGTTCAGCTATCTGGAGCATCTCTCATCAGGGTAGCCTCTTTGATGTCTTCACCCACCCAGCTGTCCTGACCCGTCACAGATTGTAAGAGCACTACCAAAAAGAAATTTACAAGGGTTTTCTTCCACCAAACTGTTGAACACACAGCTTTTCTGTTTTTAAAAAAGGGACACTCTGCCATCCAAAACTTCTGGAGGATACCGGGTTGGGGGAAGGCTGCTTGGCTAAATTCCTATTGGTGCAATAGAGGAAACTAGGAAGTGTCATGGTGTTTAGTCAGACCATTGAGCCACCAAGCTCAGTTTCATTGACATGTGACTGGCAATAGTTCGACTGTTTCACACCAAAGTCTTGCCCTGCCCTGCCCTGCCTAGAGACGTGAGCGTTAACATCTGGGGCCTTCTGCATGCAAAAATACGGCCATTCCTCCTACACTGCAGGCGACACTTGTATGATTTCCTAGTCTACTCACTCATTCCCAACCCAGGGTGTGCCCATTCAAAATGGATTGTGATTGGTAGGGGATGCCTGATATATTATTTTTTACTGCAATGTCTTTATTTCCCTCCACTAGTTTGATCTCTACCCCCCCCACACACGTCACTCACTCACTCTTGCCTAACTCGTTGGCAACCCCCCTCCCCCAACTACTCACCCCACTCCCCTTTTGAAAGTTCAACTAATCACCAGCTTCTTAAAATGAGTGAACTCGCATAGGAGATTTTACCTAGAGCTGACCCAAGCTCGCCTTTGAGAGGAGGCAGTGTTTGGAAAACCAGAAAGACAAAAAGCAAAATTTTAGAACCACAAATGTGACACCTGATTTAAGTACAGTGGTACCTTGGTTTGCATATGTCTTGGTTTGCATGCGTTTTGGATTACAAACACGTCAAACCTGGAAGTGCGTATCTCGGTTTGCAACCTTTTTTTGATGACAACCCATTTTTGGGGGGATTACAAATTTTTTTGGAGGCTCCATTGGCGAAAGTGCGCCTTGGGTTACAACCTGTTTTGGTTTGCAAATGGACCTCTGGAACGGATTATGGTTTTAAACCAAGGTACCACTGTAGAGCAAAGAGTCAAAGCAATTCAGAGCTAAAACATACCCAACAAACTGAGGCAGAATAGACTCTTCTGTCAATTAGATTGTGAATTTACTTACACCATGTTTTGAAGAAAATTATTCATGGTCTATTAAAAAACCCACCAAGATAAAAATTACCTCCATTTTCCTTCCCCCAAGTGTAACAGCGTTACAATTTCTACAGTTCTCTATCTATTCAACAGGAACACCATGAGTTAGCCCCAGAGGGACAATAAGGTTGAGACATATTAGCGGTTAATGTTTTCCTCATTCACAGTCTGCCAGGCAATTGGAGAATTACCTATACCAGTGGGGTCCACACCAACAGGTTGCATGACTCCTTTCACCTGAGTTATTGCTGAAATTAAGCCAATCTCACATATGGATTCAGTTATAGCAACCCATTATGTACCTCTCATACTCTATGAAAATTTAATAATTTATTCATATTATTATGTTTCTTTCCTACTTTTTACCAAGTACAGGAAGGAAAATGAGCAAGACACGTTGCTCCACGTATCAATATTAACCCTTAACTTACAGCAAAAAGCTCCACTTGCTAGATGAATTCTGCATTCTTCAATTCCTGGGTCACAGCAGCAACATTCCCACAGTAACAATATATATGGTGTAAAAAAATCAAAAGTAGGGCCCTTGTAGGAACTTTGGGTTGAAAGCGTGTCCTAGGACTGAGAATGTTTGAGGACTAGTGCCATAAATCAGGAGTTGCCAACCTTTTTGGACCAATGGGGGCACCAGTCACAAATGGTGGGCTCGCATAACACAAAGGTAGAGATACAGCCCCCAATAACATTATGCTTACCATGGGAATCAGCTACGTCCAGGCGTGTCTTTTTGAGAGAAAAAAAAGACCAGCTTCTGTGGCACTTCAGGTGTATCAGTGTAACCCATTTTAGGCATCAAGCTGACCCAAATCCTGCCCCAAATTCTCCTTTGGATTTGTAGACTCACCGTTCACATGCTGGGCTTGGCTTGTTAACAGGTTGCTCTCCGGATCACACGCCACTGCCTCAAGGCGATTTCCAGCTTGGTTTCCAAAATGAGGCTCCTTGGCCGCCAAAAGTTTGAGTCACTTCCCTCCACGTTTGCTGCATCTGTTTGTGTCTGGCTGTGGGCTAGGGTGGACTAGCCAGAGTGAGTCACGCAGATGCCACCCACACAGGCCCATTAAAAGCAGCCCTTGTCCCCAAGTCATGGGAGAGAGGCTGGTTGCAGAGTCCAGAGCGATGATTAAACAGGATATGATGGCTTGGAAATTGCTGCAATCCTCGGGATGGGGAAACCAGAATCGGAAGGAGCCAGGGACAGGTGTGCTAAAGCAAGGAACGCAGCAGCCTGAGTCACCCAGGTGGAGAATTTGCAGGCTGCAGGGAATGCACACACATAGGTCTCATCTGCTCAAGGTGTTGGGAAATGGCAGATCCCACCTGGCTAGCCAAACCTGCAATATTGTCAAGCTCTCTTGAATGCAGTGAGGTTTAAGTGTCAGACTAGGACCTTGGAGAAACCAGGGTTCAAATCCACACATGGCCATGAAGCTCACCTGGTGACCTTGGGCCAGTCATTGCCTCTCAGCCAAACCTACCTCACAAGGTTGCGAAGATAAAACTGAGGGGAAACTATGCCATCCTGAACTCCTAAGTGAATAGGTGGGATATAAATGTAATTAATAAAAAACTGTAAACTATTTGCCCCATTCCTACTTTAAGAACCAATTAAGTCTTTTACATCCATCTTCCCCCAAATTTAGACCTTTTCCTCACCTTGCGAGCTTTAGGATGAAGGGCACTACCCTGTCTCAAGAGCTCACAAACCTTCTGGACCCTGAGCAGCCTTTGACAATCTGGTGCCTTTCAAGATATTTTGGTCTACGACCTGTATCAGCCCTGCCCATTTTCAAGGTTTTTGCTGCCATGTCAAAGTTAGGAGGTGGGTCACTGTGCATTCTGCTGACACAAGACAAAGGCTTGTCTCAAGGCATGGCCAGGCCCCCTACATCAACAAAGGCCCATAAATCTTTTAGGTTGGTAAAATGATTCCCAAACAGTGTGCTGTGGAAAGGCTGGTAGCCTGTGGACTGAGGGGTTTTGCTTGGCTGCTAAGGTTTGGAATCGAGATGTAGGTCAGAATTCAATTGGTGAGGTCCTTTAACTGATGTGTTTGGGACTAAGGGGCTTTTTACAAAACCAAAAAGATAACCACCAAAATAATAGTTCCACTCTTGGGTTTTTATTAAAATTAAATAAGTTACAATTGGCAAAACGGGGAAGAATTATAAATATGAAATTATTAAGTATGCCAAACACATTTCACAGAAATGCTTCTTTAAAAACAAACAAACCAACACTTAAATAATTTCCTTGTCAGGAAGAACGCAGTATCTAGCTAGGAGAGGCCAACTGCCTCTTCTGATACTTTTCACATCTGAGATTTCCAAAATGGGAGAGCCTGTAGAGTCTGTTCTGTAGTTCGTAATGAATGCAGCGAAAGAAAACGGTGTTGGTCGGAGGAAGCACAAGCCAAACCAACACAGTCACAAGGATTATAAGGCCTGCGTATAGCCTGGATGGTCTTCTCAAAGGATCTTTGGTCAAATAAACTTTTACTTCAGTTACTCATCTGAAAAACTAGTAAACAACCTCAACTTTGTGTCAAAAAACATGTTGCAACAGAGGGGGGAAAAACCTTAGTAAGAACTGGATAATATACCAAGATATTCCCATGAAGCCATTTAACCAAATTTGTTTCGCCCTCAGATATGCTGTCTGAGAGCGAAAAAAAGCCAAATATGAAAGATGTAGCTTGCGAGACTGAAAACAGAATATACATACACACAGGGATTGCAAGGCACAGTGTTTCCATCCTTGATCTCCTCATACAATGGCACATGCTAAATTTTGTTAAAATGGCTTCTTTGCTGTAGGAAAACAAAGTACTACAATATATGTTCAAATTGTAAGCCATCCAACCTTGGCTGCATCCATCCCATTTTTGCCAGAGTGCACATAGGAGGGTACCTTCAGAAAGTAATCTCATGTATGCCCCCTCAGTTTTTTGAAAGGCACATAGACAATGGAAAACTTTACATGGTTCAGAACCACGTTAAACAACCTATGCACAAGATAAATTGACTGCAAGTCAGCCTTCAAGACAGACTTAGTCTTAGTCCAGAAGAGATGTAATCTTGTATCACATATGACAGGTCATCCTCCACTTTCTCCTGCTATCTTCCACATTCTGCTCCATTTCAGGAGACAGAAGCTGTGAGGGGAGAAGGGATGAAAGAGTTTCTGTAGCTCTTCTTGGGTCATCTGTCTGCAATGGCCTCCGTGGGGTCATAAGGAATAGCACCTCCCTGAGCAGCATGATGAAAATCTGTCACATGGTAACCAGAAGAACAGTGTATCACCTCATTCATCCTGCACATGCTGCAGGGAAAGGACACCCCATGGGTGGACAAAGGATGCTTCATCAAAGTAGCAAGCTGGCTACTCTTCTGGTGTAGCAGGCTCATAAAAGCTTGTTGATTCCAAGCCAGCCACTTTTCAGATGATGTAGCAAGTCATGAGTGCCAAGTCCTTTATTTCAGGGCCATAGGCTGCACAGGAGAGAAAAAGAAAGCCACTGGTGTAAGGTATAATTGGGGACCCATAAATATTTAAAACCGCTAATGCCAAAGCTTATGTCCGTCAGCACAAACCTAATTCAGGAGCCTCATATTAAAGCAAGAAAGTGTTTCACCTAAACCACCATCCTCTGACCCAACTTTGCATCATGGAGGCAAGGGAAAGGAAGTGCTCAGTCAAGGGACTGGCACACTCTTTCAAGTATATAGTTGTAAGAAGTTGGAGTACACTCCAGCCCCAAAGGGAGATGGGACTCATCTACAATAGTTTTGTCTACCAATACACCCCTGCTCTAGCTCACTTGCTCAATTTCCCATCGTGACGTATGAATATGAAACCTGGGGATTTCTCCACCATCATCACCCTACAGAAGGCAACTCTTATGTGTTGATGAACTGTTGCACAGAAGGGGGTAATTTAACATTGCCTGCTGGCCCCTATCCTGACCTCTATACACTGCTCAGCACCCACATGCAGAAAAGCTGACAAACACCTGGATTTTGAAAAAAGCATTGACGTTTAACATACATAAACCCTGTGATGTCAATAAAATGGAGATTAACGACACAGCCAGCAGGATTGCTCGCTTGCTCCAAACTGACACATCTTATAACCGTGCTGCCACTCAATTAAAGGAAACCTTGGCCAACTAATCCCATTTTAGTCCATCAATGAAATCTTCATAAAGTTTCAAAGCAAGAAAGTTTCCTTTTTAAAAAAGAAGAAAGAAGACCCACAAGTCAGATGCAGGAGGCAGCAGGCAGCACCTCAGAAGGCCAGGCGTGTTAAGTCTGTCAAAGCAAAAGCGAAGATGGGCTTAAAAGGCAAGCATTTATAGCGACTAAAAGCTTTTGTGGAGAGGCCACGTCGCAGCAAAGTGTTACACCCACTACCCCAAACATGCGTACCCATCTCCCAAGGTGAGCAGCACTTCATGCACCTGGCAAGGCAGACTCCTGCCAACAAGCGAGGCCTGCTAAGCCCCTTGAGCCTCCTGGGCTATTTGTTCCTCCCACCCTTATGATGAGCCTCATTCCCTGTGGCTTTCCATTATTCTGTTTTAAAAAGCTTATTGAAAACAAATGTTTTACTAATAATTATTTTAAAAAATTAATCGCGATAACATGAGGTTGAATCCTGACAAGACAGAAGTACTGTTTTTGGGGGACAGGCAGGTGTGGGGGATTCCTTGGTCCTGAATGGGGTAATTGTGCCCCTGAAGGACCAGGTGTGCAGCCTGGGAGTCATTTTGGACTCACAGCTGTCCATGGAGGCGCAGGTCAATTCTGTGTCCAGGGCGGCTGTCTACCAGCTCCATCTGGTACGCAGGCTAAGACGCTACCTGCCTGCGGACTGTCTTTGCCAGAGTGGTGCATGCTCTAGTTATCTCCCGCTTTGACTACTGCAATGTGCTCTACGTGGGGCTACCTTTGAAGGTGACCTGGAAACTACAACTAATCCAGAATGCGGCAGCTAGACTGGTGACTGGCTGCCGGGACCATATAACACCGGTCCTGAGAATTCTGCATTGGCTCCCAGTACGTTTCCGAGCACAATTCAAAGTGTTGGTGCTGACCTTGAAAGCCCTAAACGGCCTCGGTCCTGTATACCTGAAGAAGTGTCTCCATCCCCATCATTCTGCCCGGACACTGAGATCCAGCAACGAGGGCCTTCTGGCGGTTCCCTCATTGCAAGAAGTGAGGTTACAGGGAACCAGACAGAGGGCCTTCTTGGTGGTGGCACCTGCCCTGTGGAACGCCCTCCCTTCAGATGTGAAGGAAATAAGCATCTATCTTCTCTTTAAAAGACATCTGAAGGCAGCCCTGTTTAGGGAAGCTTTTAATATGTAACGCTGTACTGTTTTTAACACTTGATTGTGAGCCGCCCAGAGTGGCTGGGGAAACTCAGCCAGATGGACGGGGTATAAGTAATAAATTATTATTATTATTATTAAGACCACGCCCCCCTACCGCATGAGAAGAGGTACTCACGGTTGATTGGTGGTCTCCGCCTGGGGGGCACGGACCTGCTCCGGCCACGCCCTCTCCTGCTCCGCGCAGGCGCATCGCCGTCCCCACTCCCTCCCTTCAGGAGTCTCTTCAGCGCCCTCCACAGGCGCCACTGGCCGGCTTCGCCGTCGTCGCCCTCCTTCTCCCCCAGCCGCTCCTCGGCCTTGCTCCCGCCGCCGGCCCCTTGCTTCTCGAGGCGGACGACGCGCTGCCAGAGCTCGGCGTCGATGGGCGGCAGGACGAGGCGTCGGCGGTTGCCCGTCAGCCCCGCGCTCCCGCGCCTGACGCCGGCCACGAGGAAGTTGCCGCGCTCGCGCAGCGAGGTGACGGTGCGGCAGTAAGGGCACGTGACCTCCTCCCACCAGCCCTCGCGCGCCAGCTGGCACACGCAGGCGCTGCAGATCACGTGGCGGCAGCGGGAGGGCTTCCACGAGCCGTGCGCGCCACCCAGGCGGCGCGGCGCGCGGCCGCAGCGGTCGTAAGGCATGCAGCAGATGCCGCACTCCAGGTCCTCGGAGGCGCCGCCCTCTTCGCGCTCGTCCACGGCCATAGCCTGCTCTGCCTTGACTCGAAACGGCCCCTTGCGCGCTTACCTGTAGCCCGCGAGGCGCGCGAGCCAACTGAAGGGCGCCTCTCGCCGGCTGCCTCTATATATAGACACGAGGAGAGCGGGCCCGGTCGCTTGGGTACACGCCCCTTTTTGCCCTTTTCAGCCAATGCGGAGCTAGAGGGGCGGCGCGCGGCGAAAGGCCACGCCTCCCCAGTCCTCTTTCAAAGGGGGAAAAAGGCGGGAAAAAATGTGGGAGGCGGTTGGTGGAGGGCAGGCGGGAGAGGCGCCCCCCTCCCAGCAACCTGTGGACTCAGGCCGAAATCCAACTGGTGAGGCTTCTGAGGTAAAGTGATGTGGAAAGAAGAGCTACGCCATATGTACAGTTTTAATTCTAATAATGTTCAGTTGATTTTCATTGTGTGTGTTGTTTTTTTTTAAAAAAACCACCCCGTGTTTTTATTTTATCTGTAAGATACCTTGAATCTTCCTCAGGGAAAAATGAGGGGTATAGATGACTATATAATCATCACAACCATCACCATTAATAAAAATAATATTTATTCATTTCTATCCCGCCTTTTTCCGAGAGTGGGGACTCAGTGCGGTGTACAAGAAAATTTAAACAGGACAGATTAAAATACAAAAAGCTAAAGATAATGCTTAACAAACTGAAACATCAATGGGAATTTTCAAAAATCCAGCTTTTCTGAAATTTGATATTCCAAGAAATTAATAAAATAACAGAACAACCATGGGAAGTCTCAAACCGGAATTACCGTAGCTTTATTAAATGTATTTCAAGACAACAATCTGGATTTACATGATAATCAATAAGCCATTTATTACAAGCGACAAGACGCAACCAGACACTGGGAAGATTTCTGGCACAACAATAAAACAATCAGTATAAAACAGTTAGCAGGACTCCAAGAGATTAACAAATAAACTACAGTTGACATGTGGACAGTTCAAGAAAAGTGGCTTTGTCCTGATGCCAATTACGGTAATCTTCACTTTGAACCCCATTCCCATGTTCATCAATATACCAACATTTTATATGGTCTCATTGGTGACATAAGAGGAAAAATGAGTATTACTCATACTTAATATAAGCACAATCATAAGGGCTTCTGATTAGGCATTTAGCTATGCAGTGTTGACTGTTATCTGTCAACTCTGTTATATCCTGTTTCCCTTTTGTTTAAACCAATTCGCAAGCTAAGAACATATACATTGACCACTAATAATGAACCAGAAGTTGTAGATACTGTTTTTGTTGTTTAGTCGTGTCCGACTCTTCGTGACCCCATGGACCAGAGCACGCCAGGCACTTCTGTCCTCCACTGCCTCCCACAGTTTGATCAAACTCATGCTGGTAGCTTCAAGAACACCATCCAACCATCTCATCCTCTGTCGTCCCCTTCTCCTTGGGCCCTCAGGCTCCAATACTTTGGCCACCTCATGAGAAGAGAAGACTCCCTGGAAAAGACCCTGATGTTAGGTAAAGGTAAAGGTACCCCTGCCCGTACGGGCCAGTCTTGACAGACTCTAGGGTTGTGCGCCCATCTCACTCAAGAGGCCGGGGGCCAGCGCTGTCCGCAGACACTTCCGAGTCACGTGGCCAGCATGACATCGCTGCTCTGGCGAGCCAGAGCCGCACACGGAAACACTGTTTACCTTCCTGCTAGTAAGCGGTCCCTATTTATCTACTTGCACCCGGGGGTGCTTTCAAACTGCTAGGTTGGCAGGCGCTGGGACCGAACAACGGGAGCGCACCCTGCCACGGGGATTCGAACCGCCAACCTTTCGATCGGCAAGCCCTAGGTGCTGAGGCTTTTACCCACAGCGCCACCCGCGTCCCAACCCTGATGTTACAGTACTACAAATTTATTATGCTGTTTTCGTGATAAATGAATGATGTGAGACTTGGGCCTGTTTATTATCATTGTTATCTTATTCCTATGATCTTTGTTTAGAAAACCCAGTAGAAAGTCATTCACATAAAAAGTAATTAAACTCTAGTAGTAGAATTAAAACAATATAAAAAGAAATCTATTAGCTTACAGATAGCAAAAACAGCATAGCACTATTAAACGCCCTTTGCTTAAAAACAGCTCCCAAAAGCTTGTTGGAATAAAACAGTCTTCAGCTGCTGGCAGGAGCCCTCCCAGAGCATTTAAGAAGATGACTTCTTTTTTAACCTCCCCCCACCAAATAAAACAGTATTTTAAAAGTACAAATGAAGCTATCCACAATGCTTGGCAAAATTACCGTACTTTTCTGTGTATAAGACTAGGGTTTTTTTTACTTTAAGGTTAAAAATCTGGGGTCGTCTTATACACAGATAGTGCATATGCCCATTTTCTAAATTTGGGGTCCCCAAAAGTAGGCGGCATCTTATACATGGAAAAATACGGTATATCTTAATGTTGTGGGACTATAGGAACTGCCTTATAATTGTAGCCTGAGTCCATCTACCTGAGTATTGCCTACACTACCTGGCAGCAGTTCAGGGTTTTAGGGGTTCTTTCCTGCCCATAATTTGGAGATGCTGAATGTTGTAACATTGGGCTTTCTATTTACACAGCAGGTGCTTTGTATCCTTCAAGTACGGGAAATCTGAAACTGACTTTATGTGTAAACAACCAGCAGTTTAGGGGGAAATGTCATTACATAAACAGAAGGATGTACAGTACTTTGAATCCTCTACGAATTCTGTTAGATTTTTCAAACAATGATGCATGTCACCTGAGCACCAAAATATAGTGGGAACCTTAATAACAGTGGCAATTTTAATATAATAGCTGCTAAATGGCATTAGCACAATATGCCTACGGAAAAAAGAGTGGCTCATTAAAGTACAGCATGCAGCCGCAATGCCTAAGCATAATGTGTTTGCGTGAAGAAAGGGGAAAGCAGAAATCCAGTATCGCCCCTCATGCATATGAAGATTTCTCATTCTTGAACAGGAATTGCTATGGCAGCGTATGAATTATGCATTCAAATTCATAATGATTTATTTATAAAGGTACAAGTATGGATAGATGATGGCAGAACAATTAGTTTGTGCTATAATAAAAAAATCAATAAGGCAATCCGTTTTTTTAGAAAGTGAAAAAGAGCTGTTTAAAACCTGATTCACAGTACTTTCAATAGAGCACAGTTTGAAACAAGTATGTTTTAAAGGGTCAGGTTTTTTTAAAAAAAGGGAGTATTTCAACAAAGATAGGGCCATATGTACTTTTTTTTTTTTTTTTAGGTGGGACCCCAAAGATCTTGTTCCTCTGATGCCAAGGCTCTGTCTCTGATGCCAGGCAGTCTGATAGATCTTGATAATGGGCTTGCATGCAGTGTCTCAGAGGCAATCTTTAAAGCCCAAGCAATTTCTGTAAGGGCAGGCGGTGCTTCCAATAGCCTGATCCCAAACTGCTACAGTTTTAAAGATCAAGAGCCACCTAGGAACAAGGCCATGGGGTTTGTATTTGCCCAGGGAAAGAAAGAGGATGGAGGGGCAGGTGTGTGTATAGCAAATAGTTGGGTTAGGTTTGGGGAGAATTGCTGGATCAGGAAGTCTGGCTTACCTCTCAGCCTATGAGGATAATGTGTGTGGGTAGGAAGTACCAGTGTTCGAAATTAGCCAGGTGCTAGTAGCACTTTTTGACAAGCAACCAGCCTTTTGGCACTGGGAGATGTCCGGGCTGCTGCCAGCTGGTTTGCCAGGCACTGCGGTAGCAAAAGACTCACATGTTTTGCTGCTGTGCAACTGTTGTTATTGTTGTTTTGCTCCCAGGCTGCCTGGTCTGGTAGCGCGGCAGCAAAAAAAAAAAAAAAAAAAAAAAAGTGCCTAGACATTTTGTTTTGGTGCCCACAACCTAAGCCCCAGGAACCACATGGCTCCTAGCTTCCTATCCCAGTTTCTAACACTGCCAAAGTACAGCCATGCATGGTGTTAACGGAGAAATCTGAGGGCTCCCTTGGACAAAAAAACAAGAATACCAGCCAGGAATACCAGAGCAAAACAGCCAGTAGGCTTGGTCTTTATTGAAGACTGTCGCGACAGGACTCCCACCTGCCACCAGGTGGAACAAGATGGAAGCCCCAAACAAAAGAAGACCCCAACTTTTATTAGCTACTAATCCCCCATGCTACACCCCTATGACTACATCATTGGCACATCACAAAGAGGAGGGGTTCAGGGAGGAGTTGTTGTGGTAACCTGAGTGTCTTGTCACCTGTCTGGTTCCTCCTTTCCCCCTCCCCATAATTACATTCCTGAGGACAAAGAGGAGTTCACTGTTTCCTGCCCCCAGAGGGAAGGGCTGGTCACTGTCCTTTGTTTCAGTCCATACTGAATCCATTTCCATATGCAGGTCCTTTGTGAGTGTAATGATCTTCTGTCTAGGACCATCAAGGTTGGCATGCCAACTGGGTAGGGCTCACTGCCGAGTTGGCTGCCTTGTGTGTCAAGTCTCCCCCCTTTGATAGTCCTTCCTTCATGGTGTAAAATAAAAGTGGAATGGTACAGATCCGATGTATGGCTGATTTTCTATGAATTTATAACAGAAGCGTTGCGTATGTCGTGTGTGAGTGTGTGTGTGTCGTGTTTGTACAAACTGAATGATTGGGGGGGGGGGAGGTTTCCTGCAACAATGGGACCCTAGGCTTTCTGAAGGCCAGGCAGAATAATAATCACAACCACCTTTGCTATTTACGGTCCATGGAGCACAGGGTTTTTTTTCAGCCCAAACTCACCACAACCTCAGGTGGGTGCCATTGACAAGGGAGGCATTCATGGTGAGTTCCAGCACCTCTTTTTCTAGAAAAATAGCACTGTATATGCATATTAGTTATTGTTACTATTGCTTATTCAACTTCTATTCCACCCTTCCTCCCGAAGGAGCCCAGGGCAGAGAACACATCAATCTTAAAAGCATTCTAAAATCACTCTTAAAACTTTCTAAAAGCAGTTGAAACATTATCTCAACCAGTGATGTGTGTATGAAAGCTTATAAATATGCTAATGCTTAAATTCCCAGTAGGTTGTGATTTCTTCCCTGCAAGGGATTATCCACCTCCGAGGGGTGGTGATGATGGACTCCTGAGAGGGGAGCACTGTGTGTGTGTATCTAGGGAGATCTTAAATAAGATGGGGGGACTGCTCACTGCATTGGGTCCAGGCTGGCTCTTTGGCAGTAAAGCACTGTGTGCTGTTCAGTAGGCAGAGACATTGCGCTGGAGAAATCTTGTTGGGGAAACCCTCTGAGGTAATGGGAGAGTTTAATGTTTGTTGACTGCAAGTGCCGGAAATCCCCCTTGCTTGAGCCAATTTTCGCCCTGGACAAATAAGATTTACTGGAAAGGCAAACAAGATTTTGCTTTGGGTCTGCGTATACTAGGACTGATGACTCCACCGGGGTCCTGTTCTCTGCTCTCAGAGAGGATATGATAGAGAGGGCTAAATTTGCATTGGTCTGACTGTTGTATCTTAAGGGCCAAGAGTGTCAAAAACCTGCTCAATTGCCTGAGCATGAGTCATCCTGTTGGCGTGTCTGTCTGGGGCCTTGGCAGGGAGAGCTTTCTGATGAGGTCAGGGCTCCGGTTCTTTGGCTGGCCATCCAGGAAGCCTCCCAGTGCCAGCTTCTCCCTGCTGGGGAGTGCAGAAATCAGGATTTGAATTTTTTCGCCCCCAAGTATGGAGATAGCAGCTGTTTCCTGGTTGCTCCGTGTGTTGACTGAGCCTTCAACCAGAAATTACCCTCAGGGTTTTAACCTTGTGCAACAATGCACGTACACATGCAGCCGTCTCAGTCTGGAACACCCCCTTAGTCCTGACCCTGTGGCATAGAGAGGGCATCACCTTGCCCTTCAATCGCATCCCATAGCCACCCCCACACCCCACATCTGACCTCCCTTCACTGACAGTATTTGCATAGAAAGTTTTTTTTCTCCCTTTAAAGCAACAGCTGGAATAAATATGTAGAGGTTGTGATTGATGGCAGTTAGTTGATGTTCAAGGGAATTTCTGGCCTCTTAAATACACCTGTCAGAGGCCTCTTTATTTGTGGCCATTTTCATTGCCACGTTTCCTTGTGGCGCGGCGTTACTTTTCTACCCACAATTGACTCCAATTTTGTTACTAATGCCATTTGCAGAAGGATCTGCTCACCCGGTTAAAGTGTATAGAAAGGGCATTTTCCTTCAACACCCATTCCCACCACCTAAGCTGGAGTGATGCAACATTTTTGAGTGGGTGAGTGATCACAAAGCTATGCCAGGTGGAACAAGTCATCCCAAGCATTCCCTTCTTCGCTGAGAAGGTCCCGTGTCTCGTGAGGTGTTAGGGCAAGGCTGACAACCACATCCTTTGCTCGCGCTGGTGAATTATGAGATATGATTCCTGTTGGGCAGCACCGTTCATGATCTACATCAGCTTTCACCAGCCTTCAGGTGTTTTGGACTACAACTCCTATTAGCCATATTCCAGCTGGGACTGATGGGAGTTGTAGTCCAAAACACCCAGTGGGCTCCAAGTTGGCAAATGCTGATCTAGAGGGCAAATGGGAGTCAGGGGAAAGGACCATGAGGGGAAAAAGCCAACTACTTTGGTTTTTCCAATGTTTATATTTTTAACACTGAACTAGAATTCATTTGCAAGTTTGATTCTATTTGTTTGGGGCTCAGTTGAGACCAGGGTTTCCGCTACCACTTTAGATGTTATAGAGCTAGCTAGGAAGACTGGGTTATCACCAGTTAGCATTGTGAACAATTACTGTAGTCATGAGCTTTGCATGGAAATGTCTCAAGCTGTACGTCTTGTATTTCAAAGCTGCTTGTCCCCACTGTGTACATTCCGCTTGCTAGAATCCCAGAATTGTAGAGTTGGAAGGGGCTTGAGGGTCATCTAGTCCAACCCCCTGCAATGCAGGAATCTCAACTAAAGCATCCATGACAGATGGTCATCCAACCTCTGCTTAAAAACCTCCACGGAGTCCACCACTTTCCAAGGGAGTCCATTCCACTGTCAAACAGCTCTTGCTGTCAGAATGTTCTTTTCCTTTCTTGTAACTTGAATCCATTGGCATGGCTCCTACCCTCCAGAGTAGGAGAAAACATGCTTGCTCCATCTTCCATGTGACAGGTCTTTGGATATTTGAAGATGGCTATGATAACTCCTCTCAGTCATAGGCGCCGACTCCATGGGGCTTGAGGGGGCCCGAGCCCCCTCAAAAATTCGTTTGGGGGGGCTCCGCCCCCCCAATAATCTCCGGCGCCCCTCCAGCAGAGCGCCATCGCCGCCCCTCCCCCAGCCCAAAATGCACAGGGAGGGGCGGGCTGCATGCCTCCTGCCCTCCCTCCCGAGCAAAAGCTCCACCCAATTTCCTTTGGAGCTGATTAATAGGCGCAGCACGCTCTCCCCTATTCGCTCACGAGGAGGCGGCGCCACTTTATTTGCATATTCATGAGCTTATTTATTATTCATGAGCTTTCCCGGGCCCCCCCAATATTTTTTATAAGTCCTCGTCCCTGCTCTCAGTCTTCTCTTTTCCAGGCTAAACATACCCTAGGTCCCTCAGTCTGCCAGCTGACGATAACACTTCATGCATTTGACAGAGTGGGATCTAGTCCATGAAAGCCGGTGCCACAATAAATCTTGCTCTTGATTTCGTGAACAGCCAGCTACTCTTTTGGGGGCTTGTACTAGGCGCTGTACAGAGGCATAGCTGTTCCCAACTGGAGGTCCTCTCCAGACCCATTTGGGATCTGGGTGTTATGACTCCCTGCCTTGCCCGCAGAAGCAACATCTCCCAGGTAAACAAGAAGCCATCAAACCGGTTGAGGACAGAAGCTCATGCAAATTTCATTCTTGGCAGCTGCAACGGATCTCTGACAACACCTGGCTATCACAAGGGAATTTGAAATAGCTGGGAATGGCTGAGCCTGACAAAATTGTCTCTGCATGAAACACCAGTCAGGATGAAGTAAAGAGTAAATATGCTATCTTTCAGGTTCATGGAAGTCTCAAGAGCCTAGCTTGATGGTTGTGAACATTAATGTTATATTGCAGCAAAGATCTGAGTCTGTAGTGGAGAAATCCAGTCCCACAAATTTCTGCGACTTTCCACCCTCATTTACACTGGGGGGGGGGGGTGCAATGAAGGGAAAGGAGCAGATCACAGGAATTCAAACGGTCTATTTTTCGATTTCTGTCTGCTCCTTTGACTCCTGTTCTTTAGGTAACTAATATGACCTGCAACAAAATGTTGCAGTGTGAGGAGTGCTCCTGTCCACATTCCCACCCCATTAGCTAAAGGTAAAGGGACCCCTGACCATTAGATCCAGTCGCAGACGACTCTGGGGTTGCGGCGCTCATCTCGCTTTACTGGCCAAGGGAGCCGGCGTACAGCTTCCGGGTCATGTGGCCAGCATGACTAAGCCGCTTCTGGCGAACCAGAGCAGCACACGGAAATGCCATTTCCGTCGGAGCAGTATCTATTTATCTACTTGCACTTTGTGCTTTCAAACTGCTAGGTTGGCAGGAGCAGGGACTGAACAACAGGAGCTCACCCCATCATGGGGATTCGAACCGCCGACCTTGTGATTGGCAAGCCCTGGGCTCTGTGGTTTAACCCACAGCGCCACCCGCGTTCCACCCCATTAGCTAGTCATGTCCTATTCCAGAATACTCCATTCCATTTGTTGCCCCTCCAGTAAGCCTGCATAGCATGGCACTGAGCATACTTTTTCTACATTGATATGGGGTTGTTTTTTTATTGCACCCCGTCACATTTAAGCTTTTCTGCCCCCTCAATATTGTTGTGGGTTTGTGGGGTGTGTGTGTGTGTCAATCTGGACCATGCCCTGAGTGACCTTCATTCAAAGGAAACCAATCCCTGGAAAAGCGCTGAAACCCCTGCAGTCTCTCACCACTCAGAGATTGGGGTTGGGCATTACAATATTTTTTGTACTTCTGCAAACCTTAGACTTTGCCTGTCCCTCTTGTGAGCGTGGATGATGCTGTTTTGGCTACATTAAGCAACCACATTTGGAGAATGAGTTTGCTGCCAAGCCTGCAGAGTTCTTGCAAGAGCCTGAAGTGTGACACTAGGTCAGCGATGTGCAATTCTCGTGGCCTCACAGGGCCTCGCCTTTATTCCTCGCTATCCTTCCAGCACTGATCTGCTTGCTGCTGCTGTCGCCTCGCCTTCCTTGCATGATCTCACGGTTTGCTCTGAACCAAGGCTTTCCAAAGCTTCCTCCTTTTCCCTCCCCTTCCTGCTTTCTTGATTCCTTCCCAGCTGCAGAGTGAATCCACTGATTCAGTTTGTTCACTTAAGGATACGGAGAGAGAATTGGCAGGAGCCGAGAGACAGGGAGCTGCCAACTGCATCTGCCACTGCCGCAGATTGCATGAGTCAGCCTCTTTCTAAATAGTGAGAGTGGCGTTATAAATTCTGGGTTGGCAAATCAGTACATGCTAATCCCAAGATAACAACAACAACAATCCTTACCATTTATTGAGTGCTCTGTACGCTTCACGTACATTACCTCTGTAATCTTCTAACAACCCTATAAAGCAGGTCTGTATTATTAGCCTATATTGCACTTGCATACACACACAGAGTCAGTCACTCCAACCCCAGGTCTTGCCATCCCTCGCAGGATAAGAGTGTGGCGTTCAGGCTGGCCAGACCCCAACAATTGGATTATCTTTCCCAGAAGATTTACCCAAGGCAAGGCATGAACCTCTGCTGGGAGAGTATTGTAATAAATGAAAATCTGCCCTTGTTCCCTTATGGGGGACACAAGAGCCATTTGTAGGTTCTCCATCGGTCGGAGAAAAGAACAGAGGCCAACCAGAGAATATTGAGAAGCAAAGCAGCTCGTAAGCCTGATCTTTATTGATCTGTTGCAACAGGGTGCTCCCCTCTCACACAGGAAAGGAGCAGGACCCAGAACAAAGGTGTGTCCACCCTTATATAGACATTTTAAATTGCCTGCCTTGGAGTCCAAGACCACCCCCAGGAACATCATACCTGCATCACAGAAAGGGCGGTCTACAGCAGAAATCTGAGTGGGTTGTTTACCTCCTGTCTGGCAAGTTACCTGTTAATGCTCACTTGATTGGATACCCTGGGGAGCCTGGCTAGTCTTTTGTAATGATAAATACTTAGTTCCTGAGCCAGGTCACAGGCTCACACCCTATTCAAACACAGACATACCCTTAAGACAGGACAAAAAAAATTCCTTCCAGTAGCACCTTAAGGACCAACTAAGTTAGTTCTTGGTATGAGCTTTCGTGTGCATGCACACTTCTTCAGATATCTGAAGAAGTGTGCATGCACACGAAAGCTCATACCAAGAACTAACTTAGTTGGTCCTTAAGGTGCTACTGGAAGGAATTTTTTTTGTTTTGACTATGGCAGACCAACACGGCTACCCATCTGTAACTGGAACCTTAAGACAGGATTTGTGAAGGAAAAGACAATGGGGAGGCTTTTCCATTTGACTTTGCAGAGAAATCGTTTGGTCAGCTTGGGAGTCAAAATGGTTCCAGGGCTGGTTTCCTGTGCTGCTTCAGACATGTAGTTTATATATTTATGTACGTGTTTGCTTGGTACATTTATGAACATTTATTATATACATAAGACCTCAATTTTTTAATTTCAGTATTAAGATTTCTGATGGCAAGAGCCATTTGACAGTGGAACAGACTCCCTGGGAAGGCGGTGGACTCTCCTAAGGAGAGTTTGGATGGCCACTTGTAATGGATTTTTTAGTTGAGATTGCCGCATTGCAGGGGGTTGGACTAGAAGACCCTCGGGGTCCCTTCCAACTCTTATGATTCTATGAACGTGCATGTGAGTGAAAGCATATATATACCGATATGGCTGGGCCATGGAAATCATGTTGAGTGGCTATGTCACTTCCCGGTTCACGCTGCGAAGCTATTTTTAGACATTACTGGGGATGGAAGAGAGAGTTGCCCATTGATATGAAGACTAAGCATGTTCAATGGGCAGAAACTGCTGTCGGGGTGGTAGTGGTGGAGTCAGTGGCGTAGCGTGGGTTGTCAGCACCCGGGGCAAGGCAAGTAATTTGCGCCCCCTAACCCGTGGATTTGCGCCCCCTAACCCTAACCCCCAGATGTTGCGCCCCGTGCGGCCGGCCCCCCCTGCACCCCCCACGCTACGCCACTGGGTGGAGTACTTGGAACCCTGAACAGAAGCACTTCATACTGCAACACTTTGTTGCAGGGCCCGCTCCATGTGTGATGCGCGCGCGCACACACACCTGATTAAAGGACACCTCAGTTGACCCAAAGCATTTTTAATCTAACTGATGAAGCAATCAGACGTTACAACCCTATACTGAATTCTTCAGGCGAAGAAATCAGATTAAGAAAACTGTGTAACTGGGATCAGCTTGCTTGCTGGAGGGGGTCCCATAAACGACACCGGCTTAATCTATGACAGGAGCATAGCCTAATGTGTTGGCTCATGCTCATAAGCGTGATAATTGTAGGCGCCGCCTGCTCCTTCCAACAATGCAAGCAGCTTGACAACTCAAGTTGCAATTTCCATCGCTTGCCTTGCCCTGGTGAAAAGGAAACCAGACAGGAAGCATGTCGTATAAGCTTGATGGGCTCAACTCTCCCCGTCATGAGAATGGCCATTGGTCTAAAAAGACGGGCACCTTTTACTGTGTGTTTTTTATGAGAGTTGATGCAGAGATTCCCCCTCCTCAGACTGCGGTGCTCCTCTTTCAACCTGCACCTCGTGCCGGCAGCAGTGGTGAAACTTCTCATGTGCCCAAGGCGCTTGGGTTTGTGACTCGCCAATCTCTCGGCTAATAACAGAGAAGGTAACTGATAAGCTATTTCCTCTTGAATAATGTAATTGCGCAGCTGAGAGGAAGCACCGGTTCCCCCAGGATACCGCGGCACATGGACCAACGCCACTTGGTAAATGTTTGAAGGACTTATCACAGCATGAACATGCTTGTGCTCCCCAAGGCAGAGTTTCACGTCCAAGAGCCAGGGACAAAGAGCTGTAGCTCACTGCTTTGTGAGCAAATGGTCCCAAGGTCAGCTAACAGCATCTCTGTAGAATCATAGAACTGTGCAGTTGGAAAGTACCAGTCCAGCCCCCTGCAAATCAGGAACCACAACTCAAGAATTCCTGAGAGAGGGGCACCAAGCCTCTGTTTAAAAACCTCCAAGGAAGGGGAGTCCATGACCTTCCGGGGGACCCATTCCACTGCTGAATAGCTCTTATCGTCAGAAAGTTCTTCCTAATGTTTCTTATTAATCATTTAATTGCACCCCGCCTTTTTGCCCGACAGGGACTCAAGGTGGCTTACGGATAAAAATAAGAACAGCTACAAACATAGGGGGGAAACCCAATCATTATAAACAAACACTAAAACTATATATATGCACATTTAAAAATCTATTAAAACCGTAACAAATAATTACAATAAACACAGCACAGCGTCAGCCCTTTCATTAAAAGCAGTCAGTTCCCAAAAGCCTGTTGGAACAGGAAAGTCTCCTCCTGCTGGCTCAAGGACAGCAAGGAGGGAGCCAGTCTGGCCTCTCTAGGCAGGGAGTTCCAAAGTTACCTGGGAGCAGCCACCACCGAGAAGACCCTCTCCTGCGCCACCCACCAAGCATCCCTGTGGAGGGTGACAGCACTGAGAGAAGATCTCAGAGCCTGGACAGGCGCATATGAGGGAATACGGACTTTCAGATACAGTAGCTGGGACCTAAGCCGTGGCCTGCTTGCTAGAACCAGCCCCAGTCAACAATTTGGCTGCAGCCCTTTGAGCCAGCTGAAGCTTCTGAGCACGTTTCAAAGGCAGCCCCATGTAGAGCGCACTACAGTAATCCAAATGGGAGGTGACTAAGCTTTGTGCCACTGTGGCGCAATCTCCTTTGAATGTCATTTGAATTCTTCGGTCCAGGTCCTACCCTCTGGAGCAGCAGAAAACAACTAGAGATGTGAAGGCATCTATCGTATCTCTTCTCTTCCAAGCTAAACATACCCAGATCCCTCAGCTGTTCCTGATAAGTCTTGGGTTTCCAGACCCTTCAACATCCTGGTCACCCTCCTCTGCCCACCTCCTTGTCAACACCCTTCTGAAACTAGGGTGCCCAGAACTGGACACGGAACTCCAGGTGGGGTCTGGCCAAGGCAAAACAGAGCAGAACTATTATTGGGAAGCATGCCTGCTTGAAACCTTGTAAAGGAGCTACCAGGCAGCACAGGCATGGATCCAGCAATGGTTAAGGCAGCTTCCTCACACATTAGGTTTCATAGGAATCATAGGATTGTAGAGTTGGAAGAGTCACCAAGGGTCAGCCCCTTGCAATGCAGGAATATTTTGCCCATTCTGGGGCTCTAACCCATGATTAAGAGTTTCAAACATGTACATTTTGTTGCATGCTACCCTGATCTCTGGGATGCGGGTGGCGCTGTGGGTTAAACCACAGAGCCTAGGGCTTGCCGATCGGAAGGTCGGCGGTTCGAATCCCCGCGACGGGGTGAGCTCCCGTTGCTCGGTCCCTGCTCCTGCCAACCTAGCAGTTCGAAAGCATGTCAAAGTGCAAGTAGATAAATAGGTACCACTCCGGTGGGAAGGTAAACGGTGTTTCTGTGCGCTGCTCTGGTTCGCCAGAAGCGGCTTAGTCCTGCTGGCCACATGACCCAGAAGCTGTACGCCAGCTCCCTCGGCCAGTAAAGCGAGATGAGTGCCGCAACCCCAGAGTCGGTCACGACTGGACCCAATGGTCAAGGGTCCCTTTACCTTTACTACCCTGATCTCTGAGCAGGGTCCTGCTTCCTTGGAACGAAGCTTACTGTAGCAGAGACTAGGATGATGATGATATAATAATAATAATATTTATATGCTGCCCATCTGACTGGGTTGCCCCAGCCACTCTGGGCAGCTCCCAACAAAATACTAAAACCACAATAAAACAATGCAACCGAGGGCGAGCGCTATGCTCTTGTCGCCCACCACACGGCGAGTGTCTGGCCAAGGGTTTGTTGTGCTTCATTTCCAAATCAGAAAGTGCGCACCTGGGAACAATGCATTATCAAACACAGACCCCCAAACTTGGTGGTAGAATCACAGAATTGTAGAGTTGGATGGGATCGCAAGGATCATCTAGCCCATACCCCCTGCAATGCAATAAACGTTGGCCCTAAGTGGGGCTTGAAGCCGTGACCCTGAGGTTAAGAGTCTCATGCTCAATGGTCAGGGGATGAGGTCCAGCATAGTGTAGCGAGTGGCTGGAGTGTTGGACTTGGAGCTGGGAAGGGCCTGGGTTCAAATCCCCATTCAGCCATGAAGCTCACTAAATAAATAAGTGATGGGGAGTGGAGTCCGGGGACTCAAGGTTCATCACACCAGGCAGAGATATCTCTGTCATTCCCCCGCACTGTTTTCCAGGTACAGATGCCTGCGACTGATTGTTGTCATGACAATATGAGCATTTTAAGGCAGAACATTGCTGAACGGTGGAGTCTCATTCCCCTTCCAAATCCTCTTCTCAAAGCATCTATCTCATCGATCACAAGAACAAGCATCACAAAACACCAAGCAAGACCAGGTCTGTCGCTTCATGTATTCTTTATTTCAGTATTTCAAATATCTCTCCCTGCCCCCACCCCACTGCCCAAACACACACACACACACACCCCAAAAGAAGAAAAGGGGCAAAAAAACCCCTCTTTGAAAGCCACGTGCCCATTCTACTTATATCAAGCATTTTTTAAAAATCCCTGCAAGGTGGTCTCTGCAGGGGGACTGCTTTTCAGTAGAAATAGCTCTTTTCTCTCTCCTTTAGGGGGAAAGGGGCGATTTGTGCACAGGCCTGCAGTGCCTCTGCTGTGCTGCAGAGGGAGCTGCTCTCCCTTGGAACGAGCTCTGCGCTTTGAAATCTTTCAGGGCTTTCTTGCCTAGCCTCCTTCCCTTTACGGATCCAAAAGAACATTATCAAAAGGCGGCTAAATATTACTAGATTCACACACAGAGAAACACCTTGTACAACCTAGTCATATATGGGGGCAGGAGCCCAGGAGTCCAGCTCCCAGGCAAAACTGACCTGAACCCCCTTTTGCCATTTAAAAATATCTGCCCGTCGGTTTGGAAATCTCTTCTGAAAATTGAATATATTCAGTCTCCCCCCCCCCCCCGCCAGCCCCACTTCAGATTTCCTATGCAGTTTCTAAACAGATTCCTTGCCCTGAGCTTTTGTGGGGTACAAATCTGGGCTACAACCAGATAGAATCTTAAAAGCCTTAAAAATTGTAGGGTTGGAAAGGGAACCCCAGGGCACAGCTGTCAAGTGTCCCTTATTTGGCGGGACAGTCTCTTATCCCAGCGCCACGTCCTGCTGCTGTCCCTTATTGATGATGTCCCTTAAATAAGCTACTGAAGGTAATGGGGCCCTTTCTATGTCCAGCTGTCCTTCGTCAACAACAAATTGTTGCTGTTTTTTGTGTGTTGAATATATGCTATATGGTAATTTATGGACCTAATAGGTATCTAAAGCCATTTGCATGCAACAAAATATGCATTTCATCAAAGTAATTGTTGATCCCTTATTTTGGCTGCTGATCCCTTATTTTCGAGGCTGCTGGTCCCTTATTTTCAAATCTGTAAGTTGACAGCTATGCCCCAGGGTTATCCAGTCCGAGCCCCTGAAATGCAGGAACCACAGCTAAAGAATCTCTGACTGTCAGCAATCCAACCTCTTGTTTAAAAACCTCCAGTGAAGGAGAGCCCATCAGTGTTAAGATTATACATATATTTAATTATATTAAAGTTTCCTATTAATGTTTTTAATTTAAACCCCCCCCCCCCAATGTCTTTAGCTGTTCTTATTTTATCTGTAAGCTGCCTCGAGTCCCTGTCGGAGTAAAAGGCAGGGTATAAATAAATATATAACAACGTATGTTCAAAGCCTCTAAAGATTGTAGTGTGACATAGTGGTTAAAGACTTGGACCTGGGAGACTAGGTTTCAAATTCCCACTCGGTCGTGAAGATTATAGGGTGTTGATCTTTGGGCTGCCTTCTCTCAGCCTAACCTCCATTGCTGTGGGGATTAAATGAGGAAGGGGAGGAGACCCACATAATCCACCGTGAGCTCCCTGGAGAAAAACAGGTGTGGCGTAAATAATAGAATTGGAGAGCTGGGAGCACGAGGGTCGTCTAGTCTAACCCCATGCGGCGCAGGAATCTTTCGCCCAACGTGGGACCCGAACCCGGGACCCTGAGATGAAGAGTCTCGCGCTCTACCGACCGAGCTATCCCTCGTGGAAACAACGCAATAAATAATGATCTGGGGAACCGAGAGGGGTGTGCGTGGGTGCCATCTTAGAAATCCCAAGCGGCCTCAGTTCTGACCTGCAGACCCACCTCGACCCCCTGCAGAGACTCCTGGAAGCGACAGAAGTGCTACTCTAGAGTAAAACTCGAAGCAGACTCATTCTCGACAGAGAAAATATATGTATATATATATATACACAGCATCGTATAATTTTGCAGCCAGTGCGAGGGGGGGCAGGTGCCACAGCGGCCCTGCCCTGGAAGCGCAGCAGATTCAAAGCAATGAGTTGTGCAAAAAATAGGGTGCCACAGGGCTCCCCGGGAGCAAGGGGGTTCGGGGGGGGGGACTCGGTTGCTAGCCTTCCTCTCTCCCCACTGCCCCAAGGTGACCCTTTGACCCTGAGGACGCTTTTTTTTCAATATATTATTGCTTTAAGAAGAGATGGCTCTTTCCCTAGAGGAGGGTGAATATGGAATTCTTTTTTAAAAAAATGAAATGCAAAAAAAAAAAAAAAAAGAGAGAGATTAAGTCAGAACCAAAGTGATAAAGCAGCCTCCACCTCTGCAACAAAACGGGAAGGTTCGGTGGTGTCGGCCTCTGAGGAGGAAATTCACGGCAAAATGAAGAACCGCAGAGGGAAACTGAGGAGGAAGGAGAGAGAAATGTCTTTCTCTCTCTCTCTCTCTCTCTCTCTCTTCTCAGCCATCTGCTTCTGCTGCTCCTGAGGAGCAGGAAGGGAGCCAGTTTTGCTTTCCTGCCAAAAGTAACAGGGGGGAATTTGTAATGGCATTCTGTGAGGAAAATAGCTGCAAATTAGATAAAGGATTAGGCGAAACCAAATAAAGACATTACGAATTACGCTTTGGGGCAGGGGGGAGATACATCTGAGGAACATCGTTCGGAGAAGCTGAGTGGAGCTTGTGGGCAAAATGGCTTTTGCTTGCCCAAAGGGCTGATCCGCCCGACAACCATGAATTTTGGGCCTTCTTAGCCCCCCCAAAATGGAGGAACGTAATCCTGCCATGGAGATGAATGCTCTCCAGTCTCCACTCGGTGGGGAAGGGGAAACAGGTTCTGGCAACGATTTTGCACTGCAGAAACCTTCTTCCCTTTCCCCACTCCCTCAGTGGGGCAAAAAATAATCCATGACTAGGCCAAGTTAAGCACACGAACTGACGGACAAATTTGTCTTTCAAAAAGTCCTAGCCCCACTGTCCTCAAAATGTGGGATTTCTTTTATTTTCCTTGGGGGATAAACCTTAAATGTTTAGGAATGGAAAGACGGTGAAGGGAGGAGGTTGTGTTTGTTGCAGAAATTTATATATAGGTGTGGGGGGGGTTTGCCCCTCCAGCAGATATCATGCACATGCAGCCCACTACCAAAATCAGCACAATCACTTTTGTGACTTGTCCCCACAAAACACTTCATCACAGTTTCTTCCTATCTATTCAAAGGGCCTTTGCTGCACATACCAAATGTAAGAATTCACTGATAACTGTATCTATGTACTGGCTCACTAGGAAAACTTCAGAAATTCATATAGACATGTGAGCTCAGCTACTCAGCAGCCCCTCTGCCTGAGTGATAATCCCTGGCCTCCTGATACCTGACAGACAGACAGGGCTGATCCAGGGTGGTGCTCCCCCCTACTCTCAAGTAGCCACAAGTGCCAGACAGGTAGCCATTCCAGAAATAACAAACCCAGATGAAGATAAAAGGGTGTGATTAACTTGGCTGGGAAACAGGGAAAAGTAAATAGCTCTTTTGTTACACTTGATGGGTGTTTGGTGGAGGGGAAGGAGAACCATGGGGCAGGGTCCAGGATGCTCAGATTCCTGCCACCAGACTTCCCCTTTCATGATGTAACCGTGATGTAGTTTGGGGGGGGGTGTAACATGGGGATTAGCAGCTAATAAAAGTTTGGGTTCTCTTTTGTTTGGGGCTTCCATCTTATTCCACCTGGTGGTAGGTGGGAGTCCTGTCATGACAGTCTTCAATCAAGACCAAGCCTACTGGCTGCTGTTTTGCTCTGGTATTCCTGGCTGGGGTCCTTGTTTTTTGTCCAAGGGAACCCTCAGATTTCTCCGTTAACATGTTGGAGAGGCAAGACAATAATTCACGTGGGGTTTTTTTTTGGGGGGGGGAGGGTGAGTGGAAATAAAAGATGGGAAGGGGAAGAAAGCTGATATTTGTATCCGAAAAAGGACTCTAGAAAGGTTAAATTTGAAGAATTGGGGTGAAGGGGACTGTCCCTTCACAATATCCCCACCAGAGACAGGGGCTATCTGAGCTATGTCCTCACTGGGGCCTTCACACAAGGCCGGCCTAAGACATCTTGGTGCCTGAGGCAGGAAATCCAAAATGGCGCCCCTCCCGCTCATGCGCAGCTCCCATTCGTTTAGCTGAGAGGACTTCCCACTGGGTCGTTCCCAAGATGGCTCCTCTGCGGTCCCTCAAAACATCATAAAACCTGCAAATGATGCTAGTGGGGTGCCCCCCCAACGAAAGCACAAGATGCTGAGGAGAAAAGAAAAGTAAAGTAAATGGAGTGATTCATAACGCTACACGGGACTTTGGTCGGCGGGGGCTAAATGTGCAGTAAGGATGCTCAATTGTTATCATACACCAGCTGTGTGCTTGTTTTCCCCACTCCCCCCATTTTGCCTCGTTGCGCTGTGCGCGCCCCATGTTTAAAAACCAGGCGCATTGATATGGGAAAGAGAGAGGCAAAGCGGCCGGCAGTTGCGGCGCTAGCGGGAGGCGGTGCCTCTTACCCGCCGATCCCATAGCTGGGTTGCTCATGCCTTATCTTATTATTTGTACTGTAATCTAAGCAAGCGGCTTTGGGGGGCAGGCGCTAACCCGCCGGCGCCCTCCCACTTCGCCCGCCGTGGAAGTATACGGTTATTCGGTTCTCATGCGCAAAGCGGCTCCTCCTTGCCCCCCTCCCGCCAAGTTGAGAGGCGGCAGCTGGTGGGAGAGCATGTGGGGCAGGGAGGGGTAGGTAGGTGGGGCCGGGAGCCCCCCCAGAGGAGGAGCAGGAGGCGATGCAGTCCTTTGGGACAACAGCGTGCAACGTCCCGGGCGCCGACGTGTCCCTACGCCCGGGACTCTTTTTTTGCATTGGGCTTGTTGCCCAGGAGCGCATCAATTTCCTGGACGACCTGGGGCGTCAGCTGAGTCAGAACCTGCGGAGAGAGAAAGAGAGGGGCTGCATGACTGAGGAGGAAGGGCTTCCGCCATAGTGGCAGTTAAAATACGTTGCAAACTTTGTATGAGAAATCGGGTTAGCAAAAACGGAACTCCACAGCGCCATCTGGTGTCAGAGCGTTAGAATGCATAGACAAGGCATATAAAGCGTTTTTTTCTTTGCCAATGTAGCTGAGTCCCATTCTAGGTTGTTTAAAATTATCACTGTGATTTTATTCTGCTAGCTGAAGTTCTTTTGAAAATGAGGAGGGATGTAAGCTTTCAAAATAAATAGGGAAATAGAGTGGGCCAGCAATTTGATAAGCTGGCTCATATGTCTGTCAAACCCAACACAAAAGCCAGGGGAAACTAGGATTTTAAAAAGAGCTGCAGGGTGTCCCAGTTTTCATCTCTGTGCAACCCTCTCTAGTGCCCTGGCTTTTCTTTCCACCCCCTTTTTTAACCACCACTTTTTTCTTTGAGGGTCTTAAAAAAAGTACAGTGGTGCCTCGCAAGACGAAATTAATTCGTTCCGCGAGTTTTTTTGTCTTGCGATTTTTTCGTCTTGCGAAGCACGGTTTCGGGAAAGTTTTGGAAAAGCTTCAAAAATCACCAAAGTCTTTAAAAACCTCAAAAAAGGCTACCACACCGCGTTCTATGAGTTGCTCCTCGAAGTCAAGTCGCAACTGTATTAACGGTGTTAAGAAAAAGGAAACAAACTTGCAAGACATTTCCGTCTTGCAAAGCAAGCCCATAGGGAAAATCGTCTTTCGAAGCAGCTCAAAAAACCAAAAACCCTTTCGTCTAGCGAGTTTTTTCTCTTGCGAGGCTTTCGTCTTGCGAGGTACCACTGTAAATAAATATCCATTTCCACTCACGATCACTTTCCTCCATTATATATAGTTGTTCCTGCTCCCCATCTATCTGTCGCCACGTTTCTTTTTTAAATTTTGAAATGGAAATTGTAAAGCCACAAAGCTGGTATGCGTGATGTGGAGAAAATCTAGAAGTAATTCTTTTCTTCCTCTTTCAATGCCACTTAAGTGCCACTTCCACCTTCAAAGGCTACTTTGTGGGTGGGATTCGATCATAAACCCGCAAATAAACGCACCATTAAACTCACCCAAACAAGAAACCACAGGCTTTTTGCGGTAAGGAAACTGGCAAGAAAATACGCTGGGAAGTGTGTGGGGCGGCAATTGCTCAATGAACAGCGGACATCTTATAACCACTGTGCTTAGATTGTTTTTAAGAGGAGACGAGAGGAATTCATGAAGGAGAAGAGGTCTATCAATGGCTATTAGGCAGGATGGCTCTATGGAACGCCTCCAAAAACCCAGGATGAGGTTTATTTTATTACCTTCCCTTCACCCTAAGATCCCAGAGCAGGTCACAATGATTTAAAATGCAACCAGATCAGGGCTGAAGAACCTCAGGTCTTGGTGGGGTGTGTGAGAGAGAGAGATGTGGCCCTCCAGACTTCTCTATGTGGCCCTCCAGATTCTCCCCAGCGACACCTCTACCAGACCTGCTCTGCACTCGCTCTTTCATTATTTTTTTTGGTGTGTCCTTGAATTCTTGATAGTGCCTGCCTCATGCTTCCCTAGATATAGGACAAAGACGGGCGTGTGAGTGTATGCAAAAACTATTATTATTATTATTATTATTATTATTATTATTATTATTATTTGTATACCACCCTGCATCCATAGATCTCAGGGTGTTCTGCAACATAAAAACACAATATAAAAAATGTAAGATGCATAAGAAAAACAAGAAAACTAATAAACCAATAATCCCCCCTTCCACAACTCATATAAAAGGGTACTGGATGTCAATCAGCCAAAGGCCTGGTTGTAGAGAACGTTTTTGTCCGGCGCCTAAAGGTGTATAATGAAGGCGAGTGTACAGAGGCGAAATCTGCACCCATTGCTCTACCCTCTGCCTTTTGCTCCTGGCCCTGCCCACTACAGGGACAGGTGGCCCTCGGAAGCTTGCCCAGAAGGTAATGTGGCCCTTGGTCTGAAAAAGGTTCCCCCCTCCTGGCCTGGATGAATGTTTGTTCATGCTCTCATGAAGCTGCAGGACAGGACAAGATATAAATGCGCACAGCAGACGGGGGAAGGTTTGGCATCCTTTATGCCAGACTTTGGGAAGCGGGTGGCGCTGTGGGTAAAAGCCTCAACGTCTAGGGCTTGCCGATCGAAAGGTCGGCGGTTCGAATCCCCGCGGCGGGGTGCGCTCCCGTTGCTCGGTCCCAGCGCCTGCCAACCTAGCAGTTCGAAAGCACCCCCAGGTGCAAGTAGATAAATAGGGACCGCTTACTAGCGGGAAGGTAAACGGCGTTTCCGTGTGCGGCTCTGGCGAGCCAGAGCAGCGATGTCACGCTGGCCACGTGACCCGGGAGTGTCTCCGGACAGCGCTGGCCCCCGGCCTCTTGAGTGAGATGGGCGCACAACCCTAGAGTCTGTCAAGACTGGCCCGTACGGGCAGGGGTACCTTTACCTTTTTATGCCAGACTTTGCACCCTTGTTCCTTCTCCTTACCTGAATGGACCCCAAGTTCTCAATGAGCTGTTCGGTGCTGGAGACCCCGAGAAGGACAGAGCTGACGCCTTCAGAGCGGAGGCACCAGGCTGAGGTTAAGAGGAGACAAGAGAAATCAAATAAGGAGAGCCGTCTAAAAACTTGCCACCCTGGAAGAAAACAAAAGGGCCGGGGAAGAGGCGGGCAGGGAGCAAAGAGCTGCTTGCCCACCCAACAACTTAACTGCAGAGGAATCTGGGTGGAGTTAAGGCACCATCCTGGCTGCTAAAACCTCCCCGGGGTAAACTTGAATTAGACCCATCTTCATGCACACTGGCCCTGGCTAAGAGAGAACCTCCTGGGGTTGCTGAGTGTCAGGGCTCAACTCTGCCCAGCCCTGGAACCAACCTCGGAAGGGCAGCAAGACCCTGAAGAGCTGCAGGGCCCGGCCATCTCTGCCCCAGGACTGGAGGTCTCCTCACCAGCTGCCTGGGTGGCTGGCTGGCTCTCGGACCACCCTAATCTCCCTCAGGGCCACAGGAGGAGAAGAGGTGGCAAACTAGACGCGAGATTCAGGGCCACTGCCAAAGTGCCTGACTTAACTGCACGTGTGGCTACTTGAGAGTAGGGGGGAGCACCACCCTGGATCAGGGCCTGGCTGAGAGCTAGGGAAGAAGGGCGTCTCCAGCGCCTGGATAACTTCCCAGTCTCAGCTGCTGCATTGCTGATGCTCCACATTCTAGTCCTCTAACTTGGGGAACAGACAAAATACGAGGGCGACCTTCTCTATTCCCGTGGGCCACGGCTGAAGCACCAGGAAGACAATTGTGCAGCAGGGCTCTACACTGGTCTTGGGCAAAGGCATCTTCTTTTCTCCTTTTCAAGAGGTTATTCCAGGATGCCACACGCCTCTTGCAGCTGGAAACCACCTCCTGATTTCTAACCTACTTCTCTTAGCTGCTGGTAGCTGCTGAATCGGAAGAGCTCACATTGCCACCTTTGGCCTAAGTAGCACATCTCCTTTTAGCTCTATGGCTAACAAAGGGAGCTGCCTTATGCTGAGGCATGCCACAGGGGTCCATCTAGCCTGGTGTTGTCCACACCAACTTCCTGCAACCTGGGGCTTTCCAGATGTTTCATACTACAGCCCCCAGACTGTAGTACAAAACATCTGGAAGGCCTCAGGTTGGGGGAGGGTGGTCTACAACGACAGTCGGTGGCTCCCCAAGGTTTCAGGAAAGGGAATCTCTCCCACCCCAGAGCTACGTAACTTTCCCACCTCTGAGGCAGGATCTGGAATGCAGCCTGCCCCAGATGTGCAGCTGCTTCTGAGGCCTGCCCTGACCAACACAGGCACACAGACGCTCCGCTCCTCCCTCACCAATGGCCAGCTGCGCCACTGTGCATCCCAGGCGCTCTGCGATCGGGTGGAGTTCCTTCACTTTGGCCTGCTGCTTCTTCCCATCTTCACTCTGCAATTTCTCCTTCAGCCAGTGGTACCCCTGGAGGGTGCGAGGAGCAAAGGAAAGAGGCGCAGAGGCACAGAATCACAGAACTGTCGTCTCGGGAGGGACCTAAAGGGTCATCGAGTCCAACCCCCAGCAATGCAGGAATCATAGCTAATGCACAGCATGGCGGTGAGCCACTGGCAGGCAAGGATGGAGGTTGTAAACCTGCAAAGCAGCCCTTAGGGGTGTGCTGAGCAGTCAGCAAAGGATTTAGGACCCCTCCAGATTGATTTTTTTTGGTGGGGCAGGTAATTTTGCAGCAGGTGCCACTGACACAAGAATAGTGCCTAAGGGGTGGGTTCATAATGGATCATTGAAGCATCATTGCACTTTATTAGTTGTCCTGCAATGTTTTCCCAATGTTGTGCTAGGATGCCAAAAAAAGTGGGACAATACCCCCTACCCCCTGCCCTGAAACATTTGTGGTATAAGAAGCTACAAGATCTCAGCAGGACATGAGTAGTATGCCTGTTCCGAAACCTTTGTAGGCACAAACAGTCTTGGAAACAGGAGTTTGTGTAACCGCCCTGATAGCATCATGAACACAAATAATCATAACAAAAAAAAATTCCTTCCAGTAGCACCTTAAAGACCAACTAAGTTAGTTCTTGGTATGAGCTTTCGTGTGCATGCACACTTCTTCAGATACACATCTGATACATCTTCAGATGCATGCACACGAAAGCTCATACCAAGAACTAACTTAGTTGGTCTTTAAGGTGCTACTGGAAGGAATTTTTTTTTGTTTTGACTATGGCAGACCAACACGGCTACCCATCTGTAACTGGAACAAATAATCATGAATGCACAATAAGGAGCACATCTAGAGGAAGCCCTGGTGTTTTGGCGAGGACAGTTTCAAGTATCACTGAGACATCAGCAACAAATTGATTTATGTTTGGGAAGAAGAAGGGAAGTGTTTGGTTTCTTGGAGCATTGCCAGTGTGCGTAATCTGAGCCCCAGGACTTCTATATTCCCAGTGTTTGAAAGTAACAGTGAAGAGAGAGGACCAAGCAGGCCTTGTGGGCCCAGTAAACAACTACAGTTGTAGGGCAGTCAGGATCAAGGCTTGTGAGCTGTGAGTTCCGAACTGGTTGTCATTAACCTGATGTCATCCAGATGTTGTTGGACTACAACTCCCATCAGAACCGGCAGAATGGTCAGCAGTCAGGGATGATGGGAGTTGTAGTCCAGCAGCATCTGGAGGTCTCCACAGGCCTGTCTTCCCTGATTTTAAGAGGGCTGTGTGTGATGTCGACAGTGCGAGGTTCAGCTGAAGTTGGGAGGTGGAAGGCCTCAGCAAAAGCAAAGGAGAAGGTACCTTCATGGCGGCACGGCAGTTTTCAGGCACCCGCTCCTCATATTTCCCTGTGATAAGTCCACAAGACAACGGGGACCAGGTGATGGCTCCCACTCCTAGCAAGAAAACAAAGCAGGTCAGGTAAAGGGAAGGGGGAAACAAATAACATCCCCCACCTCTTCCTATCACTGTACACAGATTCACTGAAATAATAGCCACAGGCCACCCTAAATCACAGCTCTTCCTGGTTTACTTTTGATACGGAAGGGGGGGGCATGTCTTCTTCACCTTCTTCTTCGCTACAATATATCCATTTATTTCCAATTGTCAATGTCAAAAGGGACTAAAATCTATAAAATTCATAGAAAATCAATGTGCCAATTTGCTCAATTTCTCTAGGACTCCATGACACTTCCCCTGTCCTCCATAATCCCTCAAGCAAGGTGTCAAGACCTTAATCCTGTCAAATCACTCTGCCAAGCCTTTCCTCCGGGCAATGCCAGGTGGCAGACTATGCATACATGGACCATTGTCTTATCATCACCAGTACTCAGGATGTGCTTATCTGCGCATATCTCCAGCTCTGCATATTCCCCCCTCCCTCCTCCATATGTTAATCCTGTGTAACCCAACCTCTTCTTAATGTATTCATGATGTAATCTGTGTGACCCAACCTCTTCTTAATGTATTCATGATGTAACCGGGATGTATTTTGCACTGTATTCTGGGACATGGAGGGAAGTTTCAAAAGTTCATGTCACCCCCTTCCTCGGGGTTCAATCTCGCCTTGAACCTGTTGCGCAATAAACTTGGATCTTCTGCAGTTTGCTCCTGTCTCCAGCTGAGCTCATTTTCCTCCGCAGGGACCCGCAGACTTAGTCCGACGAACTGGGTGGCAGAGCAGCCTCGCACCCAGATTTTACCATGACACTTTGCATTGCAAAAGTCTTTTAACGCCACCCCATGCTGAGAAAAGTCAGCAGAGAAGTGCACATATTAATCTTATCTGCTCCAAAGGTCACCCTCCGTAAACTTCCAATATGCCTCACGCAGAATTGTACCCTGAATCTGGGCTTATACTCCCAAGAGATCATCTTGCTTCTACCTGCTGCTCCTCCAGAAACACATTCCTCAGATTCCATAGCCAATCTGCAGATCCCTCTGTATCTTCTGGTTCCTGGTCGCCCCAGCCTCTCCCAGCAATTTGCCTCCACTGGCCCCCATAATCCCTTCTCCTGTACACAGACCTCAAGGCCTCTCTGCCTAGCCTTCAGAATGCCCCCCAAACCACATCCCCTCCTGTGTTGGTTTGTGCCCAAAGTCGTTTTATCGGGGAAGATAGGGAGAAAAACAAAGGGGAAATTTATATTAGCCGCTCAGCTCCATTTTCGACTCTGGCCCTGCCCACCACTGGGACACGTGGCCCTCGAAAGCTTGCCCAGAAGGGAATGTGGTCCCTGGGCTAAAAAGGGCTCCCCGGCCCAGCCCTCTCCCGCCTGCCTCCATACCAATCTTGTGGTAGAGCTCTGGCAGCTGCGTCTCCACCTTTTCCCGCTGGAACATGTGGTACTCTGCCTGTTCGCACACAGGTGGGATGAGGTTGAATTGCCGTGCCACGGAATACGCCTCCTGGTTTAGGGGAGGGAGGCAAAAGTAATCAGTCTCGCAGGGAGGACTTGCTTCTGGTGGTGAATTGAGAAGTGCAGGGTCCCTGTTGGGAGAGTCACAGCCAGCCCCCCCCCCCGATTATGTAAAGGTAAAGGGATCCCTGACCATTAGATCCAGTCACGGACGACTCTGGGGTTGCGGCGCTCATCTGGCTTTACTAGCCGAGGGAGCCGGCGTTCAGCTTCTGGGTCATGTGGGCAGCAGGACTAAGCCGCTTCTGGCAAACCAGAGCAGCGCACGGAAACGCCGTTTACCTTCCTGCCAGAGCGGTACCTCTTTATCGACTTGCACTTTGACGTGCTTTCGAACTGCTAGGTTGGCAGGAGCAGGGACCGAGACGGGAGCTCACCTCGTTGCGGGGATTTGAACCGCCGACCTTCTGATCGGCAAGTCCTAGGCTCTGTGGTTTAACCCACAGCGCCACCCGCGTCCCGTCCCCACGATTATACAACCACCTTTGCAAAGATCACTGCAGATCTTCAGATAGATCTTCTGTTTTCTGTGCATGTACACAGGCAAATATATCGAGCGCTCCAGTATCTTCTGCTGGAGCGACTTAAGTTGTGCCTGCCCTGAAGTCCCGTTGTACGTAACAGAAGTAGCACAGCCTCCTCTTGGAACGGAGGCACCTTGTATTTTCAGTGTATTTCTAAAAGCTTAGCTTTGGATCATACAAAACAACTCCTCAGTGATCTTCTTGCACACCTTCTCCAGAGTGGCCCCGGGAGCCCATCCTCAGCGGCTGACCCACCTCCTTGCACTCCGATTGGCTCCAATCAACACAAAGGGCGAGACTCTCGTGCTAAAAAGCTCCCCCTTCATGCTGATTGGACGGCTCTCAGATGCTGGAGGCAGGCGACCCCGCTGCAGAAATAGGAACCAGTCTCCCAAACACCTCACAACCCTGGACCACAACGCCACTGCTTCTGAGAAAACATGCATCAGTTCAGGTTCCAGAATTTACCATGATTTCCATTGCGCTCCAGCGAGAGGTGCCCCAGTACATGGCCATCCCCTGGTTGATCACGTAAGTCATGGCACGTACAATTTCTGAGGGTGAGAGAGGAGACGTGAGAGAAGAAATTGCGCCCCCCAGACCTCTTGCCTGTCACCTTTGGAAGGTGAGCCCAATGTAACCAGGGCAGTTACTCTTTCCGCCTCCAGCAGGAATCGAATCCCAACAGGGAGGGAGAGAGAAAGGCGGGGAGCTGGATTTGAGCAGTTACTGCTCCAAAAAGCTGCACCACACCCGTAAGATCGCTCAATCTTGCGCTCCCCCTGTTAATCACATTTTCACAATGAAATCAGTGAATTACAAGCTGCCTATAATCCTTTTCTAGAGGGAAAAGATACTTGTGTTATTCATCTCTACTTCATTAAAAGCACAGAAACAAATTGGTTTGATCTACCGGTAAACTACTTTAAAAAAAAATTCTTTCCAAAGTAAGTTCCCAAAATGCTAGAGTGAAAATAATTTTGCCTTCCCTCTCCTCTCCCATATTGCAAAACTTGTTCAATTGTGGGTTCATGTGATATTAGGAAGCACAAAGGCATCTTGAGTTCCTGCATTTATAGTAAACACACACATACATATACACACGGACACAAAACAGGATTGTCAACTTTAATCGCCTTTAATTGTTGCTTGATTTGCAGGTATTAAGCAGGCAAACTATTCATCTCCCCATTCAGAAAAGCTCCGCTTACTGGTTTTTGCAGCTATCAAGTCGCTGTTAAAGGCATAAGAACAGGCAGGTTGCTTTGTTCTGATCAGTTGGCAATGCGACACACACAGAATTTTTCTACAGCAGAACACAAAAGCATGCGAGCACACAACACACACATCTACTTTCAGGGCAGCACCTTGGGTCTACAATCGGTGAGGTCTCTACAGAATGGAGACTGGGATATTCATGGAAGGTTTCCCCCTCTAACCCCAGGAACCAAGTGTGCAATTCTATGCCCCCATACCTGAAAGCAAGCCCCAGTGATCTCAGCGGACTTACTTCTGGGTAGGCATATGGGTAAGGATTTACAAGGATCTGGGGCACAGGGCCATTGCAGTGGGGAGGGCATTATGGGGTGCAAAGAGGAGTATTGGGCTTCAGGAAGGCGGCAGGGGCTGGCCATATCTCTCAAGAGCCTGGCTTGGAAATAAATCACTAGAGTATACAATTAAATATGTATGCAATGTCTGCAAGCATTTCAGCTGGCTAGGTGGACCAATCTCTCCTCTCTTCCTCCTGCACCCTGTTCTGGGGGTGCACCTGATTGCGCCCCCTGAGCCAATTGTGAGGGGCAAAAGAGGGGAGAGGGGCAAGCCCCATTTCACAAGCAGAAGTCCTTGCATGCGTTTCCACTGATGAGACTCAATAGCTTAATCCTGCCCGGTATCCATTAGATCTTGTGCAAGGCTCTGATTTTCACTATCTCTGAGATTTCTGGTGGCAGCCCCCAAGCTAAAGTCTCACAGTATCTCCGAAACAGACCTCAACGTGTTCCGCACACAGCCTCCTCCATGAGGTGAGGAACATAAGTACCTCTCTTAAAGGTAAAGGTACCCCTGCCCGTACGGGCCAGTCTTGACAGACTCTAGGGTTGTGCGCTCATCTCACTCTAGAGGCCGGGAGCCGGCGCCGTCCGAGGACACTTCCGGGTCACGTGGCCAGCGTGACAAAGCTGCTCTGGCGAGCCGGCACCAGCACAGCACACGGAACGCCGTTTACCTTCCCGCTATAAAGCGGTACCTATTTATCTACTTGCACTTTTAAGGGTGCTTTCGAACTGCTAGGTGGGCAGGAGCTGGGACCGAACGATGGGAGCTCACCCCGCCGCGGGGATTCGAACCGCCGACCATACGATCGGCAAGTCCTAGGCACTGAGGTTTTACCCACAGCGCCACCCGCGTCAAGTACCTCTCTTACATCAGGTATTAAGTCTACCTTAGCCTAGGATTGCACAGTGTGCTTGAGCCGAAGAACGAGACTGCAAGCTTCCTCCCTCTCAGTGAAAATCATGCAGATAAAGCTCTTTCATCCTGGGAAAATCTCCTTCCTAAAGCCTCGCGCAGAGCAAAGACTCTTTGACGCATACGAGCTTAGAGTTCTCCTAAACCTGGGGTGGGGAACATCAGATCTGAAGACCAAGTGCAGCCTTGCAGGGCTCTCTGTGGCCCCCGGGAGCCTTCCCAGACTATGCCTCTCACTGATCCTTCTTCATATCACCCGCCTTGGATGTTTTTGCTTGCCTGGGGTGTTTAACTCAGAGTTTAACTCTTGTCCGTCTTGATGGCGGACAGACCCTACAGTGCCAAGCTGACCTTTCCGTCCAACACTCCACCCACTTTTGAATCTGTCCCCCTCCCATGTGGCCCTCAGATCACAGTCCAGGCGGGATCGTGGCCCTCAGCGTTCCCTGTTCCAAGGAGAACACAACACCTTTTCACAAAACAGCTTCCTTTAGCCAGAGCGACTTTTCGAAGCTAGAATAACCCTTCATCCTGTTCCTCGCTTGAGAGAGGTATGGGGCTCACAGGATCTGGGGTGGACGGGGCAGCAAATTGGGGTGGAGTTTTTTGGGTGGGGTGAGGTGGGAGATCGGGGCAGTCTGCAGTACCTTCCAGCAAGAGCAATCGGAAGTTCGGGTCGCATTCTGCAGGGGGGGAAGGAGAGAACCAATGAGACGCCGCTGGAATTGGGCACAGGGTGTGTGTGTGTGTGTGTACCTGGCAGCAAGAGGGTCAGGATTTGGGGGGGGGGCATCCGCTGCGGGCTCTTTGCCTGCCCTTGGGCAAGTCGCCTACTCTTAGCCTCAGTCCTTCCCCCCTCCACTGCGTGAAGAATGGGCTCAATAACGACCTTCCTCAAAAGGTTATCATCCCTGGGGGAGCTATCGTTCACACAATGCATCTAACAAATGCAAATAACGGGATGGTGATAGCAAGAGAAGACAAGGAGGAGGAGTCTCTCAGTTATGGCAGCAGCGTTGCTGGGTGTCTGTCAAGCAGGGCAGGCAGTCGCAGGTAAAGGGATAGCTGCTGAGAAGCCTAGGAGAGAGGGTTGGCCTCCCCTGGATCTGCTAAGGGGAGGTGTCTGGGGAGGCAGCCGTGCCTCATCCTGACCCTTCTGAAGCAGGTTGGGCCACTCACCTTCCATGGGGCTGTTGGCATCCATCCGGTTAGCAAAGACAATGTCAACGTACTCCAGCTGAAGCCGCTGCAAAGAGCCTTTGAGTCCTGCGAAAGAGCAGCAGGGAGTAAGGACAGGGGTGGCATAGGGAGCCCCAGAAAGGATGGAGCTTAGAGCAGACTTCGCCCACCAGGTGCCCTCTGGGGGGTGGGCACTGCAGCACCCACCAAGCCCTGCTCCAGCCCCAAAAGGAAAGCTTGCCCCAGAGGGAAGAGCCCCCAGCTCCAGAAGCACATCTCCTATCTCCTCCAGGGGCTCTTCCAAGCCAGCTTCCTATTGCGCATGCATCCTGATAACATTCGCCCAGACATCTTGGACTCTGTCAGACTCAGAGCCACCCTTGGTAATGTCTTCTGTCATTTAATGAGGATCCAGCCCCATTTGCCTGCAGGGAATGTAGGTGAAAGCAAGGGCTACCCCACACTTTCTGGAGCATTTGCCCCATAGCAAAAAAAGGGGGGGGGGAGTCCAAACTTTGGGGAAGTGGGATTCCTTGCACAAGGCCTCCCAATTGACTTTAACTCTGCACCCAGAATCCCACTTCAAAATAGCAGAAATTGGGAAGCTCCCCAGAGATCTAACTATTGAGAATGGCATCAGGAAAGAACCCCGTGTCCCCAACTCCCATTCACCCCAAATCTCATCTTCTTCAACCCCTCCAAATCCTTGTACCCTTTTGCCACCCCTCTGGTAGTTCCCAGATCCCTCAATCCGCCAAATGCTTTTGCCGTCCAGCATATTGTGGTCACTTTCTTCCCTCCCCCCCCAAACCCTGAAATATCAAGCCCAGCTCCCCCCTTACCTTCAATGATGTGTTTCCGCGACAGGCCTCTCTCCGTCTCAGCCCTTGGAAGAAAATAAGGAAAAAACCCTGAACGTTAATGAATGTTAGAAAAATGTTGGAATGAAGTTATATGGCTTTAGTAGAAATGTTATAAGGAATTAAGTATAAATAGATTATTAGAGCATTAAAGGGAAAAATAAGGTTAGAATGTGTTAAGACAATTATAAGATAGAAAATAGAGGAAGATGGAAAGGAATTGCTGAAACAATTAATAGAAGTGGAATACAAAAAGGGAGGTGTGAGGAGGTCGTGGAAATTAGTGAAAGAAGGATAAAATATTGAAATTGGACTGTGTTTTAAAAGGTTTTTGTTTTGTTTTGTTAGTTGTATGTTAGTGTTTTGCAGTTTTTTTTATTTTATTGTATTATTGTATGTTTTTTCTTTTTTGGTTTTTTGTAGTGTTGTGTTCAATTTGTTGGAAAACTAATAAATATTATTATTTAAAAAAAACCTGAATGTTAGGAGGAGCTTTGGGGGTGCTTAGAGCTGTTTCACAGTGAAACGGACTCCTGTGGAAGGCAGTGGACTCTCCCTTCCTGGAGTCTTTTAAGCAGAGCTTGGGTGGCCCCCTGTCATGTCCCTTCTAACTCTACGATACTACGAAACTGAGGCACTGCAAGCCGTTACCATTTACCCACTGCTGCCCTTTGGTGGGACAGGAGGCAGAGAGGTCAATGGAAGGAGAAGTCAGAGATGATTGTGACGTTAACATATGAGAGTGCTGGAGGTGAAATAGTTAAACAGGGAGCAGTGAGGAGTTTGTTGGGAGTTGGGTGGAGTGGGAGTGAATTGGGAAAGAGTCTGTGGGTACTTTGAGTTAGTGTAGAGAAATAAGAACTTCTGTTTATTTATTTCAGTTTAACAAACATGTGGTTTCATAAACGGTATCGGTCCATTACAATCATAGGGTGCCTATCCAGACCTATAACTTCCACTACCTGCTCTCACTCACTAAATCACCTCTCAGATATTTACTTGTCTTCCTAGCAGCCCCTAACTGTTACTGACTCAGCTTATTTCTCTACACTAACTCAACATACCCACAGACTCTATTCCAACTCACTCCCACTCCACCCAACTCCCAAAGAACTCCTCGCCGCTCCCAGAGCTGGTTTTATAGTCCCTCTGACTCCACCCCCCTGGGTTCTGATTGGGTAACCTGTTTAACTTCCACAACTGGACAGGGCCACTGCTCTCCACACACGGCAAATTCAACTCTCACACACAGATTCCTTCCCTACAACCCCTTTCCATCCCATTGATTCACTAGGTCCCTTGAATACTTACTGGCCTCCCCAGTAAATCTTGGTGGTGACAACATAGCTCGAACGCCTGTGGAGCAGAGAGAGGAGAAATTAGTGAGGAAATGATCCATAATGAATTGAAAAAAATGTTTAAAAGTATTTCCCCCCCAGATAAACCCCCGGAGTCCTTTCTGTTGGGGATAATCTAGACTGAAATTCCCAGGTGTCAAAAAAGATTATTTATGTATGCCACTATTGCGGCCCGTGTTTCGTTAGCCCAAAAATGGAAAACGAGCGAGGTCCCAACTAAAGAAGAATGGCAACTTAAGTTGACAGAATATGCACAACTCACAGACTTAACATATAGAATGTGAGAACAAGAAGAACATACGTTTAAAGAAGATTGGAAAGCGTTTATTGAATATATGGGAAATAACTGTGTACAGCTGAAAACGCTGGCATCATTAAGATAAATTCAACAGCAGAAACAAGTTTTGATGGATGCAAGAATGAAATACTGAATAGTGTAGTTTTTGTAAAATATGCAGAGATTTATGATATGTAAAATGAACCACGGAAAGAGAAGAAGGGGAGTCATTGATATCTTAAGGATGTAAAATGAGTAATTTAAATTGTAAAACAGAAAACTTAACAAGAATTATAAACAAAAGAAGAAGAAAGAAATTAGTGAGGAAGCTGCGATGCAGCGGTTGGCAACCCAAAGCACCGCTTGCCAAATCTGGAAGAAGGCGGAAGATATTGATGGACAGGTGGGCAGCTGTGAAACGGCAACAGACGCTATGACTATTCCTGGACCAGGAAAGCTCGGCCAGCATAGTTCCTGCACTGGCTACTTCAAGACCAGATTGCTGTGCTGCGCTCTATGTAGGGCTTCCCTCGCGCTTGATCCGGAAGCTGCAGTTAGTGCCGGATACTGCAGCACAATTGCCGGCAGGAGTGAGACCCTGTCGGCATGCAGCGCCTCTGCTCAGAGATTTGCCCTGGCTGCCGATTTGCTAATGGGCCAAGTTCAAGGTGTTACTATTAGCATAAGGTAAAGGTAAAGGGACCCCTGACCATTAGGTCCAGTCGCGGACGACTCTGGGGTTGCGGCACTCATCTCGCTTTACTGGCCGAGGGAGCAGGCGTACAGCTTCCAGGTCATGTGGCCAGCATGACCTAAGCCGCTTCTGGGAAACCAGAGCAGCGCATGGAAACGCCCTTTACCTTCCCACTGGAGCGGTATCGATTTATCTACTTGCACTTTGACATGCTTTCAAACTGCTAGGTTGGCAGGAGCAGGGACCGAGCAACGGGAGCTCACCCCGTCGCGGGGATTCGAACCACTGACCTTCTGATCGGCAAGTCCTAGGCTCTGTGGTTTAACCCACAGCGCCACCCGCGTCCCTACTATATTAGCATATAAAGCCCCAAACAATGAGGGACCAGTTTACCTACGAGGTCACCATACCAAATGTGCCCACTTGACCACTTTAATCCTTGGAACTGGCACTATTCCAAGCGCCATGTGAAACATGTTTTGCATTTGTAAGAAATTCATCTTTTAGTACAGCAACACCCACCCTTCGGAACTCCCTGCCTCTTGATATCGGACAGGAACATTCACTGCACTCTTTTTGGCACCTGCTGAAACAAACCTACTGAGATATCTCAAATGCCGGTGTGTTTTTAGTGTACTGCTGTTTTAATTTTTTTGAATGATTTATTACATAATTGCTTATACCAATAATTTGGTCAATTCTCTCTCATTAGCATATCTTAATGATTCTTAGATATACGCAGTTACAAATACTGTCTACCATCAACCGAAGACAAGCCACCCCGCTCTCCAAAGAGTGTAAATCCAGTTATATAGTTAACAGAATGTTCATTATGTTTCCATTTCAACTGGTGAACTCTTTTCATTAATTGCTTTGAATTTTTGTTTACAATCAAATGGTATATGCATTTTAGGAAATCAATAAGTAGTAAACGTAAGTTTACCTCCATCCTTTGCTCTTCAAGATATTCCCCAATGTTTTTTCTGCTCTGAATAATAAAAGACAGAATTTTATGTATATATGTGTATATACGGTACACACACACACATATATCTGGTTGACTCCTCAGAAATTCCTCAAATAAATGACCTTTAATATCTACTTCCAATCATCTGGTGTGACTTAGAACAAGAAACCCCTCTCTCCCCCCCAAAAAAATAGTCAAAAGGACTGAAAAGAGCAACTGACAAAATGGCCTTCAGCATGGACACAAAGCCAGCAGACGGTTTCTGCCTTGCAGGGTGAATTTATTTTGTTTTTTTCCGCCTTCCAGCAATAAGGATCACAAGCAAACTGCAAAGGAACAGCTTCAGATGCAATCAGTGTCAAGCACAGGGGGTTGGGATTTTTTGGGCTTGGTGCTCTGTACTGATGGGCCTTGAAGTTGTTTACTCTCACTGCCATATTTTATTGGGAAAATACGGTATTTCAGTTTCTCAAGGGCAACTTTGCTGCTGAGCTGAATTCGGTTTCCCATCAAAACTGGCACATCAAAACTGGCACATCGGTTAACACAGGGGCACTGTTACCCCTTCCAGATTTATAAGAAACCAATTTTTCCGGATGGCAGCACCTACCTCTGGAACTCCCTGCCTATTGACATCAGGCAGATGCCTTCACTGTACTCTTTTCAGCACCTGCTAAAAGTATTTTTTGTTCCGACAAGCCTACCTAGACATGTGGAATGTTGGTGTACGTTTTAATTTGTTTTTAGTTTATTGCTAATTATATTATTTGAATGCTTTAAATGGTTGTTTTGACTGATTAATTTTATTGTTTTATACTATTTGTAAAGCACTTTGAGGTGTTTTTTTTAAACAACAACAATCAACTGGTGTATAGATTTTATTTTAAAAGCTTTCAAGGAAAATGTCAGTGCAGGATTCATGAACTAGAAGGTACCGGTATATCTACAAATTTGATTTTATTTGTTTGGGGCTCAACTGAGACTATAGTCCTCTTTCCCATGACTATAGTTCTCTTTCTCTTTCCCAGCAAAATTAGAGAGACGAGACATTTTCCATGCTGGGCTTGAACGCAGCTGAGCCAATCCTACTCGGCCCCCACTGCTAGCATCCCATCCATCGTATAAATATGGCAGATGAATTTAACACGCCATGCTAGCTGCATCTGACAATGTGCCCTGCTAGATCATGAAAGCTAATGCTACAATAAATCTGTTCATCTTTAAGGTAGCCACAATACTTTTTGTCGTCATAACCGCAGCTAACTAAGATAGTGACAGCTGCTGAACTGTGATATGGAATATACTACATTTCAAAATTTAATGAAATGGCATAGATTTCTCTCTCCGCCCCTCCGCTCCCCAATATTTTGCATTGTTTGCTCTGGCCATCTCTGGGGGTTGCTGTTGTTGAATTGTCTTCATTCCTGATCTATGGAAGCCCCTGCTATTGCTGGCGCAAGGAGACGCTACCTGCGTCCTCCGTTCAAATTATCTCACTCACCCAATCACTTTACATCACCCTGTGGCAGGTTGCATCCCCGTCCCCACTTGCCTTCCTTCAGAGCCAGCTAGCCCCCAAATTCAGCCTGACAGAATCATGTCACGGGGCTTTAATTACCGCATTCTGAAAAGCCTTGAGACAGCTCTTTGCTTTGGACATGTCTGGCGGGCAGACGTCTCACAGGACAGCAAGGGCTGAGTTTACTGTAATCCGTAGGGAAGGGGAAGATTTCACACCCGGGCTATTTCCTTATCCCCAGCCATCAAGCCAGGTCTCAAACTTAGAACAGGCCACACAGAGAAGAGTAAAGGTGAGAGGGCTTCTGAGCATGGGAAGAGTACCACTCTTCTACCACTGCCTAGGAAGGCTGGGCCGATAAATCAGATGGGTTGGCTCCCAGATTTGAGCTTTCGGGGCCTTCTTCTAGCGAAACCACCGTATTTTTCGCTCTATAGGACGCACCCGACCATAGGACGCACCTTGTTTTAGAGGGGGAGAACAAGAAAAAAAATATCTCCCCCTCTCTGTTCAGTGCCCCTTCAGTGAAGCGGCAGGAGAAACAGAGCCCCTTCCATTTCTCCTCCCGCTTGGCTGAAGGGGCGCTGCGCAGCTCTCCCTCTCTGCTGAAGCCAGGAGAGTCTTGCTTTCCCAGCTTCAGCAAAAGGAACCCGAAGCCTGCGGAGCGCAGTGGGAACTCGTGCTGCGCTCTGAAGGCTTCAGGTGGCTATCCCTGAAGCCTGGAGAGCGAGAGGGGTCAGTGTGCACCGACGCCTCTCACTCTCCAGGCTTCAGCGAAAGCAACGTGAAGCCTCCGGAGCACGGAGGGAGCGCTCCCTCTGCGCTTCGGAGGCTTCGCGTTGCTATCGCTGAAGCCAAGGAGCCTGCATTCGCTCCATAGAATGCACACGCATTTCCCCTTAATTTTTGGAGGGGAAAAAGTGCGTCCTATAGAGCGAAAAATACGGTAGTTACTGAGAGTGACTTGGCAGGGGGAATGCAAGTGCCAAGACCCCTACGATTCCCCTTCCAACCCCAGAGAGACTCGTTCATGTCATGCAGCTCAGAATAAAGATGGCCACAGACTAGGGTTGCCAGCCGCGTGGCAGGCAGAAATTCAGAAGGCGTTGCTTCCTCCCGTGCGGGAATGCAGCTTCCCCTGTTGAATTTCTCCCTGTCACACAGGGCTATTTGAGGCGCAGGCAGAAAGGTGGCAGCAATCCTGCAAAGAGCCGAGGGCGGAACAGCCAGACATACTTGCCAGAAGCATAGACCTCGGCCGTGTCAAAGAGGTTGACCCCGTTCTCGTAAGCGATGGTGAGCACATTTTCCGCCATCTTGAAAAAAACAACGAGAGAGGGAGATAAGTGTCAAATAATGGCTGGCAGGAAAATCTCCAGAAGGGAGGAGGGTAGATGGGGCATGGGGCTCGGACTTACCTCATCTGAGATCTGCGACCCAAATGTTACCCAAGTACCTGCAAGGGGAGAAAACAAGATCTTGAGATGGATAGGCGCAGCCAGGCCACACTCCTAGCTCTACCCAAGAGCTACCGTGAAAGGCCCATTGGACACAGCATAATCTGAAGGGGGGCTTGCTGATGTCAAGGTAGGCTCTGGCAGATTATGGCCTTGGGGCTTGTGAAGAGTGCCCCTGAGCACGTACAAACTGCCCTCCCTGCATTACTGCCCCAAAGCAGTCATATTGCAACCCCCTGCCATTCCTAGTGTCCCTCTTCTCCCATGAACTCACCCAGGCCGAGACAGGAAACGCGAAGCCCCGATTTGCCAAGGTTCCTGCAAAAAAGGAAAAAAGGAGGAACTTCAATCCAGGCTAAACCAAAGTTAAGATAAATGTTTTGCTGTGTGGGAGCCCCTTTGAATCCTGCAAGTGAAGTGCTCTCACAGCAACGCTTTACCACTGGAGATTTCATATAACTGTATGCTGGGTCCTGTAAACGTATATCTATCTCCCTATACAAACCTGCCCAGGTGACAAAAGCCTTGAGTGAGCACCTTCTCTCAGTCCCAGGCTTGGCTGGTGAAGACACAGGAGAGAGCCTTTTCGGTGGTGGCTCCCATATTGTGAAATTCCCTCCCAAGAGAGGTTAGACTGCTTCCTCTTTGCTTTCTTTCTGCCAGCAAGCTAAGACCTCCCCGTTCAGAAAACCAAGCTCCAGACGATGCTGCCAGGGCAAACTATATTTTATTTGCTGGTTCTAAATGAGTTCTGACGTATTTTAACTATGGCTTTTATGCCTTCATGTTGTTACGCACCACCACAATCTCCCAGCAGCGTGAGATTCCAGGAATTCCAGCACCTGCCCAGAGTTCAGTTTTCTTGGAACGAAGGTCAGCAGAGCCTTAGGATATATGGTTTTGTTCACACCTGTTTACAATCTGAGCACAAGATGAACGACTCGCGGCATTAATGCCCCCAAAGATATTCCTTCTCTTTAAGTCGCAGCTTTGTATCCAGCACAAAGCAAGCAGGTCTCTGTGCCTCCAGCTCCCAGCCTTTATCCTGCCCACTCATACACAGCTCTGGCTACTAGCAGCTAGGGGAGGCAGGTGGAGGAAAAGCCCACCCATTTGCCTGCAAGGGGGGGGGCATGACTTAGTTGGGGCTCTTGCAACCAATTCAATTCTTTTGGGATGTTGATGAGGACACTGAAGTGGCCAGTTAAGGTCACTGCCTTACAAACTTGTCTGACCAGTTCAACAACCTCCTCTGATAGTCTTCTTCTTCTTCTTCTTCTTCTTCTTCTTCTTCTTCTTCTTCTTCTTCTTCTTCTTCTTCTCCTCCTCCTCCTCCTCCTCCTCCTCCTCCTCCTCCTCCTCCTCCTCCTCTTCTTTTTCTGCGATCCCTCATAGCTGAGTAAGATTGTCTTCCATAAACACGGTCTTAACAGTGAGTCCGTATGTGACTTTGTTGTTGTTGTTGTTATTGTTTAGTCGTTTAGTCGTGTCCGACTCTTCGTGACCCCATGGACCAGAGCACGCCAGGCACCTCTGTCCTCCACTACCTCCCGCAGGTTGGTCAAACTCATGCTGGTAACCTCGAAAACACTATCCAACCATCTCATCCTCTGTCGTCCCCTTCTCCTTGTGCCCTCCATCTTTCCCAGCATCAGTGTCTTCTCCAGGGAGTCTTCTCTTCTCATGAGGTGGCCAAAGTACTGGAGCAGAGGCCAATTCTGGATCCACACGTCCTTCCGCAGTGGGGACATTGGTTTCTGGGCAGGAGTTGATCACGATGTGGATTTGCCAAGCGTGCCTTTCTCTTAGCACGTTTCTCCCTTGCGTCCTGAGTTCGAGTGTCTTCAAAGCCCATGACATATTTGGTAAAGGCTGTTCTCCAGTTGGAGCGCTCGCAGGCCAGTGTTTCCCAATTGTTGGTGTTTATACTACAGTGGTACCTCGGGTTAAGTACTTAATTCGTTCCGGAGGTCTGTACTCAACCTGAAACTGTTCTTAATCTGAAGCACCACTTTAGCTAATGGGGCCTCCTGCTGCGCCTCTGGAGCACAATTTCTTTTTTAAAAAATAATATTTATTAAAGATTTCCAAAAAAGTTAACAACCCAACAAAGAAAACCACAAGAAAAACAACAGCAAACAAACATCAAAAAATCCCAATAGAAAAAACACCCAAGAAAAAGAAAAATACAACAAAAAAATTTAGTGTAAAAAGAACACTCTTTCATTTTGATAACTTTCAATACCTTATTCTCATTTACTTCCACCCGCCTTCCCTTCTTGTATTCCAATTTAAAAATTAGTTCAGCAAGATCATTAACTATTCATCTTAAGCCTTTATCCTTCTCTTTATAATCTATTTATCTTGGCCACTTAAACCCCATCATTTCATTTTTAATGCCCTCAGCATTCATAGATTTTACAATGTTTTTGTAGATAAACTTTAAACTTCTTCCAGTCCTCTTCCACCTGCTCCTCTCCTTGATCTCGGATTCTGCCGGTCATTTCAGCCAGTTCCATATAGTCTATTACTTGCATCTGCCATTCTTCCCTGGTGGGTAGATCTTGCGTCTTCCAATGCTTTGCAATAAGTATTCTTGCTGCTGCTGTGGCATACATAAAAAAAGTTCTATCCTTCTTTGACACCAATTGGCCGACTATGCCCAGGAGAAAGGCCTCTGGTTTCTTCAAGAAAGTATACTTAAATACTTTTTTCAGTTCATTATAGATCATTTCCCAGAACGCCTTAATCCTTGGGCACGTCCACCAAAGGTGAAAGAATGTTCCTTCAGTTTCTTTACATTTCCAACACTTGTTATCGGGCAGATGATAAATTTTTGCAAGCTGGAGCACAATTTCTGTTCTCATCCTGAAACAAAGTTCTTAACCTGAAGCAATATTTCTGGGTTAGCAGAGTCTGTAACCTGAAGCGTCTGTAACCTGAAGCGTATGTAACCCAAGGTACCACTGTACTGTACACTTTTTTTAGATTTGCCTTGAGACAGTCTTTAAACCTCTTTTGTTGACCACCAGCGTTACGCTTTCCATTTTTAAGTTTGGGATAGAGTAGTTGCTCTGATAGAGTATAACCCTCACAGAGTACATGAAACCCCAGAATTGGAAGGGACTCAGGCCAAAATCTAAACTTCCCCTCCCAAACCCACAACAGTATTTTATGAAGTTATATATATATATATATATATATATATATGCAGGTTTTGGTGTCCTCGGGTGTCTTCCCGTGTAAAAGTTGGGGTGTCTAGGCGACGTTTCGACGAGGTCTCACTCGTCATCTTCAGGCTGGTGCTTTCGGCTTCTTGTTACTGGAACAGAGCAGGATCTCAGTGTTTGAGTTCCTATAAATACTGTTGAGGGGTGTGGTGTATAGCCTCCAATGTTCTGGGCCGAGAGGAAGTTCCCAGGCTAGTGTGCCTTTTTTTCTTTTGTTCCTTAGTTGCTTGAGGGATATCTTGAGTGATTTCTTGAGTGATATCCTGAGTACCACTTAGGTGGGTCATTAGGTGTGGATTAGTTGCTAAAGCCTTTGTGTCTTGACAAAGACCACTTGACAACTGAGTTACAGAATCTCTCAAATGTGTTAATTGCCAATGGATACCAGCAAAACAGGGTTACGAAGCTAATCCAAAAAGAAACACCCCCCAAAAACCAAGACACAGAAGAAAACAATGGCATGGCCCTCCTTCCTTATATCAAGGGCACTACAGATAAAATTAGCAAAATCCTCCATAAACACAATATCAAAACAGCCTTTTGCGCCAACCAAAAGATAGCCAATATCCTCAGAAACCCCAAGGATAAAATCCAGTTGGAAAACCAAGGGGTCTATGAAATACCCTGCAAAGTCTGCCCAGCCACGTACATTGGACAAACAAACAGACGAATAAATGCACGTATCGCAGAACACAAGAATGCCGTCAAAAAAGAAGAAAAAACTTCCTCTCTTTTCCAACACATGAAAGAAACAGGACACGAAATTAATTTTGCAGATTCCAAATTGCTCTCTAACATGGAACATCACCACAAGAGAATAATCATGGAAGCCATCGAGATAGAGAAACACCCTCACAACATGAACAAGCGTGACGACACATCCCGCTTGCCAGACATCTGGAAATTAGCCCTCCCCACAAAAAACTGACACCAGATCCAGAGGCACACAGAACGCCATCACCAATCAACCACACCAGACCCAAACCCAGACCCTCTCCACAGATAAATTACAGACACCATCCAGTAGCCAAACCATGATGGCACCTCCGGATGCTGCACCCCCCTGCAATCCCTACACAGATCTGGCTGGCACAGGCCACAAAACCACAGCTCGCCCCTATACACGAAGCCAAGCCAGAGCACAACTACAGCCATCTTCTCAGAAAAACTCTTCACAAAGTTCAAGAGGTCAAGACACAAAGGCTTTAGCAACTAATCCACACCTAATGACCCACCTAAGTGGTACTCAGGATATCACTCAAGAAATCACTCAAGATATCCCTCAAGCAACTAAGGAACAAAAGAAAAAAAGGCACACTAGCCTGGGAACTGCCTCTCTGCCCAGAACATTGGAGGCTATACACCACACCTCCTCGACAGTATTTATAGGAACTCAAACACTGAGATCCTGCTCTGTTCCAGTAACAAGAAGCCGAAAGCACCAGCCTGAAGATGACGAGTGAGACCTCGTCGAAACGTCGCCTAGACACCCCATCTTTTACACGGGAAGACACCCGAGGACACCAAAACCTGCATTCCTATACCCGTGAAAATCTACGAAAGCATATATATATATATATATATATATATATATAAATATGTCGCAAGCCGCCTTGATTCCCAACTTGGGAGAAAGGTGAGATAAAAATGCATTAAGTAATAATAATAACCATTATTATTATTATTATCCCCAAATGAGCCCACCAGACTGCTTCAATCGGTGGAATTGGCACTTTTACAGGTCCCGCATAACACCCTTTCTGCACTTGCAAGAACTGCTCCTTGTAACTCCCTGCTGGGGAAAAAATATTGTTTAGACAAGCCTACCCAGGTGCTTAGAAAGCCGAGGTGAGTTTCAACTTGTTTAGTGCTTCAACTTTCTGTAAGTTACAGCTTTCTAGTGTTGTAAATTATTCTTAGTGGTCATTTTATTCCTTTATCTCTCCCCCCAAACTGCTTTGAGGTTCTTCCTGCAATCAAGGAGTGCAGAACCTTTATGAAATACTAATACTAATAGCATCACAGAGCGACACAGTCTCTCCCCCAAGGACATTTCCATCAAATCCAGCAGACAACACAGCAAGGGGGGCTTCCAAGAGAAGGCCTGCCGATGAGGAGGAAACTGGGTTCATTTTATTTTACGTTAAGTGTAAAGCTAATCAAACTGGGACAAGGGAGAGATTCCTTGAGGTCTAAGCCAGGTGGTTCCCAATTAGCTAATTACTGAGGACCCCCCATTTTTCAAAAGCCAAACCATGGGCCCCCTACTTTTGAAAATTTTGATAACTCTATATGGTCTGTGCAAAGCATTTTTTTGAAGAAATTGTGGGGTGGCCCCTAATAAGCAAAGGATCTTAGGTATAGTAAAAAAACACACACCGAAAAAACACACCAACAGACCATAAAATTTGTGATATTTCCACAAATTGCCTACCCCCAGACAGTAGAAAAAACTGGTCTCCAGTGCTCCACTACAACTGACTAAAAAAGACAATTGTGTCGCTAACTTGCAAGTGTTCTACAGTGGAACCTCGGGTTGTGAACGTGATCCGTGCGGGAGGCACGTTCGCAACCTGCAGCGCTTGCAACCGGCAGTGCAACCCTTAGATTTTTAAAAGAACTGGTAAGCATGTGAAGCCATCCTATGGAGTGCGCTCTCTCTCTCTCTCTCTCTCTCTCTCTCTCTCTCTCTCTCTCTCTCTCTGCAAGAGCCCAAAGAAACTGTATCAGATGTTTGTGCCCAATCCCAGCTCACTTGCCACCCAGAAAGTCACAGGTTTCCCCCCTGCCAGCGAGAAGACCCTGGTCACGAGCAGAGGCTAAGTGATCCTTGGATTATTATGGTGGCTTTCACTGTGCAATTAACAAGATAAGTGAGTCCCTGGCAGGGGATGGTGCCGCGGACCTCCTGCCTGTGTTCTGCAGACCCCCGGACCCCCAGTTGGGAACCACTGGTCTAGGCTGCAGTGGCATGCCTTGCTAGAGCACATCTGAAACTCTGCTTCCTCAAACATATCATTTTCCTTCCACTCTACAGAGCAACATATCGATCCGAGCTTGCTCGTGCCACCTCTTAGCTTGCGCCAAGCAGAGTGCATGCACCGGGATGCCCATCAACACTCCAACTGCTGCTGCGTCCGAAAGGGCACCGAAAAAGAGGCAGCATATGCAGAAGACTATTTATATGAGAGACCATTCAAACATGCTATTCCTCACTTCTAATGTGAAATGGTAAAAAGGTAAAGGTAAAGGGACCCCTAACCATTAGGTCTCCAGTCGTGACCGACTCTGGGGTTGCGGCACTCATCTCGCTTTACTGGCCGAGGGAGCCGGCGTACAGCTTCCGGGTCATGTGGCCAACATGACTAAGCCGCTTCTGGTGAACCAGAGCAGTGCACGGAAACACCATTTACCTTCCCGCTGGAGTGGTACCTATTTATCTACTTGCGCTTTGATGTGCTTTCGAACTGCTAGGTGGGCAGGAGCAGGGACCGAGCAACGGGAGCTCACCCCGTCGCAGGGATTCGAACCGCCGGCCTTCTGATCGGCAAGTCCTAGGCTCTGTGGTTTAACCCACAGCGCCACCCGCAACCCAATGTGAGATGGTACATCTTAGCAAAACTTTGCAGCATATGGTTCTGCTAACTGGGGGAACGTGCACCTTCCAAGACATAGGTGAAGGCTTGGTCAGGGCTTGATAAAGTATTGGTGAAGACTGAGTAGAAAACAGCTGGAATTTTGTAATGCTGGTACGACGATGTCCTCCTGTGCCCAAGTTTCATCTCTTGAATTACATTTTGGCATTAGTTGCCTGCATCACAAAAATGCAATCCAGTGTGGACTTAATCTCTCTTAACTGGTTCATTGTGCAAATCGGCTGAGTGACGAATCTGGAAGCGAGCACAGCCAGGACTCCTGGGTTCTTCTCGCGGGCACTTTCCCCCAAGTGACTGCACCAAGCGCCCTCGGAGGTGTCCGGCTCCCTCTCGGAGCCTCGCTTTCCCCCTCCGCTTCATGTTCATTAGCGCTGCCGTCTGCCCAGCGTGCCTCTCGCAGCTTCGTTAACCAGCGGAGCCACCGCTGTGAGCGGTTAACGGAGGATAAAAATAGATGGGAGTCTGAGCTCGGGGCTTGGAAACGGGGTCACTGCAGCCGATGGCTGGGAGCTTCTGCTATTGAGATAATGGGGTGGGGGTGGGGCAGAGCAGAGCAGGACTTTAGAGGAAATGGCGGTGGGGCGAAGGGCAGGGGTGGGTCCAGCTGCTGCCGCTGCCGCTACTTCTGGGGTGGAGCAGAGATAAGAACACAAGAAGATTCCTGCATTGCAGGGGGTTGGACTGGATAACCCTTGGAGGTCCCTTCCGATTCTATGATTCAGGCCAGTGGCCCATCTAATCCAGAATTCTGTTCTCAGAGTGGTCAACCAGAGACCCTCTCCCTCCCTCTCCATCCCAGTGACTGGAATTCAAAAGCATTGCCATTCAAGAGCCCTCCACGATTTTGTCTAATCCTCTTTTAAAGACATTTAACTTTGCCAACAAAGGTCCGTATAGTTAAAGCTCTTGTTTTCCCAGTAGTGATGTATGGAAGTGAGAGCTGGACCCTAAAGAAGGCTGATGGCCGAAGAATGGATGCTTTTGAATTCTGGTGCTGGAGAAGACTCTTGAGAGTCCCATGGACTGCAAGAAGATCAAACCTCTCCATTCTGAAGGAAATCAGCCCTGAGTGCTCACTGGAAGGACAGATCCTGAAGCTGAGGCTCCAAGACTTTGGCCACCTCATGAGAAGAGATGACTCCCTGGAAAAGACCCTGATGTTGGGAAAGATGGAGGGCACAAGAAGAAGGGGAGGACGGAGGACGAGATGGTGGGACAGTGTTCTGGAAGAGACCAGCATGAGTTTGACCAAATTGCGGGAGGCAGTGGAAGACAGGAGGGCCTGGCGTGCTCTGGTCCAGGGGGTCACGAGGAGTCAGACATGACTAAACGACAACAACAGTTGCCAACTTCTTTCAGTGCCCTTGCTCCTGTGCTGGAACAGGACACACAGACATTAAGCAGGTGGAGATTTGCTCATCATCCCTCTTCAAGTAGCTCCCGCGGTTCCCAAACTCTGCCACTGCCGCAGACCACTTGAAAATTGCTGAGGGTCTTAGAGTTGTAGATTTGTATGTAGAGCTGGAAGGAACCCAGAGGGTCATTTAGTCCAACCCCTTGCAATGCAGGAATCTCAACATGCGGTTCCCCATCCAGTTCGAATCCAGACCACACCCTGCTTAGCTTTGCAAAAGTACTAGCAGTTTTCTTGCTCCACAGCAGACCACTTATTACTTTTCCTGCCTTCTGTGGCAGTTGTAATGCACCATACCAGGTGCTGCAATATTCTTAATTGCATTTTTACAGACATACCACCAAAGACCACCTGAATGAAGTGTAACGACCACAGCTGCCCCACGAACCACAGACAGGAAACCACCCCTGCTCAGCTTCGTAGAAAAATCTACCGTCTTGTCGCATTGAAGATGGAGGAAGTTTGTTTTTCTGCTGCCCCAGAGGGTAAGACCGGAACCAAACGTTATTCAATATTTATTTCATTTTACACTCCCCTTCATCCATAGATCTCAGGGTAGTTGACAGCATAAAAATACAATGTGAAAGCACAAAATATATAATAAAGTCAGGAACAAAAAGGAAACAGACCAATAACCCCACTCCCAGCCATCCAAATGACAATACTGTAATGGAGATTCCGACTAAATGTCAGGAAGGACTTTCTTTTAAATAATATTTATTAAAGATTTTCTTAAGTTTACAAAAGTACAAGCATTGTCTCCTTTTTTCAGGTTGTGTTTTCTGCAGATCAATCACATTTGCTGTGAGACGTCAGTTATATGCAGTATGGGGTCCCCTCTTCCAACTCTACAATGCTATGATTCTACAAAAACCTGCACAGACTGGCAGCAACCCTCTGGGATTTCACATGGCAGTGTGTGTGTGTGTGTGTGTGTGTGTGTGTGTGTGTGTGTGTGTGTATGTGAGTCTCTCCCAGCCTGGAATTGAACCCGTCACCCAATGCTCTGCTACTGAGCCAGAGGTCTCCCTTGGAGGGGCAGGGGGAGGTGAGAGAGAGAGGTGGTTATGGCAACCCCATTCTCTCCCCCCTTCCCCACATCGGGGCCAAGTATGAAAGTACCCTACCCACCAGCTGCCGCACGGATACGGATCGCGACTTGGCCTCATAATTAAACCATAAGGGACCTGCGGAAAACAGATGGTGGAGGTGAAACAGGCCAGAAACTCAATCGCGGGGCCCCCCACAACTCTCCAGTGGACCAGAACAACCTCAATCGCTCAGAAGGAACCATAGAATTTTAAAGTTGGGAGGAGGGACCCAAAGGGTTCTTTAGCTCAACTTTCTAAAGGTAGGTTTTATGGAACAATATACCCAGCCCTAAAGCAATGACAAACCTAGACAGCATCTTAAAAAGCAGAGACATCACCTTGCCAACAAAGGTCCCTATAGTTAAAGCTATGCTTTTCCCAGTAGTGATGTATGGAAGTGAGAGCTGGACCATAAAGAAGGCTGATTGCCGAAGAACTGATGCTTTTGAATTATGGTGCTGGAGGAGACTCTTGAGAGTCCCATGGACTGCAAGAAGATCAAACCTCTCCATTCTTAAGGAAATCAGCCCTGAGTGCTCACTGGAAGGACAGATCCTGAAGCTGAGGCTCCAAGACTTTGGCCACCTCATGAGAAGAGAAGACTCCCTGGAAAAGACCCTGATGTTGGGAAAGATGAAGGGCACAAGGAGAAGGGGACGACAGAGGACAAGATGGTGGGACAGTGTTCTCGAAGCTACCAGCATGAGTTTGACCAAACTGCAGGAGGCAGTGGAAGACAGGAGGGCCTGGCGTGCTCTGGTCCAGGGGGTCATGAAGAGTCGGACACGACTAAACAACAACAACAACATACCCAGCCCTGAGCCTGTGCCAGATCAAAGGACAGGGGAGCCCCCGCCCACTTCCTAGATAACCCCTACACTTCAAGACAAGGCGCTTGACAGCAACGCAGGGACCACACACCCCATGCTGACTGGGGCTGCTGGGAGTTGTAGCCCCAAACAGCTACCTGGGGGAGGGCATCAGGTTGGCAAAAGGTGAGCTACCTGGTCCAAGTAGAGAACAGGTTGCAGATGGTAGAAGGGGTAGGTTACTGAGGTCCTATATATCTGTCTAACCCCAGGGCACAATTGCACAGGGAATATCTCCTGTGCAAGCCATATTGAGCATCCCTAAAGACTTGTGTGCCAAGGGGCAAGACTGGGTTTTCTGCCATGGGTATCCAGAGCTCTTGGCCCTTTGGAAGCGATAGCCCCAGGTGACTCAAGCCCTGCAGGAAAACCCTCAGTCACCTGGCCAGGGGGGACATTAAGGACCCCTGACCATTAGGTCCAGTCGTGACAGACTCTGGGGTTGCAGCGCTCATCTCACTTTATTGGCCGAGGGAGCCGGCGTACAGCTTCTGGGTCATGTGGCCAGCAGGACTAAGCCGCTTCTGGCAAACCAGAGCAGCACATGGAAAAACCGTTTACCTTCCCGCCAGAGTGGTACCTATTTATCTACTTGCACTTTGACGTGCTTTTGAACTGCTAGGTTGGCAGGAGCAGGGACCAAGCAACGGGAGCTCACCCCGTCACGGGGATTCGAACCGCCGACCTTCTGATTGCCAAGCCCAAGAGGCTCAGTGCCCCCCACGTCCCTCAGGGGGGACATTACCCCCCCCAATCCTGGAGGCCCAATAAAGTGACTAATAATCCATCAATCTCCCTGTCCGTAATCAAAACCTATTCCAGGGGGTAACAGTCCAAGTCCAGATACTATTAGTGGTTATTGGGTGCTGAAAACGGCATATGCCATGTCTGCTTGTGCCGGTTCAGTGGTATGCCAAAAAGCACTCTCTACATGCTCAGGGGTCACTAGCTGAAAAAGACTTTCACCCACCCCCCAGCACAAATTTTGTTCTCTTCTGATTGTAGTGATCGCCCCTCCCCATGCCCTTAAACCTCAGTTTGGGGTTTCCTCTGCACAATGCACTTATCCTCCCTCCCTCCCCCCAAAAAAGTTAATATGCCATAAACATCCTTAGGAGCCTTCTGTACACAGCAATGGTTGGATATAAATACTGAACATAAATAATAAATATTCAGCAATGTTTTCATCTACATCTTCAAGAGGAATGAGATCAGAAGCAGGAATACAATTTGCGGCCCAAAATAGAACACTATACCTGTATTTTTACCTAAATGCATCAACCTCCTTTGTGCGAAGACACACACACACACAAACACATATACATATTAATTTCTTTCTTGCAGAACTGAGGTCCTTGACCTTCACCTCTAGCTAGGGCCGCCCCCCCCCCCCGCCATGCAAACCCCCTGGCTCCCCACCCCTGCACCCTCCCCGCTTTCCCACAGCCCCCAAGGAACAGACACGACTCCGCTCCTCCTGTTGAAAGTTCAGCATCTTCTGCTTTTAATCTGGCTTTCTAACCTCGGAACTGGGCTGGCTCCGGCCCAGGGCAACCTGAGCAGAGGCGCAGAGCGGCAATTATGGGCTCTGCGAGGCGGTTTGGAAGCCGGCCAGCCCCAGCAACAACCCTACTCTGTGGTGCACCAGGGGAATTGGACCCAGGAGTCCTGGCCGCCTGCCAGGCCCATCCCAACCTCGCTCGAAAACCCACTCCACTCGGCTCCACGCCTGTGCCAGAAAACTCAGGAGTCCTGGCTCTCTTCCCCCACAACCTATTTCTAGGCAGGCAACACACACACACACACACACACACACACACACACACACACACAGCACATAAAAGGAAACCCCAGAGTCCTCCTGCCTCCACGTTTTCATATATCCCCCCCCCCAAAAAAAAACCACTCAGCCAGAAATAACAGCCTCTTCATGAAACACCACCACTAGGCCTCACTGCCCTTCCTGGGTCTGAGGACTTGTGCCAGAGGGGTAGCACAGGCCTAAATTGGGCTGGGATGAGAATGAGGGGAGATTCGAGGAGTGCTTGGGGTGGGGGTGGTTCCAGTTCCTTTCTCTTCCACGGCCCTCCCCTGCATTACTGCAACATTCAGACATTACGCCAAAACAAATGCAGAGAGATTCTGGGTGGCCCCTAAATTTTTTTAGCATCCAAACTTGACCTTCTTCCCTCGCCACAATCCCTCTCCGGGGAAACCTGCAGAATGTGGATTTCTCCAGATTGTGTTAAGCTACCACTACACCCCCCCCACGCCCCTCCCTGACCTCCCAGAGGTGATGGGCTCCCATTATTCCACCGTAATCCGTATCACACCCCACTCTCCCAATTTTCTTTTTTTAAAAAAACCTCCATTCAGAGTTTTTTCACAAGTTCATGGGGGGGGGGTCCTCCCTCCCCCGCCTTTATGCACCCCTCTTTGGTCCAACCCGGTAGATCCTATGTCCCTCCCCCTGTTTCAGAGAACCCAGGCGTCCTGGATCACAGGCACAGCACAGCACACCCCCCACAAGGCTCTCTCCTCCCCACCCACCCTTTCTTGTGAGCAAATGGATTAACCTTGGGGTTAGCAGAGATCCGTCCCAACTTTGATTAAAATGCCAAATATGAAGAGAGAGATTGGAAGTGTGGCGTCTGTGCAGTTCTGAGTGTGCTGGTGGGGAGGGCAGCAGTAACTACTGCCCCCCCCCCGCTTCGGCCTCTTTGTGCCCACCCCCCCATTCCAAAACAGCTCCTCTAAGAGGAACCAAACTCGCTGTGTAGTCCAGAGTTAGATGAGACCCCCCTTTCCCCTTCAGCCTTTTGAGGTTCAGGGAGAGCTTTTCTACCCAGGACCCCCCCCCAATCTTTCCTCCTTCATCCCATTAGTTCTCTTACCTCCCCCCCCCCCACATTTAGGGTAGGATCCTGGCCTGACACAACCTCTGTTTGTAGGTCAGAATTTCTTCTCAAAGAACCCAGGAGTCCTGGGACCCCTAGTATCGAAGTATCTACAAGGGACAAGTTAAGTTCACACTCCCCCCCCCCCTTTTCCCACCCCCCAATAGCTGCCCCTGGGATTTTGCTCCCTTTTAACATGCCATTCCTGCTTCTCCTTGCCCTCTGGACCACATCCTCCGCAAGCTGCACCCCAACAAAGCCCCCCCCGCCGCAGAGGATGAGCTGCCAGCCTCAGAAAAAGCCAAAATCCCACCTCTTCATCCTCCCCCCCACTCAAGAATTTTGCAAAGAAGCATCTCAAAAAATATTGCTTCCACATGTGGTGTGAGACTCCCCCCCCCCCCATCGCGTCTTCCCTGCAAGGTCCTTCTTCCTCTGCAGAATCTTCCTTCTCCCCCCCCCACCAAATCCTCTCTCTCCACCCCATCCCCATTGGCAGCAGACACCACCTCCCGCGGGGTGTCCTGCAAACGACTGCGACTCTGCCCCCCTCCTCATAATCTCAGGCAGAGATTTCTCCTTAGTAACCCCACAGCACCCCCCCACCCCAGCAGTTTAAACTCCTTTAACCTTCCTCTGGGACAGGGGGTGAGGTCCCGTGCCAGACCACCAGCTCCCTTCATCCTGCCCACCCCCGCAAGCCGTCTGCATGGATCCCCCCAAGCCTAAAAACCCCTCCCCCCGCTCCAGCCCCCCCCCTTCTCGATATCCCATCCCCCATCAGAAAAAAAGACCCTACCTGTAGTTCATGCCCGTGGCCCGGCCGGTGGACTCCCTCAAGAGGAAGGCGATGTGGGGCAAGTTCTGCCCGGGCGCCCGCGGCCCAATGGCTAGCCGGGGTCCCTTGCCGGGGGGCTGGTACCCCCCATTGCCTTGCCCCCCGCTGCCCTGGCCCCGCGTCCCCCCGCCGCACAGCCGGTCATCGCTGCTCCGGCTCCGCAGGTTCTGCTCCGTGCAGGCGATGGAAACTTGCATGGCTCAGCCGGGGACCCCCCCCAACACCCAAAGGTGTGTGTCCCCCCCCCCACAACGCACCCAGGGGCTTATGGGCTGTGGGCGCCTGGCAGCCTCCTTCCCTGTGGGGGGAGCTGCATGCAAAAAGGGGGGCAGGGAAGTCTTTGACGGGAGGGGTGCTGAGATGGGGGGGGGACTGCAGTGGGGGGCGAGGAAGAGGAGAGGGAGGGCACCCTCAGTACAGCTGCTGTCCGGGATGCCGCTCCTCGCCCCGGTTTAGCTGGGCCTCATTTGCATGCCAGGCTCCTCCCCCGCCGGCCTTTTTTGTGGGTGGGTGGGGGAGAGGCGAGGGGACCCGCTGCGTTGGAGGAGGAAGGATGCTCGGGGATGCAGGCGAAGATGCAGGCAGAGGCGGAGATGGGGAAAGCATCCTCTGGACCGCCGCCTCCACTTCCTCCTCCTAAAGCTCTTAGGGAGAGGGAGGGGGGCAGCAGGACTCCTGGGCTCGCGGGGATTGGCGTATGTGACTGGGGGGTGGAGGTTTGGGGGGGGGGGAGAGGGCGGAAAAACGAAAGACCACGACAGCTGCGGAAAGCTTTTAACGGGGACACGTGTTGCCCCCGCTGCTCTTAACCCCCCTACCTCTCTCTTGGCTCGGATAATCCACCCAAAGAGGAATGATGGATAAAGTTAAGAGAATCCATAAAAATAAAAAGGTGGGGGAGAGAAAGGATTTGGGGTAATAGCAGTTTAGGACTTTAAGCGTGGAGAGATGAGGGGGGGTTGAGGGGAGCACTTAATGGGGGAGGGACAAACAGCCACGAGGGTGGTCTGTTTCAGTGGGGAGGGTGTGCAGTGGGGAACATGGAATAGGGGTGAGATGGGAGTAGAGGAATTGGGGGGCAAGGAAGAAGCCCCTCTCCCCAAGGGGAATGGGGGAAACTGGTGGTTCTGCAAGGCACCCTTCTGGAGGCAAGTTGGAAGGGCAGCTGATCCACCCCCATCCCCCCACATTTGGACAATATTATGGCACCAACTAAAGCAGCCCTAGGGGACGCAGGTGGCGCTGTGGGTTAAACCACAGAGCCTAGGACTTGCCGATCAGAAGGTTGGCAGTTCGAATCCCCGCGACGGGTTGAGCTCCCGTTGCTCAGTCCCAGCTCCTGCCAACCTAGCAGTTTGAAAGCACGTCAAAGTGCAAGTAGATAAATAGGTACCGCTCCGGCGGGAAGGTAAATGGTGTTTCTGTGTGCTTCTCTGGTTCGCCAGAAGAGGCTTAGTCGTGCTGGCCACATGACCTGGAAGCTGTACGCTGGCTCCCTCGGCCAATAAAGCGAGATGAGCGCCGCAACCCCAGAGTCGGCCACGACTGGACCTAATGGTCAGGGGTCCCTTTACCTTTAAAGCAGCCCTCCTGGACTAGTAGCCACAGAGAGTCTCATCCCCCATGAGTTTGTCGAAGCCTCTTTTAAACCCATCCAACTTGGGGACCATCACCGAGTCATGAGTATTCCAAAGTTTAACTAGGTGCTGTGTGAAGGACTTTCTTCTGACCTGAATATTCCAGTGTTCAGTGGGCGCCCATGGGAAAAGATTTCTTCCTCTTCACTCCCTTCACAATGCATAATGCTATGAACTTCCATCATGTCGCTTCTGGGGGCTCATGCACCTTTTGTGGTGTTTTTCCAGGCACAGATCCACACTTTAAAGCTGTGTCCAAGCCCTCTTTATTTGCCCCAGCTTTTTCCCCCTGGAGAAACCCCCGCTATTTACTGATGAATCAGAGCAAAGGCAGAAGAAAACCCGAATTGCCGTTTGTTCCGATTCAGCGTTAAAGAGCGGGGCTTCCTGGGGAAAGCAGTGGTGTGTGCTCAGACATGGAGCTTTAAAGTGCAGACCTTTACTGAGAAAGTGTGGGGCACAAAAGAAGTGTGGATGAGCCCTTACTCAACCTTTCGCTAAACAGTCCCAAATGTCACCACCTTTTCTCATAGGCGAGTTGCTCCATCCCCCTGTCCTTTTCTGAACCTTTTCCAGCTCTACAATATCCGCTTTGAGGCAAGGCGACCAGAACGGTATGCGGTATTGAGTGTGGTCGCACCGTAAATTTGAAGAACCACATTATGACTGTGGCAGCTTTATTTTCAAATTCCCATAGCCTGGAATTTGGATTTCCCCCACAGCTGCCACACACTGCGTCAACACCTCCATCGAGCTGCCCGCTGTGACCTCAGATTCTCATTCTGGACCCGGGTTGCTGGCCCAGCTGTCAGGCAAAGTGCAGGAGCTGCCTCAGGTGGCAGATGTGAGACCCAGGTGAGCAGCATGCGCTGCCCTGCTTCGTCCTCCCAGGTGAGACTATCCCATCACTAGTGTCGGAAGAAAGGTTCGACAGTCTGTGCTTCTCTATGTGGAAGGGGATTCGGGCGAATTATCCTCTGCCTCGGGCAACAAAATGGACATTTGACGCAGCTGAATGTTGGAAGATTCAGGTCGGATAAAATAAGGTACTTCTTCGCAGCAAACTGTGGGAACTCCTTGCCACAGGAGGGAGTGAGGCCACTATCTTGGATGGATTTAAAAGAGGAGCAGACCAATTATTGGAGGCTAAGGCTATCAATAAGGGTGGCGCTGTGGGTTAAACCACAGAGCCTAGGACTTGCCGATCAGAAGGTCGGCAGTTCAAATCCCCGCGACAGGGTGAGCTCCCGTTGCTCGGTCCCTGCTCCTGCCAACCTAGCAGTTCGAAAGCACACCAGTGCAAGTAGATAAATAGGTACTGCTCTGGCGGGAAGGTAAACGGCGTTTCCGTGCGCTGCTCTGGTTCGCCAGAAGCGGCTTAGTCCTGCTGGCCACATGACCCGGAAGCTGTACGCTGGCTCCCTCAGCCAATAAAGCGAGACGAGCGCCGCAACCCCAGAGTCGGCCACGACTGGACCTAATGGTCAGGTGTCCCTTTACCTTTAAGGCTATCAATGGCTACTAGCCAGAGGCTGAAATGCTTCTGGACAGCGGTTGATGGAAACTGCAGGAGGGGAGAGAGTGGCCTTGCACTCGGCCCTGCCTGGGGGTTCCTCACAATGGGCACCTGGTCGGCCACTGAGAGAACAGGATGCTCAACTGAATGGGCCTGATCCTGCAGGGCTTTTCTCATGCCCATGTTCCTTCGGCCCAGCCTGGCCCTGTCCAATGAGTTTCGTCTCTTTAAATGGAGTAGACCAAGGGTAGGCAAACTAAGGCCCGGGGGCCAAATCGGGCCCAATCGCCTTCTAAATCCAGCCCGCAGACGGTCTGGGAATCAGTGTGTTTTTACATGAGTAGAATGTGTGCTTTTATTTAAAATGCATCTCTGGGTTATTTGTGGGTTATAGAAATTGGTTCATTCCCCCCCCCCCAAAAAAAAATAGTCTGGCCCCCCACAAGGTCTGAGGGACAGTGGACCGGCCCCCTGCTGAAAAAGGTTGCTGACCCCTGGAGTAGACCTTAACAAATACGGTTGAGGCAACCTTTGTCTGCAAATACAGTGGTACCTCGGGTTACATACGCTTCAGGTTACAGACTCCACTAGCCCAGAAATAGTACCTCGGGTTAAGGACTTTGCTTCAGGATGAGAACAGAAATCGTGCTCCGGCGGCACGGCAGCAGCAGGAGGCCCCATTAGCTAAAGTGGTGCTTCAGGTTAAGAACGGACCTCCAGAACGAATTAAGTACTTAACCCGAGATACCACTGTAGTTGGTTGGTTCCATGGCGAAGTTATTGGGAATTTGCAACCAGCAACCCAGTTCAATTCTTGGTGGAGCCGCGTTAAGGGAAGGTATTGTAACGCCTGCTTCCCACACAGAAGCTCCCATGTTCAATCCCTGATGGCATTTCCAGGTAGGGCTGGGATAGCCTGAAACTCTGGAGAGCTGTTGCCAGTCCGTGTTGGCAATACTGAGCTAGATGGATCCCAAGGGTCTGACTCCACCTATTTTTTTTAATTGTTATTATTATTAATTGAATTTGTTAGCTGCTTATCTTGATCTGGGCAGCCCAAAGTGACTTACAACCAATCAGGCGGACAACCCCGTGCCACAGAGATTCATCAAAAACATCCCACACACTTCTAAAAGGGCACAGATGGTTAAAGGACAAAGGCTTTTCAAAAAAAAATGAAAGAAGGAATGAGAAAAATACAGAATTTATATCCATAATGTAAGATAATTGCTAAAGTAATCAAAATTCCAAAAGTTATTGTGAGTTATCTGGTTCATTTCTTATCACTGGCTCGCTCAGTTGCAACACACATCCAACCGGGAAATTTCCAAAGGTTCGTAATGTTTTAATCAAAATAATTGCTAGATATATGCTCCATGCAAATTCACTCACACACACAACAGAGGAAGGAACCTAACAGATTTGAGCTCCTCTAAAACCAATTTCCGCAAGTGCTTTCCATTATTATAAACGTACTAGATTCTGTTCCTATGTTGTTTGTCGGTAGGGACGTGGGTGGCGCTGTGGTCTAAACCGATTGGAAGGTTGGAGGTCCGAATCCATTCTAAGGGGGTGACCTCCCATTGCTCTGTCCCAGCTTCTGCCAACCTAGCCGTTCAAAAGCATACGAGTGCAAGTAGATAAATAGGGACCGCTGCGGTGGGAAGGTAAACGGTGTCCCATTGCGCCAGAAGTGTTTTAGTCATGCTGGCCACATGACCCAGAAAGCTGTCTGTGAGCAATTGCTAGCTTCCTTGGCCAGAAAGTGAATGAGTTCCACACCCCATAGTCACCTTTGACTGGACTTAACTGCCCAGGGCTCCTTTACTTATGTTCTGCTTCCTATGTTCCTCTGCAAGTTTGGCTGCTGCCATCCCTCTCTCCTCCCCTTTTGTGCCCAGCGGAGGCCAGAGATGAAAAAGTTGATCAGTTTCCCCTTTGGACCTCGCCACCACTGCCCACCTGCTCACCTCGGCTGCTTGAAGTGGTTGCCTAACGATAGGGCCGGCCTGCATTAGAAGGACCAGCTGTGACAATGGCTCTATGTAGCTCCTCTGAAGACACTATTAGTCACTCGTAAATATGCAGGGCCTTGATAAATGTCCTGCTTTTACATTAAGATAATTCAGTGCTAAGGGGTCGTTGTTTTTCCACAACCCGTAAAAAAGGAAAGGAAAAAATAAACCAGGGGAGGTGTGTAATTAAAGCTTACCTCTCACCCCCCCCTTGAGAGAACAGGAACTGACATTAAGGAAATGCACGGGAACGTGTGGGATGCCATTTGCTTGACGCAAGGTCGTCTAGACAACAAATCAGAACGGATGCCCAATAAACAGTCAATCTCGTCTAACCCCACAGCAAAAATTGGTGAAAACAAGTCTGGTTGACCTTTGCCCCAAGCCTCCTTCTGCTCAGACCTGCTGGGTGGCTACATTCCCTCTTAAACAGCTGTGCTGTGTTCAACAGCGGTTGAACTCGCACTTGCCACCTGAGGCCCATAATTCACCCAAGAAATGCAATGGTGGATTTTCAGGAAAGCGGCTGGCAGCTCGGCAGGTAGATCACCTGTTTTGTGTGCAGGAGGTCACAGGTTCTCAAGGTGGAGCTGGGAAACATCTGTGCCTGAAATCCTTGGAAGCCACCACTGGCTTGGTCTGACTAGGTATAAACCAGCTTCCAGAATTTAAGAGGGAACCAATGAGCAGGAAGGCATATTCCTATCCTTGGCCACAATTCCAGTCTCATTTATTTACCGTATTTTTCGCTCTATAAGACGCACCAGACCACAAGACGCACCTAGTTTTTGGAGGAGGAAAACAAGGGAAAAAATATTCTGAATCTCAGAAGCCAGAACAGCAAGAGGGATCGCTGCGCAGTGAAAGCAGCGATCCCTCTTGCTGTTCTGGCTTCTGGGATAGCTGCGCAGCCTGCATTCGCTCCATAAGACGCACACACATTTTCCCTTACTTTTTAGGAGGGGGAAAGTGAGTCTTATAGAGCAAAAAATACGGTATTTATATCCCATCTCTAAAGAGCTCAAGGTGGCGCACATTTATCCCAACACCCCTGTGAGGTAGGCCGGGCTGAGAGAGGCAGTGACTGGCCCCCAGGCCACCACCCAGTGAGCTTCCTGGCTGAGCAGGAATTTGAACCCTGGTCTCTCCCAGGTCCTGCTCTGACTCTCTAACCACTACACCACACTGTCTCTTGAATCCTGCACCCGGCTTCTTTTACCTGCATCCCACAGACGAGTCAGGCAGAGGGTCAATTCCATGGCTGGCCAGGAAGGCACCCAGTCCGCTGTCAGGGCTGCTGCAGCATTGGGGATGCAGAGGAGACGGGCTCTTCCTCTTCAGGCCGCCCCTCCCAGTCCGTGGCGGGGTGCGCCGCAGTGGGGTCCCAAAGGCGTCCGTGCCGTGCGGCTTGTAGGGGTACATGGTGCGGCGTCGGCGGGAGCGAGAGAGCGGCTGGCGGAAGGGCAGCCGTGTGGCTGTGTGACGCCCCTTGCCTTCAGATGGGGAAAGACGTTCGCCACCCACCTTCCTACGTGTTTCGTGGAAGGGGGGCAAACGAAGGCACGGAGGGGGCGGCAAAGCCCCTGAGCCTTCGTCACCTCTCAGTTGTGGAGATGCGAGGTGTCGGCTGAGGAAGCCGGAGGGAGAAGGAGCCAGGGTGGGTGGGAGCCGATGACAGCGGCGCGCAGAAGTTATTTCGGGCCATCTCAGGAGTGCTGTGTGCCAGGGCCTGGCAGTTACCCTCTGCTCTCTCAAGGGCAACGCCCAAGGGGTGAGCCCTTCCTGGGGAAACTCCAGCACTGTATGCAACTGTGGTGGTGGTGGGGAACATAACAGGGCTTTTTGTGTGTGGAAAAAGTGCCACCATCATCATATCCTGCTGGGTGGTTCAGTGGTTAGAGTGTTGGACAAAGACCTGGGAGAGTTGTTGTTGTTGAGTCGTTTAGTCGTGTCCGACTCTTCGTGACCCCCTGGACCAGAGCACGCCAGGCCCTCCTGTCTTCCATTGCCTCCCGCAGTTTGGTCAAACTCATGCTGGTAGCTTCGAGAACACTGTCCAACCATCTCGTCCTCCGTCGTCCGCTTCTCCTTGTGCCCTCCATCTTTCCCAACATCAGGGTCTTTTCCAGGGAGTCTTCTCTTCTCATGAGGAGGCCAAAGTGTTGGAGCCTCAGCTTCAGGATCTGCCCTTCCAGTGAGCACTCAGGGCTGATTTCCTTCAGAATGGAGAGGTTTGATCTTCTTGCAGTCCATGGTACTCTCAAGAGTCTCCTCCAGCACCAGAATTCAAAAGCATCCATTTTTCAGCGATCAGCCTTCTTTGTGGTCCAGCTCTCACTTCCAGGGTTCAAATCCCCACCTGGCTATTAAGCTCGCTGGGTGTAACTTTGGGCTAGGCACTGCCTCTCTCTCGACCTGACCTTCCTCACAGGGGTGTTAAATGAGACGGGGGAGAACTACGTATAAAACTTTGAGCTCCTTGGAAGGGGGAGGGGGAAAGGTAGGATGAAATCACAGTAAATATATATATATAAATAACAAAGCCAGCTTCCTAGGCCATGTAGTAAATCGCCTGCAGCAGCTCACAAAACTCTGACTGCTGTGCCTGTCCATGCACACCTGAAAGAAGCAAGGAATTGCACTGACTAAAGCAACAAATCCTTCTTTCCTTGCCTCTGGTCACCTGCAGGCACTATCAGCTCACCGTAGGTGAGCAGGAAGAACGGCTATTGCCAAACTCTGGATTAGGAATCAAGACTTGCTGTTTCGATAGGACGTCTTCTGGCTCAGGCTCTCCGCCCTCAAGAAAGAAGCCTGAATCAGATATTATGACATCTACATTTGCAGAGTTTCCAAAGGACCTAGGATGTGTGTACCTCCTCCGTTCCCTTAACTCCCTGTCAGGGGAAAAGGCAGGGTATAAATAGATATATTATAATAATTATTAACCTGCTATCTGCTTTTTTAAGAATTCAGAGAGCTAGATCACAGGTGGATTTAACATTTTTGCATGCAGATTTAAGTGAGTTAGCATATGCAAAGGGGGCCTCCCCTCTCTCTCCCCAAAAGCGTAATGCTTAATATACTCTGTATTTCTTTAAGGGCCAATTTGTTCCCATCAAGGGTGAGTTGGCAGCTGGCAGGACTGGGTGGGAGTTTCCACAAGCTCCCTGCTGGGTTGAGGACATCCTGGGAGATGGGAGATGACAGAGTCACCAAGATGCCTCATCGGAGCTGACACCAAAAGCTGGAAGCGGTGGGTGTGCTCGCCCAGCCCAGCACGCCTGCCCCCTTCTCTTCCTCCCACCTCCAGGAGAATGACACAAAAATCAGATCTATGTAACACACATCTATGTAAGGGGGCCGCGCGGGGAGTGACCGTGGTGCAAAGTCAGCCAAATTTGCTCAAAGGTCGACCCACAAGACAATGGCAAGCGCTCCACTTTGCAAAGTGTAAGCCTCTCTCAGCTTCCCCAAAAAAATCATGCAGGGGGGGGGGGAGATACACCTGCAATTCTCATACATGGCAACCAAAACCACCTTTCCCCAACCTGGTGCCCTCCAGATGTTTTGAATTCCAGCTCCCATCAGCTGCAGCCAGATGTGTTAGTCCAATCGCCTGCCATGCAGAAATCGCAATTCGATATCATGGACGACCATTTTTTTCTGTTTAAAAAACTTACAGTGTCCACCACCTTTGTTCTGCTATTTGAATGGCTCTTACCATCAAAAGAAGGCAAGAAGGGACGCAGGTGGCGCTGTGGGTTAAACCACAGAGCCTAGGACTTGCCGATCAGAAGGTCGGTGGTTCGAATCCCCGTGACGGGGTGAGCTCCCGTTACTCAGTCCCTGCTCCTGCCAACCTAGCAGTTCAAAAGCACGTCAAAGTGCAAGTAGATCAATAGGTACCACTCCGGCGGGGAGGTAAACGGTGTTTCCGTGCGCTGCTCTGGTTTGCCAGAAGCGGCTTAGTCCTGCTGGCCACATGACCCGGAAGCTGGACGCCGGCTCCCTCGGCCAATAAAGCGAGATGAGCACTGCAACCCCAGAGTTGGTCACGACTGGACCTAATGGTCAGGGGTCCCTTTACCTTTTTACCTTTACCATCAGAAAGTGGTAATGTTCCTAAGGTTTAATCAGAATCTCCATTCTTGTAATTTGGTATGGGTTCTACTCTCTGGACCAGCAGAAAACAAGGTCATGCCCTCCGAGTCTTCTCTTCTCCAGGTTGAATGTGCCCAACTCCCTTAACTGTTCCCCAAAAGGCACCTGGTTCCTCGCAAGGCTTTGCAAGCCCTTTATCGTATTGGTCGCTCCACTCTGCATACCTTCTAGCTTGTCAATAGCCTTCTGAATCTGTGGTGCCCAGGACTGGACACAGGATTCCAGGTGGGGTTTGAGGCAGAATGGAGTAGTCTAAACCACTGAGCCTCTTGGGCTTGCTGATCGGAAGGTCGGTGGTTCAAATCCCCATGACAGAGTGAGCTCCCATTGCTCTGTCCCAGCTCCTGCCAACCTAGCAGTTTGAAAGCACGCCAGTGTGAGGATAAATAGGTACCACTGCGGCGGGAAGGTAAACGGCGTTTCCGTGAGCTCTGGTTTCCGTCATGGTATCATAGAATCATAGAATCATAGAGTTGGAAGAGACCACAAGGGCCATTGAGTCCAACCCCCTGCCAAGCAGGAAACACCATCAGAGCACTCCTGACAGATGGTTGTCAAGCCTCTGCTTAAAGACCTCCAAAGAAGGAGACTCCACCACACTCCTTGGCAGCAAATTCCACTGTCGAACAGCTCTTACTGTCAGGAAGTTCTTCCTAATGTTTAGGTGGAATCTTCTTTCTTGTAGTTTGGATCCATTGCTCCGTGTCCGCTTCTCTGGAGCAGCAGAAAACAGCCTTTCTCCCTCCTCTATATGACATCCTTTTATATATTTGAACATGGCTATCATATCACCCCTTAACCTCCTCTTCTCCAGGCTAAACATGCCCAGCTCCCTTAGCCGTATCCCGTTGTGCCATAAGTGGTTTAGTCCCGCTGGCCACATAACCCTGAAAGCTGTCTGTGAACAAACGCTGGCTCCCTCGGCCTGAAAGCGAATGACTGCCGCAACCCCATAGTTGCCTTTGACTGGACTTAACCACCCAGGGGTCCTTTACACCTTTTACCTTTACCTGGCAACTTACATTCACCAGGAGCGACGCCTCAACACTTTCCACACACTCTGTGTCAGGAAGATTTTGGGCATGGCATGGCAGGGCAGAGTCTCAAACAAAGATGAGCTCTCCCAAGGCCACAATCGCAGCATCTTCATACTCCTGTCATGTCCACAGGATGGAAGAGGGCAGGAACTTAGAGAACATGCTCTACGGGGAGCTGGCTTCAAAAACCAGGTCTGCTGGCAGACCAACTGAGGTGAAACGGGAAGGCGCTGTCCCCTCCGCCATAGCCTCATGTCATGCAGCTGATAATAATAAAAAGTTCAAAACAAACCCCAAACAATCAATTCTTCCAGCGAGAGCAAAATAGCTACTACAGAGGCACCCACCAGGGAGCAGGAAATCACTAATTTAAAGGGGGCATTTCTTTTTTTCCTTTTTTAATATAAAAAAACCCTAAGTGGAGATTCCCAGCTGGTATCTGTATCGGATCTGAAACTGCTGGCATTTTTTGTTTAAAAAATAATTGTTTTATATGTAAATGCATTTTTTATTTTTATTAAAGAAAAAATCCAATTGTTTTAACTCTCTCTGTGTGTGTTTATTGCATTGTAAATTGCTTCAAGTTGCCTCCTAGAAATTGATTCATAAATAAAATAAACGATTCAGTAATGCCGTGGATAGAATGGAAAGAAGCAAGGGCCCAGGGCCTCAAGAGTCCTTTTCCCAGTATATATTGGACAAGCTGCCGCTGCAATTGCACTTTGAAAAATTCTCATTTTAATTTGGGCTCAGTTATTATTACTCTCTCTCTTTCTTTCCCCAGCCTCCCTCCCCCTGGTTTTACTACTCATTGATCTTCATTCGATGTCATCTTTATATGGTTAGTGTTGGTATTGTTGTTAGCCAGTGGGGGCCCCTCCAGCTGGAGGGCAAATAATATATCCACACAGAAAACACTGGAACAGACCGCTCTGGCCATTATGTCCTGGAGGGGGGGGCAGTGACCAAATCTGGAGAAAAGAGGAAAGCTTAAGACGAGCCCTTAAACTGGACCAGACCAAAATGAGCCCATCTAGTCTGGCACCCTGTTCTCACAGTGGCCAACCAGATACTCCAATGGGATAAGAGCAATTCCCTTTTAATTCCCAGTAACTGGTATCCAGACACATGCTGCCTTCTCCTGTAGAGGCAGAACCTAGTCATTGTGGCCAGTGGCCACTGAAAGCCTCCTCATCCATGAATGTGTCTGCGGAGGTCAGGTGGGATTACTATGAGGAATTATGAAATACGGGGCAAGCCATCGTGTCTTACGAACACTGTGTGAAAAATTCTTTTGTGAATAAAACGACCTGGGCCGAGGGGTGGACGGAATGATTATTATTGGCACTGGTCAAGCCTCGTGTGTATTCTGTTAATCAGGGTCCAATCCTTCCTCTGCTTTGGGAATGCTACATGTGTCCAACCCTTTTTATAGCTACCCAAGTTGGTGGCTGCTTACTGCATCTTGTGGTAGTGAGTTCCACAGTTTAACTATCTGCTGTGTGGGAAAGGCCCTTCCTTTCGCCTGGCTTTAATTCCTACCATTCAGCTTGCATGGATGACCCCACCACGTTCTAACTCTGAAAGGAGGGAAAACTATCTGCTTTCTCCGAACAATGCTAAATTTTAACACATCTGTATCCCTGTCCCTCTTTAGCCCGCTGGGTTTCGAAACTCAAAAGCTTCCACGGCCGTAACCTTTCCTGATAGGGGAGCTGATCCAGCCCTTTTGATTTGTTTTGGTCGCCCTTTTCTGCAACTTTCCTGGCGCTACAATATCCTTTTTGAAGCATGGCCACCACTTCAGAAACCGTATACGGTGTTCCAAGTGTGATGGCACCACAGACTTCTGTAAAGGCACTGTAAGATTGGCAGTTTTATTTTTGATCGCTTTTAAAATCATCCCTAGCATAGAATCCAGCTTTTCCACAGCTGCCACACACTGGGGTTCTGCGCACATTATCGCTGACTTCAGCAATAATGATGGTTTTTGAAGCTGAGCACACAACATTAGTTACAATCTATATCTATCTTGTAGTTTCTTGAGATATAATGCTGTTTGATGCATTTTCTCTCAAACCGGCTCCTGCCCGATTTGAAAATGCAAGCCATGTTTACGCTGACGTGTGTACACTTGGAACAGCACACGCTCAGAGGCCAGGTTCATTGGAGTTCAGCACAGGGAGACAAATCAGGTGATCTGCATTGGTGAATGCACCCCTACCTGTTCTCTGGTGTGTAAAAAGGTAAAGGGACCCCTGACCATTAGGTCTAGTCGTGGCTGACTCTGGGGTTGCGGTGCTCATCTCGCTTTATTGGCCAAGGGAGCCGGTGTACAGCTTCCAGGTCATATGGCCAGCATGACTAAGCCGCTTCTGGCGAACCAGAGCAGCGCATGGAAACGCCGTTTACCTTCCCGCCGGAGCGGTACCTAATAATCTACTTGCACTTTGTGCTTTCGAACTGCTAGGTTGGCAGGAGCAGGGACCGAGCAAAGGGAGCTCACCCCTTTGTGGGGATTTGAACCGCCGACCTTCTGATCGGCAAGTCCTAGGCTCTGTGGTTTAACCCATAGTGCCAACCCACGTCCCAGCTCTGGTGTGTACAGCAATGCAAAAACCAAAACCAAAAAACAGCTTGAAATGCAATCGGGGGGGGGGGGGGGGAGGAAGGGCAGATGACCACCAATGTGTACATAGCCCTGGTCAATGCTTCAACTGAATTATCAATTGTGACAGTTGAACAGTGTGGTGCAGTGTGATGCCACAGCAAAAAAATGTTAATGCAGTTCTAGGTTGCATCAACATCAAGTATAGTATCCAGACCAGGGGTCCCCAAACTAAGGACTGCAGGCCAGATAGGGCCCGAGGGACTCGTTTATCCGGCCTGCGGTGACCCCCGCTGCCGCCGCCCGCTCTTACTGGCGCTGTGCTGCGCAGCTGCCCAATTCCAGGTCGGAGGAGCACCGGAAATAGCTTGTACACATGCGCAAGCATCATTTCTGGTGCACATCTGGATCAGAGGAGGCCTGTGCACATGCGCACAAGCTATTTCCAGTGCTCCTCCAACCCGGAAGTGTGCCGGAAATAGCGTGTGCGCACGCGTATGGGCACGCCGCGCGATCAGCGCTGGAGACACTGGCCCAAGGCGAGGTAAGTTTGCTGACCCCTGGTCCAGACCAGAGGAAGTCATGGTACTGCTCTATTCTGCCTTGGTCGGACCCCAAGGATATTGGCAAGCTGCAACATGTGCAGAGGAGGGTGACCAAGATGATCAAAGGTCTGCAAACTGTTCCAAGTTGCATCACCTTTCCCAAAGACCAAGGATCAAAGATTCAGAAGTCTCCAGACCAGGCTGTGACTTAGGGTTTAGCACGACTCTGATGAACCTCAGATTTCACCAGGCTCATTCTTCGCACTCAACCCCCGAAAGAAAGGTACCGTATTTTTCGCTCTATAACACACACCAGACCATAACATGCACGTAGTTTTTAGAGGAGGAAAACAAGAAGAAAAATATATTCTAAACGAAATAGTGGATATATGATTTTTGTGGTTCATGCTGTGGCCACAGACATGGGATCTGACAGTGAGTTTGGAGTAGCCCAATGCAAAAATCCTGAGGATCCATGTGGATCCATGCTTTGTAACCACGGAGGAGGGAAGGAAGGGGAACCATGGATCCTCTGCTCACGACTGCAGCAGATCCCACCCCCCCGCCACCCGCAGGCATTCGCTCCATAACACGCACAGACATTTCCCCTTACTTTCTAGGAGGAAAAAAGTGAGTGTTATGGTGCAAAAAATACGGTAATTTGTGGAAGCACAGAGAGGAATGGCAGATGAAATTAATGGACTACGCAGAATTGGATGAGATGACAGGAAGGATTTGAAACCTGCGGGACCAGAGATTCACAGAAGATTGGAAGAAATACCGTATACAAACTATTTGAAGAGCAACTGCAATCAACAAATTACGCTAGTAGTTCTACAAGAAGTTTTGTAAGGAGAAATATATGAAACAATGCAAAGAAGATAAAGAAGAGAGACATTAGTTATGATATTTAAATGTAATGGTGAAAGTAAGAAATGTAAATTGAGTGGAAAAGATTGGAAAATTTTCAGATGTGATTGATGGAAGTAAAAAAAAAGTGTTTAAGATGTAAAGTAAGTTTAGTAATTGTTGAAAATGATATGTTGAAAAACTAATAAAAGTATATGTTTAAAAAAAAATTGTGAAAGCACAGTGTTTGCTAAAGTAGTTTCCCCTCCCTTCCCCAAATAGTGAAAGCTATTTACTTGCTCAATCAATCAATCAATCAATCAATCAATCAATCAATCTGCATGTCTCTGAAGTATATTCCAAGTGAGAAGGATGAAGTTTTCTAAAACCATTTGCCTCCGAGGCTCAATAATAAATCCAGAAAGTTAGAAAAAACAAAAATGCAGCACAGCTTTAACTTCCGCCTGCTAGTTGGCGTTCAGATTTGGGGGGAGGGTTTCTGGATTAAACAGCCGGTTACCACCATAGCCCGCAAGAATACATCATCACCATCAATTTACCCTCCTGACCTTCTTTTGAAGATGCTGAACAGACCAAGCTCCTTAAATCTCTTGCCCAGAAAGGGTCACTCCTTATTCCACGCTGTCCCAATCCCCGCCACACACAAAGCAGCCTTCTAAAAATGGTCCGTGCGAGAAGTCAAGCTGGAGAATGCCACTCAGAAGCAGTTTCTGGTGGGCCCAGGAAGAAGAAGAGGAGTTTGGATTTGATATCCCGCCTTTCACTCCCTTTAAGGAGTCTCAAAGCGGCTAACATTCTCCTTTCCCTTCCTCCCCCACAACAAACACTCTGTGAGATGAGTGGGGCTGAGAGATTTCAGACAAGTGTGACTGGCCCAAGGTCATCCACCAGCTGCATGTGGAGGAGGGGGGAATTGAACCCAGTTCACCAGATTACGAGACTACCGCCCTTAACCACTACACCACACTGGCTCCCTTGACGTAGAGATGGCAAATCAAAGCGTGGCGTCAGCGCTGCCAGGCTTCAAGAAGCACTTCAAGGCGGCCTCTGGATATCCAAGAGCCAACATCCTCCTCTCTCCTCACCAGGGACTAGATGCATGAGGAATGGTGTCAAGGAGGAGACCCAGATGCCCTGGGCAGGAGGCGCTAGGCAGGTCTGCTGCACGCTTAGGGAAAGCACTTTGTTGTATAGAATTGGGCATCAGTCTGTGCAGACCATACCAAGCCAAATGGACTCGTAGTCCGTCTGTATAAGGTATGATTCCTGCATTGAAGCGGGTTATTATTGTTGCTGGCATCTGCCTGTCTTGAGAGACAATGAAGTGCAGCTCTGGGGGTGAAGTCAAACCTCTGCATTAGCAGTTCTGTGCCAAGAACTAACAGTAGCAGCAGCGAAAACATGCTCCCCTCTTTATTTTCAACTTTCTTGGGCACATGAAACTAACCACAATCACCTTGAATTTCTGCTTAACCTTCAAGAAAGAAGGGCGTTTTCGCTGGCCAGGTTTAATTCAAATCCATCCAACCTCCTTTGGGGAAGGTTCTCAGGCAGGGTGGGAGGAGAAAGAACTTGCCCAGGTGAAGACCACCTGGTGGAAACCCTTATACATATGGTTCTTAATTGTAAACTATATGCTGATCTCCACCAGCAATTTCTAGATCAACTCTGCATCCCCAAATGGAAACCAGAGTTAGAGGTCATACATTTTCTCTTACTGGGGAATGATCAGGAGCTCACCAAGTTAGTGGCTAAATATCTCCATTTGGTTTTTTGTCGTCGAAATACACTGCCGACGTCTGGTCTCCCTGGAGACCAAGAGATGTGACGATAGACTTCTCTGCCTCCTTTCTTTTAGCAAATGTTTTGTGCCACTAGGGAAGTGGTAATTCTGTACTGATTTGTTTTGGATGTTTGTATGTGATGTCAATAAAAGGTTTGATGATTATTAGTACAGCGGTACCTCGGGTTAAGTACTTAATTCGTTCCGGAGGTCCGTTCTTAACCTGAAACTGTTCTTAACCTGAAGCACTTTAGCTAATGTTCAGGGAAGTTTTTAATATGTGACATTTTTGTGTATTTTTCATCTTTGTTGGAAGCCGCCCAGAGTGGCTGGGGAAACCCAGCCAGATGGGCGGGGTACAAATAATAAATTATTATTATTATTATTATTATTATTATTATTATTATTATTACTAATGGGGCCTCCTGCTGCTGCCGCGCCGCTGGAGCACAATTTCTGTTCTCATCCTGAAGCTAAGTTCTTAACTCGAGGTACTATTTCTGGGTTAGCGAAGTCTGTAACCTGAAGCGTATGTAACCGGAAGCGTATGTAACCCGAGGTACCACTGTAGTTCTGAAGTGACCTCCTTGGGCATCAGTCTGGGCGGTGTGTCTGGAGGTCCTGGGCTGCCCGGACAAGACCCCCATCTCAACCTCGATGATGGGGTCCGAAGCAAAGCAAAGCAAGACGTTTGGCACCAGCTTGGCTGCTGGAGTTGCTGGAAGGAGGTGTACAAAGCACCATCCAACTGCCTTAGGGACTCCGGATTTGTGTAGCTTTTCCTCCTGAGCCGTTTCTTCTCCCGAAGGCAAGGCAGTGGGGGTTAAGGATCAGTGTTTTCCTTCTCCAATATGGGCTCCCTTTTCCAGGTGGACGAGCCCCATCTGCCCCTCACTTCCCTCTACAGCAGGGGGTCAGCAATTTTTTTCAGCAGGGGGCCGGTCCACTGTCCCTCAGACCTTGTGGTTTGAAGTTGTTAGGAACTAAGATTTAAGAAACTGACAAGAGAAAAATAAACCGAAACCATACGCTTACTCCTGCGCTTAAAAATAAACTTGATTATTTGTTTATGTTAACAACTGTCTGGACTCCATGTGTCCCCGTGAGAAACGGGGTGATGGCAGCGAAGAAAGCAACCGCAGTGGTGGCACAGGGTCAACAGACCGTGAAACGTCCGGGGGTTCCTGTGTGATCGCCACAAAATTTTGAAAAAACAGAAAGAACGAATTCCTATGCCCCACAAATAACCCAGAGATGCATTTTAAATAAAAGGACAAATTCTACTCATGTAAAAACACGCTGATTCCTGGACCATCTGCGGGCCGGATTTAGGCGGCGATTGGGCCGGATCCGGCCCCCGGGCCTTAGTTTGCCTACCCATGCTCTACAGCATGCGCAGAAACCACCTTCTTAACCACTGGACTCACTCTTGTTCTCCATCTGTCAGAGCCTGCCTTCACATGCAGAGAAAGTCCCTAACTCCCTGAGGGTTTGAGACTCATCGGCTTCTTTCACCTGGTTTAGCCGGCCAGTCGAAGCCGTTCCATAGTATGGCCGCAGTCGCACGCTGACAGCTTCCAGGAGCCACAGGTGAGAGGTGAGTGCAGATGGGGACCAGAGGTGGACAGGCTATCCCAGACGGAGCAGGACATGTTCCCCTCCAGAGGTTCAACCCTTCCTCTAACAACCCTAACGCCCCATTATTATTATTATTACGTATTAAATTTGAATACCACCCTCCATCCGCAGATCTCAGCGCAGTTCACAACACAAACTAGATGACCCGTTTGGGTCCTTCCAATTCTACAGTTCTGTGATTAGGAACAGCAACATTGCCTTGGAAACATCTCCCTGTTTTCCATGAGCACATTCACAGAAAAAAAACACCATTTCCTTGAGGACTGGGAACTTGTTTTGCAAGGACTAAAAGCAACGCTGCCACCATCGCCCTGATACATGCTGGGGTTCAGGACGGCTGCGCATGAAAGGCACGAGGCACCACCTGAGCCTCTGACTAGCTTGCCCCCCCCCCCAAAGTGCCACATACCTGTACACCATGCCGGTGCGTGTGCTCTCCAGCTCCTCAGCGCTGATGCCGGCCTCCAGCAGGTAGCTCTCGAGCCGCCGCCTCTCCATCAAACACCTGGCCGCCTCCAGCACCTGGGCGGGGGTCAGGGGCTGCCCCTCTCGCCCCATCTGTCCTCCCTGGCTGGCTTGGCTCCGCCGCCGGACGCTCTCCCCCCGCGCCCCTTTGGTCTTCTTGGGCAGCCCGTAGAGTTCGTCCACGCTGAACTTGCCCCCACCCCCGGGCCCCCGGCCCGCGGGCGCCGGGCCTCCCCGCGAAGAGCTGGCAAACATGATGCCTGGAGGGGCTTCTGCCGGGGTTGGGGGAGGCCTGGCGGAGATCCCTGCGGCACCTGCCGCACCAGAGCCGAGGACAGCGGCTTAGCCGGAGCCACGGTGCTTAATGCCCGGAGATTCCCTTCTCACTCCCTTCCCTCCCTCCCTCCCCACGGGGGAGGGAGCATGTGGGGGATTTGCTGGCGTGGCAGCTGGTGAAGCATGGCCTCTGACACCCCCCCTCGCTACCCTCCCCTTTTCCTTGCCCTATGCCCCTAAATCGCCATATCCTATCCCAACAGCCCATCGCCCTGTTTGGGACGGTCTCGTCTGACGCTCTTAATTCCTTCCTCGTAGTTCTGACTCCCCACCAGTTGAATTTGCAGCGGGAGATCTCTCGCACGCTTCTGGCATGCCAAAGAGCGGGAGCCCTGGCGGCAGCAACGCTCCTGGTGTGCCATGTGTCTTCCTTGATGGGACACCTCCTTCCCTCTTTCTTTTCACGACACTCCTGCTTGTGGACGCCCAAGTGAGAAAGGCCACGTAACCACTGGTCACGGAAACAGGAATTCAGGACCCGTGAAAGGTGCCGTAGGCCCAGGAAAGCAACAGGAGGGCTCACTTGCCTTGGGATGTGTTATTTCCCTGCTGGTCAAGGAATCACAGCAAGACGGAAAGCACGGCACAAAATTCGTCGGAAGGGAATCCAGGCACAACTTTGAAGCCCACCTTTCATCCTCCTCCCGTGCTAAGTGCATCGCAGGTGCCAGATTTCATCAACGCAGGAGAGCAAGTGGGATGATAAATCCAATTTAGGCTTTATGTTCACATTACGAAACGGTTTTAGCCGCCCGTGTTGGAAATTGGCACCTGGGGAGGGAACTACCTTATTTTCTGGAAGAGAAACGATGTGCAGGAGTCAGAGCTACAAAGAAAGAATACAGTGGTACCTCGGGTTAAGTACTTAATTCGTTCCGGAGGTCCGTTCTTAACCTGAGGTACCGCTGTAGCTAATGGGGCCTCCCGCTGCCGGAGCACAATTTCTGTTCTCATCCTGAAGCAAAGTTCTTAACCCGAGGTAATATTTCTGGGTTAGCCGAGTCTCTAACCTGAAGCGTATGTAACCTGAAGCGTATGTAACCCGAGGTACCACTGTATTACTAATTACCTGCCCTTCACTGTAAAGGAAGGCTTACAACATTAAAATGTGGTATGAAAATGTTTAAAACAACTTACAGAAAGGAAGTTGGTCTTAAAGACATGCACGTCAAATGTCAAAAGCAGGGGGAAAGAGTTTCATAGAATCATAGAGCTGAAGACTGGGAAGGGACCCTGAATGTCTTCAGCATTTGCCAGAAGCTGTATGATGGTGCCAGGTTTCACCTCTGTAGGGAGGGGGTTTCACTTTCCTGGACTGCCACCCCGAGCCTCTGTGGGCAGGTAAAGGTAAAGGGACCCCTGACCATTAAGTCCAGTCGTGGCCGACTCCGGGGTTGCGCCGCTCATCTCGCTTTACTGGCCAAGGGAGCAGGTGTACAGCTTCCGGGTCATGTGGCCAGCATGACAAAGCCGCTTCTGGCGAACCAGAGCAGCGCACAGAAACGCTTTAACTTCCCACCAGAGCGATACCTATTTATCTACTTGCACTTTGACGTGCTTATGAACTGCTAGGTTGACAGGAGCAGGGACTGAGCAACGGGAGCTCACCCCGTCGCAGGGATTCGAACCGCCAACTTTTCTGATCGGCAAGTCCTAGGCTCTGTGGTTTAACCCACAGCGCCACCCGCGTCCATGAGGAACTACCAAAAGGGTCCACTCTGCTTAACTCAGCACCCAAGCGGGTCTTCAGGAAGGAGGCAGTCTTTCAGATATTTGGGGCCTGAGTTGTTTAGGGTTTTAAACCCTCCAGCACCTTCCAATGCGTCTGGAAATGAACTGGCCACCAGTGGAGCTGTTTTAAAACAGGGGTTATATGAGACCTACAGGGAAACCCCCACCAGTAATCTGGCGGCTGCATTTTGGAGCGACTGGAGTTTCTGTGTCGCAGCCCCACGCAGAGGGGGCACTGCTAGGCTCCAGTCTGGAAGTTATCAGAGCATGGAGTACAGTGTCTACGTCATCTCTGCCCCAAAGGGGCTCTAGCTGGTGAACCAGCCAGAGTTGGGGAAAAGTACTCATAGCCACTGAGGAGCCTCCACTCGGGATGGGAAAGAAGTCAGGTAGATTTGCCTGTAAACGCGAACTGAGTCTAATTTGCACTTTCTGAAATGATACGCGAATCAAATTCCCAAACCTGCACGTCTCCGAATTTTGCAATGCAATTTATCCTGTCTAGCAGTGTGTACAAAAACACACATGTCAAGGGAGAGCATGCATATGAAAACATGCAATGTTGCATTATGTTAAAGAAAAAATAAATAGAAGGGGAAATATGGCTTTTAATATGCACATACAGTGGTACCTCAGGTTAAGTACTTAATTTGTTCCGGAGGTCCGTACTTAACCTGAAACTGTTCTTAACCTGAAGCACCACTTTAGCTAATGGGGCCTCCTGCTGCTGCCACGCTGCCGGAGCACGATTTCTGTTCTCATCCTGAAGCAAAGTTCTTAACCTGAAGCACTATTTCTGGGTTAGCAGAGTCTGTAACCTGAAGCGTATGTAACCCGAGGTACCACTGTATTAGGGAAACCTGCACACAAAAATGTGTGTTATTAGGAGAGTCAAACCACTAAAATGCTGGTTTTTTTAAAAAAAGAATTGCAAACAGATGGGAAAAATGAGAAAAACCGAAATTGACAATTTTGCCCACCTGCCAGGTCCTCACTGTGCCCTCAAAGGCAGCAGTTAGACGCTACAGCTGCACACACTACCAAGAGTTAAACCCCAGCTGGGCCAAGTGCTGGCAGGCCCCACCAACGCCGTTCCCATTTGGGGCTTTGTAGGAATTAAACTCGGGAACTGTGCAAAATTCAAAGCTTCTCAGCACACCCAAAGCACCCTGCCTCTGGCCTAACACCACCTGGTCAGCTCACTGGGATTAGCAGAAAGCTAATGGGTATGTGTGTCAGGCGGGTGGGGAGATAAAAAGAGAGCAAATCGGCGAGTGGCGTGTGGCACGGAGGGCCCAGGAGGAGGAAGGGCCGACGGGTGGAGTCCTCCTGCTGAAGAAATGCTGCCAAACCCCAGCTCAATGTGGAAATCCAGATTCACCCCTGCATTTATCCTCCTTAAGATAACAGCCCGCTTAGTCCAGCTTCCTGATCTCACAGTGGCCAACCAGATGCCCAAGTCGGAAGCCTAAAGGAAGGAACGGAGCGCAACAGCCCTCTCTCCTCCTGTGGCTCACAGCAACTGGTATTCAGAAGCATTTACTGCCCCCAAGTGTGGAGACCCAACATAACCATCATGGCTGGTTGCCGCCGATAGCTTTATTCACTATGAATTTGTCCGATTTCTCTTTGAAAGTCATCTGAGTTGGCAGCCATCGCTGCCTCCCGTGGAAGCGAGTTCCCCAGTTTAACTCTGCAGTACAGAAAGGGACACGGGTGGCGCTGTAGGTTAAACCACAGAGCCTAGGACTTGCCGATCAGAAGGTCGGCGGTTCGAATCCCCGCGACGGGGTGAGCTCCCGTTGCTCGGTCCCTGCTCCTGCCCACCTAGCAGTTCGAAAGCATGTCAAAGTGCAAGTAGATAAATAGGTACCGCTTCAGCGGGAAGGGAAATGCCGTTTCCGTGCGCTGCTCTGGTTCGCCAGAAGCGGCTCAGTCCTGCTGGCCACATGACCTGGAAGCTGTACGCCGGCTCCCTCGGCCAATAAAGCGAGATGAGCGCCGCAACCCCAGAGTTGGTAACGACTGGACCTAATGGTCAGGGGTCCTTTACCTTTACAGAAAGGATGACTTCCTCCTTCCTAGGGATGTTGGGGAAATTTAGACGAAAACAGAAACGGGAGTGGAAATTCTCTGATTCGCCCCCACGTCCCAAACAGAAACCAATCCAGTCTGCAAACAATATGCTGTCATGTCCCCGTTTGCAGTGATGTGAATGGGGTGGAATACTCTGATGACAATGTTCAGCACGTAATTGTGTGAATTACCTAAATTACATGATTTTGCAACAGTGAGACACGTTAATGCAGTTTTTGGGCAGAAGGTGAACGGCTGCAGAAATGCAACGAATATGGAAACCGATGCCTTTTGTCCTCCTTGCTACATCCTCCCCTCCCCCCAGCCCCAACCGCAAAACAACCTCAACTACAACTTCTAAACTGAGACAACATGTGGAGGTTATCTGAATAAATCCTTCGCAATGGGCTGTGGGCATTTCTGTGAAAATAACAGGGTGAGTCAAAGGACCTGTCCAGACATTCAATGGCAGCAGAAAGTTCTGCCAAGAGACAGACTTGAGACAGCCTTCCTTCTGCCTTCACAACGCAGCACCTTAAAGATATTTTTGACAGCAACTCCCATCAGCACTGCTGTATTCTGTTGGGGATTATGGGAGTTGTAATCCAAAATATCTGAAGGGTACCAGGTTGGGGAAGGGTGGTGAAAGACATCTTATTACGTTTAAAAATAAAATACTGTGGTTATCTGAACAGGCACCACCAGGTTTCTATGCTCAGGCCACTGAGGATAAATGGGAGCCACTGGCGATAACCCAGGGGGCGCTGCCGAGATCCTGAGTTGTTACCTTTATAAACTAGGATCAAACCAGGGGCACCCTGATGCTTGGAGGGTCATCAATCATGCTTGCTAGTCCTGTCTTGGGGCATGCAACCTGACGAGAAGGATCCTGGAGGTGTAGTCTTCTGGGCTCTGAAAGCAGGGAGATTTAAGACTTCACTTAGAGCAGGACTTCCATTGTGACTTCAAGGTTTTATTTTAGGCAGGCTCATTTGAAAAAGGAAGATGGGGTCAGCTGTTCCAGGAGATGGCATTCTCAGGAGGAGGAGGAGGAGGAAAACTTGGGCCCGGCTCTATAGAATACAGGGCTGAATCCAGCCAGCGTTTTTCGATTCTCAGACATGCCGCTCCCCTCTCCTCGCTACCTGCTTGTCCTTGTTGTCCTGAGGGATTAAGCGAAGATAATCCCCGCCAGACACTAAAGCCCAGCAGGGAGGATGGGCGCTCTGCTCTGCCTTTTGGCGGCAGGAGATACCTGGCAGCTGACCTGCCCTCGTTTCTTTGCTGAGACACTTCCGGCATTCAGCGGTCCTGGGTGCGAGCTGGGACACCAGGGGACACCCATAACCGTCTGCATGTGCACAGCAAATGTGCACAATCCTGGTCCCCATAGGACACCTTTGTGATTTATGTGCCTGTACTAGATTCAAGGGACACAGGTGGCGCTGTGGGTTAAACCACAGAGCCTAGGGCTTGCCGATCAGAAGGTCAGCGGTTCGAATCCTCGTGACGGGGTGAGCTCCCATTGCTCGGTCCCTGCTCCTGCCAACCTAGCAGTTCCAAAGCATGTCAAAGTGCAAGTAGATAAATAGGTACCGCTCCAGCGGGAAGGTAAACGGCGTTTCCGTGCGCTGCTCTAGTTCGGCAGAAGCGGCTTTGTCATGCTGGCCTCAAGACCCGGAAGCTGTATGCCAGCTCCCTTGGCCAATAAAGCGAGATGAGCGCCGCAACCCCAGAGTCGCCCATGGCTGGACCTTACGGTCAGGGGTCCCTTTACCTTTACAAGATTCAAGGGTCATCTTGTTTTGACAATCTTTTGTAAGCCGCTTAGAAGAGCAGGGTGTAAGTATTCTAAAGAAATATAAATAAGCCTCCTCTTTGGGAGGGAGGGCACCAGGGCATGAGAGAGGTTATCATAAGAAGAGACTGCTGGATCAGGCCACTGGAGCACCTAGCCCACTGTCATGGGTTATGCTCCTGAATGCCAGCCGCAGGGTGCCACAGGAGGGGAGAGGGCTCTTGCCTGTGGGTTTCCCACTGACATCTGGGTGGCCGGACTAGATGGGCCACTGGTCTGATCCAGCAGCAGCTTCTTATGTCATGCTTCAACAATGCCATTTCGCCAGCCCTTGAATGCAAGTCCAAGCCACCCACCAAGTGACCTTGAGGGGCATTTAATTGGATGCATCTCCAGGCTAAGGTTTTATACCATTTAATGGACCGAGATCACCAGCACGGCAATATGAAACCTTTCAAAGCATGCAACATCGATCATGACAAGAGAGAACAAGAGACATAATTTTTTTAATCAGCTCGCGTTTAAAGAAGCGGGAAACAAGCTTGAATCACACACAGAACTCCCAGAGCTTAAAACGTTCAGAATCAACCACAGCGAGTAAGGGAAGGGCGCAACTGGCCGTGGCCTTTCAAGGGGGGTGGGGGAAAGCGAGACGGTGGTTAACCCAGGCACTTAATTTCTGGCCTGGAGGTGTATCTGCTGATGCTTTCGCTTTGCTTCCCTTCTCTGAACATCGAAGCCCGAGGAGGTAAAAAGCCCCGTGTGACGCAAGAACTTGAGACCGACGATTTAACGAGCCGGTTAGTCCAATTTGAAGAAGAGCTGCTGCCTCGCTGGCCTTCGGCGTCTGGTTTGCAGGGCGACCAAGAAGCTGAGACTCTCATCTTGACATAGGGGTTTTTGTGGAGGTGGCCCAGTAGCCATTGCAAACATAACACAGTCTGGGGGGCAATGGCAACAGAGTTAACCAGCAACGCCCAGAGAGTCCTAGGGTGGGCCAAGGGTGATCAAAGCAACTTCTGATCTCATTTTGTTTAATTCACGAAAGGTGGATCCAGCAAAAAAGAAACGTACAGCTCTCTTCTCGACCTGTGATGCTCGCCGACCTTTCCTGGTGGCGGAAACGTGAAGCTGGATTGCTGGCCCGTCTTTTCGCGAGATGCGTTTGGGAAGGACGTGCCGCTGCATCTTCCGCTGCGTCCAAGCAGCACCCCCCCTAGCCCCGGGGCACTTGATGTCATGCCCAGGCTGGGAGAGCACTGGACTGGAAAGGCAAGAGAAGAGACTGGCTATAAATAGGAGTTTGGGGGGCAGAGGGGGAAGAAAGGGATGAGGCAAAGCTCTATAAATAGAAAGGAAGAGGCCTGGGCTGGCAAAGGACTGTGTGCCATGGTCAGGAGGGGAAGGAAGAGGGGCTCTTGGGGTCCCAACCAAAGGGGAATACGCAATGGGACAAAAGGTGGAGCCGTGGGTCAAGGGGCGGTGGAGGGAACGGAGGAAAGCACTGCGGAGAAAGCCACTGTCCAAAAGGTATCCAAGCTCAGAGTTCTGGTTTGGGCCACAAGTCCGTTATGGTTGAGGTGCAGGGAATGACTGTTGTTCTGACGATGGCACACCCAGAAGAAAGTGCCAAGCTCGCTGCCAGACACTACTCCACGTGCATCGTGGGAACTGTAGTATTTACAGCAACGGAACGGGAAAAGGCAAGCACCCACCCGCACCACTTAGCCTGCCCGAGCTGAGAAGAAGGGCAGCCCACGGATGAAGCTGTCCAGCTTGCTCCGAAAGAGCTCGCTCTGGATGTTCTCGTTCAAGCTGCACAGAGGGTTTTTGACCACATACTCCACGTAGATCTAGGGAGGAGAGGGAAGAAGCTGGTTGAAAGGAGAATCACGAGGTCAGTGAGATGAGAATACCCCTCCTCCCCTCTGGACCCCAACTGAAACAGCTTCAGGGGAAATGAAAAACAAACATTGGGAGACCTGCCGCTCCAAAAGAGATTTCTATTTTGACTAACCCCAGTGACTGATGTTTCGTTCTTACTTTGGGATCATTCACACTTCTCTCAGGACAGCAGCAGATACCCTAAGAGTACCACTCTCCCTGCTGCCAACACAGAAGTGGGAAATAAAGGACTCCCGTCTGTTTTGGCATGTTGGCAACCACTGAGTCAAAGCAACTGCTGGAGTGAAGTGCAGCTGGACAAGGAAGGGGGCAAATGCACTGGAGGAGATGAATGAAAGGCCCAGAGGAAGCAGGAGTCTGGGCTCCTTTCTGAAAGGCTGCACCCCTAAACCCTAATCTGGTGGTCTCTCAAAATCAGGTAACTGCTGTTTAACAAAAAATATACAGAGCTTTGGCCTGACCAGTTGATCTATTTCACCTGCTGCTACCTCTCTCTCTCTCTCTCATTTTTTACTCAATTTACCCATAAAATATAAAAAGTACACCAACAGAAAAAATTCAGTACTGGGGAAAAATAACAAAATTTAAATACTGCATTCATAATCACTATACAGTCACATCTTGGAAGTCAAACAGAATCCGTTCCAGAAGTCCGTTCGAATTCCAAAATGTTCAGAAACCAAAGCGCGGCTTCTGATTGGCTGCAGGAAGCTCCTGCAGCCAATCGGAAGCTGCGGAAGCCCGTCGGGAATTCGGCTTGCAAAAGAACATTCAAAAACCGGAACACTCACTTCCGGGTTTTGATTGTTTGGGAGCCAAGGTGTTTGAGATCCAAGGTATGACTGTACATAAACCACTCCCTGCCCCCCCCCCCCGCCATTCTGATAACATGCCCATAGTTAACAGAAATTACCCATGGTTAACTTCTAGTGCTATTAACCAAAGGCCTGAAAACATAACAAAACCTTAGCTCACCCTTCCCCAGCCTGGCGCCCTCCAGGCAGTTTGAACTGGGGGGTGGGAGTTGCAGCCCCAAATATCAGGAAGGCAACAGGCTGGTGGGGGCCAAATCAGACCCTCTTTAGAAACCAGAGGCATATCCCTCTCCCCGCTAATATCTCCACCGTACACAATAATCAGCTTTCCCAGCCTGGGTCCTCAGACATTCTTGGACTAGAAGTCCCATCATACCTGGCCCTGCTTCAGGTATGATGGGAGTTGTAGTCCAACAGCATCTAGAGACCCACGGTTGAGGACGGCTGCTGTAGGACACACCCTCCCGGTGGCCTCCAGCTGTTGCTGGACTCCCAGCCTCCATCAACCCCAACCAGCGCAACCGAGGGTCAGTGAAAGTGATGGTGGGCATTGCAGGACAACGTCTGGAAGGCGCCAGATTGGAGGCGGCTGGGGGAATAACCCCTCTAGGACCTGCGCTTGCTACGGCCTCGGTTCAGTATACCTGAAGGAGTGTCTCCACCTCCATCGTCCAGCCCGGACACTTAGGTCCAGCACCAAGGACCTTCTGGCGATTCCCTCGCTGCGAGAAGCCAAGTTACAGGGAACCAGGCAGGGGGCCTTCTTGGTAGTGGCGCCCGCCCTGTGGAACGCCCTCCCACCAGATGTCAAAGAGAAAAATAACTACCAAACTTTTAGAAGACATCTAAAGGCAGCCCTGTTTAGGGAAGCTTTTAATGTTTAATAGGTTATTGTATTTTAGTGTTTTGTCGCCCAGAGTGGCTGGGGGGACCCAGCCAGATGGGTGGGGTATAAATAATAAATTATTATTATGCCTTTGCTTATGCGAACATAGCTTTGGTGTTTACGCAGAACCATTTAGCAAATGAGCGGCGGTGGCAGCGGGTGCCATGTGAATACTCCTCTTCCTTCACTGCAGAGTCGTTTGGAGGGTATCTGTACACAGGAGAGCCATCCTAGGGATTATCATGGGATGGGGAGCAGGGGAGGAGGTGGCACCCCCCCCCCAATTCCGACTCACATAGCTGTAGATCTGATGCAGGATATCTCGGATGTTGCCCACCCCTAAGTCTGTGTTCATCACCACCTTGAGTCCCGTGGGCGTCTCATAGTAGTGAAGCTTGTACTTGCTGGTCTGGAAGGCGAGGAAGCCGTCTTTCCTGGGGTGCAAGGAATTAAGGAGAACTGGAGGAAGGAGACGCCAGGCAAAGGCAGCAGGCTAAGCCCCCTCCCTCCCAAACAAGTTTTACTCCTTAAGGACCGTATTTTTCGCTCTATAGGACGCACCGGACCATAGGAGGGGGAGAACGGGGGGGGGGGGACATTTTTTTTCTTGTTCTCCCCCTCTAAAACAAGGTGCGTTCAAGGTGCGTTCACCCGAAGCCTCTGGAGCTCAGCTGGAGCTCCCGCTGGGCTCCGGAGGCTTTGGGTTCCTTTCGACCTGCTCTTTGGGGCTGGCGGGGGGGGGGGGGAAGCACTGCTTTCCCCCACCGCCAGCCTCCAAACCAGGTCGGGGAGCAGCGCAGAGGCGGCGCGCCACCTTCCCGCTGCCCTCTGAGCTTGTGGGGCTGGTGGTGGGGGGAAGCATTGCAGCCTTCCCCCCACCTTCATACAGCCTTCGTAGCCTCTGCAGCGTAGCGGGGTGAAGGCTTTGCGCAGCCATCCGCAAGCTAGAACAGTGAGACGGAGTGCTCCGCACCATTCTGTCTGCAGGGACAGCCTTTGTAGCCTCCGCAGGGCAGCGGGATGAAGGCACCCCGCTGCCCTCCGGAGGCTTTGCGCAGCTAACCCCAAGCTAGAACAGCGAGACGGAGCGCTGCGCAGCTTTGGACTTAGCCACGCAGCCTGCATTCGCTCTATAGGATGCACACACATTTCCCCTTAGTTTTTGGAGGGGGGAAAGTGCGTCCTATAGAGCGAAAAATATGGTAGATAATGCTAGTTCCCCCACTCCACGTGAATGAAAAAGGATTCAGTCAGGCTCCCTCTGTCAAAAAACCGCAAGAGTGATACTTTTGAGGCTGCTGTTTAAGCAGAAAGGATACATGTCCACAGGGCTCATCTTGCTAACGAAGGAGCGGATGGAGAAGAGCATGCCATACATCAGCTTGAACTCCTGCAGGGAGGGAGGGAGAGAGAGAGAAAGAAAATGAATGTGTTCACAGGGAGAATGGGGTGAGATTCCATGGCAAGGATGAAGAACTCCGTCATGCTCATTTGCTCTGCTCTGGCGCCACCCTGTGGCTAACCGTACAAGGACATCCATGGCACAGAAACCACAGACAAAGCCAACGGGACCCTTAAGAGATACAGTGGTGCCTCGCAAGACGAAATTAATTCGTTCTGCGAGTTTTGTCGTCTTGCGGTTTTTTTCGTCTTGCGAAGCACGGTGTCGGGAAAGTTTTGGAAAAGCTTCAAAAATCACCAAAGTCTTTAAAAACCTCAAAAAAGGCTACCACACCGCGTTCTATGAGTTGCTCCTCGAAGTCAAGTCGCAACTGTATTAACGGTGTTAAGAAAAAGGAAACAAACTTGCAAGACGTTTCCATCTTGCGAAGCAAGCCCATAGGGAAAATCGTCTTGCGAAGCAGCTCAAAAAACAAAAAACCCTTTCGTCTAGCGAGTTTTTTGTCTTGCGAGGCATTCGTCTTGCGAGGCACCACTGTAATCAATGCAACTGATAGACATTAGGGTACGATATGTTACAGCAACAGTAGTGCCTAGGAAAGTTAACCCATAACATGTGCAAAGCAGACTTGCATCATAGCCAAAACTAACTCACTAAAAAACCCCAAAATACAAAATATTCCTTCTGAAGCTGAATCTAGGAATATACAGTGGTACCTCGGGTTAAGTACTTAATTCGTTCCCGAGGTCCGTACTTAATCTGAAACTGTTCTTAACCTGAAGCACCACTTTAGCTAATGGGGCCTCCTGCTGCTGCCGCGCCGCCGGAGCACGATTTCTGTTCTCATCCTGAAGCAAAGTTCTTAACCTGAAGCACTATTTCTGGGTTAGCGGAGTCTGTAACCTGAAGCGTATGTAACCCGAGGTACCACTGTACTGTAGAGATGATTGCTTCACAAAGACCAACTTTACTAGGGGGAATTTCTAATGGTTGGTTACTGAATGTAATCCTCTGGCCTCTTGAGCGCCTCTTCAAGAAACAGAACGTCTTATCTGATGTGAATCACCCAAAGTCACATAACCAGCAGAACTTCCCCATATGGAGCTTGCTGTTCCCCTGGAAGCTTCAACACCGGAATCCCCCAAATTAGAAAGTGGCAGCTGCTAAAGGCTGCTAAACTCATAGTATCATTCAAGCTAGGAAGCTTTTGAACTTTTCTTTTTACTCACACCCTTCCCTCTCCCTGCCCCATGCACAGCAGGTGGTGCTGTGGGTTAAACCACAGAGCCTAGGACTTGCCGATCAGAAGGTCGGCGGTTCAAATCTCCGCGACGGGGCGAGCTCCCGTTGCTCGTTCCCTCCTCCTGCCAACCTAGCAGTTTGAAAGCACGCCAGTGCAAGTAGATAAATAGGTACCACTCCAGCGGGAAGGTAAACAGCGTTTCCGTGCGCTGCTCTGGTTCGCCAGAAGCGGCTTAGTCATGCTGGCCACATGACCCGGAAGCTGTACGCCAGCTCCCTCGGCCAATAAAGCGAGATGAGTGCCCATAGTCGGTCACGACTGGACCTAATGGTCAGGGGCCCCTTTACCTTTACCTTAGAAGTGTGATGTTGCTGAACAATCCCCTTCCATGGAAGAATTACACTTTACACTTCAGGGTCCCTGCCACGCTCACAGTGCTAAATGTGTCTTAGAACAGGCTTGCAATGTTGCATAAAAGGAAAACATCCTCACATTTCCCCCTTCTCCTCTGCTGAATGTGTATTGTCATTCTGTGGCACAAGAATGATTCCCCTTTGCTGGCTTACCTGGGGCAGAAGTTCCTCCAAGGCAAAACAGCGCCTACCCACAGCGCTCTGCTCTCCTCCAAATAAGGAAGAGGGCACTGGAACACTATTTCAACTGTGTGTCCTGATCAGGGGCAAAGCACATGGGCCTAGGAATGGCCTCGGACTTGACTGAGCTGCATGGATCCAGGATATAAGGCAGCTTTCTATTCTTTTTCCAGCTAGGGGAGAGATCGCTGCAGTCATACCTTGGATCTCAAATGCCTTGGCTCCCGAACAAATCGGCTCCCAAACAATCAAAACCCAAAGTGAGTGTTCCGGTTTTCGAATTATTTTTGAAAGCCGAACGTCCGGAGCGGACTGGAGCTTCCTGCAGCCAATCAGAAGCCACGCTTTGGTTTCTGAACGTTTTGGAAGTCAAACCAAGTTCCGGAATGGATTCCGTTCGACTTCCAAGATACGACTGTACTTACTCCTGCTTTCGCTCTTCAATGGCAGGAGGAAGGCAGCCAGCGCAAAGCTGTTCCTATCCCTGGTTTGAAGAAGCACTGGGAAGCTAAAGTGGGTTTGCTGGTGGTGGTTTTAAATGGGCAGAAAAGGTAGTCAGGATATCACTGCACAGCTGCTGATTAATCTTTCACTTAGTTTAAGCATCACACTTTTAAAAAAATTACTTGCCAGCTTAGTTGTGCCCACTTGGAACAGAGCCATCATTTCAAGGCTCTGCACCACGCAAGATTAACCGAGGTAGAAACTAAGTAACTTGCAGAACACTGCAGTTTGGTTTCCCTCACCTCTGAACAGGCTCCCCCCCCACGCCCAAATCTAGAGTGGGTGGGCAGAGATTAATAATAATAATATTAATAATTATTATTATTTATTATTTATACCCCGCCCATCTGGCTGAGTTTCCCCAGCCACTCTGGGCGGCTCCCAATCAAGCGTTTAAAACAATACAGCATTAAATATTAAAAAATTCCCTGAACAGGGCTGCCTTCAGATGTCTTTTAGAAAGAAGATAGCTGCTTATTTCCTTCACATCTGAAGGGAGGGCGTTTCACAGGGCGGGCGCCACTCCAGAGAAGGCCCTCTGTCTGGTTCCCTGTAACCTCACTTCTCGCAATGAGGGAACCGCCAGAAGGCCCTCGGCGCTGGATCTCGGTGTCCAGGCTGAACGATGGGGGTGGAGACGCTCCTTCAGGCATACAGGACCGAGGCCGTTTAGGGCTTTAAAGATCCCAGTAAGAGACTGGTGCACTGCATAGTTAAACTATGGAACTCGCTCCCACAGGAGGCAGTGATGGCCACCAACCAACAGATGGTTTAAAAAGAGGATTAGACAAACTCTTGGAGGAGAAGGGCTATCAACTGACTCTAGCCATGATGCCTATTGTCTGCCTCCATGGTCAGAGGCAGCAATGCTTCTGAATACCATTTGCTGGAAGCAGCAGGAGGGGAGAGGGATCTTGTGCTTGAATCCTGTTTGTGAGTTTCCCACTGAAACATCTGATTGGCCATTGTGAGAACAGGATAGGTCACTGGCCTGATCCAGCAGGGCTCTTCCTATAGTTATAAGTAAAAAATTGCTCCCTTTCCCTTATGGGGTATTACGGAGCCCATATAGAGTCCTTAAGTGAGTTCCCTATCGGTAGGAGAAAAAAACAGAGGCCAACCAGAGTATATTGAGAAGCAAAGCGGCTAGTAAGCCTGATCTTTATTCAAGGAACTGTTGCAACAGGGTCCCCACTCACCACATGCAGGAGGGAGGAGAACCCTGAACAATGGTGTGCAAGCCCTTATATAGACTATTGAAATTGCCCACCCTGTAGCCCAAGACCACCCAAAACATCATGCATACATCACAGGAGGAGGCGGTCTACAGCAGAAATCCTGCCTGCCAGGATACCTGATAATGGTCATTGACTGCAGTGGAAGACTGGTTATTCTTTTGTAATGGTTAATACTTTAGTTCCTGAATCCAGGTCGCTGGATCACCCTATTCATACACCTATTCAAAGTCAGGATTTGCAAGCAAAAAGACTTTCCCCATTTGCCTCCCTTACTGCAGAGGAATATTTGAGGCCACTGGGAGAGTCAAAATGGCTTCAGGATTGCTCTCTGATACTATTTCAGACATATCGTATATTTAGATATGTGTGCATTTATGAATATTTACTCCATATTTGAGACCTTAAAATTCTTATAACACTATGTCCTTAGCAGGCTTAAGCCTTGGCATCCATATCTCAAGCCTAAAGTCTCACCTCGTCTTTAGAGATGCCAGCTTGCTTCTTCCGGTTCCACTCACTATAGTGCAGGCAGATTCCATTGCGGTCAAATATGTACAAATTATGCACCGTCATCTGCAAGGAAAGCGGGGAATCCATCATGCACACCTGGCATGGATACAGAGATCCCACCCATCACCAGGTCCAATTGCTTGTGGAGGCATTTAGTGGGGTCAGGAAAGGTGTGTGTCCCCACAAGGCATCCCCCCCACCCATGACCTCCTTTTGGGGCACCAAAAAGAGAGACGTGGCTCTTGGCAGGAGTGGTGCCAGCAATGTTGGCTTCCCAGAAAATTTCCTAGGCAATTTAGGGTTAGTTGTACAGGCTAATACGTGTGTCTAGAAAAAACTGTTTGCCCCAGAAAATTTTCTGATGCCCTGGAGAGTGATCTGTGAATGTTTATTTTTCTTGTATTTAGTAAACATTTGAATCGGCCAAGGCTTACCTAATACAGTGGTGCCCCGCAAGACGAAAAACCCGCTAGACGAAAGGGTTTTCCGTTTTTGAGTTGCTTCGCAAGACGATTTTCCCTATGGGCTTGCTTCGCAAGACGGAATCGTCTTGCGAGCCTTGCGATTTTTTTCGCTCCCCCCCCTTTTTCTAAGCCGCTAATAGCCTTTTAGCCGCTAAGCCGCTAATAGCGCTAATCTGCTAAGCGGGTTGCTTCGCAAGATGAAAAAACCGCTAGACGAAGAGACTCGCGGAACGGATTATTTTCGTCTTGCGAGGCACCACTGTATTTACTTGCAATTGGCACCCATTCACCATTACTAACAAACCTATGAAAACAATTGGGGGGGGGGTACAAGGCAGTGTGTGTGTGGGGGGGGATCCAGCCCACATCTTTGGGTTGCTGCCTGGGCAGAGGTAGGTTGAAAGTCCCCTCCACCTCCACTGCCCTGGGTGAAGCTGGGCTCGCTGGCATGAGCCAGAGTGTTTTCATGTTTGATGGAAGAAGCACATAAACTGCTTTCAGAAAGCATTAATTTTAATTTTCAACCTTCTGAAAATGTTAGGCAATGCTAAATAACAATAACAATGTAAGTGTTTGGCAATCATTTTGAATGATTTCTATGCAATATTACACACTTTTTACTTACCCAGCAAAACTAAATTGTGTCACTTTAACCAAAATCTCTTTTGGATTCCCAAGTCATGTTACATCTGTTTAGCACCCCTCACTTTTGGAATTCGAAAGTGGGGAAGTTAAACGCGCCCTGCTCCCCTCACCGCTCACTGTGGGGACGGAGAGGGGGTGGGTGGGCAGCGGGGACATTGCCGGGGTCAGCCTCCGATTCCCATCAGGAAGGATGGTCGCCGTTTTGGCCCCTCAGCGGGCTCCCCGTATTGAAGACCCTCCGGGGCCTACAGCCCCCGCCCCCATCCCTCAATACCGGAGTCTCACCTTCGTCTCTATGGCAACCCCCTCCCTGCCCGGCAGCTTCCGAATCCTCTTATACTTCCGGGAGGAGAGAGCGCGAGAGAGCGCGGTAGGGCATGCGCGCGCGCTGATTGGTCCACCGCTCGGCGCGTGCTCTTGTCACCGCGCTTCCGCCCGCCCGCGTCTCGTTCGGCGGCTCGCGCACGCGCGCTTTTCTCTTTCCCCGCCCCCCGCCCGGCGCGCTCTTGCCCTCAAGCAAAATGGCGGCGGCGGCCTCCCCGCCCTCCCTGCCAAGGTGGTTGCCAGGAGTTGCGTTGGCCTAAGCCAAATGAAAACCAAGCGTTGGTTGGTTTGGGTTTTGTATTTTTTTGTGTGTGCTATTTTTGAGGGCGGGCGGCGCGGCCTAGAGGTGGGCGAGCGCGGGACGGAAGGGGCGCGAGGGCGTTTAAAAAGGCGGGAAAGAACCGGGTCCGCGGGGGTGTGTGTGTGTGAGAAAGAGAGAGAGAATTAGGATTTACCTCAACGTTTTTTGGGGGAGGGGAGCGCAGTGTGGGCGGGGCCTGTGGCAGGTGCGAGGCGGGGGGGCAGGTGTGGGCGGGGCCAGAGCATTGTGGGTGGAGCTCCAGGGGGATTTGGGGGTGGGAATTTTAGGAGGGGGCCTGCCATTAAAACTGAGGTGGGGGCGCTTAAAGGGGAAGAGAGTGTGTGATGTGGGGGGAGGCATGCTTGGGGTTGTTTTCAGTTTTCAGAAAGTGAGTGGGGAGCTTTAAGGGGCAAGAAGAGGGATCCCTCTAGGGCAGGAGTGGGGGGCTGGTGGAGCAGGACCCTCCAGATGTTGCTGGACTACAGATCCCATTGCCCCTGGGCACTGGCTGTGGCTGATGGGACTTATAGTCCAGCAGCCTGGGTGGGGGGAGAGACCCACCCAGGTTCCCTGGATCCATAGAGCTTAAACCAAGTAGGAGTTGAACTCTTGCCATGTGCCCACCAGGTAAAAGGTAAAGGTACCCCTGCCCATACGGGCCAGTCTTGACAGACTCTAGGGTTGTGCTCCCATCTCACTCAAGAGGCCGGGGGCCAGCGCTGTCCGGAGACACTTCCGGGTCACGTGGCCAGCGTGACGAAGCTGCTCTGGCGAGCCAGCACCAGCGCAGCACACGGAAACGCCGTTTACCTTCCCGCCAGTAAGCGGTCCCTATTTATCTACTTGCACCCAGGGGTGCTTTCGAACTGCTAGGTTGGCAGGCGCTGGGACCGAGCAACGGGAGCGCACCCCGCCGCGGGGATTCGAACCGCCGACCTTTCGATCGGCAAGCCCTAGGCGCTGAGGCATTTACCCACAGCGCCACCCGCGTCCCTGTGCCCACCAGGAAATGGGGACTAACGCCACCATACAGGGCAAAGGCTAGCAGTGGCGCAGGGCAGGGCTTTTCTTCAGCTGGGATCCGACTCCTGATGTCACCTGTGTTCTTCCCGTTGTCCTTCTGTAAGCTCATTCTATGCCCCTAACGGCATGTTTTCTCTTCAGGGCATCAACTGAGAGCACCACCTGCCCAGTCCTGTTCCTGCAGCCCCAGGCGAGGCCTCTCCTTCCAGCATCTCCTTGCCGGCACTCTGGATGGTCCAGCATGTCTGAAAGCACCTTCCATCTCTCGGAGTCCTGTTGTCACGGGACACTCCGCATTATGACAAAGACTCTGGGCTTCTGAGCACAGAACTCCTGCAGCCTGCCCGGCTTGGGCAAAGGCTTTGGAACCACCACCTCCAACTGTACCCATGGCCGACAAGAGTGCCTGCAGGACTTTGAGCTCCTCCATCCACAGCGAGGATCTTCTGAGCGACATGGAGCTGCTGCCACCCTCGGCTCCTGCCACCCCAGGGCAAAAGGTCCCTTCCTCTCAGGCGGGCACCCCCTATACCTCCCAGGTGACGGCGCAGCTCTATGCCTCGCTGCACCAGAGCCGGCAGGCAGAGGCTCAGGCCCGCTCCCACCTGGAGAATCAGCACAGCTTGGGCCTCTCCAGGGAAGCGGAGGCCCCGGAAGTAGATCTGGACACTCTGGCGGAGGAGCTCAGCCACCGACTCTCGACCAGCGTGGAGGCCAGCACCTACAGGAAGGTGAGGAGGAGAGGTCATGTGGCTGGGGAGAGGCTGGAGACGCAGGATAAAATACCCAGGCCTCTTTCATTCTCTCCTGCAGGGACCTGCCGTCGAGTCCCGCCACATCTCTGAGATGGAGAACGTGCGCTGCCATCTGCAAGGCATGCTCCGTGGGTCCAGGGATGCTGCTCATGGTGAGAGTACCAAAATTTTTGTTGTCGTTTAGTCATGTCCGACTCTTTGTGACCCCATGGACCAGAGCACGCCAGGCCCTCCTGTCTTCCACTGCCTCCCGCAGTTTGGTCAAACTCATGCTGGTAGCTTTGAGAACACTGTCCCACCATCTCGTCCTCTGCCGTCCCCTTCTCCTTGGGCCCTCCATCTTTCCCAACATCAGGGTCTTTTCCAGGGAGTCTTCTCTTCTCACGAGGTGAGAAGTATTGGAGTCTCAGCTTCAGGATCTGTCCTTCCAGTGAGCACTCAGGGCTGATTTCCTTAAGAATGGATAGGTTTGATCTTCTTGCAGTCCATGGGACTCTCAAGAGTCTCCTCCAGCACCAGAATTCAAAAGCATCCATTCTTCGGCGATCAGCCTTCTTTATGGTCCAGCTCTCACTTCCATACATCACTACTGGGAAAACCATAGCTTTAACTATACAGCCCTTTGTTGGCAAGGTGATGTCTCTGCTTTTTAAGATGCTGTCTAGGTTTGTCATTGCTTTTCTCCCAAGAAGCAGGCGTCTTTTAATTTCGTGGCTGCTGTCACCATCTGCAGTGATCATGGAGCCCAAGAAAGTAAAATCTCTCACTGCCTCCATTTCTTCCCCTTCTATTTGCCAGGAGGTGATGGGCCCAGTGGCCATGATCTTGGTTTTTTTGATGTTGAGCTTCAGACTATATTTTGTGCTCTCCTCTTTCACCCTCATTAAAAAGTTATTTAATTCCTCCTCACTTTCTGCCATCAAGGTTGTGTCATCTGCATATCTGAGGTTGTTGATATTTCTTCCGGCGATCTTAATTCCGGCTAGGGATTCATCCAGCCCAGCCTTTCGCATGATGAATTCTGCATATAAGTTAAATAAGCAGGGAGACAATATACAGCCTTGTCGTACTCCTTTCCCAATTTTGAACCAATCAGTTGTTCCATATCCAGTTCTAACTGTAGCTTCTTGTCCCACATAGAGATTTCTCAGGAGACAGATGAGGTGATCAGGCACCCCCATTTCTTTAAGAACTTGCCATAGTTCAAGCCCCTTCGCCACGGCAAGGCAGTGATCCATGAAGGGGGTACCAAAAATAGGATTAAAAAAAAGCTTTTTGGATTTGATAGAGTTTGGATTTGATATCCCGCCTTTCACTCCCCTTCAGGAGTCTCAAAGCGGCTAACATTCTCCTTTCCCTTCCTCCCCCACAACAAACACTCTGTGAGGTGAGTGGGGCTGAGAGACTTCAAAGAAGCGTGACTGGCCCAAGGTCACCCAGCAGCTGCACGTGGAGGAGCGGGGAATTGAACCTGGTTCACCAGATTACGAGTCCACCGCTCTTAACCACTACACCACACTGTGGGGGAACATGGTCCAACCAGACATCCCTTTGGAGTGGCTCCCCTAATCCTGGTCCTTTTTACTCACTTCCCTGCATGGCACACTTCCACTGCCACCCACCTCTTGATCTCTCATCTCACCTCTGAATCTATAGCAGGTTCTCTCTAGCCAGCCTCCCAAGCAGGAACACTGGAAGTGGCCTTATACCAAAATCGGAGCCGGTTCTCCCTTCACCCCCAAAGCTGCTTCCGACCTGCAGACAACAATTTCCCCCTCTCTGCCTGCAGGGGATGCTGTGGCACTGCGGACTTTTGAGCGGAAAGACGATGACTCCTTTGAGAGTGACAGCACGACAGCCTTGCTCAAGTAAGTTCATCTCAGGACATGAACAGACTTCCTAGGCTCTGGGCAGCGGTTGGTGTGTTTTTCTAAAAAGAAAAATAGGTCCTGCTGCGCTGCGGAAGGCACAGCCTCTCGGAGGTGCTTTAGTGCAACCCTTTGAGCGCCAAAGCACATTCCAGGAAGGTGCCTGAGGATCATAAAAGTCGTGCCAGAGCAGAGGCATTTGGGCGCGATCCTTACGATTGCCAAAGCACCTTCTGGGAGAAGCGGTGGCAGTGAGATGGTGGCAGGGAAAAAGAGGTAGCAGTATGCTATACTGATGCGTACCGACCGAAAAAAGAGCATTTGCTCTGGGTCAGTTGCTATTATAGCCTTGAGGGGTTCCTGCTACACAGCTCTTCCCAGCCAGAAGCAGCTTCATCTCAGGAGACAGATAAACAACCCCATTTAAGCTCTTGGGTGAATTTCAGTTTCTGTCGAGGAGCCTTGATGTCTCGCCACATGCTGTTTTTTTTAAATCATTGGGGGCCTTTGACAACCATGGCTTGGTTTGCATGCTACATAAACCTTGGTTCAGTCCTGAGTCTTGGTAATGTGTATGAGTTTCTGATTGGTTCTGCTGGGTTCATTCAGAGGCTCATGAATGTCATGAGAAACCATGGTTCAGTGTTGCGTGCAGATCAGAATTTGCTTCCTCACACATTTGAAGGATGAATGGGGGTGCCTTCCCTTTAGCTAGGGTGCTGTTGTTTAGCCGTGACCGACTCTTCGTGACCCCCTGGACCAGAGCACGCCAGGCACTCCCGTCTTCCACTGCCTCCTGCAGTTTAGTCAAACCCATGCTGGTAGCTTCGAGAACACTGTCCCACCATCTCGTCCTCCGCCGTCCCCTTCTCCTTGCGCCCTCCATCTTTCCCAACATCAGGGTCTTTTCCAGGGAGTCATCTCTTCTCATGAGGTGGCCAAAGTACTGGAGCCTCAGCTTCAGATTCTGTCCTTCCAGTGAGCACTCAGGGCTGATTTCCTTCAGAATGGATAGGTATGATCTTCTTGCAGTCCATGGGACTCTCAAGAGTCTCCTCCAGCACCATAATTCAAAGCTAGGGTAGATGATCTCATACAAAGCTTATCTTTGGAGTGCACGGTTCTAGAGAGCAGAGGTGGGGAACTGGATCTGGCTGGTGGGCCAGATCCCTTAACTCCACTACCCTCTGCAGGTCACCAACTTATCAATCACATGACATCACAGTGATGTGATTCCCTAACCCCTGGGCTAGCATAGAGCCTGCGCTACACTTTGAAACCCTGTGGATCAGCTTTAAAGCACCACACAGAGCTCTGTGCCAGTCCCGAATATCAGCTGTTCTTGCATAGAGCAGTGTAGGCGCTTAAGCACCAACAACCAGCTGATTGTCAGGGCTTCACAGTGCGCCATGCAGGGCTTTGCAGGTGCGCCTGATTTGCAGCGCCTGCAGCCCCCCCTTTTTGGCTCAGTCCTGCCTGTACCTGCACCTCACATTGTGAGGTGGAACAGGTGGGCAAGGCTTGGCCAAACAAAGTCCTAAAAGGTAAAGGGACCCCTGACCATGAGGTCCAGTCGTGGACGACTCTGGGGTTGTGGCGCTCATCTCGCTTTATTGGCCGAGGGAGCCGGCGTACAGCTTCCGGATCAAGTGGCCAGCATGACTAAGCCGCTTCTGGCGAACCAGAGCAGCGCACGGAAATGCCGTTTACCTTCCCGCTGGAACGGTACCTATTTATCTACTTGCACTTTGACGTGCTTTCAAACTGCTAGATTGGCAGGAGCAGGGACGGAGCAATGGGAGGTCACCCCGTTGTGGGGATTCGAACCGCCGACCTTCTGATCGGCAAGTCCTAGGCTCTGTGGTTTAACCCACAGCGCCACCCGTGTCCCTAAGGCCCAGCTAATGAGGCCTGTGGGCCAGAAGTTACCCACGATAGAGAAATGCAGAGACCCCAGGATAGGAGCAATATTGTAAAAGGAGGATCAGTAGACAGACGACAGCCCTTGGGGTGAAAGGCCAGGAAGTGCTTCAGCCAACCCTTACACGTTGAGAGAGAGCAGGCTCTAGAACTCCTGGGTCCTTGTCCTGGCATTTCCTGGCATCTTGGGGATAGAAGATGCCGGAAGCTAAAGAGTGTCAGGAGGGTGGAGGGATTGATTGTGGCTGGTTTTGAAGGAGCCTCTGTTGCCTTCATGTCTCCTTTCCATTTGTCCCCTTAGCGCCAGGCCCCTGCAGGAGGTCTCTCCTCCTGGCTCCCTAGCTGGCTTCGAGCAACTATTTCCCCGCTACACCAGTCTGCGCATGGGCCAACTCCGTGAGCATCCGCCATATGCCGACTCCCACCTGCTGAAGGATTCTTTGGACAAAGAGCAAGCCCGGCGAAAGGTGAGTGGCACCTGACAGCTGGGGAGCCTGCCTGAAGGATTCACAAAGGATTGCGGGAGAATGAGGGAACCGGTGGCTGCTAGGACTGGGTCTGCTCTGTCCTCTTTTCCCCCCAAATTGCTTTTAAAAGTCACAGGCATTATCAAAGGTCAAAGATAGATTACAGCAAGGCAATGAATTGATTTTAGAATGTATTTCAATTAATTGATTGTGATTTTATGTAAAGCGTGTTACTTTTACTATTGTTAGCCGCTCTGAGCCTGGCTTTGGCTGGGGAGGGCGGGATATAAATAAAATTTTATTATTATTAGTAGTAGTAGTAATTAATTAAATAATTAAATAATTAAACAATTATTACTATTGTTATTAAGGGACGCGGGTGGCGCTGTGGGTAAAACCTCAGTGCCTAGGACTTGCCGATCGTATGGTCGGCGGTTCGAATCCCTGCGGCGGGGTGAGCTCCCGTCTTTTGGTCCCAGCTCCTGCCCACCTAGCAGTTCGAAAGCACCCCTAAGTGCAAATAGATAAATAGGTACCGCTTTATAGCGGGAAAGTAAACGGCGTTTCTGTGTGCTGCACTGGTGCTGGCTCGCCAGAACAGCTTCGTCACGTTGGCCACGTGACCCGGAAGTGTCTCCGGACAGCGCTGGCCCCCGGCCTCTTAAGTGAGATGGGCGCACAACCCTAGAGTCGGACACGACTGGCCCGTACGGGCAGGGGTACCTTTACCTTTAATATTGTCATTATTTATACCCTGCCCATCTGACTGGGTTTCCTCAGCCACTCTGGGCGGCTCCCAACAGAATGTTAAAAACACGATAAAAACGCGATGAACAAATAAAAATTTGCCACACTGATTTTTTTACTGATAAGAAATGCATTGGAAAATGAACAGATCACAATTAGGAATGTCCTCAGTATCACCTGGATGTTCTTGCTTTCATTTTGAAAAGATTTGCAAAAAGAAATTAATTTTTTGATACTATACTACACTGAAATGTTTGTTTGATTGTCCTTGAATCTTCCTGCCACACCTGCCATCCTCTCCTGCCACACCCTCCGAGAACCATTGCCCTAAACAAAGACATCCAACTGCTTGAGGATTTCTTTGCCGGGGAAAATATTCCACGCAGGCCGGTGTCTAGTGAAAATCGCAGCCTAGTCCATTGGCCCAGCGGCCTCCCACCCCCCCCTTCTCACCTGAGCCTTTCCTAATTGCCAGGATTACTGCTTTGCATTAGGCAACCAAAGAGGCTTGAAGGATGGACCAGTATGGCTGGAGGGGGGGCTATGAAGTAAGTGTCATGTGACCTGCGACTTTAAGTAAAGCTACTCGGACTTAGCCGGTATCATGGCCCATAATGAGCTTTCTGACCTTCCATCCACGTGCCCCCCTACATTCACCTTCAACATGGGCAGAGTTCCATGGGCAGTTAGGAAGACGGGATCAGGGCTGCAAGCTGCGGTTGTTGCTGAACTGTAACCTCTTCACGAAAGAAACCAGGAGTCCTGACTTCTCTGGGGAAAGGGATCCAGTAGAGCTGCTTTTCAGCAGCCCCTTCATCTCAGTGAATCACAATGCTGGAAGGGGCAACAGCCGTATCCCTGATATGTGTCCAAACCCTGCAGAAAAGCCTCTGCTTTAAAAGCGCACCACCTTTGGGGTCCACCGGTTTCACCGTCAAATCAAGGCTGCGTTTCCTGAATTTGCAAGGAAGCGACGCCTGAGTTTGTGTGTTCGTGTCAGCCCTGATCTTCAGCCAAAGGAAAGTGGAGCTGAACTTCCGGAGATCTTCAGAGTTCTCTGTGGCACCCGTTTCTTCTCCCACCTCCAAAAAGCTTGCCAAGTAAAAATAGATTTGGTGGTGTGTTTTTTTTTTAAAAAAAACAATTTTATGCAAAATCAGCAGGAGGCCATGAGACTTTGCTTTGGTTTCCATGATTCAGGATGCAGAATGTGGCTCTGTTCTGGGGCAGAACTTGAATCTATTAAGCTTCACACAGCCTGTATAGCCCTAGACATGACTGTATACTTGTGACACCATAATAACTCATCTAGAAAATAATAGCTCCAGCTTCACTAGCATGGATATGGGCACCTGCTCTTTTCACAATAGGTGGGGAATATCTACTCTTCCCCCCCCTCTTTAAGCTGGGGTGGACAGGCTTGACAACCATATGTCAGGAGTGCTCTGATGGTGTTTCCTGCTTGGCAGGGGGTTGGACTCGATGGCCCTTGTGGTCTCTTCCAACTCTATGATTCTATGATTCTAGGCTAAAGTCTTTGGGTGTGGTCTACTTTCCCTGTTGGGTTTTGGTCTCACTAGTTTCCAGTGGCCCAGCAATTACCGTATTTTTTGCTCTATAAAACTCACTTTTCCCCTCCTAAAAAGTAAGGGGAAATGTGTGTGCGTCTTATGGAGCGAATGCAGGCTGCGCAGCTATCCCAGAAGCCAGAACAGCAAGAGGGATTGCTGCTTTCACTGCACAGCGATCCCTCTTGCTGTTCTGGCTTCTGAGATTCTGAATATTTTTTTTCTTGTTTTCCTCCTCCAAAAACTAGGTGTGTCTTGTGGTCCAGTGCGTCTTATAGAGTGAAAAATACGGTAGTTTTCAGAATACAGGAATGCCTAACACAGAATCTTTCGAAGGGTGAAATAATTCCTCACTTGTGTCAGTTGCTCTTGAGTCGGCACTCATGGTCATGAATATATGAAGTGCCTTGCTGGATTGGACCGAAGCCCACATAGTGCAGCATTCTTTGCAGATAACCTAATAAAAACCTGCTAGATCAGGCCAGCTCCCATCTAGTCCAACATCCTGTTCTCACACTGGCCGACCAGATCCCTGTGGGAAACCTGCGAGCAGGATTGGAGCGCGGCCACCCTCCCTTCCTGTGATTTCTAGCAACTGGTATTTGCTTCCTCAAATTCTGGAGGCAGAGCACAGCCATTGCGAGCCCTCTCCGCAGTGAATTTGTCTAATCCTCTTTTAAAGTCATCTGGGTTGCTGGCCATCGCTGTCTCCTCTGGGAGGGAGTTCTGTAGTTTAACTGTGTGCTCCTTTTGTCCATCCTAAACTTCCAACATTCAGAGACCTGCTCAAGGGGAAGTTCTTTTTAGGTAAAGGGACCCCTGACCATTAGGTCCAGTCGTGGCCGACTCTGGGGTTGCGGCGCTCATCTCGCTTTATTGGCCGAGGGAGCTGGCGTACCGCTCATGTGGCCAGCATGACTAAGCCGCTTCTGGCGAACCAGAGCAACGCATGGAAATGCCGTTTACCTTCCCGCCGGAGCGGTACCTATTTATCTACTTGCACTTTGACGTGCTTTCGAACTGCTAGGTTGGCAGGAGCAGGGACTGAGCAACGGGAGCTCACCCCGTTGCAGGGATTTGAACCGCCGACCTTCTGATCGGCAAGCCCTAGGCTCTGTGGTTTAACCCACAGCACCACTCGCGTCCCTAGGCAGCTCTTAGGCTGTGCAAAAAAGGCGCAGGCACCTCATTTGTGCTCAACCCTTGCTTTTAATCCACTCTCCGGTGCATTTTAAAGGAGTGCTCTCAAGTACCCACTCTTGTCATTGTTATCCCCCTGCCCTCCAGATTGTGTTCAGCTCCAGCCTCCTTCCAAACAGAATCCTGACTGCTTCCTGCCTCTATCTTCTCCTCCTCTCTTGTCCTAACCATCTTCCGGAGGACAAGGGAGCGGAGTGGGTGGTGGCGATGATGAGGGGAGGAGGCCAGCCCTGACCAGGAGGAGGCGCTGGCGTGCCGCAGACCCAGCCCACGTGCCGGTGGAACAAGCCTGACCTTGGTGATATTGCTGCCGAGCGCCTTGCCCGGCTTTAAGCCGCTTGCTGGGGTGGGTGGAGGGCTAGCCGGCCCCCTCCCGAGGCTCAATTTAGCCCTCTAAGCCTATTAGAACGCAGGAGCCTGCTCTGCCTGGCCCAGGTGCTGCCGGGAACCCAAAGTAAGCTCCAGGGCTCTGAGAGCTGTTCCAGAAAGTCCTGGAGCTTCCTGGGAGAAATATTCTGGAGGACTCAAATCTCGGCCTTTCTGGGAGTGTGTGGGTCAAGCGGCTTCTTCCCCATAGCGTTGCCCATGCAAAGGAGTTACGTCCTTTTGAGCAGCCCCTGAACACCAGGGCTTACTTTTTTAAAAGAGTTTAAAAGAGCTTTCCCCCCTTCTAGAGGCACCCATCTATTAGGGCTTTTTTGCTCCATGCTTGAGCCCCAACACACACACACACACACACACACACATGCACTGAATACACTTGGAACTCTCATTCCTTGGGCACCCCAGGCTGATTCACGCCAGGCTACATTTCGGTGGCGCATTTGCCACAGGGTGGTCCCCGCTGTATCCAAACCAGGTGCCCGACCGTTCAGCTATGCGCCCCCCCAAAGGTGCGCGGCCAACCTAGGAGTCAGGCTCAGGTCCGCAGCACGACAGGCAGGGATGCCAGTCCCTCTGCTACAAACGCTGCATGTAACACAGCGTTGTGATGAGTGTGTCTGGGTGGGAGGAGAACGGACCACTTGCTGGGACGTGGCAACTTGCAGTGGTACTGCAGGAAGGTGGTAGAAGCAGGTGCGACATCTCAACGGACGTCCGGCTGGCTAAAAGCAACTCCAGTCCCAGTTTAACGAGGCCTGGGAGTATATTGTGACACTGAAAAGTCATATGAATCGGGCCCAGACAGGTCTGCCTCGGGAAAGCCTTCCTGATTCAAGGCTCCCTAGCCCAAGAAGCCCCCTCAGTGGGGCTTGAGGGCCACTAATATCGTAACAGATGGGCAGGTCCGCCCTGAGATGCAAGTGATACTATCGCTGGCTCTCTTCCAAGCCCAATTAAACACATTTTTATTCTCCTGTGGGTTTTTTTGTTTTTTTTTACAGGGGATTGATCTGCTACGAGTACTATAGCTGTAGTACTGCTGAAAATGGATCTGCTGCCAAGTCATAGATAGCTCAGCTGCAAATCTTTTTTTTTTTAATCAAATAAATTTTATTAGTATTTCCCACACAACAACAACAACACGAAAAATATCGAAAAATAACAATACACAACACACAAAAACCAACATTTGAAAAACTAAAAAAGCAACAACTAAAAAAACACAAAACAAATCCACATCTTACAAGTTAATAATATAAACACTAAAAAAAACAAAAAATGTTTTGTTTTGTAGCTGAGCTGCAAGTCTATTGTTTTGCTGAATTATTATGATTGCTGTAAATACTAATTATGCTTATCTGTATTGGGGGGAGTTTCTGGGAACTGGCACGAAGTGTTCCCTGTTGCTCATCCCCACTATCAGCCACTGGACCCAGATGTGGGCAACAAGGTCTGGCCACTGGCCAGAACACTATTCCTCCCCCCCCCCCCCCGGTTTGGCCCAGCATGATGGGCAAAGGTACAGCCTACAAAGCTCTGGTCAATCAGCTGACTGTCACCTCTTGCAAAGCCCTGACATCAGGTGGAAGCAGCTGGACCCAATAGGGAGGCCTGGTGGGTCTCATCATATTCGCAGGCCAAAGAGTCCTCCCTGCTGCCCTAGGCTAACCCAAGACAGCCAAGTCTGGGGCGGGATGGGGGAGACTGTTTCCTTCCAAAGGCTTGCTTCTGTCTGCCACAGAGGGGACATACAGTGGTGCCTCGCAAGACAAAATTAATCTGTTCCGTGAGTCTCTTCGTCTTGCGGTTTTTTCGTCTTGCGAAGCACGGCTATTAGCGGCTTAGTGGCTATTAACGGCTTAGCGGCTATTAACGGCTTAGCGGCTTTAAGAAAAAGGAAACAAACTCGCAAGAACTCGCAAGACGTTTCATCTTGCAAAGCAAGCCCATAGGGAAATTCGTCTTGCGGAACGACTCAAAAAACGGAAAACCCTTTCGTCTAGCGAGTTTTTCGTCTTGCGAGGCATTCGTCTTGCGGGGCACCACTGTATTCTGCTCTTGGAGGCAGAGGAGAACTCCACTTCCCCTGAGCAGGGTGCTCCGTGTAGGACAGGAGTGAAGTAGCGACTGAAGACCTGTATTTATAAGAGAATATAAACAGGGCAGAAGTAAGGCATGCCCTCCTGAATAATCCCCAAGCGTGGCTCACGTCCCGGAAATCTTCATCTTTCATTTTAGCTGTTAGGGTTTGACTGATATCAAAGTTTCCATCGCTCAGGACTGTGGTGGGGTGGAGATGGGGGTGGGGAGAACTTGGAAGAATGGTGCATCAGTGGGGGTTCTTGGAAAGGAGCCCGGACTTGAGTTGCCTCTTCCACAAGAATCATTTCCTACCTGCCCTAGCCCAAATACTTCACCCTTCCCTTCCACAGCCACTGAATTCTTGACCGCTTCCTCCCACCCAGCACTGCGAGCGGCACATCCACGCCTTGCAGAATCGCATCCTGGAGCTGCAGCAGCAGCTGGCCGTCGCCGTCTCGGCGGACAAGAAGAAAGACAGCATGATAGAGCAGCTGGATAAGGTGAGCCTTCGACACGACAGGTGGGTGAGTGGGTGGGTGGCCGAGATGCCCGGAGACAGGCTGCCCAGGAGCAGCAGCAGCGGCAGGTGGCTTGGAGTTGGAGCATCATTGCTGGAGCCATGGGCAACCCAGGGCATAGAGGCAGGAGGCCTCTGAATACAAGGGACTGGGGAGTGCAGGTGAGGAGAGCGCTGCTGCTGCTGCTGCTGTGGTCAGGTTCTGCTTGTGGACCACAGTGAGAAGAGGATGGTAGACCAGGGAGAAGAGTCGGTGGAAGAAGATTGGAAGAAATTTAAAGACTATCTACAGAAATATTGTAAAATTAATGAATGTTAGAATGAGGTTGGATAAAAAGTTAAGTGGTTTTTAGCTATAACGCTATAAGGAATATGAAAAAATGGAGTATTAACACGTAAAAATTTAATGTTATAATATTTTAAAATTAAAGACTAGGATAAACAAAGAGGGAAAGGATTTGCTGAACTAATAAATTGAATTGGAATACAAAAAAGGGAGGTGTGAGGAGGTCTGGGAAACAAGCAAATGAAAAACAAGTGATGGAAAGATGGAATTGTTTTTTAACTATTTTTATTTTGTATTTTTCTTTTTTTGGTTTTTCATTCTGTAAAATCTTAATAAATATCTTTTAAAAAAAAAAAGAGAAGAGGATGGTGGACTAGATGGGCCTCATCTGGCAGAGCTCCTTTCAACATTTTTACATGTAGCAGCTGCTGGTCTTAGCAACTGCAGGGAGGGCAGTTCTTTACAATCTCCTGACCCCTGGGGTGCAGGAACCTTTGGCCCTCCCAGCTGAACTACAACGCCCACCAGTCCCAGCAAAGCACGGCCCAATAGTTGGGGATGATGGGAGCTGTAGTTCAGCAGCGTCTGGAGGACCAAAGGCTCCCCACACTGACAGTAGCACCTCCCTACTGCACCCCTGAATGCTCTTTTCAGTAAAGCCTGATGATTGGGGCTGTTTCAAAGGCAGGACTTGCAGCACCCCCCCAGGGCAGCAACATAACCCATTCATTCATTCTATTTCTAGGCCACTTTCGACTCGTACACGTATCACAAAGCAGCTTACAAACAATAACGTAGCATCACAATTGCAACATGGATCCAATAGAATAATGAACAAATCCTCAGTAAAGCAATTGCAAATCACCAGCGAAATGAGGACCTCCTATAAAACGCTGTTAATGAAACAGCTAAAAAAATAAGCAAAATGGCAGAGCCACAACGAAGGTCATATTATAAGATTCACAAAGCCTTACAGCTCTCATAGGGGATGCGGGTGGCGCTGTGGGTAAAAGCCTCAGCGCCTAGGGCTTGCCGATTGAAAGGTCGGGGGTTCGAATCCCCGCAGCGGGGTGAGCTCCCGTTGCTCGGTCCCAGCGCCTGCCAACCTAGCAGTTCGAAAGCACTCCCGGGTGCAAGTAGATAAATAGGGACCGCTTTATAGCGGGAAGGTAAACGGCGTTCCGTGTGCTGCGCTGGCTCGCCAGATGCAGCTTTGTCACGCTGGCCACGTGACCCGGAAGTGTCTCCGGACAGCGCTGGCCCCCGGCCTCTTGAGTGAGATGGGCGCACAACCCCAGAGTCTGGCAAGACTGGCCCGTATGGGCAGGGGTACCTTTACCTTTACCTTTACAGCTCTCATAACCCACAAAACAATATTAATATTAGCAAACTCGCAACCGAAAACAAACTAGGCACTGTCAAATTGCATCCAAGGCTTGAACAAGGATCTCGGGTTTTTCCCAGAGAGCTCCCCTGCCTTGCTCGGGCTCTCAGGTTCATTGTACAGGTCCCAAAGGTGCAGTTGCTGGAGTCTCAATGCTCTAGTCACCTCTGCATGTAAAGGAAACAAGAACAACCCTCATATTGAGTATTTACCTCTGGAATGGAATTGAGCCCCCAGCTGGTCAGTTCAGAACAAGCCCTTTGCAAGCAAGCAAGCAAGCAGTGGTTGAGTCCAGGCCAGAAAGATGGCCTTCCAGGGAACAGAGTGGAAAATTGACTACAGTTTCGACAATACACCAGTTCTCTCTCCCTGCCCAGCGAGCGAGGGATCTCTTGACAGCTGGGGAACCCCCTGGATCCCTGCAGGGGTGGGAGCGGGGGGAGACAGCCAGTTGAGCCTCTCATTCTCCTTTCCACAGACCCTGGCCAAAGTGGTGGAAGGCTGGAACCGGCACGAGGCTGAGCGAACGGCGACGCTACGCAGGCTGCAGACGGAGAAGGAAGGGCTTGAGCAGGCGCTGGGGAAGCAGACGGAGGTGGGGTTTTGGGCCACGGATCTCAGCAGGGCAGCAAGAGGGCGGGGTTCCAGCTTCGCCCATCGGTAGGCAGGCGCATGGGGCCGCCAGGAAATTTGGAGAGAGGCACTCTGTATTTTGCAGCCGCGCTGGATCAACTATGAGGCAGAATGGGGCAGCCCCCTCCCTGTTGCTCTTGTGCACAACCCCCCCCTCTTTTCTGTGCTGGTGGTCAGAGCTACATATGCCACACAGGACCCTGTGCTTGTCGCCTGAGGCTCTTCTCTGTGTCCCCCTCCCTGAGAGGTTTGATGGGTGGCAACACGAGAACAGGCCTTTTCGGTGGTGGCTCCCATGTGTGGAATGCTCTCGCCCGAGAGGCTCACCTGGCGACATCATTATGTCTTTAGGCACCAGGCAAAAAGATCCTCTTTTACTCAGTCCTTTGGCCATTAAATAATCTATTGGGGGAGACTGTTATTATGATTACAGTGGTACCTCTGGTTACGTACTTAATTCGTTCCGGAGGTCCGTTCTTAACCTGAAACTGTTCTTAACCTGAAGCACCACTTTATCTAATGGGGCCTCCCGCTGTTGCAGCCGCACGATTTCTGTTCTCATCCTGAAGCAAAGTTCTTAACCCGAGGCAATATTTCTGGGTTAGCGGAGTCTGTAACCTGAAGCGTATGTAACCCGAGGTACCACTGTACTTTATCATGGTGCTTTTTATTATGCCTTTATCATGGTGCTCCGTAAAATGTCTCCTTAATGTTGTACACCGTCCTGGGGTCTTTTGATAAAAGGTCTATAAATCAGAATAATAGTAATAATAATAATAATAGGCTCGGGGGCTGCTGAATCTCTCCCATTGAGATTCGCTCTCAGTCTGGTTGACGTCTCTCTCTGGGATGGGCTAAGGGGGGGGCACCAACTTGCCTTTTGCTTCAGGCAGCGAAATGTCCCAGGCAGGCCTGGACGGAACCAGCAACCCATCACCCCGGGTCTAGGAAGGATAGAATAGAATTTTATTATAACGGTCACAGACCAAAAGCCCGTTAAGGTATCTTTGGGGGTGGTTATTATGGTCACAGACCAGTTCTGGGTCACTTACAATATCAGGAAAATCATAAAACACAATGGTCTAGGAAGGACGCAGCTGGGGGCCCCCTCTGTCTTCGGGAAATGGCTAACTCTTCTTTCCTTTAGAAAATCTCGGAGGTGGAAGAGCGCCTCACACAAGCCTTGTCTGCCCTCAGCCAGGAGCAGCAAGCGGCCAATCAGTTCTGCAAAGAGAAGGAGGCTCTGGTAAGAATCACCTTCCCTGAACCTTCCCAAGCCCCTGCTCCTGTGGGGTGCAGTCCTCTAATCCAGGGCGTAAGCCCCATTGGGCTCAGTGGAGCTTAGGAGTAAGCATAGAATGGCCTCCCAGTAGCCCTTCACCTTTCCAGTGGCCCCTGCCCCTTTAATAGGAGCGCAGAAGAGGAAAACAACCCACACCTGCTGAAATTCTTCTTCCGCTCTGCTATTAAAGGTACAGGAGCCCTGTCTTCTTTCTGCCCCCCATCATCTGGCCCTATCACCATGAGAGCTGAAAAGAGCCCCACTTTTGGGGGGCAAGAGGCTGCTGACTCTCAAACGCCACAGGGAGTTGCCTGGCGCCTCCCATTAATGCCCTTCTCGGGGCATCGTTCTGGGCTCAGGAATTGGACCCCCCGAGACCTTTCTCGCATCAGAGCTGACAAGTGCGCCCCGTCCCCCTTCCATCCGCTCAGGAGGAGGAGAGGTCCAGGCTCTCTTGCGACTTGGAGGAGGAGCGCCGGCAGGTGCGCAGCCTGGAGGCGGAGTGGAACCTGGAGCGCCGGCAGCAGGAGACCCTGCGGGCCACGCTGGAGGAGCAGCAGAAGGCTTGGGCCCAGCGCGAGAGGCAGCTGGAGCAGCAGCAGCAGGTCCTGCAGGAGGAGAGCCGCTCCCAGCTGGACAAGGAGAAGGTGAGAGAGTGAGAGGCTCCTCCCAGGCCTTCTGAACCCCTTGCAGGAGCGGTTTCCCTCCCCATTTCAGAGCACAATCAAAAGCATGGGTAGGCAAACTATGGCCCGGGGGCCGGATCTGGCCCAATCTCCTTCTAAATCCAGCCCACAGATGGTCTGGGAATCAGCGTGTTTTTACATGAGTAGAATGTGTCCTTTTATTTAAAATGCATCTCTGGGTTATTTGTGGGGCATAGGAATTCGTTCATTTCCCCCCCCCAAAAAAATATAGTCTGGCCCACCACAATGACTGAGGGCAGTGGACCGGCCCCCTGCTGAAAAAGTTTGCTGACCCCTGATCAAAAGCTTTGCCTCGCAGGCAGTTTCTTACACTAGAACCCATGGACACCCTCTGAAGTTATTACCCATAGTTGCACTTAAATATATACATGGTTCTTGTCGCCAGTCATTGTAAATGGCATGGCCAAAGGAAATGGGATGTAGAGAGGTCAGCCTGTGACCGTTCACAGGAAACAGTAATTGATAACACAGACATTCTGGCATCGGCGTTAGCATTAGCAAATGTTAAAGTAAAAGCATTGTGCCAGTTCTATTAACTGTGGGCTGTGAGTGGAGTTGGAAACTTAGTAGGTTAACTTGAGAATAAGCCTACACTTGAGATTAAGCCTAAATTTGAGAATAAGCCTAAACTTGGATTAAGAACGCTGCAAACCTGGAAGTAGGTGTTTTGGTTTGTGAACTTTGCCTTGGAAGCAGAACATGTTCCGCTTCCTGTTGAGGGTGTTCCGTTTGTAAATAGAGTCCCCTGCTGGTACGGGAAAGCACACCTTGGTTTAAGAACGCTTTGGTTTAAGAACAGATTTCCGGAACGGATTAAGTTTGTAAACCAAGGTACCACTGTAGTTCAATTTTGGACAATTTTTTAAAAGAGAGCTGGTTGCAATCCTGAGCTTACTTGCTAGCAAGCAATTCTCACCAAATTCCACGGGTAAATACTATTTTTATCATTTAAACAATGCTCTTCAGTGTGCATAGGATGGCTCCTCCCCTCCTGAGCTTACAATATAAGCTCAGACAAGGCAGCATCCTATATTCCTATCCCCTTTTCAATCTCTCCTACCCTCTCTTGGCCCTCTTTCAGAAGGACTCAGCCCCACCCGGCTGTCCTACTCCAGACTCCTGCCTTCATTTTTTTACTGAGGCTGTAGCAGGCAGGCTCAATATGGAGAAGAGCAGCTCAATTTCTGGGACTGCTGTAGAAAAATAAGTAGGGCTTTGAGTACTTTATCAGTAGGGTTTCTTACCTGGCCGCTCGGCTGCAGTATTCCAGCACAAGGAAGGGCCACAGTCCTTCTGTAAGGAAACCCCTTCAGGAGAGGCGTGGCCTTTTCTGCCTAGTAGGCGGGGCTGACTCTGGCTCCGCCTTCGCACCATAGCCTCTTACCCGGAGCACAGAGGCAGGGGAGGCCTTGCTTGCCATGGAATCCCAAGGCTGGGAAGAACTACCGCCCTATGGAAGAAATCCCCACCCTACGGAGGAAAAGCGCAGGCCGCGGCGGCAGCAGCCTTCCCAGTCTGTGAGTTGTGGGGTAGAGATGTCTCATTCTGGTTTGGCTGTGTGCGTACGTGGGCCAGCTGTTACCTGCGGGTCCACGTCTAATCTTGGTTAACAGGACTAGGAAAGAACTTCAGAAAACAATATCCATGGCTCCAGATCTGGTTTAATCACACACACCAAAGCCCCTGCTGCTTTTGCTCACTTTTCTGTTTCAAGGAGCCCTTTAATTTTTAATTTTTTTAAATAAATAAATAAATTTGTTGATCAATTTCCACATAACAAATTATCAAACCATATAGTCACGTGCATTATTCCCCCCTCCCTTCCTCCCCCACCAAGGACTTTCCTCAGCTCCTCTCCCTGATTTCTCTTCCCACATTTCCTCTGCATATTATAAAATTGTACATATCCTTACATATCTATCCATCATGTTGTCAACCAACAAATTTGTGTATGTTTATTCAAAACCTGCCAAGGGGTCCAATTCATTTTGTTGTCTTTTTAAATAATTTGTAAAAAGTTCCCATTCCTCCTTAAAGTCACAGTTCTCCTTGTCTTGCAATTTGCAAGTCAAAGATATATTCCTCTATTTTACAATTTTTTTCCTTCCCTTTCTTATACAATTCTGAAAAGTATTTTACAAATGCTGCTCTTATTTCCATCATCATCATCATCATCATAATAATAATAATAATAATAATAATTTTTTATTTATACCCTGCCCTCCCCAGCCAAGGCCGGGCTCAGAGCGGCTTACAAGCAATAATAAAAACAAGAAGAATGATTACAACTTAAAAACAAAAATAAAATACAACATTAAAATAATGGAACATTAAAATATTAAAATGTAGCCTCATTGAAGAAGGAGAAGGAAAAGAAAAAAGAAAGAGAGGGAGGGAATCAAATTGGCTCCAAGCCAAAGGCCAGGCGGAACAACTCTGTCTTACAGGCCCTGCGGAAAGAAATCAGATCCTGCAGAAATCAGATCTTGTCTGTGATCTTTAATTTTTAAGGTTTCTAGTCCTGAGTGATTCAGAGAAAAGCTTTAAAAATATTCTGCTGCTCAGAAGCAGGATTCCAGCAAACGTCCCTCATCTGACTCCTGTGACTTGCCGCTCCTGTGTTGTCCCCTTTAATAGCTAAGGCAGGCCTTGCAATGCGTTTACTCCCCAAATGATTGTTTTGCCACCACAGAGCGTCAGGTGAACAGCACCTGATAGACTAGGCCAATGGTCTTCTCTAACCCTGCGTTGCCACAGGGTTGGTGTCGTTATACTAGCCTGCTCCCCCTTGTGTTCTCTTGCAACTAGTTTTCGGAGGCAGCATCCTGTCTCTTAACCTGGAGGGGTTTGTTGCCATGAACCACCCTGTGATGTTCAGATGAATGGCAGTACCTCGGGTTACATACGCTTCAGGTTACATACGATTCAGGTTGCAGACTCCACTAACCCAGAAATAGTGCTTCAGGTTAAGAACTTTGCTTCAGGATGAGAACAGAAATCGTGCTCCGGTGGCACGGCAGCAGCGGGAGGCCCCATGAGCTAAAGTGGTGCTTCAGGTTAAGAACAGTTTCAGGTTAAGAACGAACCTCTGGAACGAACTAAGTACTTAACCCGAGGTACCACTGTATACAAATTGGGTAGATAAATAGCTAGCCAGCCGTGATTCAGTCCTGGTGGCTTATCCCACAATCATCTGGCTTGGCCACGGTGAGAACAGGATGGTGGACTGCGTGGGCCATTAGCCTGATCCAGCAGACAGGCACTTCTTACATTCCTTTCTAGGTTGGGTTGCGAATGTCCCCTACCTCCAACCTTGGAGAGTGGCTGCCTGTCAGTGTAGGTAGCACTGCACTAGATGGATCCGTGATCTGAGGCAGCAGCTTAGGGGAGGAGTGGGAAAGGGGGGAGATCAGTTTGGTGTCACTCAGGATTTCCCTGTTTTTGCCGGCGCGGCTTCTGTGTGCGCCTTATTCTACCACTTCACTGGCAGCGATTCATCGGGTAAAGCTTTTCCAAACACTGCGCCAGAGAAGGCAATTGTTGGATTTCTGCCTCTTGGGTCATCCCTAAAGCCACAGGAGGCCTGCCAGAGGGAAAAAACAACAACAGAGGGTGCAAATTTAGATGATCTTAAGTAGCATAAGGGACGCGGGTGGCGCTGTGGGTTAAACCACAGAGCCTAGGGCTTGCCGATCGGAAGGTTGGCGGTTTGAATCCCCGCGACGGGGTGAGCTCCCGTTGCTCAGTCCCTGCTCCTGCCAACCTAGCAGTTCGAAAGCACGTCAAAGTGCAAGTAGATAAATAGGTACCGCTCCAGCGGGAAGGTAAACGGCGTTTCCGTGCGCTGCTCTGGTTCGCCAGAAGTGGCTTAGTCATGCTGGCCACATGACCCGGAAGCTGTACGCCGGCTCCCTCAGCCAATAAAGCGAGATGAGCGCCGCAACCCCAGAGTCGGCCACGACTGGACCTAATGGTCAGGGGTCCCTTTACCTTTTAAGTAGCATAAGAAACCATTTTGCTAGGAATAAAATAAAAGCCTTCGTTCTTTTCTGCCACTCTTTTCTTTCTTCTGTAGTCAGCCTTATAATTCTGGATTCAGATTATTCCCACCTGACATAGTCTAAACATGGCGTTTGTGATGAGCGGAAAGCAACGGCAGATGATCTGGGAGGCTCCAGGCCTCTGCTTTGTTTGAGTTAATTCCTAATTCCTAGTTCTGCACAATATATACGCAGGTGGCCAGTCCCAAGTGGGAACAGGCTGGAAGGCGAAGCCGTCTTGCCTCTCTCCCCCTTCGAGACGAATAGCGAACTGATCCAGCTGCCGCGCAGATTTTATGTTGTTATTTTCATGCAGCCATTGAGCAGGTTGCCCTGAGAGCCTTGCTTTTGGAGGGAGGGGCAGCGATGAGAAGGGATTTCCCCAGGGGGACGAATCCTTCCCCTCACATTTAGGCAGAACCCAGGTTGCTTCAGAGTTGCCCATGAAAATCTGGGACGGTTCAGACGGGGCTTTCAATGGTATTTGTTGCTCAGGGAGAGGATGCGGCCGGGGGGGGGGAGGTGTGGGGGGCACAGAACACCGCAAGCTTGGAATGCAATTGGGAGGCAGGCTCTGTGAGGAGGTGGTGGTGGGGTGCTTGGAGTCTCAGCTGCTTCTTTCACCAGATGTCAAAGAGAACAACAACTACCAGACTTTTAGAAGACATCTGAAGGCAGCCCTGTTTAGGGAAGCTTTTAATGTTTGATGGATTACTGTATTTTAATATTTTGTTGGAAGCCCAGCCAGATGGGCAGGGAGTGTGGTACAGTGGTACCTCGCAAGGCGAATGCCTCGCAAGACAAAAAACTCGCTAGACGAAAGGGTTTTTTGTTTTTTGAGTTGCTTCGCAAGACGATTTTCCCTATGGGCTTGCTTCACAAGACGGAAACGTCTTGCAAGTTTGTTTCCTTTTTCTTAACACCGTTAATACAGTTGCGACTTGACTTCGAGGAGCAACTCATAGAACGCGGTGTGGTAGCCTTTTTTGAGGTTTTTAAAGCTTTTTGAGGTTTTTGAAGCTTTCCCAAAACTTTCCCGACACCGTGCTTCGCAAGACGAAAAAAATCGCAAGACGACAAAACTCGCGGAACGAATTAATTTCGTCTTGCGAGGCACCACTGTATAGTGGTTAAGAGCAGTAGATTCGTAATCTGGTGAACCGGGTTCGCGTCTCCGCTCCTCCACCTGCAGCTGCTGGGTGACCTTGGGCCAGTCACACTTCTCTGAAGTCTCTCAGCCCCACTCACCTCACAGAGTGTTTGTTGTGGAAGGAAGGGAAAGGAGAATGTTAGCTGCTTTGAGATGCCTTCGGGTAGTGATAAAGCGGGATATCAAATCCAAACTCCTTCTTCTTCTTCTATTATTATTATTATTATTATTATTATTATTATTATTATTATTATTTATTATTATTCAGTGCCCACCCTACTTCTCCTCTTCACCCCTTGTCTAGGCAGTGGCCCAGCGCGAAGCTCAGAAAGCGTCCGACGCCCAGCGTGTCCTGGCCTCCGTGCAGTCGGAAGTTCAAGGGCTGGAGGCTGAGCTGGAGGCCATGCGCCGAGAGAGAGACAACCTGAAGATGGAGATGAGTTTGGTCAAGGTAAGGTGGGCAGCGGCCTTCCCAAGCGAGGGTGCTGCTTTTGGGGTGGGTGGGGGGACCACAGCAAATATCAGAGTTCAGACGTTTTGCGCAAAAGGAAGTCCTCTTCCATGCAGTGCGTAGTTAAACAACTACCAGACTTTTAGAAGACATATGAAGGCAGCCCTGTTTAGGGAAGCTTTTAATGTTTGATGCATTACTGCATTTTAATAATGTGTTGGAAGCTGCCCAGAGTGGCTGGGGATAATAATAATAATAATAATAATAATAATAATAATAATAATAATAATAATAATAATAATAATAATAATAATTTATTATTTATACCCCGCCCATCTGGCTGGGTTTCCTCAGCCACTGTGGGCGGCTTCCAACTGAATATTAAAAACAATACAGCATCAGACATTAAAAACTTCCCTAAACCGCACCGCCTTCAGTTGTCTTTTAAAAGTAAAATAGTTGGTTATTGCCTTGACATCTGATGAGAGGGCGTTCAACAGGGCGGGTGCCACCACCGAGAAGGCCCTCTGCCTGGTTCCCTGTAACCTCACTTCTCTCAGCAAGGGAACCACCAGAAGGCCCTCGGAGCTGGACCTCAGGGTCTGGGCTGAACGATGGGGGTGGAGACGCTCCTTCAGGTATACAGGAACCGAGGCCGTTTAGGGCTTTCAAGGTCAGCACCAACACTTTGAATTGTGCTGAGAAAGGAGGAGTTTTGATTGCTGCAGCTTCTCCCTGCTGTTGCAGCTCCGTGATTGCCAGTGCTGGAACTCTGATGACGGACGTCATGCACCACTCGCCCAGTTATCGAGTTGCTATGGCTAATAATAATAATAATAATAATTTTATTATTTATACCCTGCCCATCTGGCTGGGTTTCCCCAGCCACTCAGGGTGGCTCCCAACAGAATATCAAAAACGTGATAAAACATCATGGGAAAAACATGACTAATAAAGAATTACTCCTAATAATGATGTTAAAGATACAGCAGTCCCATTGAGCTCAGTTTGGTACATGTACCTCTTTGATTCAAGGGCTTTCACCTTCAGCTGAAGTCTTTGTACCTGGCCTTTGCCAGCTCCTTGAGGACTAGGAGCGTGTCAAGTCTTAGATGCAACACTAGAAGCTTGAAGTGATTTCCCCTTCCATCCCCACCCCGCCCCCTTTTGCACGTAGGCACGTTACGAGGCACAGAAGGTGAAGCTGGAGTCGGAGCTGAAGGTGGCCTTAGAGCAGCGGGTGACGGAGCGCATGGCTGAAGTTCACGAGGAGAGCTTGCGCCAGATGAGCAGCATGAGGGAGCAGCACAGGTGGGGCGGGGCTCTAGGCCCTTCTGTGCCAAGCGAGAGGGAACCCCTGTCCTTAGATGCCAGCCCAGATAGCCAGCTCTCCTTCCTGGCTCTGGAGACGTGATAGAGGTTTATAAAATTATGCATGGCATAAAGCAAAGTCCCTCCCATCTCATAACATTCAAAACGGAGATTTGGGACAAAGAAAAGAAAGTACCGTATTTTTCGCCCCATAGGGCGCACCTAGTTCTTTTGGGGGGAAAATAAAGAAATAAAATTTTATTTCCCCCCCCCAGCCCCCAGAACAGGCTGCTCTCCGCAAGCCGTGGGAGCCCTCCCACGACTTGCGGAGAGCTACCCGAAGCCCGGGGCGCGACTGCTCAGCACGCCCCAGGCTTCGGGATAGAGGCAGCTCTCCGCAAGCCGTGGGAGGGCTCCCGCGGCTTGCGCAGAGCTACCCGAAGCCCGAGGGGCGACTGCTCAGCGCGCCCCAGGCTTCGGGATAGAGACAGCTCTCCGCAAGCCATGGGAGCCCGGCAGGAACTCCCGCGGGCTCCCAAGGCTTGCGGATAGCTTCCTGAAGCCTGGAGAGCGAGAGGGGTCAGTGCGCACCGACCCCTCTCGCTCTCCAGGCTTCAGCGAAAGCCTGCATTCGCCCCATAGGACGCACACACATTTCCCCTTCATTTTTGGAGGGGAAAAAGTGCGTCCTATAGGGCGAAAAATACCTTTTCATGCAGTGCATAGCTGGAACTGTGGAACTCGCTTCCATAAAAGGCAGTGATAGCCATTGACTTGTATAAAAGAGGATTAAACAACTTAAAGGAGGAGAAGGAGAGGGCTGTCGATGGCTACTAGCCATGATAGGTACGCTTGCGGGTTTCCCACAGGCAACGGCTGCTTGTGAGAACAGAATGTGGAGCAGGTGGGCCGTGATCTAATAATAATAATAATAATAATAATAATAATAATAATAAATTTTTATTTATACCCCGCTCTTCCCGGTTCAGAAAACCAGGCTCAGGGCAGCTAACTACTGATTTAAAACACTTAATTGATGCAACAAAAAACAGCATAAAATACAGTATAAAACGTGAACAATAAATTCAGAATTCAAAAATCAATTTGGGAGGGAAATCCATCCAATAAACATTAGATGATCACCAGGGCTAGCTGGCTAAGTTAGTCGTATTTGGGCCAGCGATGAGACCAGGGGAGAATTAGCTGTGGGATCCCAGAGCGGCGGGTAATCTTCATAAAAAGGGGAGGGGGAGGGAAGGAAGGGGAATAAAAGATCAGGCTAAGTTCAAGTTGAAAGCCAGGCGGAATAGCTCTATCTTACAGGCCCTGCGGAAGGAAGTTAAATCCTGCAGGGCCCTGGTCTCACGGGACAGAGCCTTCCACCAGGTCGGAGCCATCACTGAGAAGGCCCTGGCCCTGTTGGAGGATAATCTGACTTCCTTAGGGCCCGGGCTCTTCTCGTGTTCTCTTGTTAGATCAAGCCAGCCACTGGCTTTATCTTGAGACAGGTGGGGAGGGGGGAAGAGCTTCCCCTTGCTTTCATAATAAAGCCTTTCCCTAAGGTTCCCTGCCCTCAGTTAATGACTGTGCTAGGGAAACGGAGTGAGGATGAGTGGATTCAAGATGGCTCCTTCTCGAGCCCATCCCTGCCTTTTCCCAGATCTGCTGCTGCTTGGGGAGCTGTCAGCGTCTTGGCTTTAAACCAGAAGTTCTTGTTTTCGGAGTCTGACCCCTTTCCTTCCCTTGGCAGGAAGCAGCTGCTGGAGCTGAGCGGCCACCACGAGAAAGAGCTGGCCAGCCAGTTAGCCCAGTTCAAAGCCGACCTGGCGGAGAGGGAGGAGAGGCAGAGGCACCTGGCGGAGGACTACGAGTGCAGGTGCCTGGAAGCGGGGCGAGGGGGAGGTCTTTCTGGGGGTGCTGGGGAAGATGTGTGTGGAGCCAGAGAGAAGGGGAAGGAGGGCTGGGCAGTGTCTGGTTTTCAACATTGCGATATATCACCAGCTAAACGTCGCGGTATATCAATATATCACAATGTCTCAAATAAGGATGGAACTATGTACAGTGGAGGGACGCGGGTGGCGCTGTGGGTTAAACCACAGAGCCTAGGACTTGACGATCAGAAGGTCGGCGGTTCAAATCCCCGCAATGACGGGGTGAGCTCCCGTTGCTCGGTCCCTGCTCCTGCCAACTTAGCAGTTTGAAAGCACGTCAAAGTGCAAGTAGATACTGCCTTCTGGCAGGAAGGTAAACGGCATTTCCATGCACTGCTCTGGCTTAGTCATGCTGGCCACAGGACCCGGAAGCTGTACGCCGGCTCCCTTGGCCAATAAAGCGAGATGAGCGCCGCAACCCCAGAGTCGGCCACGACTGGACCTAACGGTCAGGGGTCCCTTTACCTTTACCTTAACTGTTATTTTATAGTTCAGTGCAATGGGGCGACACAACTCAGGAGAGAAGCACATGCACACACATCGTGATTTGCCATATATTTGCCATATATCACCATGTTGAATATTATGAAACTGTTTCCATGATGTGGAAGGCTGTCCTAGAACCATGGTGTCTTTCCCATCTATCCCATAACCCCACCCAGGATCTCCAAGCAGCAAGAGGAGATTCGGGAACTGCAGGCCAAGTCTCGGCGGCTGGAGATGCAGCGAGCGGAGATGATGAGCCAGTTCCAGGCTATGATGAAGGCGCACTGGAACGAGGCCCTGCGCCTCTTCACCAGTGGCAGCCCAGCCTCCCCACAGCCCGACACCAAAGCCCAGCAGCAGCATCAGCAGGTGAGAGCCTCCTTGGCACCGTAAGCAGAGCTGTCCTCACTCCTGTCACTCCTGGCTTTGACCCTAACTGGAAACGTAAATGCTTGAGGAGAAGAGTGGTGAGGGCAGCCTTTGCCAACACAACACTGCCCACGTGGGAAAACAGAAAATAATTTTTTTTTTTTAAAAAAAAAACCCACTGCCCAGATGTTTTGGGCTGTCACTCCCATCGCAACTAAAAAAGTTTGAAGTAGGACTTGCCTTGGCACAAGCCATGCCTGGTTATTCTTCAGCAAGGCTTGTTCTTCGGCATCAGCCTTTCTGAAGCTGGCGGCTTCCTAGCATTCCAAACTGCAACTCCCAGCTGGCAACTACCGCCACTTGCTTCCCTTTCTTCTGGACATGGGGTGTCTCTCCTTGGAGTTCAGCCGTGGCTGGGAGTTTTAGAAGGCGTCAGCTTGGGGGGTGTGTGGCAGCAGCGACTACTATTGTTGTTGTTGTTTAGTTGTGTCCGGCTCTTCGTGACCCCCTGGACCAGAGCACGCCAGGCCCTCCTGTCTTCCACTGCCTCCCGCAGTTTGGTCAGACTCATGCTGGTCGCTTCGAGAACACTGTCCCACCATCTCGTCCTCTGCTGTCCCCTTCTCCTTGTGCCCCCCATCTTTCCCAACATCAGGGTCTTTTCCAGGGAATCTTCTCTTCTCATGAGGTGGCCAAAGTATTGGAGCCTCAGCTTCACGATTTAGTATAGAGGAGGGAGAAAGGTTGTTTTCTGCTGCTCCAGAGAAGCGGACACGGAGCAATGGATCCAAACTACAAGAAAGAAGATTCCACCTAAACATTAGGAAGAACTTCCTGACAGTAAGAGCTGTTCGACAGTGGAATTTGCTGCTGCCAAGGAGTGTGGTGGAGTCTCCTTCTTTGGAGGTCTTTAAGCAGAGGCTTGACAAGCATATGTCAGGAGTGCTCTGATGGTGTTTCCTGCTTGGCAGGGGGTTGGACTCGATGGCCCTTGTGGTCTCTTCCAACTCTATGATTCTATGATTCTAGTAACTGCTAAAACTGACTCCTGCCCCCACATCCCTTTGCCGTACGTGAACACTGTGTCTTACCTGAACCACATTGCTCCGCTCTTCTGAAGCATCTGAAGGGTGGTGAAGGCGGGGCTGGGAGAATGAGCTTCGGATTCTTGGTTTGACTCTTGGGCTTGGAACTCACTGAGTGACCTTAGACCAGTTTCCCCCACCTTCCGAAGCCTCACCTGCAGTAGCAGCTTCACAACACTATCCTGGTCAGTTTATTTATTCGTATTGTATCGTAAAAAAGATTTTACTTTCTTGGGCTCCATGATCACTGCAGATGGTGACAGCAGCCACGAAATTAAAAGACGCCTGCTTCTTGGGAGAAGGGCAATGACAGGCCTAGACAGCATCTTGAGAAGTAGAGACGTCACCTTGCCAACAAAGGTCCGTATAGTTAAAGCCATGGTTTTCCCAGTAGTGATGTATGGAAGTGAGAGCTGGACCATCAAGAAGGCTGATCGCCGAAGAATGGATACTTTTGAATGATGGTGCTGGAGGAGACTCTTGAGAGTCCCATGGACTGCAAGAAGATCAAACCTCTCCATCCTGAAGGAAATCAGCCCTGAGTGCTCACTGGAAGGACAGATCCTGAAGCTGAGGCTCCAGTACTTTGGCCACCTCATGAGAAGAGAAGACTCCCTGGAGAAGACACTGATGCTGGGAAAGATGGAGGGCACAAGGAGAAGGGGACGACGGAGGACGAGATGGTGGGACAGTGTTCTCGAAGCTACCAGCATGAGTTTGACCAAACTACGGGAGGCAGTGGAAGACAGGAGTGCCTGGCGTGCTCTGGTCCATGGGGTCACGAAGAGTCGGACACGACTAAACGACTAAACAACAACAATCGTAAAACCTTTATTGGCATCACATACAGCATCCAAAACAAATCAATGCAGAATTACCACTTCCCCAGTGGCACAAAACATTTGCTTAAAAAAAGGAGGCAGAGCAGTCTATCGTCACATCTCTTGGTCTCCAGGGAGACCAGACGTTGGCAGTGTATTTCGACGACAAAAAACCAAATAGAGATATTTAGCCACTAACTTGGTGAGATCCTGATCATTCCCCAGTAATAGAAAATGTATGACCTCTGACTGGTTTCCATTTGGGGATACAGAGTTGTTCTAGAAATTGCTGGCGGAGATCAGCATACAGTTTACAATTAAGAACCATATGTGTAAGGGTTTCCACCAGGTGGTCTTCACCTGGGCAAGTTCTTTCTCCTTCCCCCCTGCCTGAGAACCTTCCCCAAAGGAGGTTGGATGGATTTGAATTAAACCTGGCCAGCGAAAACGCCCTTCTTTCTTGAGGGTTAAGCAGAAATTCAAGGTAATTGTGGTTAGTTTCATGTGCCCAAGAAAGTTGAAAATAAAGAGGGGAGCATGTTTTCTCTGCTGCTACTGTTAGTTCTTGGCGTTCAATATCCCACAACCTAGTTAGCTTATTTATTGCATTTTAATGCCACTTTTTCCTCCGGGGAGCTCAAGGTCGTGTGCAGGGCTCTCTCTCCCCCCGCCCCCATTTTATCTTCGCAATAACCCTGTGAGGTAGGTTAGGCTGAGGGGCAGCGACTGATCCAGGCATCCATTGTGCTTCATGGCTTAAGTGGGGATTCGAACACTGGTGAATCGCAGCAAGGTCAACGTTGCAAAATTTCCAGAGCTCCCTTGCCTTTGAGCAGATCCTTTGTAAAATCCACCAGGCTCTAAGAACCCTGTAGATTTGTTGCTCAATTCTTCGTTAAGAAGAGATTCATGTTGCTGCTCAGTTTCCATTGCGTGAAGAACGACTACCGTATTTTTTGCTCTATAAGACTCACTTTTCCCCTCCTAAAAAGTAAGGGGAAATGTGTGTCCGTCTTATGGAGCGAATGCAGGCTGCGCAGCTATCCCAAAAGCCTGAACAGCAAGAGGGGTTGCTGCTTTCACTGCGCAGCGATCCCTCTTGCTGTTCTGGCTTCTGAGATTCAGAATATTTTTTTTCTTGTTTTCCTCCTCCAAAAACTAGGTGCGTCTTGTGGTCTGGTGCGTCTTATAGAGCGAAAAATACGGTACTTTCCTTTTAGCTGCAGGGTGCTTTATTGAGGGGGAGGGGACTGAGCAGTGCTGCCTTCGGAGCTTGCTGTCTTTTAACCCCTTACCCTCCTTCCATAGGACACCCCCTCCAACCTGGAGCTTCCGCAGCCCTCCGAATCGCTGGCGAAGACCCAGAAGGCGGAATCTCTTGGGAGCAGCCAAGGGGCGGGGGACTGCGAGGGGTCGGTGTGGGCGCAGGCAGTCCCCCTCCAGCCTGCCGCCCAGCGCAGCTCTTCACGGGGTCCACCGGATGCCCCCGAGAAGTCCCTGCAGGATGCTTACCGCCATCTGCTCCCCTTGCTCCCAGACATGGGGCGTCTCTCCTCGGAGTTCAGCCACGTTTTCAACTACAGCCTCCTCAGCCAGCCGGGCTTCCAGCAGCTGGAACCGCAGGTGGACAGCTCTGTAGCAGGTGCGCCTTGGGTCAAGTCCAGTAATTTCAATGGATCTGCTCGCGAGTAAAACGTAGCGCCACTTAATACCACCCATTGTGAGGACTTTTGTTCATGTCATTGTGGAACAACTGCAACTTTTTTGAAAGCATATATAGGCCAAAGTGTCAGGCCCGTCAATTTCTCTTCTTTGACTTGCATTCATGCTGTGGAAATATTTTATCCGCATGGCTGCCCTTCATAAAGGCATAAAGGTAAAGGGACCCCTGACCATTAGGTCCAGTCGTGACAGACTCTGGGGTTGTGGCGCTCATCTCGCTTTACTGGTCGAGGGAGCCGGCGTACAGCTTCCGGGTCATGTGGCCAGCGTGACTAAGCCGCTTCTGGCGAACCAGAGCAGCGCACGGAAATGCCCTTTACCTTCCTGCTGGAGCGGTACCTATTTATCCACTTGCACTTTGATGTGCTTTCGAACTGCTAGGTTGGCAGGAGCTGGGACCGAGCAACGGGAGCTCACCCCGTTGCGGGGATTCAAACCGCTGACCTTCTGATCGGCAAGTCCTAGGCTCTGTGGTTTAACCCACATTGACATAGAAATTGTAGGGTCATCTAGTCCAAGCCCTGCAGTGCAGGAATCACAGTTGAAGAATCGCTGAATTTTACCTGGAAATAGGTGGTTTTTAAAAAAGAAAGTTAAAATGCAAGGGGACTGAAAGCAGCAAGTGATTTGCCCACAGTGGGCTTTTGCAACTGAGCAGATATTTAAACCTGGGCCTCCCATATTTCTCTGTTTCTCTCTCTCTCTCTCGCCTGCTTCAGGTCTGCCTTTCCACCCTGATAACCTGGCAGAGCACCCGTTCACGGATGACACAGATGAGACCGTGACTGAGGCAGCAGGCCACGAGGGAGAGACCCTCCAGCAGAGCAGTTTGGAGGGTGGAGCTCAAGTGCCTCAGCCCGACTTGAATTACTACTTGCGTTTGGTGTGTGTCGCTGTGATCCTAATCTCTGCTCTTTCTCTTTTCAGTCTGTAGGGGTGGGAGGGAGCTGTGATGATGGGAGTCCTTCCTCGCAGGCTGGGCTGATTTCAAATCAAGCCGTCTCATCTGGAAGTGCATCATTTTGGTGTAGCCGCCCTCACCCTTCTTCTGATAGGAAATGCTCTGTGGGGACATAAAAATGGGGGGGTCGAGGAGAGTCTGTGTGTGTGTGTGTGTGTGTGTGTGTGTGTGTGTGTGTGTGTGAAAGAGAGAGAGATGCCCTATTGTCATCTGAGGAATGTTGGAGGGTATGTAATGTGTGGCTTGCATCCTTTTATAATACAGTTGTACCTTAGAAGTTGAACGGAACCCGTTCTGGTAGTCCATTCGACTTCCAAAACGTTCAGAAACCAAAGCATGATTTTTGATAGGCTGCAGGAAGCTCCTGCAGCCAATCGGAAGCCGTGGAAGCCCCATCGGACGTTCGGCTTCCAAAAATAGTTCACAAACCGGAACACTCACTTCCGGGTTTGCGACGTTCTGGAGCCAAAACGTTCAAGAACTAAGCTCTTCGAAAACCAAGGTACGACTGTACTTAGCTTCAGAATCCTGATAGTGGCTCTTTTTTACACAGAAAAGCACCCTTTGACTCATGGTAAGATGGGACATAATTCAGTTTTAAGTGACTCTAATAAGTTTTAAGTGCATCATGCTGGTGTTAAATATAAATATTTTGTTTTTAATCAGGTTGCTTGAAAGACACTTATTCTAGGCGTACTTTATTTTATTTCAATCTTCAGTTCTTACCCACAGTGAATCCTTGGCTGTTAATTATTTCTGTAGCATAAACGTCTTAGGAGACCGCTTCCTTGTTGATTCCTTTGGCCAAGGAGGAGATGGGTGTGTAGGAGGGAGGGAAGGATGCACACCTAACTCCTGTCTCCTCACCACTCTCCAGATTTTGGACCGCTCTGCATATGAAACTGCTGCGCAGAAGCAGGAAGGAGTCTCCACGGACAGCCCACCACCTGCCACGAACCAGACGCAGTACGGTAAGAGCAGGCCCCAGGCCCCTTCTCCTTCTGCACAAGGGAGCTCTGCGGTCCTCTTGTGGCTCCTGGCTGTCCCTCGCTCGCTCCCCAACCCCTTGCTGCGCCCACCTGTTGTTGGGATACTGCTGGGAAGATGGGGGCATCAGGCAGTCCCCCAGCTGGCTCCAGCCACCGGCCGGCAGTCGGTCTCCCTTGGAACAGCATCAATCAGCGACACGAGCCTCAGATACGTTTAGAGACCCATGTACGCTCTATCAGCAGAGTGTGTAAATCTTCTCACAGCAGAAGAGGTGGACAGAGAAATGTGTAAGCATGATGTACAGCATTTTATTCAGCATAGTTCAGGAACAAAGGAAAACATGTCTGCTTCCCTTCATCTCCAGCAAAACAGCAGGAAGCAAAAGCAGTATACAAAACGGAAGTTCCCAGCAAGTGCTGGAAGTAAACCGGCATGTGACACACAACAGTCCTGCCTGTTCCCTTTTAAGGTGGAACGGAACTATATCCTAACACCCGGGGGTGGTGCATCTCCCTATGGGTGGTGGTCGCTGGCATGTTCAAGGCAGTGGCTGGAAGGGCATTCAGGGTTTGCAGAGCACTGGACTGCTGCTAGTGATCTTCCTCGACTCTTACTCTGAGATCAGTACCCTGGAGAGCTTCTGCCAGTTAGCAGAGACAGTTCTGATCTAGAGAGACCAGTTATTCAGACTCAGAACAGCTTTCCACCTTCCTGCCTTCTGTGGGTCTCTCCCTCTCACAGCCGCCATCCAGTTGCTGCAGTGGGGGGAGACAGCGCTCAGGGGGCTCATTTCACCAGCTTTGCCAGACGCACCTCCTGCCCCTGAGCTGTGCCAACCAGTCACGGTTGCAACAAGTGTTTAGAAACCAGTGGCTGTGTTTCCATTTTGATTTTCCTCTTCCCTCCCTGCTGCCTTTCGCTTGTGCACTGCGGGCTTTTGCTTTGATTTTTTAGACTGTAAGCCTGCAGGTGGGGACTGCCTCTTTGGCCTGGGTGCAAGTAAATAAAGAACCAGCGCTCAAAATCTTCCCGACTTCCTTTCCAGGCACGTCGCTGTCCTACCACGAACGGTCCACAGCCCTGTGGGATCCGGCCCAGGCGTCTGCCAGCACCATTCACATCCAGCAGCCCAGCAGTACTGCCGTCCACAAAACCAAAGTACCTTTGCTCAAAGGTAGGTAGGCCAGGCCAGGCTGCTTGAACCCGGAAGCAGCCCTGCCCCTTTGCACCCAAGGCAAAACCCTGGTGTCTGGCTACCCCATGAGTGGCAGTGGATACCCCTCTAGTATGAATTCTGTGGGCCCATTCCCTGAACCTGCAAAATATGAGCAAGCCAGGGCTGAACTGATACTACCCTTGCTGGTACCTTTCCCGGGAAAATCAGAGGCTCACTATGTCAGGTTCCTACTGGAAGACCGGACAAATGCTAGAAGGTTAGCAGTGGCAAAGTTTTTATTGGTGGTTGCAAGAACAAATGAGCCCTATATTCTAAACAAAATGCTTGTTTAACCTGGAGGTAGGCTGTATGAATTGTGTATTGATTTGTAATGATTTGTTGGGTCTCTGGACCGTAATAAAGATTGATTGATTTTCTCCCTTTTTCCTCCGCAGCCCACGAGGGGGGAATCCTGTCCCCAAAACAGGTCGCTGAAGTTTCACGCCTGCTGAGGCACCACCAGGCCAAAGGCAGGGCTGTGCCTTCTCCAGAGGACCTGTATAAATACTTGCGCGAGATAGGCCAGAATGGGTAAGGCTGAGGTGTGTGTGGGGTGTGTGTATTTTCCTGAGAACAACCTCTTTTTTGGGGGGTGTCAGGATTTGGACAGGGCTCCTCAAGAAATGCCCTCTGCGGTGCAGGGCAGAGGAAAGATACAGGCTTTAGGGTTTCCTGGTTTTTTATAGAAGGGGCCTGAATTTCATTGTACAGGATTTTGTTTTTGTTTTTATAATATTTTTTTATTAATTTTTAGCATGCAAATTTTTTTAAGACATACCACACAAATTATTATACATATGTCCTTGTTTGGATTTCCTTCAGCATCTCTGATAGCCTTCCGCCTTGATTATTTCTCCTGCAATTCTTAACTTAATATTGCCTTTACATTTTCTAGCAAATCATTTCTCCCTTTCCATTTTTAAATATTTCTTAAATTACTCCTCACAGAACTTCTTGTTGTCCTACAAACGTAATCTGATCATCACAAATACTTTTCATATACTCAGTAAATTTACCTCTGGTCCCGCCGGTCTCGGATCCTTCCTGTTAGCTTGTCTAATTCTGCGTAGTCCATCAATTTCATCCTCCATTCTTCTAATGCTGGTAGTTCTTCTTGCTTCCATTTTTGGGCCAATAATATTCTTGCTGCTGTTACTGCAGGATTTTGTACAGGATTTTGGTGGGCGGCAGGGTCAGGATGCCTAGGTTCTGTTCTGAAGAAGCATTCCCATCTTCTTCCCTTTCTTTTTTTCCTTTTGGTGGGGGTGTTTTTGCTTCAGGACAGATGCCAAAGGCGATGCAAATCTGCAAGCGCGCCGGAACCCCAACCCCAAGCTGATTGACGCCATGAGGAAAGAGGTAACGCGCGCCATTCTTTTGGAAGGGGCGGGAGAAATTCTGAGGTAGGAGTTGCTCTTTAATTTTCAGGAACAGCGGAGAAGGGGTGGGGAGGCAGGTTAACGAACCAGGGAGCAGAAAGCTTAAATCTTATAGGAGGTTTTGGTCTGTCGATATCGAGGAACGGGTGTCTGTCAAAAGCCACTGTCATTCACCCCCTCTTCCTTCTTCAGATGGCCTCTGCACGCCGCGTAGGTGCTTCAGGGTTTGGGCGCGAGAGACCCCAGGCCGCCGCCAAAGCTGGGAAGAAGCCCTCCAGCACGCCTGCCTTGAACCCTCGCACCAGCAGAGGAGGCGGCGGCGGCGTGTGGCGATGATATTTGGCGCAGCTGGACTGTTTATTCCTTACCACGCTGACCTTCCCCCTCCCCTTCCCTGACCTGTCTGGGCCTCTGGTGGGGTGTCTGGGAGCTGCTCTCTGGTTTGAAGCCCCCGCCTTAATCTCTAGTTTTACCCTCCAACCATTTGCTCCAACCTGGAGTCTAAAATGTTGCCTTTTAAAAAATGGAATGTGCGTGTTGGATTTTGTGGGTTTGCTTTTTTTTGGAAAAACAAAACCTTCTCTTAAACCCTGCAGCTTTGAGAGACTTGAGGTGGCAGGAACACCAGCTCCTCTTTTTTACTTATTCCCAGCAAAAGGCGACGGCCCTCGCTGGGCTCCGTGCCCTTTGCATCCGTCCCTCCTCCTGCCCTCCTCCCCATCTCCCTTCCTCAAGTCAACTTCAGCCATTTCGTTCTCTGGAGAGAGGAGGCCGATGATTCAAGGCAACCTGGTTCACCCGTCAAAGCAGCTTGGTTGCAGTTGTGCATGTGGGAGGTTGCAGGGGGCGAGAGGCCTTCCCTGCCTTAACGAAACCTTTCTGGGCCTCTTTCCCAACACGCTGCATCCTGAAGTTTTAAGTGCTTTGTTCTGAGTGTGCTGTTTTAGACACACCTGGCTTTGCAGTGTAAGTTGACTCTCTTTTTGCACAGTTAATTATTTTTGTATTATCACTGTTATTATTTTTTAAAATAAAGGAATATTGAGCAGTCGGTTTCCGTATCTCTCTTTCTCTTTCTCTCTGTTTGGCTTCCTGCCACCGTCAAAGGAAATAAAAGCTATTTTCCTCCCTGCTCACGGCATTACCTTCCCTCTGCCGTATCTGTTGACATTAAGCAAAGACCCAACCCCTTTCCTTCCCATGGCAACATTTCTGTTGGAATCCTTGAAGTTTTTTCTGCCCCAAAAGAAATTTGGGGTGCAGAATTCCTGGGAGACCAAAAGATGCTGTTTCTGCTGGTGGTTAGTTCAGTTGCGAGGCCATTTGTGAAATTCAGCCTTTCTCGCAGTCCTGGAATATACACAGCCATCTTTTATGCTTTAAAGGTAAATGGACCCCTGACCATTAGGTCCAGTCGTGACCGACACTGGAGTTGTGGCGCTCATCTTGCTTTATTGGCCAAGGGAGCCGGTGTACAGCTTCCGGGTCATGTGGCCAGCATGACTAAGCCACTTCTGGCGAACCAGAGCAGCACACGGAAACGCTGTTTACCTTCCCGCCAGAGTGGTACCTATTTATCTACTTGCACTTTGACGTGCTTTCGAACTGCTAGATTGGCGGGAGCAGGGACCGAGCAACTGGAGCTCACCCCGTCACGGGGATTTGAACCGCCGACCTTCCAATTGGCAAGTCCTAGGCTCTCTGGTTTAACCCACAGGCATTCTCACCAGTGGGTGCAAGATTGTGCGTGAGAGACACAAGCGCGTGTGCACATATTCCCTGCTGTCATTTCAATGTGTGACCTCCCTCCAAATAAAAATCACATCAACAAGCATGTGCCCGGGTAAATAGCACACTTTCCTCTAAACACTGGAGACTTCAGTTCCAGAAGACTTTATTGCTCTAATCGGTATTTCCTAGAGCAAAAAAAAAAAAGAGGTCCTCCCTGGACGGGTGTGTGCTGGATGCCTAGTGGTGAGAGGAGGCTTCCCTGGGGTCTGCTCTTAGCTATAAGGCTGGCTGCACCGCAGTTCTTTCCCCGTGAATCTCCCTCACTTGTTTATTTCAGGAAACCTTTTCTTGAATGCCAGAGCAGAAAAAAAACCTCCTTTTGCGTTCCTGCTTGTGCAGTTGCTGCTTGATGACTCCGGGGAGGAGTTCACAGTTCCCATCCTCAGAGTCTTTAAGCAGTTGGAGCCTTGGCAGTTCTCCACGGAAAGCGACATAATTCACAGGGCCCACACTTTCACAGGTCTTCTTGGTGCAAATGCCACCTACCTGTTCCGAGTGCTTTTTGCAGGTCTGCTTTCAAACATAAAGGTAAAGGTACCCCTGCCCATACGGGCCAGTCTTGCCAGACTCTAGGGTTGTGCGCTCATCTCACTCTAGAGGCCGGGAGCCAGCGCTGTCCGCAGACACTTCCGGGTCACGTGGCCAGCGTGACAAGCTGCATCTGGCAAGCCAGCGCAGCACACGGAAACGCCGTTTACCTTCCCGCTGGTAAGCGGTCCCTATTTATCTACTTGCACCCGGGGGTGCTTTCGAACTGCTAGGTTGGCAGGCGCTGGGACCGAACGACGGGAGCGCACCCCGCCGCAGGGATTCGAACCGCCGACCTGACGATCGGCAAGTCCTAGGCGCTGAGGTTTTACCCACAGCGCCACCCGCGTCCACTGCTTTCAAACATAGCTGCCCTTAAATGCAGACCTCCCAAGCTCTTCCTTTGAAACACCCCCCTCCTCGTATGATAGAAATGGAAGTCTAAGAAGCTACCCCAGTGGTGGTGGTGGGGCTCCACACATCAGCCCCACGCCCCATCCCTACAGCCAACAGTGTTGTCACGCAAGCCGTAGGATGAGCCACGGAGGCACCAGCAACATCCCAAGGCTTTTGCAACACAGGCGGCCTCCAGATTGCAAAATCTCTTACCTGCGCTTGATAACTGCTTCCCGCCTGTCCTTGCCTCCCGTTAACTACCCTTTACCTCCTTTGACATCTCTGTTAACCCCCTCATTGCTTGTCAGTTGTTGCTTCCTTTGCACAGAACACACAAGCAAGACAACTCAAATGTCCTGACTAGAGCGTTCTCGGACTCTGTTCTCCTCCAAGCCTTCCTCGGGTTGCTATGCAAAGGAAAGAAGTATTCACCTGCCGGAGTCCTCTTCTCAAAATGTCCTGGTCATCGCTGTGCATTGGAGACTCTGCCCCCTGCTGCATTGCTCCGCTTCCTGTTGTGTGAGCCTTTGCCCCCCCTCTCTTCTTTTCCTCCTCCCCAAATTCACACCAGCACCCCATCCTTTGCACACGCCCCCCCAGCACACTTAACTATGCACACTTCACACACTCCACTCTTACAACCAGCCTTCACCCCAAGATGCTCTCATCTTCCTGACTTGCCACATCTGAACCTCCCGGGCTGTGGACTGCAAACCTCGCCCCCCCTCCTCCCCGGGCACCCATGGACACATGGCTGTCATGGCCTCTCCCTCCCTCCCCGCTCTCCACCTTCCCCCTCCATGAGAACCTAATCTGATTAGCTGTAAGAGACAGCGAACGTGGATTATGGGTTTATAAAAAAAACAAAAATCCAGCCCCCTCCCCCTCCTGATCGCGCTGCTCCCCCCACGCCAAGCACCAGCCTTGACAGATCACGAACACCCAGGTATTACAGCTCCAGTGTGTTGCTCTTGGACCTGAGAGGGACCCAGCACCCAGTGGCCACCGGTGCCCCGTATTCCCTGTGCCCCACAGGGAAGATCTGGGGCGGGGAGAGGAGCTCTGTGGTGCCGGGGCAAACCCCATTTCTCCAAGCCAGTGTCCCTGGAACGGATGGTGAACTCTGGGGTTGACTTTTGGCATTTGCCTTCTGTTGGAGTTGCTTCATCGCTATCCGGTTCCTGGTTTTCGTTCCGCTCCCTCGGATTTAGCGGCTGGGATAGAAATATATATATTTTTTTGCTTCTGTTTTTCGGAAGCGCTGGAAGTAGCTTGCGGACCAAGTCTCGGTAAGAGTGTGGCGCCTGTAGGCTGACGAGTGTGGTGTGGGCATGCGTCCCCGGATCGGGGCTGGAGAAGGAACCGGGAACCCCCTCCAAACCCTTTGTGGTCCCCCCAGCCCATGTCCTAGTGGGTTAAGCCAATAAAGAAAGCGGGGGGGTGGGGGTGGACAAGAGAAGGTCTGCTTTTAGGGTTCACGACTGGGACAAGAGTTCAGTCAAGGGAGACCAGGAGATGGAACACCTTCAATTTCCTCCTTTTCCTCATGGCTGCTCTTTTGCCTGTTTCGTTGCAGTCTCCAATGTTAGGTGCCGTGAGAAAAATGGAGCGTGTAAAAGAGAAAGGAGGGGGGATTTTTATTTCCTTAGGAGGTGTGTGATGAGCTGGTGGGTAGAGAGTAGACCAAAAGGAACCAGAGGGGACAAGAAATGAAGGATGGAATTTTGGGGGAAGAGAGTGAACATTGTGTTTCGTGGATCCTGCAGGAATTTGGCTCAGTGATGGAAAATGTGATGCCCAGCGCCCGGCATTGTATATTTTGGAATAGGATGGGGGCGGGGGATAATCTCCTTAGTGGTCATTTTTGCCTGTTGGGATTGGGAGTGTATATATTTCACTTCCTTCAGTAGATGCAGTTGGTGGGCTCGGACCAGCCAAAGTTAAGTCACGTTTTCACCCCATTAAAACAGATGGGATTTAGAAGTTCTGTTGATTTATCGAGATGACTAAAAAGCATGACTAGGTGCTGGATCTGAGCTAGTACAGTTCAATTGTTCTGCTTTGCTCTTCTTCCTCCCCGTCTCCCCGGCCGTGATCTTGTAACTGGCATGTTGGGGGAAGCGGAGAAGGGATTAAGCCAACCCTCACACCTGTCTGAGCTGCATGTAAGGAGCTCATCTGGAGGTGGGGTAGCAACTGTGCAAGAGAGCCTTATAACTTTTGAGTCCCAGGGTTAAACGCTATAGCTGCCATCTCTCTTGCTGGGAACGTTCCAGAAGGAAGGAGGAGCTTAGGAGGAGAATTAGCATAGGTGGCAGAGAGGCAGTCCGCGGCTCGTTCTGCACGGGGGGCATTCAGAACACACTTTTGCCGTGAAAATTGGCTATGTCCCTATGTGCTGCGATGGTCAATCTAGGCTGTATCCAACTAACTATTAACTCTGAGTAGAGCCATTGAAATCAATGAAACAAAGCGAGTCATGTCCATTGATTTCATTGGGTCTGCTCTGACAAGGGCCAACATTTGGATACAACGCTGTGGGTCTGGGTTATACCATTTTAGGTGGCATGCAGGAGCTTGTATGATTGAACGCCCCCCTCCCAGTTTTTTATACATAGAAATCCAGACTTTAGGAAGAAGTTCCACTCTAACCATTCCCTGGACACGTAGTTCTCTATGTACTGGAAATTTTTTGGAATTGTGAGACCGCATTTGGACTTGGAGGTGGTTCTGTTTCGGCACAGAAACAGACCTTAACCTTCTGTCTTTGTGGCTGGGCTCCTAAGAATTAGGGGTGCCAAGGAACAAGCCTCAACCGATGGCGCTTGTTTGTACCTCCCTCCATTTGCTTCGAAGAGAGAGACCTCGACAGCCGGCCATTTTGCCTTGAGTCAACGGATGGAAACGGCAGGGTCGGTTTATGAGGGCGTGCTTTCTGACTTTGCAGCATTAAAAAGAAAAGGAAGATTCAGGCAAAGAGCATCCCAACACTTTACTCCAAAGGGGAATAGCTGTATTGAAAGAAACCTTGATTTGAAAGGTGCTTGTTCATCTGTGGACTCCCTTTAGTTCTTATAGTTAAGAAACAGGTTTTTAGAGTAGGTGGAGGCAACAGGAGAGAGGCGGTTGAGTTTTCTGCTGGAGATCTCAAGTCATTCCTTCTTATTTCCCCTGTCTCCCGTTCCAGTCCATGCTGTTGAAATCTTCTAGTCCTCTGTCCCTTAACATAATTATTTTCCTGTGATTCTTCCCATTCCTGCAATCGTTACATTGCTGATAGCCATAAAAATAATCTGATTTCTCCTTTCATCAAGGCTGTTATTCTTCTCTTCTATATCCCTGCGCCCCTCACTTTGTCCCACATGACTTTAACTCTCCTCCATCTTGAATGTCCCACTTCATCAACCCTCCATCTTTTTATCGAGTCTTTCTGCATCTTTCGATTCCTTGTAGGGCTGGGGAAGAAATATGCAACAATATGCAGACCACAGCACAGCTATCCTTTGGAATTTGCACTTTTCTGAATATTGCAATGCCTCCCCCCCCCCCAAACAAAAAGAGGTGTGTCTTAGGAGGAAAAGTTCATAATTATTCATGTGTTGCTGAAAATAGCGTACAGAAATGCACCATGTTAAAGGAAATTGGTTATAAGAATTCACAATATTTGAGGGACAGAAATTGCTTACAAAAAGATGTGCATTAGGAGAGATGCTGATGAATTTTCGTGGGGACTTTAAAAAAAATATCCTGCAAACATGTGGAGATGTGTACTGAAGACTGGAAAATGAGAAACAGAGAGAAACAGAATTGAGAGACTTGTCCACCCCCTAATTTCATGTTAAATGCCTTCTTGCACTCAAAAGCACCCCAGATACATCACCCAGTCATCACATTGGCCATTCGGACTTCTGACTTCTCTGTATTTGACCAGCCTCTGTGCTCTTAATAATTGGGATTGTCTTGGGTCTAGTAGGATTGATTCATGTCTGGCTGGTGCTAAAGCAGGGTTTTATTACCAGTGCCCTTAATTTGATTATAAACTTGTTGCATTCCATTAGCATGCTCAGAGCCCCACTGGATCAGGCTGGAGACCCATCCGCTTCACCATCCCCTTCTCGCAGTGACCAGCGAGATAATTCCTAAGAAGACTGCCAGCAGGACCTGAGGGAAACTGCCCTTTCCCCACTTGGGATTCCCAGCGGTGGGTGTTCAGAGGCACACCTCCTTCTCTGATAACCCTTCAAACATCAGCTCTGCCGCTCGCTATTCCCGACACCAGCAGTGAGTTTTTGCTAAAGCTTTTTAAGAGGAAGAAGGCAACTGCTGTAGGGAGAGAAGCAAGAGGGGATCCTGTTGCTGTTATGTGTTTCTATACCAAATCATTCATTCATTCAGCCAGAACCTTTGAGAGACAGTAAAAGTTTTTCTTGTCCTGTTTAGTGTGTGTCGGGGGAATTCCTGCCTGCCGTTGAATCTGTTTTCCCTCTGGTGCCACCAGAGTGGGACTTCGGTGCAGATCATAGAATCATGGAATTGTAGAGCTGGAAGGGACCGCCAGGGTCATCTAGTCCAACCCCCTACAATGCAGGAAACTTTTGTCCAATGTGGGGCTCGAACCCACCACCTTGAGATTAAGAGCCTCACGCTCTATGGAGTGAGCTACCAAGGCGGATAGGCCTGCACGCCCATCCCCAATAAGACCATTAATTCCAGAGTCTACAATTGCCTAAGTTCCCTGCTCTCGGATCGTGAAGTGGAGGAAGAGATCTGGCAGAAGGCCTCAGCATCAGGCACAACACATATCACAGGAGGGGCAGAGAGTGGTGCAAGGGAATGTCTCTGGCATGCGTCTTATTCCCAAACGCATTCTCTCCAACGTAGCTGACAGGTGAAGACATGTGCGAGAGATTCACGGCGCAATAATGTGTCGTAACTTATCAAAGTATGATTGAAATATTTATTTTGGAAATAATTCCTGGAACCCAGAAAGAAGGCTCTCATGTTCAGATGTCGCATGCTGCATGTTTTAAACTTGAAATGCTCTTGTGTTTCAGAACTTGGTATATATGTACATCTCTTGGTGTGTGAGAGAGAGCAAGTTCACAAGAACTTTGATAGTGTTCTGCTCCAACTGGGTCAAAACTTGGGCAGAGAGGGCAAGTTAAGCCCCGCCGTGCCTGGGTCAATGACAGACGGGGGTCAGAAATTCATTGACACCGGTCAGGAGTAAGTGGAATCCGAAAAGCAGAATTTAGGAGAGAGCTGATGTATGGAAGTGAAAGCTGGACCATAAAGAAGGCTGATCGCCGAAGAATGGATGCTTTTGAATTATGGTGCTGGAGGAGACTCTTGAGAGTCCCATGGATTGCAAGAAGATCCAACCTCTCCATTCTGAAGGAAATCAGCCCTGAGTGCTCACTGGAAGGACAGATCCTGAAGCTGAGGCTCCAATACTTTGGCCTCCTCATGAGAAGAGAAGACTCCCTGGAAAAGACCCTGATGTTGGGAAAGATGGAGGGCCCAAGGAGAAGGGGACGACAGAGGACGAGATGGTTGGATAGTGTTCTCGAAGCTACCAGCATAAGTCTGACCAAACTGCGGGAGGCAGTGGAAGACAGAAGTGCCTGGCGTGCTCTGGTCCAGGGGGTCACGAAGAGGCGGACACGACTAAATGACTAAACAACAACAACAGGAGAGAGCTTCCATGCTTGAACATTGGGCAGAGGTTATACAATGCCTCCTGAACATTCATCCTGAGGTTTGCAACACCTAGGTTACAAGTCCTTGTCAGCTAGTGACTGTTACCTCACATTTTCCAGTGCACTTTTCTTTCCCTTTTTTTGGGGTGGGGGTGGGGAACTCTCTCCCCAAGAACCCTTTACTCACGAGTAGCTCTACTTTGGGCTCTTAGGCACACATTCCTTTGCCAGCTAGCCTGAATGTCTTGAGAGATGGTTCTTCTGTTCCAGAAGAGTTAGGGACCCATCCCAGAAGTCCTTCTTTGGAAACCTCTAGAGACATGTTTCGGGGGTCCGGTCTCTCTCTGGACGCAAAAGTCTTCTGATCATTGCCAGAGTTGGACTCTGTCTGCTCACCGAAATCTCCTGGCTCTGGGCATCCTGGGGCTTCTTCGGAGGAAGTTACCTAGGGTGGGACAGGGCGCAGCTTGACAGGTTGTCAAATAAGTGAAAAGGTAAATGCAGCTATTAAGATTTGTGTTCCCTGCATAGTGCAGAAAAGGAGATGGATGGAGAACTTCATTATGCATTGGCAGGAGTCAATTTCTCCATGGGTTTTCTGTGCCTGCAATATTGGTGATGACGATCTAGTCTCAAATGCTGTAAAAGTCATGGGCTTTTTAATTTTCCGAGTGTAGGAATGCCTCTGCTACAGATCTTGATCTCTGCTATTATCTGTTTGGAGGACAGGTAACTGAAATTGTACCCATTTCACACTCCGTGGTGAAGCCACAACAAGTGCAATGGGGCAGGGGAGGTTCTTGCAGAGAAGGGAGGAGCTGTTTGGATGTCACCAGCATAACGGTCTGGGTAAAACAAGGTCTCAGAGGTGAGGATTAACTTAAAGAGTTTTAAAAACTCCCTGAAAGTATCCCCATTTATCTAGCACACTTAGAATGTGGATCAGAGGTGGTTTAGAAGGGAGGTGATGCCTGGCTAAGAGGGACCAGTAAGCTAGATCCAGCGGAAGTCAACCCCTTCTCTTTGCTTTGTAGTTTCTGTCTGAGCATAAAATTATAATATTATATGCTTGATTTAAAATTGGGTGGTGGTGGTCAGATTTGTCTGTTTCAGTCTAAAGGTTGTCGTCTCTCGTCTTTCTGTTGTTCTTTTTGTGCAGTATTTCGTTTACTGATTAGATTTCTTACCTGTTCTTCAGCTTAAGGCACCAAGACAGATCAGAAGAATCTAATATACAATTATAACACTATTTTTGGATGGGGGACTGCATGTTGAGATCCCTGCATTGTAGGAAGTTTGACTAGATGACCCTTGGGATCCATTCCAACTTTAAAATTAGATGATTCTATGTTACAAACAAACAAACAAACAAACAAACAAACAAACAAACAAGCAAACATGTAAACAGTTCCAAATGCAATAGGTAAAGGTAAAGGGACCCCTGACCATTAGGTCCAGTCGTAACCGACTCTGGGGTTGCGGCGCTCATCTCGCTTTATTGGCCGAGGGAGCTGGCGTACACCTTCCGGGTCATGTGGCCAGCATGACTAAGCCGCTTCTGGTGAACCAGAGCAGCACACGGAAACGGCGTTTACCTTCCCGCTGGAGTGGTACCTATTTATCTACTTGCACTTTGACGTGCTTTTGAACTGCTAGGTTGGCAGGAGCAGGGACCGAGCAACGGGAGCTCACCCCGTCGCGGGGATTCAAACCGCCAACCTTCTGATCGGCAAGTCCTAGGCTCTGTGGTTTAACCCACAGCGCCACCCGCGTCCCTATTCCAAATGCAATAGGGCAGTATAAATGCAATGAAAGAGGTGGTCCCCGCAATGCAAAATACCTAAACTGCCAAAGACCAAGATAAAGAGGTGTGCATTTTCAGCACATAGAGGAGGGAGAAAGGTTATTTTCTGCTGCTCCAGAGAAGCGGACACGGAGCAATGGATCCAAACTACAAGAAAGAAGATTCCCCCTAAACATTAGGAAGAACTTCCTGACAGTAAGAGCTGTTCGACAGTGGAATTTGCTGCCGAGGAGTGTGGTGGAGTCTCCTTCTTTGGAGGTCTTTAAGCAGAGGCTTGACAACCATATGTCAGGAGTGCTCTGATGGTGTTTCCTGCTTGGCAGGGGGTTGGACTTGATGGCCCTTGTGGTCTCTTCCAACTCTATGATTCTATGATTCTATGAAAGCTATGCAGCTAAGATGCTAAATGCACTTCTGTGGGGAGGGTGCTGTTCCCTGCAGTGTGCAGACAGGCACTGTGACTCTTTACCTTTTGTTCATGTGACTGCAGCCAATTTATTCAGGATTGCAGTCCTTTCTTATCCTGTTCCTCCCATACTCCCTTACGTAGGTGTGCATTCCTTGCAAGGGAGGCCAGAAAAAAAAATTGTATATAATAACGGCAATTATTTTGCACAGGACATTCTCTTCGCTTAAAACAGTCAGCAGAATCGAGTGGCAAAGCCATTCCCAGACTCCACCACTTCAGGCAGCTGGTGGGGAGTTCTCTGTGTGGTATTCCCCACAGAGGACCTTAAGGTCCACAAATGACAACACTTTGGAGGTCCCAAGTCGCAAGGTGGTTAGATTGGTCTCAACTAGGGCCAGGGCCTTTTTAGTACTGGCTCCAACTTGGTGGAATGCTCTGTCACAAGAGACCAGGGCCCTGCGGGACTTGACATCTTTCCACAGAGCCTGCAAGACAGAGCTGTTCCACCTGGCCTTTGGTTTGGACTCAAGTCTGACCCTTATGTTTCCCTCCCCTTATGGTTTTGAACTATGGGCTACTATTAAAATGAGGCTGCATTTTAAATTGTATTTTAAAATTTTAACCCGTATTTTAAATTGTCCCCCCCCCCCCATTATGTTTTTATTGCGATTTTACTGGTATTAGCCACCCTGAGCCCGGCTCCGGCCTGGGAGGCTGGGGTATAACTAAAATTTATGATGATGATGATGATGATGATGATGTCAGGACTCTCCTACAAATTCTCACCCCTCTGAATACAGGAAAACAGCATGCTCCATTGCAGGCAAGGCTAAAATCCTTGCATAGTCATAACAGCTCTGCAAGTGAGAGTGGTGGTTGGTTTTTTTAAAAAAAGGTGTGGGATTATTGGCATTTGATTCTCTTCTGTATATACGTAAATGGCCTGAGTTGTGAGGGTCTCTCTCTCATGGAAGCAGAAGCAAATTCATGAGGTCCTGCTCTCTTAATACATTTCAGTGTGTGTGTTGGGAGGAGTTATTTCTGGTCCTACTCGTGTCCAGTTGGTGTAGCTGATAATATGCTGGAAGAGCGTTGATGGCTATCAATGCCTGTCTCTCAAATTGGTGAATACATGTGTGGAGTGCAAATGGGACTCTTTCTTTCTTTCTTTCTTTCTTTCTTTCTTTCTTTCTTTCTTTCTTTCTTCAATTAATATCCCACCCTTCTACCCAAAGCAGCCCATGGAGGCAAACACATCATCAGGAAAACAAAATCATTAAAAACATTCTGACAACAATCAAATCTTCACTGATTTCAGCATTGCCAGGAACAGAATATTTCAGGCGTCAAATGCCTGAGGAAACGGGTTTTTTTAGATTTCTCCTGAAAGTCAATAATGAGGGAGATGGGCACACCTCACCAGGGAGGGCATTCTGCAAGCAGGGAACCCCCACCAAGAAGGCTCTGTCATTTGCCAATGCAGTCAGGGCAACCCCCAGTGGTAGCACCACAAACAAGGCATCATCTCCTGATCACAGGGTCCAGGATTGTTAATATCCTGGCATGTGCCAGAGAATTGCATTAGAAAACATTCATGGCTAGATTTGGATTTGACCCCTCTTTGGCCCTTTCAGGTAACTTCTATTTAAAAAGTACTTTCTAAACATGTTTTTAATGCTGTGCTTTAAATATAACCTACCCTGGGACCTTAGGGGAAGGGTGGGTTAACAACAACAGCAGCAGCAACAACAAGAACAACAAGAACAACAACAACAAGAACAACATACAGTGGTGCCTCGCAAGACGAAATTAATTCGTTCCGCAAGTCTCTTCGTCTTGCGGTTTTTTCGTCTTGCGATGCACGGTTTCCCATAGGAATGCATTGAAAATCAATTAATGCGTTCCTAGGGAAACCGCCTTCAGACCAGGTCCGGGGACAGTCTGTCCCCCGACCTCTTCTGAAGGCTGGGGGGGGGGGGACAAGGGCCTTTCTTCCCACCCCCAGCATTTTAAAAAACCCTGGGACAGCGGAGGACGTCTCCGCTGTCCGGGGCGATCTTAAAATGCTGGCGGGCGGCATTTTAAAATCGCCCGGGACAGCGGAGGACTTCTCCACTGTCCGGGGCGATTTAAAAGCCCCTGGGAAGGCAGGCAGGGGGGACAAAGACTTTTGCCCCCGCCTGCCTTCAGAAGAGGTCCAGGACCTCATTCCGATGCCGGGCGGCGGGGGGAGGCGTTCCCGCCCCGCCGCCCGGCATCGGGGCATCATTCCGATGCCGGGCGGCGGGGTGAGAGGTTCCCGCTCCACCGCCCATCATCGGGGCATCGTTCCGATGCCGGGCGGTGGGGTGAGAGGTTCCCGCCCCGTCGCCCGGCATCGGGGCATCGTTCCGATGCCGGGCGGCGGGGGGAGAGGTTCCCGCCCCGCCGCCCGGCATCGGGGCATCGTTCCGATGCCGGGCGGCGGGGGGAGGCGTTCCCGCCCCGCCGCCCGGCTTCGGGGCAGCGTTCCGATGCCGGGCGGCGGGGGGAGGCGTTCCCGCCCCGCCGCCCGGCATCGGGGCATCGTTCCGAAGCCCGGCGGCAGCGAGAGGAGGTGTCCCCGCCCCGCCGCCAGGCTTCGGAGGAGGTCCCCGCTGCGCTTCCCCGCTGTCCTGGAGATTTCCCTATGGGCTGTCGTCTTGCGAAGCAAGCCCATAGGGAAATTTGTTTTGCGAAGCGCCTCCAAAACGGAAAACCCTTTCGTCTAGCGGGTTTTCCGTCTTGCGAGGCGTTCGTCTTGCGAGGTACCACTGTAATTGGGAAAGCCAAGTAGCACTATACCATCTGATAAATATCTGTACACTACACATGATAAACATCACCCCCCCCCCCAAATTGCATATGTGTGTAGCTAGTTGTTCATTCTTCTTAGAAATTGGGGGGGGGGAGTGCTGTGTAGTGCTGTAGGGCACCCCTCCATCCTGCCTTTAGAAGATTAGGTAAAAGGGCATGATCTCTTAGACCAGGGGTCTGCAACCCGCAGCTCCGGAGCCGCATGTGGCTCTTTTACACCTTTGCCGTGGCTCTGGGGCGGATACTAGCGAGGGGAGGAGGCGCATTGTGCGCCCCGAAACTCCCCACTGTGGCGGACGCTGTACTGGCTGTGACGTCGCATGGGGGCGGTGCGTGCGTTAGTCACGCACCGTCCCGACGTCACCTTCCCGCCCGCTGTCAGATTGGACATTAAGGTAAGAAACAATATATGCAGTGTTATATTTGTTTTAAATGTCGCAATGGTTTTGCGGCTCCCAGTTTTTTTTCCCTTCGGAAATGGGTCCAAGTGGCTCTTTTTGTCTTAAAGGTTGCAGACCCCTGTCTTAGGCTCTTCTGGATAGTGTGCTTAGGAGATGTAGAACTTCTTGTTCTTGTTGCAATGATGTCATAGGTACCATCCCATAGCTACCCACAACATTGGTGCAACGAACATCCACCTAACATGTGTTATCACAATAGCTGCTCTCTCTCTCTCTCTCTCTCTCTCTCTCTCTCTCTCTCTCTCTCTGTGTGTGTGTGTGTGTGTGTGTGTGACAGAGAAAGAGAAAGAGAAAGAGAAAGATTTCTCATCTACAAAGGGTCTTGGAGTAAGTAGGAAAGTTGATTTCTCATTTTTTGATATAGCTTTTGACTTTAAACACTATGCTACTAATGCATTTTGAATATTAAGGTAAAGTAAAGGGGCCCCTGACCATTAGGTCCAGTCGTGACCGACTCTGGGGTTGCGGCGCTCATTTCGCTTTATTGGCTGAGGGAGCCGGCGTACAGCTTCCAGGTCATGTGGCCAGCATAACCAAGCTGCTTCTGGCGAACCAGAGCAGCGCACGGAAACACCGTTGACCTTCCCGCCAGAGTGGTACCTATTTATCTACTTGCACTTTGACGTGCTTTTGAACTGCTAGGTTGGCAGGAGCTGGGACCGAGCAACAGGAGCTCACCCTGTCGCGGGGATTCGAACCGCCGACCTTCTGATTGGCAAGTCCTAGGCTCTGTGGTTTAACCCACAGCGCCACCTGCATCCCATTTTGAATATTAAGGCCCATAACAAAAAGATAATGTGAAAACAGTCCCATCTACAGTGGTGGCTCAGAAGATCTCCCTTTCTAGGCCAAGACACTTCACAATGTCTTGGGACAATTTATGGCCAAGCCGCCTACTGTATGTCCACCCTACTTAATTTTCTCCACATGTGTTGTGTACCTGAGTACACAACCTCTTGGAGGAGTTACAGGGCAGCCGGTGGTGGAAAGAGCTGCCAGCCATTTTCCTCTCTGCTGCCACCTGTTTGGTGCAGCTTCACGCAAGCTTTTCTCCAGAGCTTTGGTCATTTCCCCATGGAGAAGGCGTGTGGGGCTTGCATGCATGGAGTGATTCTCATTCAGTTGCCCAAGTTTGCTTCCCTCTAGCCCAGCAGTCTTCAGCATTTTCAGTCCTTGGACCCACACTTAGAATCATAGAATCCTAGAGTTGGAATAGACCACAAGGGCCATCGAGTCCAACCCCCTGCCAAGCAGGAAACACCATCAGAGCACTCCTGACATATGGTTGTCAAGCCTCTGCTTAAAGACCTCCAAAGAAGGAGACTCCACCACACTCCTTGGCAGCAAATTCCACTGTCGAACAGCTCTTACTGTCAGGAAGTTCTTCCTCATCTTTAGGTGGAATCTTCTTTCTTGTAGTTTGGGTCCATTGCTCCGTGTCCGCTTCTCTGGAGCAGCAGAAAACAACCTTTCTCCCTCCTCTATATGACATCCTTTTATATATTTGAACATGGCTATCATATCACCCCTTAACCTCCTCTTCTCCAGGCTAAACATGCCCAGCTCCCTTAGCCGTTCCTCATAAGGCATCGTTTCCAGGCCTTTGACCATTTTGGTTGCCCTCCCCTGGACACTTGCCTTTGGGGACCTATTTCTTCACTTTTCACCATATATTTGTATGTGGTAGTACTTCTGTTGCCACCCACCTCAGTTTAGACCGCCACCCACCAGTTCAAGACCAGTGTACTTGCCTCCTTAGCTCCCCTTTGCTGTATAATAATAATATAATAATAATTTATTATTTATACCCCGTCCATCTGGCTGGGCTTCCCCAGCCACTCTGGGCGGCTTCCAACAAAATATTAAAATACCGTAATGCATCAAACATGAAAAGCTTCCCTAAACTTTTAATCTGTTGTCTCTTGCCATTCCTTGGTAAACAAATGGTATTAGGAACTGCCCCATGTCCACCCCCCATGTCACAGTATTCTCCTTTCCCTCCTGAAGACACCATTTTGGGAGAGTGAAATTTAGCCCCGGGGTCCACTGATGGAGGTCCCAAGCAGGAAATGCCAATCAGAGAAGTCTTTAGTGAAGCAATAGAGAACATGCGTGCCCTTGGAGGGCCAAGGAAAGATTGCATCATGCGCTCGGGGGTTAGTAAAATACTTATAATCATCCATCAGGACACATGTGATGGCTTTTAGTAGGGTCGTCAAGTGTCCGGGATTTAACCGGCGGAAATCAGCAAAATGTCTGTTTGTTTTTCCTAGAAAAAGCTCAACAACTTTTTGGCAACTCTACTTTTAGCCAGTCAAAAGCTTTCGGCAAACTTGAGCTTACATATGGATTGCAGATATATAGCAACCCAGAGGCCAGCTGCATTACTTCATAAATTTAGGGATAGTGCACGTGTGGGAAATTTTTCGTTCTTGTTCCTGTCCACTCACAATATTCTTAGTCCGTTTCTTTGTGGTTTAAGGTGTTTCCTGTTGTCTGTTTCCAGGCACAAGACCTTAAGCAATGTATATATCTTAAGCACAGTGGTACCTCAGGTTAAGTACTTAATTCGTTCCGGAGGTCCGTACTTAACCTGAAACTGTTCTTAACCTGAAGCACCACTTTAGCTAATGGGGCCTCCTGCTGCCACCACACGATTTCTGTTCTCATCCTGAAGCAAAGTTCTTATCCTGAAGCACTATTTCTAGGTTAGCAGAGTCTGTAACCTGAAGCGTATGTAACCTGAAGCGTATGTAACCTGAGGTACCACTGTATACCAAAGGCAGACCCTTAGTTACCAACTTCATTTCTGCCAACCAGTTACAAAACACCCCGTTGCTTAAGCAAGCCGACTGCGATTCAAGGCCTGAAAAATAGATCCTAATAAATCCACAGACTGCAATTGAATAATCTAGTAATGAAATTTCCCCCTTCATTTGTTCATCCACTCGACGCCTCTCAGTCAAATGTGTGATCTGTCTCCCGGGGCAAGTATTATGGTCTGGGTTGACACCGGGTGATATATCTGTGGTGATTTCAGGTGCGGTGGCTGAGTCATACAGGCAAAGCGTCATTTGGCACTGCTTTCCAAGAGATGCATGTGTGGACTGGCTTGTGCATGAAACATGCCTTTCCCCCATAGGTCATGTCAGAGCCGCCACCTTTAACCTGCCAAGTTAAGGGACTTCCAGTAATTTGCCACATCAGTAGAGCATAATTGGCGGACCCCCAAGGGGTTTATTGTAAGCACAGGATAATAATGTCTAATCTGGTCTGTTCTCATTTTCCTATGCGCTACAGATGGCATTAGAAAACGTAGCCCTAATAATCTACATATACACCAACTTCAATTTTCTTTTTTTTAATATACTTTTTTATTAGTTTTTTTAACATATCATTTTCAACAGTAATTAAACATACTTTTACATCTTATTCAAATTTTTGACTTCCATCAATCCTGTCTGAAAATTTCCCAATCTAATCTCTCAGTATGCATTTCTTATCCTCCCTATTACATTTCAAACTCATAACCAATATCTCTATCTTTTTCTACTTTGTAACACTTCGTATATTTCTCCTTACAAAACTTCTTGTAGTCCTACTAGCGTAATTTGTTGATTACAGTTGCTCTTCAAATAATTCATATACTTCTTCCAATCTTCTGTAAATCTCTGGTCCCGCAGGTTTCGAATCCTTCCTGTCATTTTGTCCAATTCTGCATAGTCCATTAATTTCGTCTGCCATTATTTTTTTGTCGGAATTTCTTCTTGTTTCCATTTCTGGGCTAACAATACTCTTGCCACAGTTGATGCATATAAAAACAATTTAACATCTTGCCTATTAATGTCCTGACATATATATAATACCAAGTAAAAATCCTTCTGGTTTTTAAAAAAATGTATATTTCAACATTGAAAGATGTTGAAACTAACTTCAATTTTCAAGCTGATGTGGCACTATGCAGTTTGAATTCAGGTTTTTTTTCTATTGGTTTGTCTTTAGGGCTGCCAGCTGATCAAAAGATACTTTAATTGGCTCAATTAATTAATTTGCATTTGAGGAAACAACCGTTTTGAAACAAGACCCATGCTTCCTTTGTTTTTTAAGGTGTTGCATCTTAGAGGACCTATTTCCTCATGTGTGCGAGAGAAGGCGGAAGGCCTCCATCCTCCTCTAAGATGGCAGTTGCAGCTTTTACAAGTGCTTATGTTAAAAATAGCAACACCCCGCTATATATTTTAAAACTTGCTGGCCAGTTAACTGGGGCACTCGGGCTTATCAGAGGGAGCCTTTGCTCCCTGACCAACGGCTGCTGGCAGCAAAGCCATCATGGCATAGCTGTCAACTTACAGATTTGAAAATAAGGGACCAGCAGCCTTGAAAATAAGGGACCAGCAGCCAAAATAAGGGACCTGCAGCCTCCCCTGTTCCAGGCACTCCAGTCTTCCTGTCCTCCTGCAGCCTGGTCAAACTCACGCTGGTAGCTTCGAGAACACTGTCCAACCAACTTTGTAACCAGAGGTTCAACTGAATAGAATCTGAATCACATGCACCACAAGGCCTATGCAGCCTCAACTTAAGATGGCTCCCCGGCTTGGCTTTGCACTGCAAAGTTTGCAGCAGCACGTGCAACAAAATGGTGTCCAGCATTCAAAAACCCCCTCAGCTTGCATTAACTAGCCACACACGAGGCATGGAAGCTCCACCCCCCAGTCGTTCTTAGACTTCTTATTGGGTGAGCAACACAGCCAAGCAACACAGTTGGAGCCTCCCTCCTCCCTGGCCAGCAGGGAGGGAGGGAGAGGAGCTGCTTCCTTTGAAATTTAAGGGACATCATTTAAGGGACATTTAAGGGACATCCATCAATAAGGGACAGCAGCAGGACATAAAGCAGATGAACTTTAACAGGGAGAAATGTAAAGTATTGCACTTGGGCAAAAAAAATGAAAGGCACAAATACAAGATGGGGGACACCTGGCTTGAGAGCAGTACATGTGAAAAGGATCTAGGAGTCTTGGTTGACCACAAACTTGACATGAGCCAACAGTGTGATGCAGCAGCTAAAAAAGCCAATGCAATTCTGGGCTGCATCAATAGGAGTATAGCATCTAGATCAAGGGAAGTAATAGTGCCACTGTATTCTGCTCTGGTCAGACCTCACCTGGAGTACTGTGTCCAGTTCTGGGCACCACAGTTCAAGAAGGACACTGACAAACTGGAACGTGTCCAGAGGAGGGCAACCAAAATGGTCAAAGGCCTGGAAACGATGCCTTATGAGGAACGGCTAAGGGAGCTGGGCATGTTTAGCCTGGAGAAGAGGAGGTTAAGGGGTGATATGATAGCCATGTTCAAATATACTGTATAAAAGGATGTCATATAGAGGAGGGAGAAAGGTTGTTTTCTGCTGCTCCAGAGAAGCGGACACGGAGCAATGGATCCAAACGACAAGAAAGAAGATTCCACCTAAACATTAGGAAGAACTTCCTGACAGTAAGAGCTGTTCGACGTGGAATTTGCTGCCAAGGAGTGTGGTGGAGTCTCCTTCTTTGGAGGTCTTCAAGCAGAGGCTTGACAACCATATGTCAGGAGTGCTCTGATGGTGTTTCCTGCTTGGCAGGGGGTTGGACTCCATGGCCCTTGGGGTCTCTTCCAACTCTATGATTCTATGATTCTATGACATGGCGCTGGAATAAGGGACTGTCCCACTTGACAGCTATGCATCATGGCCCGCGAAGGGGACAGGACTGCCCCCAGGAAGCAGGACCTCCTTCTGTGGTGCTGTGCCCCTACTTCTCCTGCTGTGCTTACCGGGTTTGTGCAGCGGCTTCTGGCAAGATCTCTCAGGAATCTTAAGAGATCTTGCCAGGAGAAGCTGCCGCCATGACCCTTGGAGCGGGAGCAGGAGTGCCGCCCCATGTGATTCTGCCGCCTGAGGCAGCCGCTTCAGGCTGCCTCATGAGCCGGCCGGCCCTGACTAGAACTTTTCTAGCCAGTCAAAATCTCCCCAGCCCCAGTTGTTTTAAATTTGACTAATTTATCCATTGCGGTTTGTGTTTCGAAACTGTACTTGACGTTGTCCCTGTTCCCCTGGCCACCATTTTCCTGTCAACACAAATGCAATTCTCCCTTGTAAAAGAGAGGAAGAATCCTCTTCTCCACAGACAATGGGCCTGGCATGTAAGAGGTGATTTAAATAGTTTCAGGTTTCTACTATAAGAAGCCTTATTTCTCCTCATCTTTTCAGGACACCGCTTTGTACAGAACAGCAGGTGTAATGTGCCAGGAAAATGAGAGGGGGACTTTTATGAAACAGGAGAGAGTGTGGCATGCCAGTTTTTTTTTTTTTTTACACTATCCCTGCTTCAAAGCTGTGTAAAAATTGGTTTTCTCCTTGCCGTCGAAGGTCCAGCAAAGCCCTTGTTAGCAGCTTTAGTCAGTGAGCTTGTGGGCGACGTTCCTTTGAGAGCGCGAAGGAATTAAAACAGGTCTCCTTGTCAAAATTATCTCCTCAGTTTTTGTTTTTGTTTAATTAAAAAAACAAAATGAATGTTTATTATGCGTTGGAATTATATGTGCAAAATTTGTGGAAAATTAATAATATATATTTTTTTTGGGGGGGGGGAATCTCCTCAGAACACGGAGGCCGGGCCTTAAAGCACCTGCTTCCTGATTGGTCCTTGGGCATGCCTGTCTCAGAAAGCCACGCATAATTCTGGGTTGTCATCCTGGGGTGGGGACAAGGCTACACGAAAAGGAGAATATGTGAATGAGTAATAGATAAAATAAAATAATTATGTTGTGCACTGCACAGCATATTGCATGTGTGATGCCAAAACTAAGCTAGCCCAAAGCACATGCTACAGAAACAATAAAAATAACTGGTACATAACTAATACATAGATTCATATCTATGATTGCGGGTTCATCGGCCAGCGTGACCCAAGTTTGTGTTTGTGTGGTGCTGGCGGTGTCGCATTCTTCCCCTGAGCCAAATAGGATCAGTCAGGCCTGCACCCCTTTCTCATCGGATGAGTAGATCCCAAGGGGAAATGAATGAGGTGCATTTCCTGTGCAGGATAAAAAAAGGTGGTTGGTTAGTTTTGTCCTATGAAGTTGTGGACATCTTGACCCTGTGGAGTTGCGTGGTCCCCTTCGCATCCATCTAGGGATGATGAGCATTCGTGTTGTCCGTATTTGTTTTCTAAAGCAAGAGTTGCCAGAGCTCAAGACTATCTAGAAGCTCTCTCTCTCTTTCTCTTTATGGGTAGGGGCTGCTATTTTCTGTCAGGGATGGAGGCATTCAGAGGCATACTGACTCCAGCAGCGGAGATGATGATGATGATAATAATAATAATAATAATAATAATAATAATAATAATAATAATAATTTATACCCCGCCCATCTGGCTGGGTTTCCCCGGCCACTCTGGGCCACTTCCAACAGAATACAGTGGTACCTTGGGTTAAGTACTTAATTCGTTCTGGAGGTCCATTCTTAACTTGAAACTGTTCTTAACCTGAAGCACCACTTTAGCTAATGGGCCTCCTGCTGTCGCCGCGCCGCCGGAGCACGATTTCTGTTCTTATCCTGAAGCAAAGTTCTTCACCTGAAGCACTATTTCTGGGTTAGCAGAGTCTGTAATCTGAAGCGTATGTAACCTGAAGCGTATGTAACCCGAGGTAACACTGTATTAAAATACAATAACCTATTAAACATTAAAAGCTTCCCTGAACCGGGCTGCCTTCAGATGTCTTCTAAAAGTCAGGTAGTTGTTTATTTCCTTGACATCGGGTGTTCCACAAGGCAGGTGCCACCACCGAGAAGGCCCTCTGCCTGGTTCCCTGTAACTTGGTTTCTCGCAGCGAGGGAACCGCCAGAAGGCCCCTGGAGCTGGATCTCAGTGTCCGGCTGAACAAGGAGGTGGAGACGCTCCTTCAGGTATACTGGGCCTTTGAGGCCATTTAGGGCTTTCAAGGTCAGCACCAACACTTTTAATTGTGCCCGGAAACGTACTGGGAGCCAATGTAGGTCTTTCAAGAACGGTGTTATATGGTCTCGGTGGCCGCTCCCAGTCACCAGTCTAGCTGCCGCATTCTGGATTAGTTGTAGTTTCCGGGTCACCTTCAAAGGTAGCCCCACTTAGAGCGCATGGCAGTAGTCCGAGCGAGAGATAACTAGAGCATGCACCACTCTGGTGAGACAGTCTGCGGGGAGGTAGGATACATCACAGTGGTCATTGCTAGTAGCCACCGATAGCCTTACCCTCCATGAAACAGTGTAGTTAACCCCTGTATCTATCAAAGATGCAGATGTACAGGTGATGTTTGTCGTTGTGTTGCAGCGGGTGGGAAAGATTTGCCCTCTGAAATGGTGTGTGTGAAAGAGACAGAAAAGCGAGCATGGCTAGGTTATGACCCTCCAGATGACAGCCCTCTGTCTCAGCTAGCATGACTAGTGGTCAGGGATTATGGTCGTTGCTGTCCGTCCAACCTATGGAGTAGAGGAAGATAGGGGGTAGAAGAAGCAGGCAGCGTCTAGACAATAAGGTGTAATTTTCACAGCCTATTTCAGGACCTGGATTTGAGACCAGAATAGGCCTGATTGGGACCCACTCTAGTCTTGCGCGGAAAACTCATCTGTGTCAAAAGCAAATACGGGCATCTTCATCAGCGGGATTCAAGCCAGAGAAACACCCACGTGGTTTCTTCATTAGCAGCTGTGCCTTGCTAAATTTCACAACGTTCCACCGAATCGTAAATGTAGGTCACCAGCTTTGCACTCAGTTTTTAATAGATCCACAGGTGTGGAAAGGCAAGTCGCTTGACCTTTGTCAGATGAAAATAGGTAGACTTGTCTCGTGTTGCATAATGCAAAAGCTCTTCCCAGTGGGATAATGAGAATAGCATAGAAGCATATTTTTGCGGATGTCTTAAATATGTGCCCCTCCCACCAAATATTTTTGCAAGCTCACATTTGGAAAGATTAATTCCGTTTTCATCTATGCAATCTTTAATTTTTTTAAAAAATATATATTTAGGCATTGGAGCTCTGTAAAATGTCCAGCATGTCTTATAATTAAGTCCTTGCCCCACCTCAGATTCTGGTATTTGGGATTTTGGAACTTGCTAATGTTGCTACACAGGGTTATCAGCTGGAGAAAGGTGGTTTCTAACACAGAAGCCATTGCATACCATAAATAAATTTAAAAATAGCATGGGCCACAGTGAGAGTAAATCTAGTACATAGATTGGGGTGCGGGAATGCCATTCACCCAGAAAATTATTATGTTTGGAAAAATGCAAGAATGAGCCAGTGTAAAAATTCCAATAAGTGTTAAAGGTGTGGCAAAGACAATATTTTTTCCAGTAAAACAGCTCTGTGTTCTTGACCATCAGTAACAAATATCATTGTGCCTGTTGGTTTCAAATAACACATTGAAACAGACCTTACATGCCATCATTGTGTGAAAAGAAAACACAATCCATGCTTGTGGTTTTCCAGCTTTCCCTCACATTTCCAGTTTTTCTCAAAGGGTGTAAAATTAAGACCTGATAGCTCTTTCCCCCTCTATAACTCCACACACACAAACACACCTTGCAACATTATTCATAGTAAAGGGTAAGAGGAGTTGGTAGAGGTGACCTGCTGAGCACTTGTGGGCACGTGCGCGCCATCGCACCGATTCACACCTAATACGAAGAGGCAGCTGGGGCCAAAAGGCTAATCCTGTTTTAGTTCAGCTGCAAGATTAGGATTTGAGGGATGGGGCAGCTTCGCTGAGGTGCTGGAGCATGAGCAGAACAGTAATTTGGATAATACCGCCCAAGGCTGGTAGAATAGGGTGGACTTTGGCCAAAGCAGCTGGCTGCCTCTCCTGTCATGACCTCTCTCTCTCTCTCTCTCTGGGAGGTGCAGTGATATCTGCCCCCTCCCCAGTTACGCTATGGGATTGTTTGCCTTGCCCAAAAGAAATGCGAAGCAAATTATATTTGTAAGCACCACAAGCCCTGAAAGCTGGGCATCAAATATGGCTCCGTAGTAGCTAACCTGGAGTGGTGCTTTTTGTTCATTTTACACCTGTGAAGATGGGGAGGTAGTTGCTACAGGCAACAAGCTGGCCTTCGGTAACAAGATGGCTGCCCAAAGTGGAGAGGTGTTTGTCCGCATGCTGTTTACCCAACTTTCTGTGGGCTGCGTAACACTACCCAGTCTTAAAAAAAAGGTGTTTTTTTTAAGAAATGAGATTAAAAACAAACACAGGACATGTAAACCGGGTTGTTTGTGGGAATGCCTCAAGCATCCTTTCCCCAGCATAGTGTGATGTTGCTCTTTTTTTTCCTATTCCAGGGTGATTTCTCTTGACTGCAAGTTGATGGCGGCAAATGGACCCACTCCGACAAAAGACTTCTGGCCCTGGCCCCTGAGGGACTAAAGGATTTGTGAGCCGTGCCTTCTCCCTCTTCTTCCCCTCCCTTCCCCCTCCCCCCACCACTGCGCCATTCCTGGGCTCTGCGACACCATGATCCTAGCCTGGCTTGGCTTCCACAGATTCCTGCTCCGCCTTTCCAACCACCCCAGGTGGGCCTGCTACAAGGGCCCCCGCCGGCACGCCCTCCTCTTCTGGCTCTTGTTCCTCTCTTTGCCCTGCCGTGTCCTGCCATCAACCTTCAAGGTGGGCGTGATGGGCCCTTGGACCTGCGACTCCATCTACGCCAGGGCCTACCCTGACGCAGCGGCCAAGCTGGCCGTTGCCCGCATCAACAAGGACCCTACTCTGAACCAGGGCTACTGGTTTGACTATGTCCTCCTCAACGAAGACTGCAAGTCGTCTCAGGCCATGGTTAGCTTTGTCAACTCGGAGCGCTATGCCTCTGGCTTCGTGGGCCCGGTCAACCCAGCCACCTGCGAGGCAGCTGGGCTGTTGGGCAGAGCTTGGAACAAGCCCGTCTTCTCCTGGTCTTGCTTGACTGACGATGCCGAGGTGGAACGTTTTGGCACCTTTTCCCGGCCGCTGCCCCAGGCCTCCGCCGTCCTCTACACCGTGCTCAAGTACTTCCGCTGGGCCCACGTTGCTGTGATCAGCTCTGGCCAGGACCTCTGGGTGGAAGTAGGGCAAGGCCTGGCGGAGTCATTGCGCAACTTTGGCCTCCCTGTCACTGTCGTGACCACCATGGAGGACGAACCGAATGGGGCACGGGATGCCCTCCGCCGGGTACAGAGGGCCTATGATGTACGAGGTATGGCTGGGTTGGGGCCACATGTGCTTGCACGACTCTCAAAGGAAGAGGGTCTAATATTTGGGGGATAATCATTAGAAAACTTCTGGGTTCTGCTGAGGTTCTTAGTGTGGATAAGGTCAGTTCACGTAGTCACTTTAAATGAGCAGCAACTGTTCTCTGAGGTGCAATCACGTAGGTATGTCAGGCTTCTCCACCCTCCGGCCTGACCAGTACTTTTAAGAAGTAGACTGATGGGACAAGAGATATGCAGGATCACGACCCAACAGCACTTGCCAAGAAAAGCTTCCAAGCTGTTGTCTCATGATAAATTGTGGTTTAACCCAGCTTCAGTGCACAATGGAGGTTAAGAAAGTATTGCTTATCAAGATGAAGTAAGAATGTGGCTTTAGTGCTTTCTGTCTGACCAAAAGCAGACCAGAAACTGGAGACAGAAGAGGGTATAAAGAAAGAAGGAAGGTGAACCAGGGCATTTGGGTTGAAAATACATACAGAACATTTTTGAAGGGGAAGATGGCACAACACCTACAGTACTTCCTTATCTCTGTCTAGACTTCTAATGACCCCCGGGAACTTTCCAGATATAGTTTGCAACACCCTACGATTGCCCTCCATGAATTGGTCCACGTTGGATAATGGTGACATACCCAACATCTGAGTTTGCTGGGTGTGTGGGTGTGTAGGCTGTATGCCGAGACCCTCTTAACCCCTGAATCCCGCATGTGTTAAAATATAAGCCAGGCTAGCATCCTGTGGAAATGATAGCCTGGGTGATGGTCCATTAAGTAAGCAAAGGAAGGCGATATGTGCAAGTGTTGAGCCCCTTCCCCTAACTCACGGCTAGTTAGAAGGACAAAGGCAGGGAGCTGGGAGTGGTGTGAGCTCAGAAGCAAAGCAGCAAGCTGGAGAGAGAGAGTCTGAGCAATGCTTGATTTCTGTTTGAATCCAAGGCAGCGGCTGTGGGAGAAGCAAGGCCCTTTTGGGGTGTCAATGCTACAAACCCCTCCACAGTGGGCTCAGGGTATATATGTGTATAAATAAACCATATATCATAAAGACACCACAGTTTCCGCTGTGCCTCGCTCCACAAGGAAACATGAACCATGGGTAAGCGACTGGAACCTCACACCACTGAGAGATTGGGGTGGCGTGCAACAGTGGTGTCAGATGTGGGATTCCTGTTTCCTGGAGGAGGGCCTGTGAGCGAGGTGTGCCTGAGTAGAGATGGAGGGAGGAATAGCAACAGCCCTCGAGTGGCTTGAGAGAATAGAGCAGTGACAAAGTGAGCAGTTTGATAGAATAAGAGTAGCTTGGGTGAGAAGCTTCCATGGACAGGAAAGTGTGACTCCATGCGAGGTGAGGGCCTTGCCAAATGAGATGCCACAGGGGGTTGAAAGTGACCCAGGAGCCCAGCTGCAAGGCACCCAGATGGAAGGGGCAGCTGAAGAGATCCAGAATGTAGGTGGGCAGCTGAAGGCAAGGGGGAAGACAACATTTTGGAGAAAGGTGAGCTGGCTGGAGCTGAGGAGCTGCTGCTAATTTATTTCTCCACTCACTGGAAGCTTACTTTGGAAGAAGGTGTATCTGGGGAAGAGGCGCAGTAGGAGGATTCAGAGGTGTGTGTGAGCGTGCAAGAGGAGCTGCAGCCATAGCGGGCTCCATCAGGCCCTCCTGTAGCTGCAACTAGGCTACACCGGGCCTAGCTGCAGCTGTGGCTAGCTTTGCCGGGCCTTTCAGAGGGTGTGATGAGTCCCATCAGGCCCCCTCCCAACGCGTGACATCACACACATCCCCCCCCCCATGTTGGGCAGAAACTGGCGCACCTGTAACAATATACACATTTTGCAAGACCTTTCCCCTAATACAATGCTTTTGTACGCTATCTTCACTGATATATGAACAGTTGGCCCTAATGCAATGCACTGTTGTACACATTTATTGACTGGAGAATAGAATTTGGAGAAATGCAAATTTTGAAGGATATCTCTTTGTTGTGTATTGTTTCGCAAAGCGGGAATTGTGTAAATTTGCATTTAAATGTGAACTAGGGTTGCCATGGGACGTGGGTGGTGCTGTGGCCTAAACCACAAAGCCTAGGGCTTGCCGATCAGAAGGTAGGCGGTTTGATTCCTCACTACGGGGTGAGCTCCCGTTGCTCGGTCCCAGCTCCTGCCAGCCTATCAGTTCGAAAGCATGTCAAAGTGCAAGTAGATAAATAGGCACCGCTCCGGCGGGAAGGTAAATGGCGTTTCCGTGCTCTGCTCTGGTTCGCCAGAAGCGGCTTAGTCATGCTGGCCACATGACCCGGAAGCTGTACGCCGGCTCCCTCGGCCAGTAAAGCGAGATGAGCACCGCAACCCCAGAATCGGTCACGACTGGACCTAACGGTCAGGGGTCCCGTTACCTTTAGGGTTGCCATACATCTGGAATCTCCAGATATAGATATGGAATAATGCTTTGCCCCTCCCTCCAAAAAAACCCCACTCAACAACTTTATCAAAAAAAACCTCAACAACTTTTCTGACCAGATTTTCACTGTTTGAAATATGGCAGCCCTATGTGAACTGAATCAAATTTCTCCCCATCCCTATCCCCCAGCAGCAACCCCATTGAAACCCCCATATGCTGCTATTAGCCGAAGAAAAAGAAAGCTTCTCTTAGCCAGTGGTGCCATCAGGACAGGATTTTAGGGCAGATGTCCAGAGCCCCACTTTGGAGGAATGGACAGGAGGGGCTATATGCAAACTACCTAAAGAAGGGCGCTCCATAAGACCATTAAGTCCGGAGTCTAAAATTACAATATGGCACCTCTGCCATTAGTGCTACAGTTAAGTAGCACCAATTAAGTAGCATGGTGGTTGGCACACTATTTACATCAGTATCATGGCTGGGGAGGGAAAGTGTCAACCTCCTCTCCAATGCATTATAGTCGAAACCAAATTGCACACCTAGTAAACATAAACTACGTTACTATTTTAAAAAAACCTCTAAACCTCCCTTTATCCAAACTGATCCAATATGCCAACCCTCTAATGGTACCCACCCCCTTTAAAAAAATCAGCTGCTTGAGAAGGAATGCCTCACTTTCCTGATGGTAAGACTGCTTGTGGTTCTAAAGCAACCTTTCCCAAACTTGGGTCTCCGGCTGTTTTTGGGACTACAATTCCCATCATCCCTGACCACTGGTCCTGCTAGCCAGCAAGGATGGGAATTGTAGTCCCAAAGCAGTTAGAGACCCAAGTTTGGGAAACATTGTTCTAAAGCAACCTTCCACAACCTGGTGTCATCCCGATGTTTTGGACAACATCCCATGGCTGTACTGGCTAGGGTGGGTGATGGTTTGTAGCCCAAAACATCTGGAAGTCGAAGGCTGCTGTTGCTGTTGCTGTGCAGGGATGGTGGTCAGACATCACAGCTATGCAGAGTCCTGGAACTAGTAGGTATGTGAGGTGTAAGATACTTATTTCATAAAATTTATACACTACTTGATTGTTTAGAAACACACACACCTCAAAGCGCTTTGCAAAAAGATAAAACCCAGAATAGCTTACCATAGTTTCAAACATACAAAAAGTTAAAATACTAAAACATTAAATCTCCCAGGATCTTTGGGAAAGCAACGTGCATTAAATGTATGTTATGGACGTGGCTTTAGCATATCAATATTATTATAATGGTACTTATAATGGTCACTTTTTTTTTTTACAAAAAGGAACCCAAAGCAACTTAAAACATAAATGCAAAAATAAAAACTGCTCCAAAGTTATAGCAAAATAAAAGCTAAACGCATTCATGTACATCAAAGGCAGTCTAACACATCCTACTGACATCCTAAAGGAGGTCGCAATATCTAAAACTTTCCCGCGTAAAGGGCCACCAAACTGACAGAATGGAAACATTCTTGCCTTTTGCCTAAAAATAGCCACTGATGGTGCCAGGCTTCCCTTCCTGGGGAGGGCATTCCATAAGTGGGGACCCACCACAGAAAGGACCTGTTCTCGTGTTGCCGCCCTTGCATCTCCTTCGGAGAGGGCACATGGAGAGGGGATAAATGCAGGGTCTGGGCTGGCTCCTATTAGGAGAGGCAGTCCATTTTGCAAAAGGTCACTTTGCACATACACAGAGGCCCTCTTCATCTCACTGCGGTCCCTTGGTGAGCTCTGGACTTTACACTGATTTTCCACCTAATCCCTAACCCATGGGTAGGCAAACTAAGGCCCAGGGGCCAGATCCGGCCCAATCACCTTCTAAATCCGGCTGTGAACGGTCCGAGAATTAGTGTGTTTTTACATGAGTAGAATGTGTGCTTTTATTTAAAATGCATCTCTGGGTTATTTGTGGCGCATAGGAATTCATTCATTCCCCACCCCCCAAATATAGTCTGGCCCCCCACAAGGTCTGAGGGACAGTGGACCGGCCCCCTGCTGAAAAAGTTTGCTGACCCTTGCCTGGCCTAACCCTCCCCACTGTCTACCCTTCCCATTTCCTCCTCCTCGTTCCTTTCCTATCCAGTGATCGTCATGTGTATGCACTCTGCCCTGCTGGGTGGGGAGGAACAGCGCCTCCTGCTGGAGAAGGCCGAGGACCTGCGTATGACAGACGGGACCTATGTTTTCATCCCCTACGACGCCCTGACTTACAGCATGCCCTACCAGAAGGAGTCCTACCCTGTGCTGGATGACAGCCTCAAACTCCGCATGGCCTACGACGCGGTGCTCACCATCACCATCGACTCCCCGGAGCAGTCCTTCCGGCAGACTTTCAGGGAGGCTCAGGAGAAGAGGGAAATCCCTGGCCACCTGGATGCTGACAAGGTGCATCTGAGGAAAGAGGCAGTGGGTGGTAGTGGGCAGGTACAAGGGATGGCCCCAGCAGGGCCTCGGTCCAGTATACCTGAAGGAGCGTCTCCACCCCCATCATTCTGCCCGGACACGGAGATCCAGCTCCGAGGGCCTTCTGGCGGTTCCCTCATTGCGAGAAGTGAGGTTACAGGCAGAGGGCCTTCTCGGTGGTGGCACCCGCCCTGTGGAATGCCCTCCCACCAGATGTCAAAGAGAAAAACAACTACCAGACTTTTAGAAGACATCTGAAGGCAGCCCTGTTTTGGGAAGCTTTTAATGTTTAATAGATTGTTGTATTTTAATATTCTGTTGAAAGCCGCCCAGAGTGGCTGGGGAAACCCAGCCAGATGGGCGGGGTATAAATAGTGCAGGAGAGGCTCAGATTTAGGAGGTTCCCCATGCCGTCCAGAGCGCTGTGTGCTCACAACTGCATTCATTTTTAGATCTGCCTGAGTGAAGGGCGTTTTAACACTGCTGTGGAATAGTCTTCCAGCAGAGGTTTGGCAAGCCTCCTCACTTCTGACCTTCCGATGGCTCTTGGATACCTTTTTGTGTGCCTATTCTGCAGCAGGGCGGTTCATAAAAAACTTTTTTTTGGGAAAATGCCTGCTCCAAAGGTCTTATCTTACTACACTAGGTATTATATAGTTATATCTGAAATTTCATGCATATCAGTTAATATCTTGACCCTGCTACACTAAATGGAAATTTCAGCCTTCACAACATAGGAAAATGGCCAAGTGAACAGCTACTTTCGTGGAGAAGGCTCAAGATATTAACTGATATGCATGAAAATTCAGATATAGCTATATAATACCTAGTGTAGTAAGATAAGACCTATGGAGCAGACATTTTTTTAAAAAAGTTTTTTATGAACCACCCAGTTTAAACTTTTAAGATGAGCCAGTCATTTTTATGATGCTTCTGCATTGTTTTTAGAAGTATTTTACCCCCTTTGTAAATCTGGTTGCACGCTGCCCTGATAGTTGGCATGAGAGGGCAGTCTGTAATTTTAAGTAAGTAAGTAAGTAAGTAAGTAAGTAAGTAAGTAAGTAAGTAAGTAATAATGCAGCACAGAATTCAGCACCCACAAAACTATTTAGGGTCCCTCCAGACATCATTCTGTTGCATGTTCATGCTGATTTGTGGTCATGAAGCTATTGGAGCAGTCCTACACGATCCCACTTTCAGAACTGTTTGCACCTGCAAATGTTTTGGGGTGGTCATTCATACAACTACTTTTCTTATCAGTGCATATCCTGTAACTTCCTGCTGAAATCCCACAACTTTTTGTCTCCCCAATATTCTGGTTTTTTCTTCTTCTTTTGTTGTGCTTTAGCCCTTCTGGACAGCAATAATGTGGCAGCACTGCAGAGCAATGAACAAAGTAGGACAGCACAGGGCAGAGTAGTGCCTTCACTCTTGTAAGGCGAGCAGAACAAATGAGGGGAATCAAGAAAACAGAAGCAAATGTTATCCATTAGCATCATTTATTCAGGTTGCAGAATTTGAGAACCTGGCCCTAACTCTTCCTTGCTTCTCTTTAAAGGCACACCCCCTGTTTGGTACTATCTTTAACTCCATCTACTTCCTGGCCAAGGCAGTGGAGAATACTCGGAAGTCCGGCAAGTGGGTGATGGGCTCCACCATTGCAGAGCATGCCAAAGACTTTGAGCTGGAAGGCTTCAGCCAGCCAGTGTCAGCCGACGAATACGGAGATGCCGTGCTCCCCTATATCATACTGGACACAAATGGGAAGGGCAACCGCCTCTGGCCCACCTACAGTGTGAACGTCGGTGCTCGAACTCTGCGCTACGTTGGGCACACAATCCATTGGCCTCACAGTTCCAGTCCAGACACGGACTCCATCTGCTGGTTTGACTCGGTCACTATCTGCAGTGGGGGTGAGTGCTGAAGCGAGCTGCCTGGGTGTGCAAGGATGGAGAGGGAGAGGAAGGATGGAGAGGAATTTGGTTCACATTTAAAGGCCTACCTCCCTAATTCGAACTTTCCAAAACAATACGAGAACTGAGACTCTGCCACCCTTTTTGAAATTTGCTCTTCCCTGAATTTCACAGTGCAGTTCTCCATTCCAGTAATGTGTAGAAAAATGCATATACTAGGGTAAAGTGTGCATATGTTACTGAAAATAACATACGAAATGTCATTATATTATGGGAAATCGCTTTGCAAAATTGTGTATATCAGGGAAAATTGCACACAAAGTTAATTTCTGTGGGTCTATTCTAAATTAAATTTTGTTGAATACCACCTATTATTGTACCATTAAAAACAGTGCGAAACAAATTTCACATGACTCCAGTTCTGGTCATGAAGGGAAATTAGCGATACTAATACTAAGCTGTGAAGGCCCAAGTGAAAAGAATTGAAAGCCTAAGATTGTAGGTGCCTGCATTATTTTGAGAGGAAGTCAGCTTCATCCTGAAGGCCCTTTTCTATCCTTGCCATCCATCCATCCCTCCATCCCACCAACTTCAAATATACCATCCAGTTGATCGATCAACCAATCCCATATACGCTAGCTATGTGTCCTGCCAGTAGCCAGCCCACCTCATATACTCTACTCGCAGACCCTCCAACTGGGACGCACGTCTTTCAGCGCCACACTCCTGCGTGAATCACATGACCCATGTGAGTTTGCAGCCCCAAAAGATGTGCTTTTTGGGGGGTGAGATCACGGCGCCCACAATGGCGCTTTAGGAAGGTGAGAAAGGAGCTGTTGATTTCATAGGCTTGGGTGTCTTATGGTCAAGTCATGCAGGGAAGAGAAGACAAGGAAAGTCTGGGGAGAAGGCAAAAGGCATTTCTGTCAGGATTTGTAATACTACAGTGGGTGGGTGGAGATATTTTGCATGGAACTCCCCATATATGAGTAGGAGGAGCTGGAGCTGGAGCTGGAGCTGGAAATAGCCTCTCAAGCCTTTAAAGCCCTATACGGCCTAGGACCCTCGTACCTACAGGACTGCCTCTCCTGGTATGTCCCACAGAGAAACTTACTGTCTTCAGATAAAGACATCTTGAAGGTCCCAGGCCACAGAGAGGTTAGGCTGGCCTCAACTAGAGCCAGGGCTTTTTCGGCTGTGGCTCCGATCTGGTGGAACACTCTGTCGCAAGAGACTAGGGCCCTGCGGGACTTGACATCTCTCCGCAGGGCCTGCAAGACAGAGCTGTTCCACCAGGCCTTTGGCCAGGGCACAGCCTGACTCCCTCCTTCGGCAATCTTTGCGGAGCTCTGGCCCAATGGTTACCATTGGTTTGATTTAAATTAATTTTATAATGAATGATTTTAGAGTGTTATGTCGTACTGTTGTACTGTTTTATTGTTGTTAGCTGCCCTGAGCCCGGCTTCGGCTGGGTAGGGTGGGATATAAATAAAATTTATTATTGTTGTTCTTGTTGTTGTTGTTGTTATTATTATTATTATTATTATTATTATTATTCCTGGAAGTGGTCCCCAGCGGTAACACTCTTCTCCTTCTCCTTCAGGGGTGAATGCTGGTTTTATCCTCCTCATATTCCTCCTGGCTATCTGCTTGATGGTGGGTGGAGCTGCCCTTGCTTTCCATCTCAGGTGAGTTACGCAAACACCCCTGGCAACTAGGTCTGCTGGACAGCTGACATTTCGGATTTCGGGACCTCCCCGTGATGCCTGCTTTATCTTTACAAACGACCATTTTTTATTTCTGCTCTGCTCGTGTTGTTGATTCCCACAGGCGGCAGTTTCAGCATGCCCAGCTAATGAAGGGGCCCGACAAGATTGTCCTCACCATGGATGACTTGACCTTCATCCATACCCAGAACAGCAAGAAGGTGAGGGGTTTGTCTCTGTGGGAGGGACCATTGAGGAGACTAAGGAGAGGCTGGCAAGATGGAGCGCTGCTAAGTCAGAGAGGGATCAAAAGGGGCAATGCGAGTAATAGTAATACTCAAGGTTTCTATGACGGTTGCTTCATGCAACTGAAATAAAGGACAGTGGACAGAAAGGGCTGCTGTCTTTGTTTATGTAGGAGCAGATTCTCGCCTTCAGTTGGATGGGTATGATGGTCGGGCCAGAACTGTTTGAGAACGCAGATGCCATGTTAGAGGGCTGCAGTATTGGCAAGGGGTCATTAAAGGTAAAGGTACCCCTGCCCGTACGGGCCAGTCGTGACCGACTCTTGGGTTGCGCGCCCATCTCGCTTAACAGGCCGGGGGCCAGCACTGTCCGGAGACACTTCCGGGTCACGTGGCTAGCATGACGAAGCTGCTCTGGCGAGCCTGCACCAGCGCAGCACACGGAAACGCCGTTTACCTTCCCGCTATAAAGCGGTACCTATTTATCTACTTGCACTTAAGAGTGCTTTCGAACTGCTAGGTGGGCAGGAGCTGGGACCGAATGACGGGAGCTCACCCCGCCGTGGGGATTCGAACCGCCGACCATACGATTGGCAAGTCCTAGGTGCTGAGGTTTTACCCACAGCGCCACCCGCGTCCCTTATGATAAAGGTCCAAGTTAAGAATAAGAAAGCTGTTCCTTAGTTCATGGTTCTCCTCCCCTCTTCATCCCCCCCAGAAAATGGACGACAGTCGAAAGAGTATGTCGGACATGAAAAGCCTCAAGAGTGTGGCGGCAAATGCAGAAAACAGCAACATGGCTGTGGTTGAGGTAAAAGCATGTCCCCTCCTTCACAGTTCCTAGTCCTGCACCCTCCCTCTTCCCCAGTTACTAGTGGGTGGGCCAGTAGAAGCCTCTGGTGCAAAGCCATTTCCTCAGGAGGCGCAGATGGCGTTCTTGCCAGCAGCCTTTCCTGGGGCAGTGCCAGCACTGATATCATCATTGCGGATGGGTGGAGGCTGGAAAGAATGCACTAAATTCGGGTGGCGGGTTTTGATGGCGATGCCAAGCCATCTCTTTCCACTCATTCTAAACAGTTCTATTCCACACACATCCTTTTTCATTGGCACCGCTGAATCTCCCTTCACCTTTATATAATGGTGTTTTGTTTTGAAATATATCCTCCCAGGGTCCTTGCCATTTTACATTTTCCAGCCATCGCCCACTTCCTGTCATGACGGGTGCCATTTTGAGAGGCTGAGGCTGCTTCCTGATTGGTGACTCCTGCGACAATCCAATCATTGCTCTTCCGTTGTAAGCTACAAGCGGAATTGCAACTGACTTTCCTCCAACACCTGGAATATTGTGCCTTTTCTTTTTGTACATCCCATTATGCCCTGTTCACACGGTAGGCGTGTCATTTGAAGCTCAGAACACACTCAGTATGACCCTTGTGGTGGGAGACATTTTATAACCACCATCTGTCCCCCCCCCCAACTGCTCTTTTAATTAGTTCTGAAGGGCTTTTCTGGCTATATTTTTTAAATTAAATTATTAAATAATTACAGCTGACATGAAATGTGATGTGCTTGGAAAATGTAACATGACAGTTGCTCTCAACTGCATTACTTCTTACGCGAAGTTTTACACTGTGCTGATATTTGTCAAAATGAAATACTTATTTTTAATATAGCGTCATGGGGGGGTTGTAGCACGGTACCGGTCTTTTTATTTTAAGAAGAACATAGCTAGAAAAGCATTTTGGCACTAATTAAAAGATAAGGGTTCAAAAACAAACAAGGATTTAATAATGTTGCCCATTGCAAAAGGCTGAGGTATGGTAGGTTCACTTGCCTGATTAAAGCCCATGACAAAACCCCACCTTTCTTTTTTAAGTCAGAAAAGTAGTGTGAAAAAGCATGAATGCCTCTTTTTTTGGGGGGGGGGAGCAGGCCTTCCTGTGGTCACAGAAGAGACAGGAGAACCACAGGCAAAACCCAGGACGCCATAGGAAGCTGGCTATAGTGAGAAAGACGCCATTGCAGATAGAATCTGGGCCTTTGCCCATGCAAAACAGATGCTCCACCCCTCAGCTGCGGCATAGTGTGGACGCCCTGTAAAAAGAAAGTGAGCGAAGCACAGCAACCCCACATTCAGTGGCTGGTGAGGGGCAGTTGGCTGCCACTGGCTCAGCAGTAGGGGGCTGGAGGGGCTTACATGTTCAGGGAGCGTGCCAAGGTCCATCCCTCTGTGAAGGGTGACCTCGCTGATTCCTGCAGCTCCCGCCACTCATCTCAGCGTGGCTCTGCTTGCCAGCACTGCTCCCTGCTCCCTGGAGACCTTGCTTGCTCCCCCGTCCCCCAATTCATCACCTTTTCCTGCACCGTATTGGTCAGGAAGTGATGTGTGGCTGGGCACCCTCTCCTTCCCGCCTCAGTACTCAACCACACTTAGTGGGCTCATGATTGGGATGTTACAGAGGCTAGGGTTGCGACTCCTCTGGTCATGGCAGGGAGGCTGTTGCTAGGAAACCAGGGAGGCTGCAGCCTAGCTGTTGCTAGGAAACCAGGAAGCCGTGGCGACAGGCCCTTCTCTAGAAGCAGTTGTTTCCCTGTTGGCCATAATCCAGCCCTGGGGTCTGTGGTGCTCTGCCCCAAGTCCATGCTAATTCCTGTAAAGGTCATATTCACAGCATATGAATCAAAGCACTAGGATACCACTTTAAGCAGTCATGGTTCCCCCACCGCAAAGAATTCTGGGAGGTGCTGAGAGTTGTCCGGGGAATGCTTTTCCTCCCACAGAGTGATAGCTGTCAATGTTTCCCTTTTTTTAAAGGGAAAGTCCCTTATTCTGAATAGGATTCCTTGCAAGAAAAGGGAAATGTTGACAGCTCTGCACAGAGTTCCCATTCCCAGAGTTCCCCAGGAAGAGGGGCTGATCGCTAAACCATTCTGGGAATGGTTAACAAACTACAACTCCCAGAATTCTCTGGGGGAAGCCACGACTGTTTCACGTGGTACCACGGTGCTTTAAATACCTGGTGTGAATGTGGCTTAAGTGAACACAGCTGAGAGGCTAGGCCTCCCCTCTCCCCACAATCTCTCTGGGGTGGTAGCACTGCCCCACACAAGGATCCTTAAGTCTGCTCTGACACCAGTGTATTTTTGTGCAAAATCCCAAGGCATCTTTAATGATCCTTGTGAGCCTAGCCAGGGCACCATCACTGTGTGCTCGCCACTGTAAGTGCCCCCATCTTCTCCAGCTCACTTCTGCCTTCCCCAGCCCCACAGCTCTACTCACCTGGTTCCCATCCTACAGTTTGCCGAGAGAGTTCAGTGTTTAATCCCTAAAGAGGGGTTTGAATCCGCAGCATGTCTGTCTGAGAAGCCCATTGCTCCCATCTCCAGCATTGCTTGTTGGAGGGTGGGGCAGGTTGTCCCGGAAATGTACTTAGCACATGCTCAGAGGCACCCTCATAATTATGAACTCCCATTGATCAGGCCCAGAGAGAGAGTTGAGGGAGCACCCTACCCCAGTCCATACACCTGTCCTTCTGGGTTTTGCCCCCCCCCTCACCCCCTTCCACCCACCACCAGCATCATTTATTTTTGACCGCCTGCTTCCTGCTATCCTTAGGGCGAGGACAAGCCAAAATTCACCAGCCAAGTCCCCTTGCTCCTCCTTTTGTTTAACAGCCAAGGCGTAATAGCCGCGGTCCAGGTAAGTCCCGTTTGGCAAAAGGCCCTTTTAAGTTGTGCCTTTTTGCCAGTCTGCTCTGCCTTTCAGTTTGGTTTTTACACCCTCCCCTCACCCCAAAAAGTTCGATGCTCCTCTTTCACTTGACCTTTTTAGCTCTCGTGCATTTTGCTGTGTTAGGGGTTTTTTTCCCTCCTCTCAAAAACGAGAGGAGGAAAAAAGTTGGCTATGGCACTTGTTACTTCATTCCCCTCCTCACTCCCAACTCGCAGGCCATCCTTCCTCCTCTGGGGAGAAGGTATTGGCAAGGATTGAAATGGGAGGTAGAAAACAGGTTCAGATTGGTGGTTTGCTGGAAAAAATATTTGTGTGTGTGTGTGTGTGTGTGTGAGAAAGAGAGAGAGAGAGAGAGAGAGAGAGATTATAGGTGAAGTGCTTAATTTACAAATGAGTTGTTGTATGGGGCTTAAGCACAACTACACATAATAATAATAGTAATAATAATAATAATAATAATAATAGTAATAGTAATAGTAATAATAATAATTTATTATTTATACCCTGCCCATCTGGCTGAGTTTCCCCAGCCACTCTGGGCGGCTCCCAATCAAGTGTTAAAAACAGTACAGCGTTAAATATTAAAAACGTCCCTGAACAGGGCTGCCTTCAGATGTCTTTTAAAGATAGGATAGCTGCTTATTTCCTTCACATCTGAAGGTTCCACAGGGTGGGCGCCACTACCAAGAAGGCCCTCTGTCTGGTTCCCTGTAACCTCACTTCTCGCAATGAGGGAACCGCCAGAAGTCCCTTGGCGCTGGATCTCAGTGTCCGGGCAGAAAGATGGGGGTGGAGATGCTCCTTCAGGTATACAGGACCGAGGCCATTTAGGGCTTTAAAGGTCAGCACCAACACTTTGAATTGTGCTCGGAAACGTCCTGGGAGCCAATACAGATCTCTCACATGCTTCCTCTGATCAGGTAACCTCTTCAGTCCAACTCCATGTAGCATCTTTCTCTGCTGTGGACGGGGCCAAGACATCTTGGCGCCTGATGTGAACCACAAAATGGTGCCCCCTCTCTCTCAAGGAAGAAGTGGTTGGTGAAGATTCACGTCAGTAACAAGGGGCTAGACCCTCCAAGTGCCCCTGTTTTCCAGGGGCAGTCCTGGATTTACAGAAGTCGTCCCAGTTTCTGATTTGATCCTGGAAAGACCCGCTTTTCCTTAGGATGTCCCTGTTATCATCAGAGAAATGTTGGAGGGTGTAGAGTTATGCAACCATCGAGCCAAGGAGTTAAGTAATTATACAACCTTTAGAAAACATCTCAAGGCAGCCCTCTATAGGGAAGTTGTTTTAACGTGTGATTTTTTATATATGTTGGAAGCCGTCCAGAGTAGCTGGAGAAACCCAAGCAGATGGGTGGGGTACAAGTAATAAAATTATTCACATTATTATGAAATAGGATGCCCTTATTTCCACTGGAGAAATGTTGGAGGGTATGAGATCCACATCGGTATCTGCTGCCCCTGTGGATTCTGCCGCCTGAGGGGGTCACTTCACCCCCTCATGGGTGGGCCGGCCTTGGCTGTGGAATACACGCCCAAGCCTACAACCTACGACCAGCATAGATGATTCCATTCTTAACGGCGCTGTCACACCCTTTAAAGCAATCTTAGCTAACTAATCAAATAAGTTGTAACCGACTGATTAAATCTGCACACACTTGCAAATGTGTGCAGATTTAATCAGTACGCTACAACTTACTTGATTAGTCTGCTATCCTTCATCTTACATATACTGGTCTCAACAGGCATGCTATTAGAAGAGGAATTCCCTCCAGGTGCAAATTGAAAGTTGTGTGTGGTAGGGAAGATACCTCCTCCACCATCTGCACTTCTTAAATGTATATTTTTATATTGAAACGTTCAACCTATAAAAAGGAAGTGTTGCCTTAATCATAGCTGCCTTTTCACTTGATTAAACAGTTTCATCTAAGATTAGTAAATGCAACTTAAATGTTGCCGCCCCAATTCTTACGAATATTTTCAGGGATGGAATATATTGCTTAATTTAAATTACTGGCGACTGCTTCTGAACATAGAAATCATACAGTACCTAAGATATTTTCCCCTAGTGTGCAGAGGACACTTCTCTCTCTCTCTCTCTCTCTCTCTCTCTGCGTGTGTGTGTGTGTGTGTGTGCGCAAAAGAGACGTGAAATTTGTAATCGAACGGGAGTGTGCAGATGATAGGAGACAGACTTGCCCCCGCCCTGTCTTTCCTCCTAGCCCAGTTCACTGCCAGTAATCTGGGCAGGTAAATTCCATAGGGAGGTTTTGATGTAAAAACCAGACTGCCCCCTCCCCCATTGCCCAGTCTTTGCTTCATACAAGAACGGGTAAGGCGTGTGAATAAGCAGGCACCTTCTGTTCTGTAGCACACAGGGGCCCTAAACAAGCTTTTTGTTTGTTTCCGGCTTTGCAGGATGGCTGGCTACATCCTAATCCCAAGAGTGCTTCAAAAGCCTTCCCCTGCCCCCTCCTTTTTCTGCAAATTTCCCCGCCTCGTTTTCCAAATTACCTTGTAGCAAAATTGGTTCCTAGAGAGGTGCACAACTGTTAGTGCACCAACTCAGTGTTATTTTGCTGGTTTAGCTAGAAGACCTTTCTGTTGTCCTCGGAATGGTAATTGTGGAGGTTTGCTTAGAAATAGAAGGAAGGAAAGACTTTACTACTGAAAATCACAAGGAATGCTACAATTTTTTTTTATAAAAAGAAGTTGGTTATGGGGAATAATTATTAATCCCATTCCTGAATTATTTTGTTGTAAGATTTTTAGAAGGTGGGGAAAGTAATATTGTTGAACTGAATACTGGAAGACTTTAGAGGGGGATTACCCTTGAGTGTGGCGAATCCGAATGGCTTCCAGCTCCCATTTCTGCCTCTGTGACCTGAGAATCTGGCTGTGGAAAACCAAATATCTTAGCAAGATCACACAATGCATGCTGGCTTGGCAAACTTCTATGCTGAAGAGGGGCAGGGCAAGGTAGTAGCAAGGTATTTTGATTAGTACTAAAACATATGCCATAGCGACCTTAGAAGCACTGCTGATAAACAAAATTTCTTTTTAAATCCTCCCTTTTTTGTTCCGTGGGGTAAACCTGGGAGATGGGAAAGGGTGGTGCGGTGATTGCCTTGTGCTAAATTCACAGGTTGGGAGGTCAAGTATCTCACGTGTTATAGTTCACAGATTAGACAATTTGGACTGTGTGCGTATTACCTGCTTAAAATGTGGCTAGGCTATATATATATATATATATATATATATATATATATATATTTCAGAGCAAAGCTGGTTTAAGGTAAAATGTATAAAAATGCAGTATTTCATAAGAAATGGCAGGATATTACCATTATTATTATTTAGTTGATTTGCTCATACAAATGACTTAACGATATTTACAAACACAGTAGAAGGACTTAAACCAATTGCAGTAAACACAATCAATAAAAACATAAAGAAAATCAAGCCAAATACATTTATGCAAATAAAAGACAGGTTTAGCAGATCATGACCCACCAAATTTTGAGGATAGGTGTGGATTTCCTGTTTACACGGCTTCCCAAACCAGCAGTGGAATAGCTGTGGATGCAGAGTAAATGGGATCATGTGGACAGACTTATTCACTGTGGGACTCCCTCCTGGCCTCCCAGAACAGGGAGTAGGATGGATCCTGTATCTTTGCCTTGTGAAGGGAGTGTAAGACTGCATCCTGTGGGCTCTGAGCACTGATTTGGGAAGTGGTGGACACAAAACGTTAGCCGCGATCCAAATAATGTATTTTTCGCTCTATAAGACGCACCAGACCACAAGACGCACCTAGTTTTTGGAGGAGGAAAACAAGAAAAAAAATATTCTGAATTTCAGAAGCCAGAACAGCAAGAGGGATCGCTGCACAGTGAAAGCAGCAATCCCTCTTGCTGTTCTGGCTTCTGGGATAGCTGCCCAGCCTGCATTCGCTCCATAAGACGCACACACATTTCCCCTTACTTTTTAGGAGGGAAAAAGTGAGTCTTATAGAGCAAAAAATATGGTATATTCTGTCGTTTCTTATGAAATACTGTGTTTTGATAGATTTCCCTGCAAACTAGCTTCAGTCTGAATTGAGGAAAAGAACGATGGAGCTGCATTTTACTGTATACACAGTCAAAGCGAGAAGAGGGAGTGGGGCCACATGGGACTGCAGCCCTGCCTCCGCTCATGCTTCTGCCTTCCTCTCCACTGTGCCATAAGGGGGGAGACTGCAGTGATCGGGGCCGTACTCCTTCCCCCTGTGTGTGTCCTGCTCCATGCATCTGGGGAGTGGTTCCTGTGAGGCAGGAAGCATAAGTGGTTGGCCAGCAGTGACAATGGTTGGCGTCCCTGGCTCATGCCAAAAGAGAGCATGCAGGGGCATCCTGCCCACCTGCTATTTCCGCAGGTGGGCAGGGAAGGAAGACTGTCGAACAATGTAGTTCAGGTAAGACACAGTGGCAAAGGGATGAGGGGATGGGAGGAGACAGTTTCAGCAGTTGCACATGGTACCGGCCACCCACAAGCTGGCGCCATCCATTTGTTTTGGATTACAAGCCCTACCAGGCACCAGTTTAGGGAAGTCTGATGCAGAAGGACAAGTCTTGCTGAAGAATAACCAGGCACGGCTTGTGCCAGAGGTTAAGTCTTGCCTCAACAACCTTTTTTTGAATTGAGTTGTAGTCCAAAACATCTGAAGGGCACCAGGTTGGCAAAGGCTGAATAGCAGCAAGCGTCTTCCACTTCCCAAACTTTCCCTGGCTCACCTGTGCAGGATGCCCTGTCCTGGTCTTCCCGAAGGTTGTAGGAGAAGTTTTAGCAACATCCTTCAGATCACACGTGTTCTTGGGATGCAAGTCCTCCCCACTTTTTGCACAAAGTGCCCGTTTCCTTATAGCCCCCTGCCCCAGAGTTCCCTCCTGTGAGCACTAAGCATGCACAACGTGAGCCAGAAAGATGAAGCCCCATGCTACACTCCCTGCCATCTGAGTTATGGTCTCCCTGTGTGGGGATTATATCCTGGCAGTGTTGTGCTGACATTGGGTGTTGGAGTTACACCATACGCTCTGCCGTGGCAATGTAGTCCTTGTAGTCAATGACACAGGGCTAGTTTTTATTACCCTCCCCCCCCCTGGTTGCAGTAAAAGGGGAGGGAATTATTTGCATCAGATCCTGGGTGGAACACAGCAAAGTTCCACCATTGGCCAGGCTACAGCCATAGGGAATTGAAGGTGTACTGGATATAGTCTACGTCTTCTTACCCCCATGGTGCCCACACCCCACCTAGGACTCCATCCCATTTTGGCCATTCCACCGCCAGCATATTGGTGTATCTGTCACAACAGTGGCCTGTCTGGCATTCCGCTACTGGAACTGGCATTCCGCCAAAATAAACCCTAAAGCCCCTCCATCAGCATCACCCCAGTACAGGATTGCACCTTAAAAGGCCTGGAGAAATAAAGGGATAGGTGCCAGGTGAACCTCTCCAGGGAGGGCATTCCATACCACCCAAAATGTCCTGTCTACCATACCCACCTACTGCACCTCACCTGATGTGGGGCACTTTGAGAAAGGTGCCCGAAGATGATCTTGTGGAAGGGAGGTTGTACCCTGGTAGTCTCAGTCTGTGAAGAATTTGAGAGTATAAGATAACTGCTTTGCTGTTACTTTGCAAGACCCCTTTGCCCCGGTGTTTTCTTTCTCTCGGGGGTTAAGAGGTCCCTGTTAGCTTGGCTGGGCCAATTTGCCTTTCCTGGTCTCTCTGGGGTTGTGTTCTGTTCATTCCTTGCTTCACTCTCCACTCCTCTTGCTTAAATGCATATATATTTACCTCTTTCCCCTTCTTTCTGTGAGCCTTTCAGGCTGTGGGGAGGGTTTGTGTCTTCCTTCCTTCAGATGCATTATCTTAAGAGGGTGAACATTCATGCCCTCCCTTGTTTTCCTTCCCAGGGTGACTGGGTGTGGCTGAAGAAATTCCCAGGCGAAAAGCACACTGAAATCAAACCTGCCACCAAAACAGCATTCTTAAAGGTTAGTGCTCTTGCGCTCCCCTCTGTGGCCATTGGGGGTCCCTGCTGCTTCAGTGGGTGAGTGCAATTCCCAACCTGACCACTAGGACTATGCACAGCGCCCTCTACTGGACGGTCCTCCAACAGCCCCTATCCTCCGGGGGCTCCCTCCTCTCATCCCTCCGTTCTTGTTACTTCCCCTCACCTTCAGCTCCGGGACCTGCGACACGAAAATGTGAACCTTTTCCTGGGCTTCTTCCACGACTGTGGGATCTTTGCCATGGTCTCAGAGCACTGCACGCGTGGCAGCCTTGAGGATCTAATCAATAACGAGGACATGAAACTGGACTGGATGTTCAAGTCGTCCTTGCTGCTTGACCTTATTAAGGTGCTTGAGGGAGAGGGATCTAGCGATCTGGTTTTTGGGATCTGGGTGGGTAGGTAATGCCAGGCTGGGAACGTGGCATGAAGGGGATTTACCCATCCTAGGAAGAGGAGCAGGACATCTCTGATGGGAACAGGAAAGGAAACTGAAGTGTAGGCGGGTTCCCACAAGGCAAGACACGGTAATAACAGCAAGAACCACATAACTGGGAAACAGGGGCAAAGCAACTGCTTATATACATTCCTGAAAACCTGGGCCACTCCCCCTCCCAACGTGATTGGCTGTCTAAACTTCCACGCTGCAAATCACGACTCAGAGTCCACGGGCCAATGGCAGAGGCCCAAATCCTGAAATGTTCTGTGATTGGACGTCATGTATTGAATCAGAACACAGGAGCTCAGAATCCTTAGTCCAGACTGAAGCTCAGGCAAACACAGACCACTGAATGCATAACAGAAACCACAGCACTGGCGGAGTGCGGGGGGAGCGCACTGCCCCCGGCAGCGCGATCCTGGCAGGGTACCATCACGGCTGTCCCCCCGCCCCCGCTGGGTGCCCTGCCCCTGCAGGCGGCGCGCCTCGCCCCCAGGATGCGTGCCAGCCCTGCCCACGCCTGCTCTCCGCCCCCCAGTGCCGGAGCATGAAGCTCCGCCACTGAACCACAGAGTCCTGCTGGATCAGACCACAGTTCCTTTTTGTCCAGCATTTTCCTTCTTGCTGTGGCAAGTCAGTTGCCTCTGGGAAAGTCCATAAGCAGGGTTAGCAGGCGGTGACATTCCCATCCAGTAACTGAACCTGGGACCTTATACAAGCCAAACAGATACTCTCCTGCTGACCTGTGTCTCTTCCCCAATCCATCTGGATTTTGCAGTATCCAGGGGTCTTGCCTGCCTAACAGAGAAGTCAGAGGTGTTCTATAGAACAAGGTGGTATAAACACAAGGGAAACTTGTTGGCAGAATCATACTGGAGAATCCACCACCTTAGTGTAATAGGAATAATTTTGTGGGTTTTCCAACTTACGCAGTCCAGCAGGCTGGACACTGCTGCCCAAACCTCCTGGTCTATTTATAATAATAATAATAATTTATTATTTGTACCCCGCCCATCTGGCTGGGTTTCCCTAGCCACTCTGGGCGGCTTCCAACAAAGATAAAAAATACACTGAAATATCACATATTAAAAACTTCCCTGAACAGGGCTGCCTTCAGATGTCTTCTGAATGTCAGGTAGTTTATCGCTTTGACATCTGATGGGAGGGCGTTCCACAGGGCGGGCGCCACTACCGAGAAGGCCCTCTGCCTGGTTCCCTGTAACTTGGCTTCTCGCAGGGAGGGAACCGCCAGAAGGCCCTCGGTGCTGGACCTCAGTGTCCGGGTAGAACGATGGGGGTGGAGACGCTCCTTCAGGTATACTGGGTCAAGGCCGTTTAGGGCTTTAAAGGTCAGCACCAACACTTTGAATTGTGCTCGGAAACGTACTGGGAGCCAATGTAGGTCTTGTTTGTCAAAAACATCTGGATTGGCTTAGAACCAGTCTTCACAACCAGGTGCACTCCAGTTGTTTTACAGCTCCCATCAGCTCCAGAAAGCCTAGCAGCTCATCTACATTTCCCTTTTCCCTACCACTTTCCCCTGGGAAAACATACCATTTATCGCTGAATTGGAACAAATGGCAATAGGGTTTTCCATGGGGATAGCACAGGTTTTGTAGGGGATAGCAGGACAAAGGCAAATCCGCTCAGACCTGTGCCTAGAAAGCATGGGGCAAGCGGGAAATTGCTTGGATAATAATAATAATAATATATTATTTATACCCCACCCATCTGACTGGGTTTCCCCAGCCACTCTGGGCGGCTTTCAACAGAATATTAAAATACAATAGTCTATTAAACATTAAAAGCTTCTCTAAACAGGGCTGCCTTCAGATGTCTTCTAAAAGTCTGGTAGTTATTTTTCTCTTTGACATCTGTTGGGAGGGCGTTCCACAGGGCGGGCGCCACCACCGAGAAGGCCCTCTGCCTGGTTCCCTGTGACTTGGCTTCTCGCAGGGAGGGAACCGCCAGAAGGCCCTCGGAGCTGGACCTCAGTGTCTGGGCAGAACGAAGGGGGTGGAGATGCTCCTTCAGGTATACTGGACCCATGTTTTTTAGGCATGGCAAGCAGAAATGTGGACGAGCTGTAGGGATTTCAGTCCAATACATCTGGAAGGCAACAGGTTGGCAAAGGCTGGCTTCGAAGATGTCCCGGCAGCAGGAGGGAGGAAGGAGAGATATGGGTGCTGCTGTTCTTGGGAGGAGATCCAAGCAATAGAGCAGAGCTGTGAGCAGACTCTTCACCCCTTTCTTCCCTCTGCTCTCCAGGGGATGAAATACCTCCACCATCATGACTTCCCACATGGGCGGCTGAAGTCTCGGAACTGCGTGGTGGATGGCCGCTTTGTCCTCAAGGTCACCGACCATGGCTACAACGAGCTGTTGGAGGCCCAGAAGATCCCACGAGAGACACCGAGCCCAGAGGGTTAGCAGGGGAAGTTGGGACCTGGGAAGGGGAAGGGAGACGGGCTAATGCAAAGTCTGGGGTATGCTGCAGAGAGCTTTGCTAAGCAGGGAAGGTGTCATTGCTGCTCCTTGCTATGAAATGCTTTTTAAAAGCAGTGACATGCATTGCTCTACTGGCTGGCACAGTTTTTCCACGGAATCGTTCAATATAGATTAGAGATCAGCGGCAAAGAGCCCTCTGGGATTTTGCCGGCCTGTCAACCAGAAATATAGATAGCAGCAAAGATTGCGTCCACCTCTGCATTTTCTAAGTTATGAAAGGAGGCTGAATCTTAGGTGTCTGTAGAGAAACAGTGCCCAAATATTTCAAGTTGCACTCTTTATTCACAGCAATTTTAACAGGGACTTTGGAAGCAGGCTTTTAGCAAGGGGCTGCAGAACTCAAGTACACACACCCGCTGTGTTTCAAGCAGCCAGTGGCTGAATAAGAGAGGAGCGAGGAAGTCTCCATCGCTGGCCTTGGAGGAGGCTGCAGGTTTTGCTCCCCTTGTTAGATTTGGAGAGGGAACCCATAATAAAGGGGGCAGACCAATGGAGCTATAGAGAATGCCTGCAGTTACAAGGAATGAAAGGCAGAGAAGGCTGGGTATGATGGAGGAGGGGACGCCTCAAAGTGCTTGATTTTTGTTTCCTATGCCCCCTTTTAGACCGGTTATGGACGGCGCCTGAGCTACTGCGAGACCCATCCCAGGAGCGGAAAGGCTCTTTCCGGGGAGATGTCTTCAGTATCTCCATAATTATGCAGGAAGTCATATGCCGTGCTGCCCCCTATTGCATGCTGGACATGACCCCTGAAGGTATATAAAGGGCAGGGATTGGTGGTGACAGACCAGCTCCCATCCCCAACCTTTCCTTGTCTGCATGACTATTTTTGAGCCTGGGGCCTTCTACATGCCAAGCAGAGGCTCTGCTCCTGAACAACGGACCCATCCCATGTAACATGGCATTGTTGTTGTTGTTGAGTCGTTTAGTCGTGTCCGCCTCTTCGTGACCCCCTGGACCAGAGCACGCCAGGCCCTCCTGTCTTCCACTGCCTCCTGCAGTTTGGTCAAACTCATGCTGGTAGTTTCGAGAACACTGTCCCACATCTCGTCCTCCGTCGTCCGCTTCTCCTTGTGCCCTCCATCTTTCCCAACATCAGGATCTTTTCCAGGGAGTTTTCTCTTCTCATGAGATGGCCAAAGTATTGGAGCCTCAGCTTCAGGATCTGTCCTTCCAGTGAGCACTGAGGGCTGATTTCCTTCAGAATGGAGAGGTTTGATCTTCTTGCAGTCCCTGGGACTCTCAAGAGTCTCTTCCAGCACCATAATTCAAAAGCATCCATTCTTCGGCCATCAGCCTTCTTTATGGTCCAGCTCTCACTTCCTTACATCACTACTGGGAAAACCATAGCTTTAACTATGGCTTTAACTATGGCATTTAACATGGCATTACCGCAATTCTTTTCCATGGCAAACTTTGCCTGGTGTGGATTGGAGGGTCACTCTGGAGTTGGTCATGCTGGAATAACCAATATGGAAAAGTTAGAACCGTAGAATTGGAAGGGACCCCAAGGGTCATCTAGCTAAACTCCCTGCAATGCAGGAATCGCAACTAAAGCATCCATGACAGATGCCATCCAACCTCTGCGTAAAAACCTCCAAGGAAGAAGAGCTCACCACCTCCAAGGGAGTCTGTTCCACTGTCGAACCGCTCTTACTGTCAGAAAGTTCTTCCTAATGTTTAGTCGGAATCTCCTTTCTTGTAACTTGAAGCCATAGCTTGCTCCATATTCCATGGGGCAGCTCTTAAGATATTTGAAGATGGCTGTGACATTATTTTGGTTTGGAGAGTTGAGCAGGGTTGCTGTGGTGGGTAGATGAGTTAACGCGCTGGCCCCAGAAACATGGCGGGAGTTAAGGAAGGGTGCAGGGTGGCTGGTCTTGATTACATGCAGAGGACAGCCCCTGTTGTAGGGTTTGGTTGCTGAAACACAGAGTGCTGTGTGAAGCAGGGTAGTAATGGAGTTTATGGAGTAATTGCAGAGTGGAGAGGAGGTGGCCTGCCCAGGACAGAAGCGAATTGTTTTCCTTGTCCGACAGAGATCATCAAGAAAGTAGAGAAGCCGCCCCCACTCTGCCGGCCCTCTGTTTCGGTAGACCAAGCCCCGATGGAGTGCATTCAGCTGATGAAGCAGTGCTGGAGCGAGCAGCCTGAGAAAAGGCCAAACATCAACCAGATTTTTGACCAGGTGAGTGGGCCTCCGGAGTAGTTATTTGCCAGGATCCCAGAGGGTAGGGAGGTCGCTTCCTAATGCCCCTTCCGTCCCTCTCCTGCAGTTCAAGAGCATCAACAAAGGTCGGAAGACAAACATCATCGACTCCATGCTACGGATGTTGGAGCAGTACTCCAGCAACTTGGAGGACTTGATCCGGGAGCGAACGGAAGAGCTGGAGGTTGAGAAGCAAAAGACAGACAAGTTGCTAACGCAGATGTTGCCCCCGTGAGTCTGTGGAAATTATGTGCGTAGCTTAAGTGGGGCAACCAGAGCGTGTCCTGGCGGCCTGACATTCCTAGAAATGAGGGAATTGCCTGTTCACCTGTCCATATAAGAGGTCTCCAAGTGGGTTGTGTTGCCTGCTTTGCAGGTCGGGTACAGGAAATGCCCGAAACTTCTACAGAAGACATTTCTGCTCTCTTCCTGTTGAGGCTCAGTCCGTTTCCTGTCTCAGCTCAGTGCAACAACCTGTTTGGAGTCTCTCTCCTTCAATCTGTTCTTTTACACCCTAGCTATTATTTCATCTCCTCCTTTATTTCAGGGATTTTTTTTTTGGTCCTCATTTATTTTCTCCAACCGCTCTTTCTCGGTTTTTCTTTTAACACGTAAAACAAAAAACACTCAGCTTTTCTCAAAGTTTCCCACCTTTTTTTTATTGCTCCCCCTTTCTGAGCTCCCTTCTGAGCCGTGAAGCAAGGATTTTTCTTGCTGCCCCTTCCTTGCTTTTCTGGGATTAATATGTTCTGTCAGCAGCGAGCATTGCTAAGCTTGGGATAGAATTTGGAGAGAAATTGGGGGAAGCTGGTTTTTTTAAAAAAATATTGTTAATTGCACTAACAGGCACCCTTAAGCGCTTTCTGATTCTCCCAAGGAGAGACTGGCTGACATTTCTGCTTGTCACCCCTTCAGTTCAGTAGCGGAGGCCCTGAAGACTGGCGCTCCAGTGGAACCAGAGTATTTTGAAGAGGTGACCTTGTACTTCAGTGACATTGTGGGCTTCACCACCATCTCAGCCATGAGTGAGCCCATTGAGGTGGTCGACCTTCTGAATGACCTTTACACCCTCTTCGATGCCATCATCGGCTCCCATGATGTCTACAAGGTACAGACCTGTCAGCTCTGTCAGCCACCTTTACTGTGGGCAGGAGGCAGAGAAAGGGTGGGGCTTGGAGGATCCAAGGGATGTGAAGGAAAAGAAGATAGGACGACACGGGTGCTTAGTGTTGCCAAGCGAAACTCATATTGGCTGGGAAGTGGCTGGGCCTTGAGTTAGTTTGGAGGGGAGGATGATTCTAGGGCTCCTGAACGGCTTCCTACTGATAATCAGGAGGGGGGTGTTCTTCAAGGTCCATTTCCTAGGTCTCCCTGGCCCTCTGGCAACTGGGGGAGCCTCTTTCCTCGTGGACTCAACCCCTACTAGGTTTCTGTCCTGGGCATGGGACAGGATCTTAGCCTGAGTGGAGAATGTGCTATAGATATGTCCAGGGATAAACAGGTCACATATTGCTAGTAAAAATTTAGGATCCAGGAGGTGAAGTCAGGTCAAGCAAAGGTCAGTCAACTCAGATGATAGATGCAGGTCTGATAAAACAGAGGTCAACATCCTTAAAGGCTAAGTAGCAAGGTGGTTAGCACCCTGGAGAGCTCCAGGTGACACACATGCTGGCTGTCAGACAAGGCAGGCTTGTGGACATTCATTCCCGGGAATCCCAACTGAGCCTTAACTAGGACTGCAACTTCCTCTGGGCAGCTAGGTGGGTGGAGCCTCTCCTCTTAAAGGAGCCCAGCCTGTTTTTGAAGCAGCGCGGTGGAGTTCTGCGGCCTCTGAGCTGGAACCCAGTGTGGGAAGGCAACGTGACCTCTTCAGGCTGGAGAGGTGCTGGCACCAGGATCTCTACTGAGGAGGGGAGAATGGCAAAGCCTGGTTCTCAGAGTCCCCTGAATTCATGGCCTCTTCCCCTGAGAACGGGCTCCATCTCCACCTGGCTTCTCCCAACAGGTGGAGACCATTGGCGACGCCTACATGGTTGCTTCCGGGCTGCCCAAGCGCAACGGCAACCGGCACGCAGGTGAGATCGCCAACATGTCGCTGGATATCCTCAGCGCTGTCGGCACCTTCAAGATGCGTCACATGCCAGAAGTGCCAGTACGGATCCGCATCGGCCTGCACTCAGGTAGGCTGTCACGAAGGCAGGGCTGCTGCAATGGCCTCCAGCCACAGGGACCCACCTGTACTTCGTGGCCCTATCCACCCTTACTTGGCTCTTCTGAAGAGAGCTCAACTGGGCAGGAGGGGAGAGGTGAGGGGGAGAGCTGTTAAGGTGGAAGAAACCTCTGAGCTCAAGGCTGATCTGTTTCCCACGGCAGGGCCTTGCGTGGCTGGTGTGGTGGGGCTGACGATGCCACGGTACTGTCTTTTTGGAGACACAGTCAACACCGCCTCACGGATGGAGTCCACAGGACTGCGTGAGTAGCCCATGGCCCAGATTGGGGGGCTGCAGGGGGAGGGGGTTTCTGCTGGGGATGGAGTCTGCCCAATTTGGATGGGCTTGGCCGACCATCTTGGGATGCCACTAATAATAATATTATATTTCTTACACGCTTCCCATCTGACTGGGTTGTCCCAGCCACTCTGGGTGGCTTCCAACAAACATACGAATAAAAGGCAATCATAAAAAAAAGCCATCAAACTTTATGGCGATAGATTAGGGAAGAAATGGAAATTGGAGGAAGGGCCATAGCTCAGTGGCAGGGCCTCTGCTGTGTATGAAGCTTCGATCCATGGTGGCATTAATGGCTCTCCAGGGATTCAGGCCAGCGCCTTTCTCAGCCTCACATGGAGATGCTGGGGATTAAACCTGGTACCTTTCACACACTAAGCATGCGGCCTCCTTCTACGGCGCGCCCCTTCCCCTGGTTTTGGAATCCCAGCCATTGGTCTGGAGGGAAAAGGTGGAAAAGGGTTTTCTCCCTTTCTCATAACACTAGATAGCCAATGAAGTGTTGGAAGATTCAGGATGGATAAAAGAGAGTCCTCCTTCACACAGCGTGAAGTTAAACCATGGAACTTGCTCCCACAGGTGGCAGTGATGGCCACCAACCCAGATGACTTAATAATAATAATAATAAATTTATTATTTGTACCCCGCCCATCTGGCTGGGTTTCCCCAGCCACTCTGGGTGGCTTCCACAAAGACCAAAAATACACTAATATGTCATACATTAAAAACTTCCCTGAACAGGGCTGCCTTCAGATGTCTTCTGAATGTCAGGTAGTTGTTTATCTCTTTGACATCTGGTGGGAGGGTGTTCCACAGTGCGGGCGCCACTACCGAGAAGGCCCTCTGCCTGGTTCCCTGTGACCTCGGCTTCTCGCAGGGAGGGAACCGCCAGAAGGCCCTCAGCGCTGGACCTCAGCGTCCGGGCAGAACAATGGGGGTAGAGACGCTCCTTCAGGTTTACTGGGTCTTTGAGGCCGTTTAGCGCTTTCAAGGTCAGCACCAATACTTTGAATTGTGCTCGGAAACGTACTGGGAGCCAATGTAGGTCTTTCAGGACCGGTGTTATGTGGTCTCGGCGGCCGCCCCCAGTCACCAGTCTAGCTGCCACATTCTGGATTAGTTGCAGTTTCCGGGTCACCTTCAAAGGTAGCCCCACGTAGAGCGCATTGCAGCAGTCCAAGCGGGAGATAACTAGAGCATGCACCACTCTGGTGAGACAGTCTGCGGGCAGGTAGGGTCTCAGCCTGCGTACCAGATGGAGCTGGCAAACAGCTGCACTGGATACAGAATTGACCTGCGCCTCCATGGACAGCTGTGAGTCCAAAATGAAAAGTGGGATAGACAAATTCATGGAGGAGGAGAGGGCTATGGAGGCAGCAATGCTTCTGGAAACCAGTTGCTGGAGGAGATGGGCCTGATCCAGAAGACCCTTCTTATGCTGTTACGTCTCTCAGAGGCACCCCCATCTCACCCCCCACCTGTTGTCTCCGCAGCTTATCGAATCCACGTCAACATCCGCACCGTTCAGATCCTACATGACCTCAAGGAGGGCTACAAGCTGGACCTCCGAGGCAAGACAGAGCTCAAGGTACCTGGGGCAAGGGAGGGGCTTCTTCCGGCTGCAAGGACCCTCCAATTCTCCCTCCTATCTCCGGTCAAAGCTCCACCCAGAGGATGCAGAACAGACCCAAATCACTAGGATGGGGGAAGGGGGAGAGCCCTCTGGCAAGCAAAAGATACGCCCCCTTCGTTTGCATGTGTGTCCATGGGTGATGGTTTCTCTGGCAGGGTAGCAAACAGAGCAGCCCCAGTGTGGGCAGCACACCTGTGTGTGCTTTGGAACTGCTAGATCAGCAGTTCCCAAACTGTTTGGGGCCACTGCCTCCCCCACCCCGTTGCATAAACCCATCTCCAGTGCCGCCTACCCTACCCTGTAAAAAGCATTGTTCAGAATAGCAGTTTGCTTTTTTTATATATAATAATAATAATTAACATTTCAAGAAATTACAAACATAAGAAAGAAAATAATAAAACAAAAAATTACAAAAAACTGAAAAATCAAAAATTAAAAACAAATCAATTTTTCCATAACTTATCTTTCATTTACTTGCTTCCTTGACTTCCTCATACCTCCCTTTTTTGTATTCTAGTTCAATTAGTTAATTCAGCAAATCCTTTCCATCTTTGTTTTTATCTTAATCATTTATCTTAATATGTTGTGACTTTACATTCTCACCTGTTAACAACCATATTTACATACTCCTTTATAACATTACTGCTAAAACCACATAACTTCATTCCAGCATCCTTCTAACATTCCTTAATTTTGCAATGTTTCTGTAGGTAGTCTTTAAACTTCTTCCAACCTTCTTCTACCGATTCTTCTCCCTGGTCTCGGATCCGAGACCAGAATAGCAGTTTGCACGACCCACTAAGGAAGATAGTAACACAATGGAATTCAAAACCGTCACCATTGATTGCACATTTATTCAAAATTGATTTACAACTAAGTAGTGTATTTAATTTGGCAAAATGGATTAACTTGTTCCAGTGACAATCAGCTTTTCAAGAGGATAGTCCTTTACACCTGCAGTGCCTCCTCTGTTTTATGAAATTAGTTAGCCCATCTAGAATTTATAGAATTTAGCACTGAATAAAATGTATGTGCTTTGGTAATCCCTGCATTTACCCTCTGTAATGTAACCTGTGTATCAATGCTCTAATGACTTTTGTGCTATCTGGACTTCTCAGCCCTGACCCACCCTGTATATCTGAGTGCTGCTTGCATAGTGTAGCAACAGAAAGGTTTATGTGATAGGCTGTTCTTGCCTTCAGTCTTCCCAGGTGGGAAGGTATGTTAAGGACTTTTTGAATGTCTGCTTATCAAGAAGACAGACAGTAAGTGTGTGAAATGAACAGTCTAAGGCACCGAGAGACCGGGGCACCCAAGGTAATGGGTGAAAGAGGATAACGAAGAGAAGCAAGACAGCTTTAGCTCCCTGACCTTTCACGTATGCATTATATGAGCTGAAGCCAGTATGTTTCTGAAAACCCCATGCAAGCTGTGTTAAAATGTGCCTCGGACACAGTTCTCCTGACTGGTGGTCCTCTGAACTCCTGGTTTGGAAATGCTGCCGCTTATCTCTTAATAAACTGGGACGCTAAGCTTGTATATCTCTCTTGGCTGCATTTCTCTTTAAGGTGTTATTCCCTCAGCTGGGCATGAACCATTAAGAGGTGGTTTAGAAGTAAATTCTTAGCCCACTGCTGCCCACTTGCCTCTTAGCCCACCCCCAGGTAATCCCACTGCCCCCTCCCCAAAGGGGAGGTAGCACCTGCCTTGGGTACTGCTGTGTTGGCAAAGCGCTTCTGGTGTCACCTGTTGCAAGGATATTGGGGGGGGGGGGCTGCTGCTCTTGGTGCTTCACTCGAAACATGTCCTTGCACCTGCATCAGTCTCTTTCTTTTTCTCCGCAGGGAAAAGGCACTGAAGAGACATTTTGGCTCACAGGCCGGGCGGGCTTCAACAAACCTATCCCCACCCCCCCTGACCTACAGCCAGGGTGAGTTCAGAGGACAAGGAACAGAACATCCGGCTTTGGGACAGAATAGGGTGGGCTCTTGGGGGACACGGCCCCCTTCTCCACACGAACCCCCTGTTTCTCCTCTCCTCTTCCAGGGCCAGCAACCACGGGATAAGCATGCACGAGATCCCAGAAGACCGAAGGAAGAAGCTAGAGAAAGCACGCGGAGGGAATGCGTAGCCAGAGAGCAGCCATGTTAACATGAGCCCACTTGTGATGGAGGTGAGGCTGGGACAGAAGGGGGAGTGAAACATGTGCCCTTGGACTTGCACGCCCAGCCTCTGCCTCCAAGAGACTTTGAGCTCCTCTCCCATCCTTGCAAAATGGGATCCTCCCTGGCTCCTCCAGTTACTTCAGGGGTGTAGAGAAAGGATAATAATAATAATAATTTATTATTTATACCCCACCCATCTGGCTGGGTTTCCCCAGCCACTCTGGGCGGCTTCCAACAAAACACTAAAATACAAGAACCTATTAAACATTAAAAGCTTCCCTAAACAGGGCTGCCTTCACATGTCTTCTAAAAGTTTGGTAGTTATTTTTCTCTTTGACATCTGGTGGGAGGGAGTTCCACAGGGTGGGTGCCACTACCGAGAAGGCCCTCTGCCTGGTTCCCTGTAACTTGGCTTCTCACAGGGAGGGAACTGCCAGAAGGCCCTCGGCGTTGGACCTCAGTGTCCGGGCAGAACAATGGGGGTGGAGACGCTCCTTCAGGTCTACTGGGCCTTTGAGGCCATTTAGGGCTTTCAAGGTCAGCACCAACACTTTGAATTGTGCTCAGAAACGTACTGGGAGCCAGTGTAGGTCTTTCAAGATGGGTGTTATATGGTCTCGGATTCTTGTGTCTTCTCTCTTCCCTTCTAATGCCCGGAAGGTGGTGGGCTGTCTTTCGTTGGAGGTTTTTAAACAGAGGTTGGACAGCCTTCTACCAGGGATTCTTTAGCTGTGATTCCTGCATTGCTCGGCCTTGGGCTAGATCAGGGGTCTGCAACCCGCGGCTCCGGAGCCGCATGTGGCTCTTTTACACCTTTGCCGCGGCTCCAGGGCGGATACTAGCGAGGGGAGGAGGCGCATTGTGCGCCCCGACACTCCCCACTGTGGCGGGCGCTGTACTGGCTGTGACGTCGCATGGGGGCGGTGCGTGCGTTAGTCACGCACCGTCCCGACGTCACCTTCCCGCCCGCTGTCAGATCAGAGGGCAGCGGCGCGCATGCTTTAAATGTCGCAATGGTTTTGTGGCTCCCAGTTTTTTCCCCCTTTGGAAACGGGTCCAAGTGGCTCTTTTTGTCTTAAAGGTTGCAGACCCCTGGGCTAGATGGCCCTGGGATCACAGTCCTATGATCCTGTGATTCCATATGCTGCAGCACAGGATAGTGTATCGTAGGACTTCCTACGGCCTACTTATTTCTCTCTCTGGCCATAGAGATATGGCCTAGAGCATCCCATAGTGGAGTGGATTGCTCCGGGGCATTTCACACTTTTGATCAGCTGGATACCATATTTTTCGCTCTATAAGACACACCCGACCATAAGATACACCTAGTTTTAGAGGAGAACAAGAAAAAAAAATTCTCTCCCTCTCTACGCAGCGCCTCTCCAGCAAAGCGAAGTCAGAACAGCAAGAGGGATTGTTGCGCAGTGAAAGCAGCAATCCCTCTTGCTGTTCTGGCTTCTGGGATAGCTGCGCAGCCTGCATTCGCTCCATAAGACGCACACACATTTCCCCTTACTTTTTAGGAGGGAAAAATGCGTCTTATAGAACGAAAAATACGGTAGCTTGGTTGGTTAGAGCGTGTTGCTGACAATGCCCAGGTTGTGGGTTTGATCCCCGTAAAGGACCGCTGCATATTCCTGCACTGCAAGGGATTAGACTAGATGGTCCTCTATGCTTCTGTGGTCTTGCCTAACTTTGTTTCTCCTGTTTATGCAGCTCAAACAGCAACAGAGACCTGTGGCCTGCACCTGCCGCCGCTTTCTAACCAACTCTGATGAGGCCTTTCACGCAGCCTGCGAGGCAGGTAGTCAGGAGCGACCTTTGGAAGGGGGATGAATCCGCAGTTGGTGCTCGAGGGACTCACAGCCTCCTTCGCCCGCGGCCATCTTGGACTCACCCTTTCTTCACTCTTCTCTCTTCCTCTGCCACTCTTGCTGGCTCTGGTGCACAACGGACCTTTGGCCAACCTAGGATTCACTCTCCAACCAAAAAGGAAAACGAAAAGTGGCCAGCGTACGGCGGGACTTCCGCCCAAATCCGAGAACGGCTGTGGATTCTTCTCTCTCGTCTCCATTGCCACAGACTATAAAGGAAGGATGGATGTGGAGGGAGGCCTGTTTTTGGAGCGGCTTTCTTCAGAGTGGATTAGGGTCGACGGGGGGGACTCTGTCATGGTTTCTTGTGGCCAATGCAGAATGATTCCATAGAGGACAGTCCTGGTGATCTGGTTAAATGGAGCCATGTTTGGGGCTAGAGGGAGCAGGCTTTGTTCCTGCCTCACCCTAAGCACTTGTGTCTGTAGACCCAGCAGGTAGCAGCGTGGCCTTGGCACGGCGTAGATTCACTGCCCCTTCTCTTTTCGGAGAACAGGGGCAGGTTCCATGTGGAGATTGAACTGGGAGGGAGGAGGTTGAGGAGCCTTATCAGACAGGATGTGCCTGGAGATTCATCATGGCCCCATGTTTAAGCAAGCGAACCATCCTTTGGGAATTCAGCTCATATAGCTAACCACTAGGTAAAGGTAAAGGTACCCCTGCCCGTACGGGCCAGTCTTGACAGACTCTGGGGTTGTGCGCCCAACTCACTCTAGAGGCCAGGGGCCAGCGCTGTCCACAGACACTTCCGGGTCACGTGGCCAGCGTGACATCGCTGCTCTGGCTAGCCAGAGCCGCACACGGAAACGCCGTTTACCTTCCCGCTAGAAAGCGGTCCCTATTTATCTACTTGCACCCGGGGGTGCTTTTGAACTGCTAGGTTGGCAGGCGCTGGGACCGAGCAACGGGAGCGCACCCCGCTGCGGGGATTCGAACCGCCGACCTTTCGATCGGCAAGCCCTAGGCGCTGAGGCTTTTACCCACAGCGCCACCCGCGTCCCAGCTAACCACTAGATGACAGCATTTCCTGATGGGAATACTTGCAGGACTTTCAGAAATTGGCTTTTCTTCTTAAGGGGGTGGCTGCGTATTACAAACCCTTGAGCCCCAACGTTTCTTTAGAACCAGTAAAACAGAACAGCAAACAGATACTTTGGGACTGGGCTGTTTAGAGTGGAGAAGGGAGGAGGGTGTGGAGTATCTCGACAGTAGCCCCAAATCTCCCGGGTGAGAATATGGATCTCTCTGGGATGTCATTTAGTATTCAACATTAAGCCTCCAGCTGGACATTCTGCAGCCTGGCCAAGCAGTCAAGGAGATGAGGAAGGAGGTGGGGCAAGTTTGAGGATGGGATGGGGCTGCAAACATTTGCTCTGATCTACAAACCTATTGCGAATAGCATTCTGCACCCCGGAAGAGTTTTCTTAATGGGATGTCCCTTGAAACAGCCTGTGTGTTACGAGTTACGTTTCAGAAAAGCGTTGGAAATCGGCTTTCAGAAGGGTTTTTGGCTATAAATTTACCCACGGCAGCAATTTTTCCTCAGAAATCCCAGAGGATCCTTCGAAAACCTGGCTCATTTTCAACTTAGGATTCAAATAATTGGTTTCAAAGGGGTTGTTGGAATTGATCCTCCGGGGTCATCTGTGGTTGACTGTCTTTGTCTGAATTTCAAAAGTTTGCTCAATACGCAGAGCAAAACTATCTGCAGGCAAAACCGTCAGAAGACATGTCATCCTGTGGTGAGATGGCACATGCAATTGAGCAGTATGTATATAAGGTCATAGGCACCGACACCATGGGGCCTGAGGGGGCTCGAGCCCCCTCAAAAAAATTTTTGGGGGGGCTCAGCCCCCCCAATAATCTCGGGCGCCCTTCCAGCAGAGCGCCGCCGCCGTCCCCCGCCTCCTCCCCACCTGCTCCCTCGCCAGCCAGCCAGCCAGCCGCGCGCCCTAGTCGGAGAGCCCCGGCCGTCCCCCGCGAGATTAGGGAATCCCCGGGGGCGGGGGCTCCTGCCTCGCTGCTTCGCAGCACCACCGCCACTGCCAAGGCACTGCCGGGGGGAATTTCCTTCCTCCTGGCCCCCGCGAGAACAGGGGAATCCCGACTGGCCACACCTCCCAGCCAGCCGATTGGCTGGCTGGGGGGCGTGTCTTGCCCTATTTAGGGCCGGAGCCACTTTATTTGCATATTCATGAGCTTATTTATTATTCATGAGCTTTCCCGGGCCCCCCCAATATTTTTTATAAGTCCGCGTCCCTGTATAAGGTTATATTTCTTCAAAGGGATTTTTGTTATTTGTCACCAGGCAAAAAAATATTTTCCTTAAAGGGGCAGGCAGTGGCAATCGATCACCATTTCCCCACTGGGCATGGATTGGCTGGCCTCAGAATTTGTCTATCATTTTCATAGACTGTGTACAAATTGTACTTTTTTTCTTCATTCTTATTATCAGCATTGGGGTATTTTATTTAATTATATATGTATATGGTGGTTTTTTGCAATGTTATTTTGCAGCTCTGAGCGGGGAGGATACAGGGAAGCAGTAGCATCTGTGGGGGTGGGGGAGGCTAAGAATGTATGTGTACAATATATGCATCCTTGCGACATGGCAGAGGCGATCCTCATACTCTGTATCCTATGGCGATGTCCAGTAGGTGCTTTGCAGCTGGTCCATAAATGACTGTATGTGCGAACTCTGCAATTAAAGGGCCAGACTAGTGATCCTGAGGGGTGTGTTGGATTATTTGACCTGCCCAAGCGGGGCTTACACTGGAGTTGGGGTTCTGCCCTTAAACCAAGTTAACACTGGCTCACCCCCAGTCCTCCCAAGGAGTCAGGATGGGTTCCTGAGCTGGCCCAACTGCACACAGGCAGACGCTAAATCAGGGGTCAGCAAACTTTTTCAGCAGGGGGCCGGTCCACTGTCCCTCAGACCTTGTGGGGGGAAGAACGGTATTTTATTTTTTTGGGGGGGGGGAATGAACAAATTCCTATGCCCCACAAATAACCCAGAGATGCATTTTAAATAAAAGGACACATTCTACTCATGTAAAAACATGTTGATTCCCCGACCGTCTGCGGGCCGGATTTAGAAGGCGATAGGGCCAGATCCGGCCCCCGGGCCTTAGTTTGCCTACCCATGTGCTAAATGGTTCCTTTGGAGAAAGAATATTATTAGCTGCACTATTTTCCCTACTCTTCTTTATGAATTGAAAAGCTGACTGAGACTGAAGTGATTTTACCAGGGAGGACCTGGTTGGTGGCAGCGGATTAGTGGTGTACGGGTCAATAGTCTGTGAGACGACCGGGGGCTCCGTACGAGCGCCACAAAATTGGTGGCAGCGGTGGGATAACAACCGAACCTGCCACCACAAAATTGGCGGCAGCGGCGGGATCCGATAAGTCTAAGAGCCTGTGAGGGAAAGCAATACACCTGGAGAGGGGAAGGGTAAATCGGTGAAGAGATTACCTGGCCCGAGGGTGTGATTGAGGATAAACCCCAGATTGCCGTTTGGCCGAGATCACAATAAGAGCAAGAGATCTCAAAAGACTGTTTTGGCGGAGGCTTAGGCTCAGGGTCAGAGGAAGTAAGCTTGAAAGGTTAGAGGGGGGAAAAACCTAAAGCTATACTTTGGGGACCAGGGTCTTGGAAAGCCAAGCCGGGAGGAACAGTGTTGAAAGTAAAAGTCTCTTATTTAATTAGTGCAAAATACTGACTCAACCATAATGCCACCCAAGAAGACCAAGCACCCAGAGAGAGAAAACCCACATGAAAGCTCTGGAGAAGAGAATGGGAATCCCCAGGGGGAGGAAACCAGAATAGAAGAGATGACTAAAACCCCACTTGAAGTTCCACAGTTTTCAGAGGATTTTGAAAAGTGGAAATTAGTACAAGAATATAACTTGAAATTAGAGCTTGAGAAAAATACAACTGAACAATTTAGGCTGGAGCAAGAATTAGAAAAAGAAAAATTGAGAGTTGAGCAAGAAACTGAACAATTGAGGCTTGAGAAAGAATTGGAAAAAGAAAAATTGAGGGCTGAGCAAGAATGGGAAAAAGAAAAAATGAGGGCTGAGTAGAAAAGGGAACAGCAGCGGCTTCAGTTAGAGATGAGACGGATGGAATTAACGGTTTTAGAAAATAGTAATAATAGTAATAACACTGATGGGCAGAATCAAATGAAGATAGATTTAAAACGCTTTCCTGAGTTTAGAGATAAGGATAGCCCAGAAGCATTTCTAGAATCCTTCGAGACAGCCTGTCACGATTTTCAAGTGAGAGAGGAAAATAAAATGATGATCTTGAGGGCTAGGATAAGCGGTCCTCTAGCCAAATTATACGCTCAAATGACTGAGGAACAATCCCGAAAATTTGAGTTGTACAAGCAGTTAGTATATACACGCTTTGGGATTACCTCAGAGCAGTTGAGGAAAAAATTTAGAAGTGTGACAAAGGTGAGGGAGGAAACCTATGCGCAGATGGGTGCAAAGATAAAAACTTACCTCACAAGATGGTTAGAGCAAGAGAATGCAGACGCGGTACCTAAGATTAGAGAAGTGATAGCGTTGGAGAAATTTTACGACACAATAAATGGCCAATTGAAGTACCTGATAAAAGAAAGGAACCCCAAGACAATAGAGGAAGCAGCGGGTTTAGCCGATAAAATAAATGAAATCAGAGACCATGGATTTGATGGGCCAAAATTTGGTGGGAGATATTGGGAAACAAACAAAAATAAATTTCAGCAAATCAAAGGGAAAATTACCTCAGAAACTGATGAGAGAAGCAGCCCCTCATCAAAAAGCCCACATAAGAAGGCACACACCCATACAGAGTTTTCTGAGGGAAAAGTCAATAAAACAAGTTATGCAGGACCTAAAGACATTTCATGTTGGAGATGTGGAAAGTTAGGGCATAAAAGTTTTGATTGTAAACCAGGAAAAGAAACATCTAGTTACAGCACCACACAGAAACAGACATATTGTATCCAGCCTGTGGAGCAGGGCCCAACTAGTCAGCTTGTCAAGGGAACAGAAATGCCAACTAGGCCCGAGCCTGCTGAGGTAGTAGATGCCAAAGTCCTGCACTGTTATGCGACTCAGCAAGATAATCTCTTGTTAAAGAAAGCTGGAGAGTTTATCTGGATAGACGGAAAAAGATATCTCGGGTTAAAGGACACAGGATCGCAAGTCACCATAGTCCACCCAGAAATAATCAGGGATGAGGCCCTAATCCCAGGAAAAGTAATGAAATTAAAAGGAATTTCGAAACAAGCAGAGATCCTAAAGGTGGCAGAAATAGATGTCAGATTCAAAAATTGGGCAGGGAAGTGGCAGGTAGCCCTTTCGGAAGAAATTCCCGCCCCTGTGCTCATTGGTTGGGACATTTTAGAACATGTGCAGGGTACTTTCGTAGTTACTAGAGCAAAAGGGAGCCTACAGTCACCTAATCCTGAGGGGGTGGATACAGTAGCAGAGGCAGACAATGCTGAAGGACAGCAAGGGGATGATCAGCGTGAGGAAGGAAAAGACACTTTTTTATTTCCTTTGACTAAAAGTCAAACCCCAAGTTTTGCCAAAAAGCAAAAAGAAGAGTTACTGAGTTACAAATGTGCTTTGAGGCAGCCAAGTCGGAGAGGCCATTAACTCCTGAGTGCCCAGAACGGTTTTGTTTGAGCAAGGACATTTTATATCAAGAAGTCCTTGACCCACCATGCGGGGGTGGGGTGGTGGGGGGTGGGGTGGTGAAGAAGTGAGAAGACAATTCGTAATCCCACATAAAAACCGAGGCAAAATCCTGCAGCACGCTCACAACAGTGTATTTGGAGCGCATATGGGCATTACACGAACAAAACGGAGAGTGGTTCAAAATTTTTATTGGCCAGGAATGGGGAAACAAATAAAACAATACTGTCAAGCCTGTGACATATGTCAGAGAAGAGGCACCGGGCAAGGTAAAACAAAAGCCAAAATGAATGAAGTAAATTATGTGATCCAGCAAGGAGAGGAAGGGCGAAAAGTGGTGCATGTAAATATGATCAAACCGTATTTTAGAACAGAAAAATGGACACTGTATGCCTTACGAGAGGATCCATGTGAACCAGACACACCATGCTGGGAGAACAAGAGAGAGTCCCAGAGTAGATTAACAGACATAAAATTGGCTCCGACTTTAACCCTGAAACAGCCAGAGGAAGCAAAACAGATCTTGCTGGAATATGAATCCTTGTTCAGTAATATTCCAGGAGTGGTCAAAGGTGTGGAACATCGGATCGACACAGGGGAAGCCAAACCCATTGTTGTGAACCCCTACCGTGTAACAGGAGGACGCATCAAACACCGGAAACGGGGCCGTCTTAAGCCAGCCAGGACCAGAAGGAGACCTACAACCAATCACCTACATCAGCAAGAAGTTACTGCCTAGAGAAAAGCACCTCTCGACGGTTGAGAAAAAATCCTTGGACATTGTGGCAGATGCCTTATCATGAAAACCAGAGAGTGAAGGATGAACAAAGACAATCAACCATTTGCTTGTTTGTGTGTGTGTGTGTGTGTGTGTGTGTGTGTGTGTATATATATATATATATATATATATATATATATATATATATGCTTTCGTAGATTTTCACGGGTACAGGAATGCAGGTTTTGGTGTCCTCGGGTGTCTTCCCGTGTAAAAGTTGGGGTGTCTAGGCGACGTTTCGACGAGGTCTCACTCGTCATCTTCAGGCTGGTGCTTTCGGCTTCTTGTTACTGGAACAGAGCAGGATCTCAGTGTTTGAGTTCCTATAAATACTGTTGAGGAGGTGTGGCCTCTAATGTTCTTGGGCAGAGAGGAAGTTCCCAGGCTAGTGTGCCTTTTCTTCTTTTGTTTCTTAATTACTTGAGGGATATCTTGAGTGATTTCTTGGTACTCAGGATACAACTCAAGAAATCACTCAAGATATCCCTCAAGTAATTAAGAAACAAAAGAAGAAAAGGCACACTAGCCTGGGAACTTCCTCTCTGCCCAAGAACATTAGAGGCCACACCTCCTCAACAGTATTTATAGGAACTCAAACACTGAGATCCTGCTCTGTTCCAGTAACAAGAAGCCGAAAGCACCAGCCTGAAGATGACGAGTGAGACCTCGTCGAAACGTCGCCTAGACACCCCAACTTTTACACGGGAAGACACCCGAGGACACCAAAACCTGCATATATATATATATATATATACACACACACACACACACACACACACATAGGTATAAAAGATACCTACTAAACCAAACCAACAAAGATCTGCTCACTCTTCACCTCAAACTCTGTAACAAAATCCACCCTGCACTCTGGGACAAATGCAAACAACTAGCCGTCTGGAGAGCTGAAACGGAGACCTCACATAAGACAGACACACATACCAACAAACTCCACAAACTAGAGAAACGCCAGAAGCCCAGCCACCCTCCACAACAACCCATGAAACAAACAGTACATAACATATCAGACAGGATCCTCACCTCAACTGAAACCAAAGTACTCTCCAAAGGTTTCAACTTTGCAGTCGCCCCGAGACGCATCCCCACGGAAAACATCATATGCGGAGTCGAAGCTAGCCTAACCAAAATCAACCCAGATGAAGCCAATAAAATCAGACTTGAAGTCACCAACATCCTCTGCTCCAGCAAACCACCCAGAAGCAATTTACACAAAGAAGAACAGAAAGCACTCACCAACCTGAGGAAAGACAACAACATAATCATTCTCCCAGCAGACAAAGGTAATGCCACTGTTGTGATGAACACATCGGACTACCAAGCAAAACTATCAAATCTACTCCAAGACCCTACCTACCAACCTATAAAAACAGATCCCACCACCTACCTGGAAAAAACCACCAAATCCAAAATAAAAGCCTCTCCTATCAGTGAAGAAATCCAGCTAAGAATCATCCCCAGAGAAAAATCATCCAGATGCCCCAAACTCTACGGCCTCCCCAAGATACACAAAGAAGGAACACCACTCAGACCAATAGTCAGCTCCATAGGCTCACCTCTACAAAATCTCGCTAAATTTCTCGCCAAGCAACTCCAGCCCTATGCAGAATCCATCTCTTCACACGTTCCAAACTCCTTCCAGTTCATAGAAACAATAAAGAAGCAAAACCTACATCCCAATGACCTACTTGTGAGCTTCGATGTTGTATCTCTCTTCACACAAGTGCCCATTAATGAAGCCTTGACAGCCATTCAAAACAAATACAATCCCCCCGAATACATCTTGGACCTGACCAACCACTGCCTAACCAACACGTACTTCATCCACAATGGACAAAGATACAAACAGATAGAAGGAGCACCTATGGGATCACCCCTCTCACCGGTCATCGCAAACCTGTACATGGAACACTTTGAAACCAATGCTTTAGACAAGTCAGAACACAAACCCAAACTTTGGCTCAGATATGTTGACGACACCTTTGTAATTTGGCCACACGGGAAGGAAAAACTGGACAGCTTCCTCACACATCTCAACAGCCTACACCCCAAAATACAATTCACTATGGAAATAGAAGCCAACAACCAACTTCCCTTTCTTGATGTCCTAATCTACAAAAAACCTGATGGCTCCCTAGGACACACTATCTACCGGAAAAAAACACACACCAACCGCTACTTACATGCACAATCACACCACCACCCTGCACAAATAAACTCCGTAGCCAAGACTCTCATCTCCAGAACCAAACGCCTGGCTGACAAAGACCACTTGACAACTGAGTTACAGAATCTCTCAAATGTGTTAATTGCCAACGGATACCAGCAAAACAGGGTTACGAAGCTAATCCAAAAAGAAACACCCCCCAAAAACCAAGACACAGAAGAAAACAATGGCATGGCCCTCCTTCCTTATATCAAGGGCACTACAGATAAAATTAGCAAAATCCTCCATAAACACAATATCAAAACAGCCTTTTGCGCCAACCAAAAAATAGCCAATATCCTCAGAAACCCCAAGGATAAAATCCAGTTGGAAAACCAAGGGGTCTATGAAATACCCTGCAAAGTCTGCCCAGCCACGTACATTGGACAAACAAACAGACGAATAAATGCACGTATCGCAGAACACAAGAATGCCGTCAAAAAAGAAGAAAAAACTTCCTCTCTCTTCCAACACATGAAAGAAACAGGACACGAAATTAATTTTGCAGATTCCAAATTGCTCTCTAACATGGAACATCACCACAAGAGAATAATCATGGAAGCCATCGAGATAGAGAAACACCCTCACAACATGAACAAGCGTGACGACACATCCCGCTTGCCAGACATCTGGAAATTAGCCCTCCCCACAAAAACTGACACCAGATCCAAAGGCACACAGAACGCCATCACCAATCAACCACACCAGACCCAAACCCAGACCCTCTCCACAGATAAATTACAGACACCATCCAGTAGCCAAACCATGGTGGCACCTCCGGATGCTGCACCCCCCTGCAATCCCTACACAGATCTGGCTGGCACAGGCCACAAAACCACAGCTCGCCCCTATACACGAAGCCAAGCCAGAGCACAACTAAATGTAGTACACCCATCTTCTCAGAAAAACTCTTCACAAAGTTCAAGAGGTCAAGACACAAAGGCTTTAGCAACTAATCCACACCTAATGACCCACCTAAGTGGTACTCAGGATATCACTCAAGAAATCACTCAAGATATCCCTCAAGCAATTAAGGAACAAAAGAAGAAAAGGCACACTAGCCTGGGAACTTCCTCTCTGCCCAGAACATTGGAGGCTACACACCATATCTCCTCAACAGTATTTATAGGAACTCAAACACTGAGATCCTGCTCTGTTCCAGTAACAAGAAGCCGAAAGCACCAGCCTGAAGATGACGAGTGAGACCTCGTCGAAACGTCGCCTAGACACCCCAACTTTTACACGGGAAGATACCCGAGGACACCAAAACCTGCATATATATATATATATATATATATGCTTTCGTAGATTTTCACGGGTACAGGAATGCAGGTTTTGGTGTCCTCGGGTGTCTTCCCGTGTAAAAGTTGGGGTGTCTAGGCGACGTTTCGACGAGGTCTCACTCGTCATCTTCAGGCTGGTGCTTTCGGCTTCTTGTTACTGGAACAGAGCAGGATCTCAGTGTTTGAGTTCCTATAAATACTGTTGAGGAGGTGTGGTGTATAGCCTCCAATGTTCTGGGCAGAGAGGAAGTTCCCAGGCTAGTGTGCCTTTTCTTCTTTTGTTCCTTAATTGCTTGAGGGATATCTTGAGTGATTTCTTGAGTGATATCCTGAGTACCACTTAGGTGGGTCATTAGGTGTGGATTAGTTGCTAAAGCCTTTGTGTCTTGACCTCTTGAACTTTGTGAAGAGTTTTTCTGAGAAGATGGCTGTACTGCACTTAGTTGTGCTCTGGCTTGGCTTCGTGTATAGGGGCGAGCTGTGGTTTTGTGGCCTGTGCCAGCCAGATCTGTGTAGGGATTGCAGGGGGGTGCAGCATCCGGAGGTGCCACCATGGTTTGGCTACTGGATGGTATCTGTAATTTATCTGTGGAGAGGGTCTGGGTTTGGGTCTGGTGTGGTTGATTGGTGATGGCGTTCTGTGTGCCTCTGGATCTGGTGTCAGTTTTTGTGGGGAGGGCTAATTTCCAGATGTCTGGCAAGCGGGATGTGTCGTCACGCTTGTTCATGTTGTGAGGGTGTTTCTCTATCTCGATGGCTTCCATGATTATTCTCTTGTGGTGATGTTCCATGTTAGAGAGCAATTTGGAATCTGCAAAATTAATTTCGTGTCCTGTTTCTTTCATGTGTTGGAAAAGAGGAAGTTTTTTCTTCTTTTTTGACGGCATTCTTGTGTTCTGCGATACGTGCATTTATTCGTCTGTTTGTTTGTCCAATGTACGTGGCTGGGCAGACTTTGCAGGGTATTTCATAGACCCCTTGGTTTTCCAACTGGATTTTATCCTTGGGGTTTCTGAGGATATTGGCTATCTTTTGGTTGGCGCAAAAGGCTGTTTTGATATTGTGTTTATGGAGGATTTTGCTAATTTTATCTGTAGTGCCCTTGATATAAGGAAGGAGGGCCATGCCATTGTTTTCTTCTGTGTCTTGGTTTTTGGGGGGTGTTTCTTTTTGGATTAGCTTCGTAACCCTGTTTTGCTGGTATCCATTGGCAATTAACACATTTGAGAGATTCTGTAACTCAGTTGTCAAGTGGTCTTTGTCAGCCAGGCGTTTGGTTCTGGAGATGAGAGTCTTGGCTACGGAGTTTATTTGTGCAGGGTGGTGGTGTGATTGTGCATGTAAGTAGCGGTTGGTGTGTGTTTTTTTCCGGTAGATAGTGTGTCCTAGGGAGCCATCAGGTTTTTTGTAGATTAGGACGTCAAGGAAGGGAAGTTGGTTGTTGGCTTCTATTTCCATAGTGAATTGTATTTTGGGGTGTAGGCTGTTGAGATGTGTGAGGAAGCTGTCCAGTTTTTCCTTCCCGTGTGGCCAAATTACAAAGGTGTCGTCAACATATCTGAGCCAAAGTTTGGGTTTGTGTTCTGACTTGTCTAAAGCATTGGTTTCAAAGTGTTCCATGTACAGGTTTGCGATGACCGGTGAGAGGGGTGATCCCATAGGTGCTCCTTCTATCTGTTTGTATCTTTGTCCATTGTGGATGAAGTACGTGTTGGTTAGGCAGTGGTTGGTCAGGTCCAAGATGTATTCGGGGGGATTGTATTTGTTTTGAATGGCTGTCAAGGCTTCATTAATGGGCACTTGTGTGAAGAGAGATACAACATCGAAGCTCACAAGTAGGTCATTGGGATGTAGGTTTTGCTTCTTTATTGTTTCTATGAACTGGAAGGAGTTTGGAACAAAAAGAAACACCCCCCAAAAACCAAGACACAGAAGAAAACAATGGCATGGCCCTCCTTCCTTATATCAAGGGCACTACAGATAAAATTAGCAAAATCCTCCATAAACACAATATCAAAACAGCCTTTTGCGCCAACCAAAAGATAGCCAATATCCTCAGAAACCCCAAGGATAAAATCCAGTTGGAAAACCAAGGGGTCTATGAAATACCCTGCAAAGTCTGCCCAGCCACGTACATTGGACAAACAAACAGACGAATAAATGCACGTATCGCAGAACACAAGAATGCCGTCAAAAAAGAAGAAAAAACTTCCTCTCTTTTCCAACACATGAAAGAAACAGGACACGAAATTAATTTTGCAGATTCCAAATTGCTCTCTAACATGGAACATCACCACAAGAGAATAATCATGGAAGCCATCGAGATAGAGAAACACCCTCACAACATGAACAAGCGTGACGACACATCCCGCTTGCCAGACATCTGGAAATTAGCCCTCCCCACAAAAACTGACACCAGATCCAGAGGCACACAGAACGCCATCACCAATCAACCACACCAGACCCAAACCCAGACCCTCTCCACAGATAAATTACAGACACCATCCAGTAGCCAAACCATGGTGGCACCTCCGGATGCTGCACCCCCCTGCAATCCCTACACAGATCTGGCTGGCACAGGCCACAAAACCACAGCTCGCCCCTATACACGAAGCCAAGCCAGAGCACAACTAAATGCAGTACAGCCATCTTCTCAGAAAAACTCTTCACAAAGTTCAAGAGGTCAAGACACAAAGGCTTTAGCAACTAATCCACACCTAATGACCCACCTAAGTGGTACTCAGGATATCACTCAAGAAATCACTCAAGATATCCCTCAAGCAATTAAGGAACAAAAGAAGAAAAGGCACACTAGCCTGGGAACTTCCTCTCTGCCCAGAACATTGGAGGCTATACAACACACCTCCTCAACAGTATTTATAGGAACTCAAACACTGAGATCCTGCTCTGTTCCAGTAACAAGAAGCCGAAAGCACCAGCCTGAAGATGACGAGTGAGACCTCGTCGAAACGTCGCCTAGACACCCCAACTTTTACACGGGAAGACACCCGAGGACACCAAAACCTGCATTCCTGTACCCGTGAAAATCTACGAAAGCATATATATATATATATATATATATATATATATATATATATATGCAGGTTTTGGTGTCCTCGGGTGTCTTCCCGTGTAAAAGTTGGGGTGTCTAGGCGACGTTTCGACGAGGTCTCACTCGTCATCTTCAGGCTGGTGCTTTCGGCTTCTTGTTACTGGAACAGAGCAGGATCTCAGTGTTTGAGTTCCTATAAATACTGTTGAGGAGGTGTGGTGTATAGCCTCCAATGTTCTGGGCAGAGAGGAAGTTCCCAGGCTAGTGTGCCTTTTCTTCTTTTGTTCCTTAATTGCTTGAGGGATATCTTGAGTGATTTCTTGAGTGATATCCTGAGTACCACTTAGGTGGGTCATTAGGTGTGGATTAGTTGCTAAAGCCTTTGTGTCTTGACCTCTTGAACTTTGTGAAGAGTTTTTCTGAGAAGATGGCTGTACTGCACTTAGTTGTGCTCTGGCTTGGCTTCGTGTATAGGGGCGAGCTGTGGTTTTGTGGCCTGTGCCAGCCAGATCTGTGTAGGGATTGCAGGGGGGTGCAGCATCCGGAGGTGCCACCATGGTTTGGCTACTGGATGGTGTCTGTAATTTATCTGTGGAGAGGGTCTGGGTTTGGGTCTGGTGTGGTTGATTGGTGATGGCGTTCTGTGTGCCTCTGGATCTGGTGTCAGTTTTTGTGGGGAGGGCTAATTTCCAGATGTCTGGCAAGCGGGATGTGTCGTCACGCTTGTTCATGTTGTGAGGGTGTTTCTCTATCTCGATGGCTTCCATGATTATTCTCTTGTGGTGATGTTCCATGTTAGAGAGCAATTTGGAATCTGCAAAATTAATTTCGTGTCCTGTTTCTTTCATGTGTTGGAAAAGAGAGGAAGTTTTTTCTTCTTTTTTGACGGCATTCTTGTGTTCTGCGATACGTGCATTTATTCGTCTGTTTGTTTGTCCAATGTACGTGGCTGGGCAGACTTTGCAGGGTATTTCATAGACCCCTTGGTTTTCCAACTGGATTTTATCCTTGGGGTTTCTGAGGATATTGGCTATTTTTTGGTTGGCGCAAAAGGCTGTTTTGATATTGTGTTTATGGAGGATTTTGCTAATTTTATCTGTAGTGCCCTTGATATAAGGAAGGAGGGCCATGCCATTGTTTTCTTCTGTGTCTTGGTTTTTGGGGGGTGTTTCTTTTTGGATTAGCTTCGTAACCCTGTTTTGCTGGTATCCATTGGCAATTAACACATTTGAGAGATTCTGTAACTCAGTTGTCAAGTGGTCTTTGTCAGCCAGGCGTTTGGTTCTGGAGATGAGAGTCTTGGCTACGGAGTTTATTTGTGCAGGGTGGTGGTGTGATTGTGCATGTAAGTAGCGGTTGGTGTGTGTTTTTTTCCGGTAGATAGTGTGTCCTAGGGAGCCATCAGGTTTTTTGTAGATTAGGACGTCAAGGAAGGGAAGTTGGTTGTTGGCTTCTATTTCCATAGTGAATTGTATTTTGGGGTGTAGGCTGTTGAGATGTGTGAGGAAGCTGTCCAGTTTTTCCTTCCCGTGTGGCCAAATTACAAAGGTGTCGTCAACATATCTGAGCCAAAGTTTAGGTTTGTGTTCTGACTTGTCTAAAGCATTGGTTTCAAAGTGTTCCATGTACAGGTTTGCGATGACCGGTGAGAGGGGTGATCCCATAGGTGCTCCTTCTATCTGTTTGTATCTTTGTCCATTGTGGATGAAGTACGTGTTGGTTAGGCAGTGGTTGGTCAGGTCCAAGATGTATTCGGGGGGATTGTATTTGTTTTGAATGGCTGTCAAGGCTTCATTAATGGGCACTTGTGTGAAGAGAGAACAGATCTGGCTGGCACAGGCCACAAAACCACAGCTCGCCCCTATACACGAAGCCAAGCCAGAGCACAACTAAATGCAGTACAGCCATCTTCTCAGAAAAACTCTTCACAAAGTTCAAGAGGTCAAGACACAAAGGCTTTAGCAACTAATCCACACCTAATGACCCACCTAAGTGGTACTCAGGATACCACTCAAGAAATCACTCAAGATATCCCTCAAGCAATTAAGGAACAAAAGAAGAAAAGGCACACTAGCCTGGGAACTTCCTCTCTGCCCAGAACATTGGAGGCTATACACCACACCTCCTCAACAGTATTTATAGGAACTCAAACACTGAGATCCTGCTCTGTTCCAGTAACAAGAAGCCGAAAGCACCAGCCTGAAGATGACGAGTGAGACCTCGTCGAAACGTCGCCTAGACACCCCAACTTTTACACGGGAAGACACCCGAGGACACCAAAACCTGCATATATATATATATATATATATAACAAAACCACATACAAAACTGTTTGATCAGGAGTGTAACTTTAAGAAGTAAACCCTCCTGAATCGAAACTTCTTAAGGGGGGAGGTATGTGACGTTACCATCTATGAGAGAGTGCTGGAGGGGAAATAGTTAAATAGGTTGCACAGACAGGACCCAGGGGGGTGGAGTCAGTGGGTCTATAAAGGAGTTCTGGGAGTTAGTTCGTTGGGAGTTGTTGGTGGGTAGTTGGTTGGTTTGAGTGGGTTGGCTGGTTGGGAAAGGCAGTTGGTAATAGAGAGACAGGGCAGTTGGTCCGTGAGTGTGGGGTGGTAGCAGAGATAGAGAGTGGAACATAAGACTAAGAAAGTAAAGAGGAACACTGTTTGGAATGCTGTAATAGTTTTGTTTTAAGTCTGAAATAAAATACACACTTCTTTATGAATTGAAAAGCTGACTGAGACTGAAGTGATTTTACCAGGGAGGACCTGGTTGGTGGCAGCGGATTAGTGATGTATGGGTCAATAGTCCGTGAGACGACCGGGGGCTCCGTACGAACGCCACACTAACGTGCACGTTTTTGGTGGGGCCCTAGTTCACAGCCACAATCTGCATCAGGTCATTTTCACAAGGTCAGCAAAGCCCTTAAGGAATCAGACCTGTTATTGAGTTCTTGTGCAAGTTTGTACAGTTCACGTCTGGATCTTTTTTAAAGAGAAGATTTTGATGAGCTTGAGAAACAAGCAAAAGCCACCTTGCCAAATGTTAACTACAAAACAAGGAAATGACAGAAGTGTACCTGATGCCTTAGATGCACTTTCCTCAAGAGATAAGTTTAGGATAAATCCTTTATTCCTATATTAGATGCGCTTGAAGCCAATTTAAAAAGAAGTACTGTGTACAGTGATGTTGCACAATTGTTTTTCCATTCTTGCTATTCCGATAGCATCTAAGGAAGAAATTCAGCAAGGTGTTGAACTATTGACGGAAGCATACTCAGAAGATATTGAGCTTAAACTTATTGATGAACTTCTGCACTTTCACCTGTGAGACAAAGCCAGAGGCTCACAGCAGAGCACTCATACAGGTCTCATACAGTCCTTTATCAAATGATATACAAGGGGAAAATTCAGATGGCCTTTCCTAATGTGGAAACAATCTTGCGGCTGTTTCTTAGCTTTATGGTCACTAACTGCTCGGGAGAGAGGAGTTTTTCAAGACTCAAAAGAATTAAAAATGAATTAAAGGCCACGATGTCTCAAGAGAGGTTGTCTGCACTGAGCATTCTGTACAGCGATACCTTGGTTTACAACCATAAAGGGGGGCAGCGGTTTCTGCTCTCTTCTTCTCCCCTCTCCCAATTAACCTCCATCTCCAGGGCCTGCCCTTGACATCACCAGGGGCCTTCAAATCTCAGGGTCTGGGATGATCCTGACTTGGCAGCCCCATCCTGGAACGCCATCGTATCTGCCTCTTGGGGCAGATTTTGCTATTCTTGCTTAGCCAGATACTTTCCTTCTTTTTGACAGATACGCTTGGGAAAATATCCTGAGGAGCATTTCACGGAGGATGCCCCAAAGGGTCTCATTGAGGCCTTTCAGCAGGACCTGCACAGGATCTCCCAGGAAATCGAGGAAAGGAACGAGTCTGTCTCCAAACTGATCCCTTCTGGCTATGAGTACCTGTACCCGCCTGAGATAGAGAACAGCGTCGCTATATAAGCTCTGCGGGTGGTGAATCCATTTCACGCCGCTCTTCCAATATTTGTTACCGTATTACATTTGCAGATATTTGGGTGCACATTCTGATAAGTGTGATTTGCAAAGATGCAGTGAATATCAGCCTCAGCGCAGTGAGTCACTTTGCAGTGGGTGTTGCAGGTTACACTTCATCAACCAATCGCCTGTCAGATGTTTTGGACTACAACTCCCATCAGTCCTAGTATCCTATGACATACAGTTAGCACCGTCTTCTAGCAGGGCTCTCACCTCACACAGAGTCGCGCTTTTTCTCTAATGAGGCATTTTCTCTAATGCATGCCGCCCCAATCTCTGAGTGGTGTGAGGTTTTAGGGGTTCCAGATACTTGCCAGGGTTTGTGTTCCCTTTTGGGAATGAGGCACAGCAAAGACTGTCTTTATGATATATGGTTTATTTACACATACTATATATACAACCTGAGCTGATCCTAAGAGACTCTACTTTGCTCCATAGCCACAACCTTGGATTCAAGCAGACACTCAACATTGCTCTGACTCTCCTGCTTGCGGCTTTGTTCCTTGGTCACAATAATCCTACTCCCTACTGCAAGCACAGGGTGGAGTCCAGATGTTCTGGAACATAACTCACATTGGCCCCAGCCAACAGAGAGCCATAGAATCATAGAATTGTAGAGTTGGAAGAGTCATTTAGTCTAACCCCCGGCTATGCAGGAATCTCAACTTAAGCATCCGTGACATGATCATATGTTGCATGGGCTGATGGGAATTGTAGTCCGAAACATCTGGGGGCCACCACCCATTGAGCAAAGCCTGAGCTAAAGCCACAACATTTGAAACATGAGTAACCCAAGACATCCCAATTGCTAGGAAAATGGGGGCATTTGTATACATCTCCTCAAAAAAGTAATTCAAAGTGCATCCCAAAGAGTTACAGTACTTCCACAACTCACCAAAACTAAATATTTGGGGCACAAGATATATTCATGGATGGCCATCTGTCATGGGTGCTTTCGTTGAGAATCCTGCATTGCAGAGGGTTGGACTGGATGACCCTCAGGTCCCTTCCAATTCTACAGTTCTATGATTATGTAATGGTTAGGCAAGCTCTCTATCTCTCTTGCACAGGCATCCTGGATCAGGGCAAAGAAGTTGGCCACTCCAGGCATGGGTGGGTTGAAGTTCACTATCCTCTTCTGGCACTTGGGCACCAGGGGTGGAGCTCTGCTGTAGGAAGGGAGGGGTGGGGCTGTTCCTTTTTGCTGAAAAGGTTGGCTTCTTCGCACGACCCAGTACTGAGAGAGGAGGTAGAGAGGTGGGTGCCTGGGACGTCCTGAACATCCCGCTCCCAAGAGGTCGTACACGCCAGCTAGCCCACATTACCTGAGCCTCCAGCATGGCCACATACAACGTCCAGGTGGTGACTTGGAAGCACATCTTCATTACCACCATTGACTCTGTTTTTGCCACCTTGGTGGGCACCCATGGCGACAGCCCCAAAACTTTGCTGAGCAACTGGGGCCCAAAGGTGAGTGGTTCTGAACGGGATGGGATGCGGGGGGCGGGGGAGGCTGGGGCTGTAGAGAATTTCTTTTTTTAAAAAGGGCATATCTACAGGGAACAAGGCAGAGGGCCTTCTCGGTGGTGGCACCCGCCCTGTGGAACGCCCTCCCATCAGATATCAAAGAGAAAAACAACTACCACACTTTTAGAAGACATCTGAAGGCAGCCGTCAGGGAAGTTTTTAATGTGTGACATTTTAATGTATTTTTAATCTTTGTTGGAAGCCGCCCAGAGTGGCCAGATGGGCGGGGTACAAATAATAAATTATTATTATTATTATTATTATTATTATTATTATTATTATTATTATTATTATTATTTATTTATTTCACATTTCTCTCCCATCACAGGGGTGGGGTGGGGAGACAAACACCGTCTCTGCTTCTATTTGGGGCAGGGGGTGCTGAGGCAAGTAAATTCTATTTGGTGCATCCATCAATAACAGTAGGTTAGTCCAACAAGCAGCTAGCTGCCTGAGTGAGGATGGGGTTCTTCTGAGGGCTGCAGCGCCAAGGATAACTGAGGACTTTGATAATTCCCATAGAGCCTACAGGCTAAGTTAAAGGTGAGGTTTTTCACCTGGAGTTGAAATCCCTTCCTGCTTTCTAAGGCTGCCTCTGGATCTCCCGACTTTTCCATTGCAGGTGCAGGACTACGAAGTCACCTGTGAGCAGGAGTTGGGGGAAATCGTGCTTCTCCGTCTCCAGAAAGAAGCTGTATCTAATCTGCTGCCCAGTAGGTGGTACTGTAGTTTTATCACCGTGACGTCCCCCAAAGGAGAAGTCTACAGATTTCCATGCCACCAGTGGATTGTGGGCTCTAAAACCCTGGAGCTGAGGGAGGGGACGGGTAAGTAGACTTGCTTGAAGAAAGAGAGAGAGGGGGGGAATGTCCCTACTCTGCAAAATCATCTTTTAGCCTGCTGATTGTTTGGACAGCATGCCCCCCAACATGGTGATCAATGGTATTTACTGTTCATAAGAAAATATAAACTACAGTGGTACCTTGGTTCTCAAACTTAATCCGTTCCAGAAGTCGGTTCCAAAACCAGGTGGAAAAATCAAAATTAGAAACAGAACTGTTAGAACCCAAAACTAAGACTTTGTCAAGGATGTATAACTTGCTGTTGAAATGGAATACTCAGGATGAAACGGTGAAATCTGTTATGATTAAATGGGCACAAGATGTTGGACACAATATTATGTTTGCTGACTGGGAACAGTTATGGACCACAGGTATGAAGTTTACGGCATGTAATGCCCTAAGAGAGAATATTATGAAAATGATATACAGGTGGTACATGACCCCAGTCAAGCTTGCAAAAATCTATCACTTGCCCGATAATAAATGTTGGAAATGTAAAGAAACTGAAGGTACATTCTTTCACCTTTGGTGGACGTGGCCAAGGATTAAGGCTTTCTGGGAGACGATATATAATGAATTGAAAAAGGTATTTAAATATACCTTCTTGAAGAAACCAGAGGCCTTTCTCCTGGGCATAGTTGGCCAATCGGTGTTAAAGAAGGATAGAACTTTCTTTATGTATGCTACAACAGCAGCAAGAATACTTATTGCAAAGTATTGGAAGACACAAGATATACCCACTCTGGAAGGATGGCAGATGAAGGTGATGGACTACATGGAATTGGCGGAAATGACTGGCAGAATCCGAGACCAGGGAGAAGAGTCGGTGGAAGAAGACTGGAAGAAATTTAAAGACTATTTACAGAGATATTGTAAAATTAATGAATGTTAGAATGATGTTGGATTGAAATTAAGTGGTTTCTAGCTGTAATGGTATAAAAGAATATGAAAAAATGGTTTTTTATAAGTAAAAATGTAATATTATAATAACGTAAGATTAAAGATCAGGGTAGAATAAAGAGGGAAAGAAACTGCTGAGCTAATAAATTGAACTGGAATACAAAAAAGGGAGGTATGAGGAGGTCCGGGAAACAAGTAAATGAAAAATAATGTGATGAAAAGATTGATTGTTTTTAACTAATTTTATTTTGTATTTTTTCTTTTTTCTTTTTCTATTTTGTAATGTAAAAACCCTAATAAAAATTTTATTAAAAAAAAACAGAAGTCGGTTCCAAAACCAAAGTGTTCCAAAACCAAGGCACGCTTTCCCATAGAAAGTAATGCAAAACAGATTGATCCGTTCCAGACTTTGAAAAACAACCCCTAAAACAGCAATTTAAACATGAATTTTACTATCTGACGAGACCATTGATCCATAAAATGAAAGCAATAAACAATGTACTGCAGTCACACAATCAACCAACCAACAAACCAACCAACCAATCAGTAGCTGAACTGGGTTCCACACAGTCACACAAACAAAACAAAAAAGAGCCACAGAAATGCAAAATAAATAGCAAAACCAGACAGACCTCGGCGTAACACTCCAAACAGAAGTGTGGCACTCAAAACGGAGCACGTTCGGCTTCCGAAAAAAGTTCGCAAACCAGAACACTTACTTCCGGGTTTGCAGTGTTTGGTTTCCAAGTTGTTTGAGTACCAAGGCGTTTGAGAACCAAGGGACCACTGTACCAGATCTGAACCAAGTGAAGCAGGCTGACATAATAAACACTATCTCTCTCTCTCTCTGTGTGTCCCTCCAGCAAAGACACCAGCTATGGATACTCTTCAAAGACTCAAGAACCACCGGAAGGAGCAGCTTCAGCAAAGACAATCTTGCTACAAGTGAGTGTGGCTGCTGTAAACTTCTAGTCATGCAACCTGTGTGTGTTTGTGTGTCTGTGCAATGGATTCCTGGGTTCTGCCTCCAGCTCTCAGGGGTGTGTGTGTGTGTCTGTTTGTGCTTCTGGTCCTCATTCCTTCCATGTCCAATGTTCAGAGTGCAAGTGTCGTTGCTTAGGCAGCCAAATGGCACCACCTGCGCAGGTTACTGACGGGCACACTTTGGGGGAACCACAAGGTTTGTAGGGATGCAACGAATCATTCAGAGGAGGAAGCTTAAGCGCGCAGGAAACCCCTGTGCTCAGTGGACACAGAAGGCCGCTGACTGTTGGGGAGCAGGATGGGAAACCATAGATGGGAAACCCATTTGGCCCAGTATACCTGAAGGAGCACCTCCACCCCCATCGTTCTGCCCGGACACTGAGGTGTCCAAGGACACTCCAAGGGCCTTCTGGTGGTTCCCTTCCTGCGAGAAACGAGGTTACAGGGAACCAGGCAGAAGGCCTTCTCGGTGGTGGCACCCGCCTTGTGGAACGCCCTCACAGCAGATGTCAAAGAGAAAAACAACTCTCTGACTTTTAGAAGACATCTGAAGGCAGTCCTGTTTAGGGAAGTTTTGAATGTTTGATGTTTTATCGTGTTTTTAATATTCTGTTGTGAGCTCCCCAGAATGGCTGGTGGGGAAACCCAGCCAGATGGGTGGGGTATAAATAATAAATGATGATGATTATGAATGGAATGGAGTTTCCTGCAGTAAGGTGTGGATGAGCAGGCACTCCCCCCCGACCCCGCACTGTAACATTTTGTTGCTGGTTCCACTTATGTGTCAGGAGCCAGCCAGCAATAAATCACAAGGAGTAAGTGAAGTCAACTCTTTGTTGGGAGAAGCTAGGTCTGCTCAGGAGTGCCAGGCCTAATGAGCACAGCAACTCTTTTCAGTAGGTCTTGCCCCAATGAGGCAGTTGTGAAGGTCCCCACCTTCCCACAGCTGCCTACGTCTCCTCCTCCTCCAGGTCCTTCCCAAGCAATCACAGACTATGCCGGCGTGCCCGTCTTTGGCCTCCCACTTCATACCTTTCCTGGTCCTGGGGGACCAGTGGGGAGGGGAGCTGGTCACAGCAGGAGGGAGAGGCCCCCTGCCTTCTTCGCTAGTCTGATTCACCTCTGCCTCTCGACCTCCCACCTCTCCTTCTTCAGCTTCTACCTCTGATTCTGGACTGACACAGACTCTGACACAGACTCTCCCTGCTCACTAAGCCCTGTTGCCTCTTCAGCTTCTGATATCTCTTCTTCCCAGGATTCTCCCTCTGACCACTCAGCATCGTCCCAACACCAGTCTTTGGGCTCTGAGCCTTCCTCTCTTGGTGGTTCCCCAGCTGGTTCCTTCCACCATTCCTTTGCATCCAACCAGTCCATGACATTGTGATACTGATTTCCTTCTGCACAGGTGGAAGAAGTTTGCTGAGGGCATCCCTTTCCATCTGGACGTTGCTTCCAATGAGGAACTGGACACAAACATCAGGTTTTCTTTCGGCAAACAGGCTGATTTTACCTTTCGCCATTTAGCCAAGTAAGTTTGGGGAAAGAAGCTGCAATGTTGGTGGCAGATCACGTTCCTTAATGCAGACCATTTTCTGGGCTACGCACAGGCAGTTCAAGCCCAGGGTCTGTGTAAGCAGTGAAGTCTAGGTGGGTTCCCACGAGGCAAGACACAGTGATAACAGCAAGAACCTTTACTGAACTAACAGAACTGGACAACAGGGGCAAAGCAACTGCTTATATACATTTCTGAAGGCCTGGGCCACTCCCACTCCCAACGTGATTGGCTGTCTAAACTTCCAAGCTGCGAATCATGAATCAGAGTTTCAGGGCCAATGGCAGAGGCCCAAATCCTGAAATGTTCTGCGATTGGACAACATGTATCGAATCAGAACACAGGGCCTCAGAATCCTTAGTCCAGACTCAAGCTCAGGCAAACACAGACCACTGAATACATAACAAGCAGACAAGGGGAAGGAGAATTCTGGAAGGAGGAATGACGCTAGTCAGCGTTGCTCTGGCCATTTGCACCTCCTACAATGCCTAGGAAAGGTCTCAGTACATCCCCTCAGAAATCCGCCACGCAGGACATATCAAAAAAAGTCCCAAAGTGACTGACAACCAAAGTAAAGCAGTAATAATATAATAATGAAATTATGCACACATATTGATAGCAGATGGAACATTTCAGTATCATATCTTTGTGTTGTCCAAATACCAAGGAAAATAGAATTGTAGAGTTGGAAGGGACCCCAAAGATCATCTACTCGAACCCCCTGCAATGGAGGAATAGGCAGTTGCCCCGTATGGGTATCGAACCTGCGACCTTGGTATTATCAGCACCATACTCTAACCGACAGAGCTATCCAGCAAAAAACTGTCTTTGTGTGGCGCCAAAAGGAAGACAAGGTTGGTGCCAGGCAGGCCACCTCAGGCCTCCCGCACGGATCACGTTCGCAACACGAGCGTCCACTGTAATCTGTTTTGCATTACTTTGTATGGGAAAGCATGCCTTGGTTTTGGAACGCTTTGGTTTTGGAACGGACTTCTGGAATGGATTGAGTTTGAGAACCAAGGTACCACTGTAATAGATTGGCCGGGCGGGGGGAGGGGGGCTGTTTCCTGTTCATGAGGCAACTTTAAAGGACAAGAAAGAGCACATTTCATCCTCGGCCCTTGACATTCATCCCCACTTTCTTCCCTTCTGACTTCAGGCTCGCAGAGCTCAGGATCAGAGGGTACTCCGATAGCCAAGAGTCCTGGGAGAAGCTGGAAGATATCAGCAATGTCTTCTTGTTCACCAAGACGGATTTGTCCAGTAAGATGGTAGCCCTGTTCAAAACTCACTGCAAGCAGCCTCTGATAGACCCCCATAGTGTGAAGTTCGTTTCCAGCTACCTAGAGATGGGGGGTTGGTTTCCAGAAATCTGGGTCCTCAGCTCTTTCCTGATTTAGTAACACAATGGATCCTACTGTGAGTGGGACCTGTGAAGCCCCCAAAGTGGTTGTCACTGATTTAACGTGCCCGAACCTCCTTTGGCTCATGTGGAGATCCATTTGAGGTTAGCGTCAAATCCTGGCCAACGCGCTGACGCTCACGGGATCCTTCAGTCAAGCTTTTAATTTGCTCAGCAGCGGAACAGGGAGTAGCTCGGTTCGTGGGCGTCCAAAGCTTAATGGCTTTAGCTAAGCTTGTGGAATTTGTTGTCTATAAAGCAAAGTCCGTAAAATAATGAATCAATGTACCTGTAATGAAATTTGAAGCAACTTAAAGCAATTTGAGACAGTTTGCAACTAATTAATGGTATGAAGTAATAACTGGCATTGACAAAGCAATCAGGCTGGGAAAATTGCATAATCGCCTCCTAACCCACTCCAGTTGCAAAACATAAGTTCTTGAGCAAATGAGATCACTAAATGTCATAATTACCAATCCAACACAGCAGGCCAGTCTTTGAGGCTTTCACCTGGGCGATACGGGGCAGGTTAGTAGACAGGAAAAGAGAACAAGAAATTGATTGGCTGGTTGCATTTATATCCCTCCTTTTTCTCCATGGACTGAAAGGTGGCTTATATAGTTTTTCCACTCCTCATTTAATCCCCCAACAACCCCTTGATGTAGGTTGCAATGTGAGGCAGTGACTGGCCTGGGGCTACTCAGTGAGCTTCAGGCCTGAGTGAGGATTCGAACCCTGATCTCCCGAGTCCTAGTCAGACACTCTAACCTGGCCTTTCTCAACCGTTTATGTTGTTGGACTGCAACTCCCATCATTCCTAGCCAGCATTCCAGTGACCAGGGATGATGGGAGTGGCTCTAACCACTACACCACACTGCCTGGCACTGAAAGGAAAATTGTACAGCCCCCTTCCCCCCCCAAAAAAACCCTAACAAAAAAAACCCCGAAAGCACCTTTAAAAAATAAAATGAAATTGATCGGTAACTGACCAGGAGATCGGACTCTTCTATTAATTTTGCATCCTGGAGGCAGACCCACGTAAAAGGTAGACTAAGCTATCTGGGATCAGGAAGAGAGGAACTGAGACCCTTCCCATATCAGATGTTCCCCATGCAGGGGCATTTCAACCCACTTCAGCCCTGACTTTATGCTCTTGTGTGTTGAGGCTCTCGCTTGTTTTGACTCCACAGTCTAAGGCAGCTCCCTCTGTTCCTAGGATACGTCGTGAAGCACTGGAAGGACGACGCGTTCTTTGGGTACCAGTTTCTGAACGGTCTGAACCCGAGAATGATCCAAAGATGCACAGAGATTCCATCTAACTTCCCTGTGACTCAGGACATGGTGGCCAAATCCCTTGGGTCCTCCACCACCCTGCAGAAGGAGCTGGAGGTAAGGAGGGAAAATGCTCTGCAGCTCGGCTGATGGGAAAACGCTGTTGCACCAGAAGAGGCACACAAGCTGCACACCGATGATGATGATGATGATATATTATTATTATTATTATTATTATTATTGTTATTATTATTATTTATTTTTACCCCACCCATCTGGCTGGGTTTCCCCAGCCACTCTGGGGAGCTCCCAACAGAATATTAAAAACATGATAAAACATCAAACATTAAAAACTTCCCTAAACAGGGCTGCCTTTAGATGTCTTCCAAAAGTCAGATAGTTGTTTATTTTCTTGACATTTGATGAGAGGGTGTTCCACAGGGTGGGTGCCACCACCGAGAAGGCCCTCTGCCTGGTTCCCTGTAACCTCACTTATTGCAGGGAAGGAACCTCCAGAAAGCCCTTGGCACTGGAGTTCATGTCCGGCTGAACAATGGGGGTGGAAACGCTCCTTCAGGTATACTGGGCGGAGGCCGTTTAGGGCTTTAAAGGTCAGCACCAACACTTTGAATTGTGCTCGGAAACGTACTGGGAGCCAATGTAGGTCTTCCAAGACTGGTGTTATGTGGTCTCAGCGGCCACTCCCAGTGACCAGTCTAGCTGCCACATTCTGGATTACTTGCAGTTTCCGGGTCACCTTCAAAGGTAACCCCATGTAGAGCGCATGGCAGTAGTCCAAGCAGGAGATAACCAGAGCATATACCACTCTGGCGAGACAGTCTGCAGGCAGGGAGGGTCTCATTCTGCATACCGGATGGAGCTTTGACCGAGGCTTGTGTTCTTCTCCCAAACAGAAGGGCTCCATCTTCATTGCTGACTACCGCATCCTGGAGGGGCTCTCTGCAGGAATCAACAACAACCGCCAGCAATACCTAGCAGCCCCCCTGTGCTTGCTGCATCTCACAGCCCAGGAGCAGCTTATGCCCCTCGCCATCCAGGTAACAGGTTGGGGCAGCTGGGGGCTCAGAAAATGCTTTGGGAGATAGCAGTGGGGAAGGGAGGCTGTGCCTCCATCATGGACCAAAGGCATCCTATGGTGGTTCTCTGCAACCTCGTACTTTAAATCGGGTAATGCTGTCAATTGCGCAGTCGACTTGCACGATTTCAACCTTACTGTCATGGACTGACTGGGTACCAAGGAACGGTGGGAAGCACCAGCCAGGGAGCCCCCAGGGAAGAAGTCTCAGTGCCTGGGGGGTGGTGGCGGGACGACAATGAGCTGTAAGAGGCAGAAGAGGGAGCCGACTAGGAGGAGAAGGTGTCGGAAGCTGAAGAGACAACAGGGTTTAGTGAGCAGGAAGAGGCTGCGGCAGAGAGCAGTTCAGACTCGGAGCCAGGAGAGAAAGGGGGCCAGGAAACAGAAATGAGTCAGGATGGTGAAGAATCTAGGGGGTCTTCCAGCTCCCGCTGCAACCAGCTCCCTTCCCTGCCTGGTCTCCCACAACACGGGGAGGAATGAAAAGAGAGACATGATGAAGGAGTCTCAGATTGCTTAGGAAGGTCCTGGGGGAAGAGGAGACTTAGGGAGCTGTGGGAAGGCCCGGGAAGTTCATTGGGGCTAGATCAGGTATCCCCAACCTTCAGCCCTCCAGATTTTTTGGACTTAAAGTCCCATCATTCCTGACCACTGGTCCTGTTAGCTAGGGATCATGGGAGTTGTAGGCCAAAACATCTGGAGGGCCGCAGGTTGGGGATGCCTGGGCTAGATCTACCAGGAATAGTTGCTGTGCTCACTAGGCCTGGACTCCTGAGCTGTTTGCTTCTTTGAATGAAGAGTTAATTTCACCGACACTGTGTGACTTATTGCTGACCTGCTCCTGTCGGCACTTATATGATTGAAAGATGGCGGTTTGAAATCCCACAACTAGATTTATCAAAAAGCTTTTGATGAAGAATCTCACCAAAGATTTCTGAGGAACCTCTGTAATCATGGTATAGGTCCTCTTACGCATCAGAGACTGTCCAAGAATCAGGAAACAGAGAGTAGGAATAAATGGAGCCAATGTTGTATTCTGCCACCCCCACAGCTCAGCCAGACCCCTGGCCCAAAGGCTCCCATCTTCCTGCCGAGTGACCCCGAATGGGACTGGATCCTGGCCAAGACCTGGGTGCGAAATGCTGACTTCCATGTGCACCAGGTCCTCAGCCACCTGCTCCGGACCCACCTGCTGGTGGAGGTGTTCACCGTTGCCACCCTGCGCCACCTCCCCATGTGCCACCCGCTCTATAAGGTGAGGCTGCCAATTCCGTGTCCTTGAGCCTGGTGGAACTTGGGACCGGACCTACCTAAAAGACTGCACTGGAGACAGAAAAGAAGCACATCCATTCTCTTCAGTAGCTTAGAACAAAGAGAGTACGGCACCCAAGATGGATGCTCACAGATTTTTATTTTTATTTTAATAATGCTTTTATTTATTTTCATGGTACAGTGGTGCCCCGCAAGACGAATGCCTCGCAAGACGGAAAACCCGCTAGACGAAAGGGTTTTCCGTTTTTGAGTTGCTTCGCAAGACGAATTTCCCTATGGGCTTGCTTCGCAAGACGAAAATGTCTTGCGAGTCTTGCCATTTTTTCCCTGCTTTCCCCCCCCCTTTTTCTAAGCCGCTAAGCCACTAATAGCCTTTTAGCAGCTCTGCCGCTAAGCCTTTAATAGCCGCTAAGCCGCTAAACCGCTAATAGCGCTAATCCGCTAAGCCGCTAATGGGGTTGCTTCGCAAGACAAAAAAACCGCTAGACAAAGAGAATCGCGGAACGGATTCTTTTCGTCTAGCGAGGCACCACTGTACAGAAGATAAATTTTGAGAAAACAATTATTACAACAGTAAACAACAAATATATTGTCCTGATGACACCACAGGCTTTTATCATGTGTTCCGTTTGAATACTCCAAGACAGGGGTGACCAAACTTTTGTCAAAGAGGGCCAGATTCAGCCGTGAGGGCTGACCAAAGGGCTGTCCAAAGTCCAAAAAAGGCTGTCCTTTTATGAGCTTTTTTATGATTTTACCCCAGGATATAAACTGCCACAGGGGCCGGATCTAAGAGATCAAGTCACATTTTCCCATGAGTGCTGGGTGGATTCCTGCCACAGTCTGAACAATTTATGCATTCAATAAACATTTGCCATATGTTATAAAAGGAATGTGGGTTGTGTTTGCCCTTTGCCACTCTCACCTGGCATGTTAGTTTCTCAGCCAGTGCTATCGACCACATTCTGCTATAGATGCGCACAGATCAGCATATGCATAGACCTGGGTTACTGTCTCTTTCACGTGATTCTGGGCTGATCACCTCTGTCTAGACGGAGCCAGCAGAGATAAATAACATAGCCTTGTTAATAATTAACCTGGTAGGCTCTTCTTCAACTCCAATCGAAATTTCCTTTTTTAAAAATAGTTTTAATTTTTTTTTTTGATTGTCCAGTAGCACCTTAGAGACCAACTAGGTTTGTTCTGGGTATTGCTACTGGACAAGTTTTTAATTTATTTCGACTGTGTCACACCAACACGGCTACCTGCCTGAATCTTTTTAAAATTAGTTTTACATAGAGATTATACATCACATGCATAACAATTCCAAAGGAAAAACAAAAGAGAAACTGGAAAAAGGTTCTCTCGGACCTTCAGACCCCGTCCCTCCCTCTATGGATTCCATTTCTAAAAAAAATTCCTGCATCTTTTACTGTAGTCTATCTATTATATTTTGACCAAACTGCGGGAGGCAGTGGAAGACAGGAGTGCCTGGTATGCTCTGGTCCAGGGGGTCACGAAGAGTCAGACATGACGAAACAACATCTATTATATATCCATAGTATCCAGAGTTCATGTTACTTTATTAGTGTCATTGTATTCCTGCCAATGATTTCAACTGTTTTCAGTGGTCTCTCAAATACAGTGGTACCTCTGGTTGCAAACAGGATCCGTTCCGGAGGCCCATTTGCAACCTGAAAGGAACGCAACCCATGTCTGCGCATCGTAATTCGCCGCTTCTGCGCATGCGCGTGACATCATTTTTGCGCGTCTGCTCATGCGCGAGCGGCGAAACCCGGAAGTAACCCTTTCCGGTACTTCTGGGTTGCCGCAGGACGCTACCTGAAAACACTCAACCTGAAGCAAACATAACATGAGATATGACTCACGTTTAAAAGTTATCCCAGTCTTTCACAAATATTTGGTCTTCCTGGTTTCTGATCTTTCCCGTCAATCTTGCCATTCCGTCAACTTGGTCTGGCACTCTTCTCTGGTCAGTGCTTTGAAATTTCTAGCCGTGCTTCACAGCATACAATACTGGCTCATTATAGATTCACTTCCCATTTTGATGTACATTAAGCCATTAACAAAGCCGTCCTCTCCCGTCTTCTACAGCTCCTGATCCCCCACATCCGCGACACCCTCCACATCAATACCTTGGCCCGGGACCGCCTCATTTCCAAGGATGGCGTCTTCGACCAGGTAAGCTGCCCTGGGGTCTCGCTACCCCGCCTGAGAAGAATCAGGTTTTGCTGCTCCTAGACCTTCTCCTTCCAGGCTGTGACTCCCTTTCCCCCACCCCATGTCTCCAGGCAACTGGCCTCGGACTGCAGGGCTTGGTTGAGCTGCTGCAAAGGGACTTGAAGACCATGACCTACTCCTCCCTCTGCCTCTCAGAAGACCTGGAAGCTCGCGGGGTGTCCTCGTTGCCCAATTATTACTACAAGGAGGACGGCCTGAAGATCTGGGCAGCCGTGGAGAGGTCAGGGAAGGGCGTGGGTGGGACTGTGCCGGTCTCCATTTTGCCTGGAGCGAAATTCAGGGATGTGGACGTGGTGTGTGTGTGTGTGTGTTTGCATCTGTGTGCAGGAATACAAAGGGTTGGTTGGAGGGCTCCGACTCAGGTGGTGGAACAATGTTCTGCCCAGACACTGAGGTCCAGCTCCGAGGGCCTTCTGGCGGTTCCCTCCCTGCAAGAAGCAAAGCTAAAGGGAACCAGGCAGAGGGCCTTCTCGGTAGTGGCGCCCGCCCTGTGGAACGCCCTCCCATCAGATGTTAAGGAAATAAACAACTCTCTGACTTTTAGAAGACATCTAAAGGCAGCCCTGTTCAGGGAAGCTTTTAATGTTTGATGTTTGGTCGTGTTTTTAATATATTCTGTTGGAAGCTGCCCAGAGTGGCTGGGGAAACCCAGCCAGATGGGTAGGGTATAAATAAATTAACAGCAACAACAACAACAACAAATTCCTAGGAGCTAATCGTTGACAAAGTGAAGGGAATTTTGCGTCTGTAGTTGTAGCTCAGAAGTTCTATAACCCCTTGATCCAGTTCCCTCCTCTATTTCTATTTTACAGCACTGTTGTTGTTGTTGTTGTTGTTGTTGTTGTTGTTGTTGTTGTTGTTGTTGTTGTTGTTGTTGTTGTTGTTATTATTATTATTATTATTATTATTATTATTATTAATGTGCTGGATGTGGAGGAGACTTAGCATCCCACAATCTCCTTTTTCTGTGAGTGGAGGACCAAGTGGTCCATGAGGAGGCCTCAATTCTGCAAGCTGAGCAGTCTCTTGTTGCTGTTGTTGTTGTTGTTGTTTAGTCGTTTAGTCGTGTCCGACTCTTCGTGACCCCCTGGACCAGAGCATGCCAGGCACTCCTGTCTTCCACTGCCTCCCGCAGTTTGGTCAAATTCATGCTGGTAGTTTCGAGAACACTGTCCCACCATCTCATCCTCTGTCGTCCCCTTCTCCTTGTGCCCTCCATCTTTCCCAACATCAGGGTCTTTTCCAGGGAGTCTTCTCTTCTCATGAGGTGGCCAAAGTCTTGGAGCCTCAGCTTCAGGATCTGTCCTTCCAGTGAGCACTCAGGGCTGATTTCCTTCAGAATGGAGAGGTTTGATCTTCTTGCAGTCCATGGGACTCTCAAGAGTCTCCTCCAGCACCATAATTCAAAAGCATCAATTTTTCGGTGATCAGCCTTCTTTATGGTCCAGCTCTCACTTCCATACATCACTACTGGGAAAACCATAGCTTTAACTATACGGACCTTTGTTGGCAAGGTGATGTCTCTGCTTTTTAAGATGCTGTCTAGGTTTGTCATTGCTTTTCTCCCAAGAAGCAGGCGTCTTTTAATTTTGTGGCTGCTGTCACCATCTGCAGTGATCATGGAGCCCAAGAAAGTAAAATCTCTCACTGCCTCCATTTCTTCCCCTTCTATTTGCCAGGAGGTGATGGGACCAGTGGCCATGATCTTTGTTTTTTTGATGTTGAGCTTCAAACCATATTTGGCTCTCTCCTCTTTCACCCTCATTAAAATGTTCTTTAATTCCTCCTCACTTTCTGCCATCAAGGTTGTGTCATCTACATATCTGAGGTTGTTGATATTTCTTCTGGCAATCTTAATTCCGGCTCTGGATTCATCCAGCCCAGCCTTTCGCATGATGTATTCTGCATATAAGTTAAATAAGCAGGGAGACAATATACAGCCTTGTCGTACTCCTTTCCCAATTTTGAACCAATCAGTTGTTCCATATCCAGTTCTAACTGTAGCTTCTTGTCCCACATAGAGATTTCTCAGGAGACAGACGAGGTGATCAGGCACCCCCATTTCTTTAAGAACCTGCCTTAGTTTGCTGTGGTTGACACAGTCAAAGGCTTTTGCATAGTCAATGAAGCAGAAGTAGATGTCTTTCTGGAACTCTCTAGCTTTCTCCGTAATCCAGCTCATGTTTGCAATTTGGTCTCTGGTTCCTCTGCCTCTTCTAAATTCAGCTTGCACTTCTGGGAGTTCTCAGTCTACATACTGCTTGAGCCTACCTTGTAGAATTTTATTTTTATTTTTTTAAAATATATTTATTAAGATTTTCAAATTTAATACAAGAAAAAAGAATCAAAAAGGAAAAAGCAAAAAAGATTAAAAACACATAAAGTTCACAATACTTATTTTTCAATAACATATTTCCCTGCCCTCCTCATGCCTCCCTTTCTTGTATTCCAATTCAAATTGTTAATTCAGCAAATCCTTATCCATATTTTTAACCTATTTCTATACTTAGTTTAACATATTATTATTTTACTTTTTCTCTTTCATCCATTTCCTCAATTTATTTTTGCTAACCTTCTTTTCATTTAATTTAGTTCATTTAAAAAAACCAATTTTACCTTATCCAAACTTAAACATCAATACTTATACATCAATACACATTCTTGAAACATTTTTTCTAAAGTCGACCCAAATTCCCTTCCACGAATTTCCCAATTTTCATACACCTTACAAAAACAAAATAAAAACAGAACTAATTATAATTATGTACCCTTTGGATTCCCAACCCACCCCCCTTTCCCGGTTTCAGTCCCCAACGAATGTCCATCAGTCTTAATCTAGTATCAGCCTGGAGATCTCACATCCGAGGCTCTTAATTCTCTCTCAATTCCTCTCTGCCCGTTGTTTTGATAGTCCTTGAAATTGAACACCAAATCTCGGAGAAGCTCTGGCCCTACGGGATCCATGTTTCTTCCAGCCAGAGCTCCATACTTAAAAGTGGAGCCCAAATCTTGTTTCTTACTCCTTTCAAGTCCAGATGTCCCCAAAGCTCCAACTTCCACCTTAAGCAAATTTGTAATCCTTAGGTCTTCAGATCTCCACATAAGGGGATCTCTCCTTTTTTCAATCTCCAATTCAGGCCAGATTTTCCACATCAAGTTTTTATTTTCCTTTGTTGCCATCATGTCAGGCCTCAAGTTCTCCTTCGTCATCTGCAAAATTACAGCTCCTCCTTCCTTTTCTTCAGGGACAACATATGTCTCCTTCTCCAAATTCTCAAAGCTCTCAAGTTTCTCTTTTTGTCCAGTTGAATAGACTTCCTGATTCAAATCCTTATCAGATTCAATGATGTTGTTTACAGTTGAGTCTAGAGTTGTAACATTTGTAGCCAAAACATCAATTTGTCCTTGTAACTTTCCCAAGAGAACAAAGACTCTGTCCAATTCAGCCTGAATTTTCCCTCCTCCAGCCATTCTTGTAATGTCCCAAAACCCCCTCTAGAGGGATTTTGGTTCCTTGATATTCATTCCAGTTCAAATCCAAAAATCCAGTTAGTTTGTATCAGCTCTTCCTTGTTTTCAACAAATTGTAACAAAATTGTAACAGATATAACCAGCAGAAACAGCAGAAACAAAGTTCTCTTTTTCCGTCTTGACAGCTAATTTGACAGCTGTCAAACTCTTCAGTACCTCATCAACAGGCTCTCTCGCGGAACACTCCCAGGTCCGGGAGGGTGGCACTTCAGCTCCCAAAATTAGCTCTTTATCCTCCAGTAAGATTTCTTATACTGCCAAAACGTGAAATTAAAGTCTTTTACCAAAGAAGGAAAAAAGAGGTTCTCTCGACCTTAGTTAGCAGGTCCTTGCTTTAACTTATTTACAAGGAGGGGAGGCAGACTTCCTGTTTACACCTTCCCCGATCGTGCCTAATTCATAAAAATTTTCTTTACAATTCCAATTTCCGTAGTACTCACGGGTTGTTACTTTAAAGTCCAATTGCTCACAAGAAGAAGTCAGCGCTCTCCGACCATGGCAGTGCGGCTTCACTCCGCAGGAGAAGCAGTCGACTCTCAGCACCACGCCGCTCACCCCGTCCCCCGTTCCGAAGCCTTTAAAAAGGCTCCTTCGCAGGTCGGGGGGCGCAAATGGTGCCCACCGAGTCACCAGATTCACAGGCTTCACCGCCTGTGATTTTTTAGGGTCCCCGCGTCGCCGCAGCGGCAAGACCCAATCCTGCGGAGCCGATTCCCTCCGGAGCTCAGAGGGAATCCGCCATTAGTCGATGGCGCTAACCCAGAAGTCCAAGCCTGCCTTGTAGAATTTTAAGCATAACCTTGCTAGCGTGTGAAATGAGTGCAATTGTGCAGTAGTTGGAGCATTTTTGGCACTGCCCTTTTTTGGGATTGGGATGTAGACTGATCTTCTCCAATCCTCTGGCCACTGCTGAGTTTTCCAAATTTGCTGACATATTGAGTGTAGCACCTTAACAGCATCATCTTTTAAAATTTTAAATAGTTCAGCTGGAATACCATCACTTCCACTGGCCTTGTTATTTGCAGTGCTTTCTAAGGCCCATTTGACTTCACTCTCCAGGATGTCTGGCTCAAGGTCAGCAACCACACTACCTGGGGTGTACGAGACATCCATATCTTTCTGGTATAATTCCTCTGTGTATTCTTGTCACCTCTTCTTGATGTCTTCTGCTTCTGTTAGGTCCTTACTACTTTTGTCCTTTATTATGGTAATCTTTGTACGAAATGTTCCTTTCATATCTCCAATTTTCTTGAACAGAACTCTGGTTCTTTCCAGTCTGTTGTTTTCCTCTATTTCTTTGTGAGCATTCTCTTATTCCCCCTTTATTTGACTCTTTCCCGTAGATTTGTCTCTGGCATTGTCGACTTGTATTACAAAGACGACCGCTCTGTGCAGGATGATTTTGAGCTGCAGTCCTGGATACATGACGTCTTCACAAAAGGCTTCCTGCAACAAGAGTCCTCTGGTATTGCCCAACCCTCATAAAATTAAGGGATTTCCTATAGCAATGAACAGCAGGAAGGGGTTAAGAATCCACAAATGATTATAAAAGTTACCATGCATGCCATGCTCCACAGTGTACCTTAATGCTGTTCAATGAACTCTAAGTCACATGGGACTGAGGTATATGGTCAATAGGTCAAACAGGTGAATAGTCCCCATAAACCAGAAAGTGAAAATATCTGCCAACTGACTCTTGGAAGTTTCAATGGTCCTGAAAGGGCCAGCACCCACATACCCTGCAAGTGTCCCTGAAAACCCACAACACTCTGTTATTTCTCACGAGAGAATGGTGACCATTTTGGACACCATGATTTCGCATGTTTCTGTACTGCGCCCCCCCAAAAAAGCGTTTTTGAGGGCCGCAATCTTGTGCAGCACCCCAAAACATGCATTTTTGGGTGCCATGCCTGGAAAAAGCGCTGGGTTTTTTTGGGGGGGGGGGTTGTGGCATGAAATCGTGCAAGATTACAAAGTTCAAAATGGCCGCCATTCCCTTGCGAGAAAAAACGGGTAGATGGTGCCCTGGAAAACTGTGTCCTGGAATTTATCCTTGAAATGTCGGACGGTATGGAACCATTAATAGATGCTCACCATTTTAAAGCTGGTCTTCAGCATCATGAGGACTACATAGTTTTCGAAAGAAATCTAACGAGATTTGCATATGGCAACACAATGCGTGTGTCTGCCCATATATTGCACCCCTCCTTATTGAAAGGACTCGCTCCTGATTAATAACTGTTGTGGATTTAGCTTTCCTCTTCCTCTTCGCAGGCATCCCTTCCGCATTCAAAACTGTGAAAGAGGTCAAGAAGTTCTTCACGATGGCAATTTATACCACCTCGGCCCAGCACTCTGCCGTCAACAGTGGGCAGGTAGGAGAGGGGTGCTCCCTCATATTCACCTCCAGGCAGGTAGACATCGCGAGGCAGACTAAGCAGGCCTGGCTACAAACCTTTGTTGGGTTTTATATAATAATTTTAACTGTCATGGCTTGCCCCAAAGAATCCTGGGAAAAGATCCCAAGATGCCCCACCCTGAAGACAGCTCTAATGGTTCTCTGGGGAGCTAAAATGACTGTTGAACCAGTTTACTTGCATAGCCCACCTCTTTGCATTCTTAATCCTTGGGGGGCGGTTGCTTTTATTCGCAGTTTGATTTGGGGGCGTGGATGCCCAACTTCCCCCCGTCCATGAGGAAGCCACCGCCTCAGACCAAGAAGGCGGCAAACTTGAAGGACTACCTAGACACCATCCCGGCCATCAACACCACCTGCACCATCCTGAGCATGCTGTGGTTGCTTAGTTCCAAATCTCCAGATATGGTGAGTGGGTGGCCGTCTGCCATGGATGCTTGAGCTGAGATTCCTGCATTGCCGGGGGTTGGGATAGATGACCCTCGGGGTCCCATCCAACCCTACAGTTCTGTGGTTAAAGGATGAACAGTGCCTTTAATAATAACAGTGAAAATATTAAGAAGACTGTGCATGCAGTTTGCAAGCTACAGCCTGGCAGGAACCGGTTGCAAGTTATAGAACGGTTTCTGCTCTCTTCTTCTCCCATCTCCCAATTCACCTCCATCTCCAGGGCCTGCCCTGTGACATCACCAGGGGCCTTCAAATCTTCAGGGTATGGGATGATCCTGACTTGGCAACCCCATCCTGGAAGGCCATCGTATCTGCCTCTTGGGGCCTGCTATTCTGGCTTAGCCAGCCTTTTGCAAGATACTTTCCCTCTTTTTGACAGATATACTTGGGGAACTACCCTGAGGAGCATTTCATGGAGGATGCCCCAAAGGATCTCATTGAGGCCTTTCAGCAGGACCTGCGCAGGATCGCCAAGGAAATCGAGGAAAGGAACGAGTCTGTCTCCAAATTGATCCCTCCTGGCTATAAGTACCTGTACCCGCCCGAGATAGAGAACAGCGTCGCTTTATAAGCTCTGCGGGTGGTGAATCCATTTCACGCCGCTCTTCCAATATTTTTACCATATTACATTTGCAAATATTTGGGTGCACATTCTGATAAGTGTGATTTGCATAGATGCAGTGAATATCAGCTTCAGCACAGTGAGTTACCGTATTTTTTGCTCTATAAGACTCACTTTTCCCCTCCTAAAAAGTAAGGGGAAATGTGTGTGCGTCTTACGGAGCGAATGCAGGCTGCGCATCTATCCCAGAAGCCAGAACAGCAAGAAGGATCGCTGCTTTCGCTGTGCAGCAATCCCTCTTGCTGTTCTGGCTTCTGATATTCAGAATATTTTTTTTCTTGTTTTCCTCCTCCCAAAACTAGGTGCGTCTTGTGGTCTGGTGCATCTTATAGAGAAGGGCCCTCACCTCGCACAGAGTCACGCTTTCCCCCCTCTAATGGGGTTCTTCTCGCACTCTGCTTCATTTCACTGAACTGCTATTTCTCTTGCTGCTCCATTTGTTCAAACCGCTCAGGGATTATTGCTATTCCTCCCCCTGTTTCAGCTCGGACACACCTCGCTCACAGGCCCTCCTCCAGGAAACACAGATCCCACTTCTGACACCAGTGTTGCACGCCACCCCAATCATAAAATCATAGAATCATAGAGTTGGAATAGACCACAAGGGCCATCGAGTCCAACCCCCTGCCAAGCAGGAAACACCATCAGAGCACTCCTGACATATGGTTGTCAAGCCTCTGCTTAAAGACCTCCAAAGAAGGAGACTCCACCACACTCCTTGGCAGCAAATTCCACTGTCAAACAGCTCTTACTGTCAGGAAGTTCTTCCTAATGTTTAGGTGGAATCTTCTTTCTTGTAGTTTGGATCCATTGCTCCGTGTCCGCTTCTCTGGAGCAGCAGAAAACAACCTTTCTCCCTCCTCTATATGACAGAGGAATGATGTGAGATTTTTGGGGTTCCAGATACTCGCCAGAGTTTGTGTTCCCTTTTGGGAATGAGGCACAGCAAAGACAGTGGTGTCTTTATGATATATGGTTTATTTACACATACTATATATACAACCTGAGCTGATCCCAAGAGACTCTAGTTTGTTCCATAGCCACAACCTTGGATTGGAAGTACTGTGTACAGTGAAGTTGCACAATTGTTTTTCCATTCTTGCTATTCCGATAGCATCTAAGGAAGAAATTCAGCAAGGTGTTGAACTGTTGATGGAAGCATACTCAGAAGATATTGACCTGAAACTTATTGATGAACTTTTGCACTTTCACCTATACGTTAGACAAAGCCATAGGCTCACAGCAGAGCACTCTCTGTCTCCTACAGACCTTTATCAAATTATATACGAGGGGAAAATTCAGATGGCCTTTCCTAATGCGGAAGCAAATGTGCGGCTGTTTCTTAGCTTTATGGTCACTAACTGCTCGGGAGAGAGGAGTTTTTCAAGACTCAAAAGAATTAAAAATGAATTAAAGGCCACGATGTCTCAAGAGAGGTTGTCCGCACTGAGCATTCTGTACAGTGATACCTTGGTTTACAACCATAATCTGGAGGTCCGGTTGTAAACCAAAACAGGTTGTAACCCAAGGAGCGCTTTTGCCAATTGGGCCTCAAAAAAAAAAAAAAAAAAAAGGGTTGTAATCCAAAAAAAGGGACACACACTTCCGGGCTTGATGTGGTTGTAATCCAAAATGGTTGCAAACCAAGGTACCACTGTACAAACTTAGACAAACAAATTTTGATGAAGTTTTCTGATGTCCTTTAGAGGAGAAATTGTGAATTGCAGAATTTTAAATACCCATCATCAAACTTGAACTTCACTCAATTTAGTTTATAATACTCTTCCATTTTCTTCTAGTCGTGAAGGTGGGGTGTTGGGAGGGGCCTCACAAATGGAGTAGCTGAGGGCCTCTCTTCATCGAAATCCGGCCCTGCTTTTCTCTCTCTCCCCCAACCCCATTTTTACAGGGTTTTTGAGAATAAGCAAATCCACAAGCAGAGGAAGCTACCTGTTCAATAATGACCGCTCCCCGCATAAAATGGGGGGGGGGCGCCCTTTGCGTGGACGCGCGCAGCCCCTGGATCTGGAGCGGCTCCATCAACACAGGCTGGGCTTCGCCTTCCCCCAGGTGGGATACCTGGAGGTCTCCGCCTACCTCAGTCAGTTGTCCAATCCCGCCTAGAGGGGAGCGTTGCATGGATGGGTTCAAATTCACTATCCTCTTCTGACACCTGGGCACCAGGGGTGGAGCTCTGCTGTAGGAAGGGGTGGGGCTGTTCCTTTTTGCTGAAAAGGTTGGCTTCTTTGCACGACCCATTATTGAGAGAGGAGGTAGAGAGGTGGGTGCCTGGGACGTCCTGAACATCTCTCTCCCAAGGAGCCGTGCACGCCAGCTAGCCCACTGCACATTACCTAAGCCACCAGCATGGCCACATACAACGTCCAGGTGATGACTGGGAAGCTGCTCCGTTCTGGCACCATTGACTCTGTTTTTGCTAAAAAGGGCATATCTTACATTTCCCTCCGATGAACTGGGTAACTGAAAAGCAGAGTCAAATCTTCCCCAAGGAGCAAAAAAAAAATATTAAAAAAAATTAAGAAGTAAAATGTTAAGTATGCTTTTCTGCTCCTGGGAAAATGAAAAATGTTGTTGTATTTTCTCCTGAGAAGGACTTGTGTTTGTGTGTTTGCTTTGCTGGTTTGATACGTGCCTGAAATCAGCCTTCGCTTTCGCCTGCTCATTCATTCCATGTTAAAATTTGCTCATAAATAGTTAGGTGTGTTTATTTCTACGCCTCTGGCCATAGCTTCCCCCCCCTTCCCAATACTGTGTAACAAGTCAGTGGTTGTTCAGTTAAATGCTTCCAGTGACATTTAAACAGAGTGTTCTATTTGCACTGAGTTTTGAATAAAACCCCATCAATATAAAAATGTCTAATGATGATTTCATAGAATATTAATTCAAAATAATACGAGACATCTTGTCCCTATTAATTTTGTGTGGTCTTCTCCACTTTCCCCCAAGCAAGGTTAACTCTTTCTGAAACTTGATGACTTTAAAATTAGGTCAGGAGAAGAATGGAAATCTCAAGGCTCCACCCACATAATTTCTTTTTAAAACATTTTCTTTATTAATCTTCGAATATTGACCCAATATTACCAGAGTTTTGCCAATTATACAGATTCCAATTAATATCAATGCATAACAAATGCTTATGGGGCCCCAGAGCTCATTTTCAACCCCAGGGGCTTCCTAGATATTAAATAGTGGGTGGACGTAGCAGACAACACAGAGATTTCTCCAAGTAGTTCTTTATAAGTAAGCTGGAACTGAACTGAACAGCAAACAGCTCAGCCGGCCTGCTTTTATAGGCAGCCGGCTGTCAACATTGTAACAAAAACAACCCAGGGTTTCCCGCCTAAATTAACTGACGTGGACCTGAGTGAAAACTATATACAGTCATACCTCGGGTGGAATGTGCTTTGGGTTGAGTGCATTCGAGTTGCGCTCCACGGCAACCCGGAAGTAATGGAGTGCGTTACTTCCAGGTTTTGTCGCTCGTGCATGCGCAGACGCTCAAAAGGACGTCAAGCGCATGCGCAGAAGCGGCAAAACGTGACCCGTGCATGCGCAGATGCGCCGTCGCTTGTTACGTTCGCTTCAGGATGTGAACGGGGCTCCAGAACAGATCCCGAGATACCACTGTACACGATACTCCTGGTGGCCAGAGTGAGAACTTCAATACACAACACCCCTCCCCACCGAGATAAGGCATCAGTTACAATCATAGTGGTTCCATTACAGACCTGTCGGCTCTGTCAGCCACCTTTACTGTGGGCAGGAGGCAGAAAAAGGGGGGGGGGCTTGGAGGATCCAAGGGATGTGAAGGAAAAGAAGATAGGACGACACGGGTGCTTAGTGTTGCCAAGCGAAACTCATATTGGCTGGGAAGTGGCTGGGCCTTGAGTTCTTTGGAGGGGAGGATGATTCTAGGGCTCCTGAACGGCTTCCTAGTGATAATCAGGAGGGGGATGTTCTTCAAGGTCCATTTCCTAGGTCTCCCTGGCCCTCTGGCAACTGGGGGAGCCTCTTTCCTCGTGGACTCAACCCCTACTAGGTTTCTGTCCTGGGCATGGGACAGGATCTTAGCCTGAGTGGAGAATGTGCTATAGATATGTCCAGGGATAAACAGGTCACATATTGCTAGTAAAAATTTAGGATCCAGGAGGTGAAGTCAGGTCAAGCAAAGGTCAGTCAACTCAGATGATAGATGCAGGTCTGATAAAACAGAGGTCAACATCCTTAAAGGCAACGTAGCAAGGTGGTTAGCACCCTGGAGAGCTCCAGGTGACACACATGCTGGCTGTCAGACAAGGCAGGCTTGTGGACATTCATTCCCGGGAATCCCAACTGAGCCTTAACTAGGACTGCAACTTCCTCTGGGCAGCTAGGTGGGTGGAGCCTCTCCTCTTAAAGAAGCCCAGACTGCTTCTGAAGCTGCTGCCTCCAGCAGCACGGTGGAGCTCTGGGTTCTGCTGCGGCCTCTGAGCTGCAACCCAGTGTGGGAAGGCAACGTGACCTCTTCAGGCCGGAGAGGTGCTGGCATCAGGAACTCTACTGAGGAGAGGAGAATAGCAAAGCCTGGTTCTCAGAGCAGGCCCTGTTCCTGGCTCGAGGTGTCCCCTGAATCCATGGCCTCTTCCCCTGAGAACGGGCTCCATCTCCACCTGGCTTCTCCCAACAGGTGGAGACCATTGGCGACGCCTACATGGTTGCTTCCGGGCTGGCCAAGTGCAATGGCAACTGGCATGCAGGTGAGATCGCCAACATGTCGCTAGATATCCTCAGCGCTGTCGGCACCTTCAAGATGCGTCACATGCCAGAAGTGCCAGTACGGATCCGCATCGGCCTGCACTCAGGTAGGCTGTCACAAAGGCAGGGCTGCTGCAATGGCCTCTAGCCACAGGGATTAGATGGGCTAAATTAGTTAGCCCATCTAGCACTTAATAGAATTTATAGAATTTAGCACTGAATAAAATGTATGTGCTTTGGTAATCCCTGCATTTACCCTCTGTAATGGAACCTGTGTATCAATGCTCTAATGACTTTTGTGCTATCTGGACTTCTCAGCCCTGACCCACCCTGTATATCTGAGTGCTGCTTGCATAGTGTAGCAACAGAAAGGTTTATGTGATAGGCTGTTCTTGCCTTCAGTCTTCCCAGGTGGGAAGGTATGTTAAGGACTTTTTGAATGTCTGCTTATCAAGAAGACAGACAGTAAGTGTGTGAAATGAACGGTCTAAGGCACCGAGAGACCGGGGCACCCAAGGTAATGGGTGAAAGAGGATAACGAAGAGAAGCAAGACAGCTTTAGCTCCCTGACCTTTCACGTATGCATTATATGAGCTAAAGCCAGTATGTTTCTGAAAACCCCATGCAAGCTGTGTTAAAATGTGCCTCAGACACAGTTCTCCTGACTGGTGGTCCTCTGAACTCCTGGTTTGGAAATGCTGCCGCTTATCTCTTAATAAACTGGGACGCTAAGCTTGTATATCTCTCTTGGCTGCATTTCTCTTTAAGGTGTTATTCCCTCAGCTGGGCATGAACCATTAAGAGGTGGTTTAGAAGTAAATTCTTAGCCCACTGCTGCCCACTTGCCTCTTAGCCCACCCCCAGGTAATCCCACTGCCCCCTCCCCAAAGGGGAGGTAGCACCTGCCTTGGGAACTGCTGTGTTGGCAAAGCGCTTCTGGTGTCACCTGTTGCAAGGATATTTGGGGGGGGGGGGCTGCTGCTCTTGGTGCTTCACTCGAAACATGTCCTCGCACCCGCATCAGCCTCTTTCTTTTTCTCCGCAGGGAAAAGGCACTGAAGAGACATTTTGGCTCACAGGCCGCGTGGGCTTCAACAAACCTATCCCCACCCCCCCTGACCTACAGCCAGGGTGAGTTCAGAGGACAAGGAACAGAACATCCGGCTTTGGAACAGAATAGGGTGGGCTCTGGGCTCTTGGGGGACATGCCCCCCTTCTCCACACGAACCCCCTGTTTCTCCTCTCTGCTTCCAAGGCCAGCAACCACAGGATAAGCATGCACGAGATCCCAGAAGACCGAAGGAAGAAGCTAGAGAAAGCACGCGGAGGGAATGCGTAGCCAGAGAGCAGCCATGTTAACATGAGCCCACTTGTGATGGAGGTGAGGCTGGGACAGAAGGGGGAGTGAAACATGTGCCCTTGGACTTGCATGCCCAGCCTGTGCTTCCAAGAGACTTTGAGCTCCTCTCTCATCCTTGCAAAATGGGATCTTCCTTGACTCCTCCTGTTACTTCAGGGGTGTGGAGAAAGGATTCTTGTGTCTTCGCTCTTCCCTTCTAATGCTCCATCTCCAGCAAGTAGCTTTGAGCCACCTGCACTTTCTCTTTCCTCTGCCTGGTTTCTGGATTTGAAGATGCTAGGGACTGGGGGAGAAATTCAGGTCGGTTTGAATTTCAGGGTGAAGCTACCTAATTGGCCACGCCCTGAACAAGACCCTTCGGCGTTTATACGTCTCCACATTCTGCATCGTGGATCTTCAACCAAAGAATGTGTAATGAAGTGCATGTATTGGGGGGGGGGGTAAAGAATTGCACATATCAGCGAGTATCATTGCTTGCAAAAACGTGTGTATTGGGCAAAATTGAGTACAAAAACAAGGGCTTTAAAAAAAGAAGATGCAAACTGGTGTGGAAATGGGGTGGGGAAAGAACGGGAAAATGAGAAGCCGAGGAAAGCCAGATGTCTCCAGCCTAGGACTTGCCGATCGGAAGGTTGGCAGTTCGAATCCCCGCAACAGGGTGAGCTCCCGTTGCTCGGTCCCTGCTCCTGCCCACCTAGCAGTTCAAAAGCACGTCAAAGTGCAGGTAAAGAAATAGATACCACTCTGGCAGGAAGGTAAACAGCATTTCCGGGCACTGCTCTGGTTCGCCAGAAGCGGCTTAGTCATGCTGGCCACATGATGCGGAAGCTGTCTGCGGACAAACGCTGGCTCCCTCGGCTTATAGAGCGAGATGAGCACCACAACCCCAGAGTCATCCACGACTGGACCTAATGGTCAGGGGTACCTTTACCTTTACCTTTACCTTCCATTACAACAAGAGCTGTTGGGCTGTGGAACGGACTCCCTCGAAAGGTGGTGGGCTGTCTTTCGTTGGAGGTTTTTAAACAGAGGTCGGACAGCCTTCTACCAGGGATTCTTTAGCTGTGATTCCTGCATTGCTCAGCCTTGGGCTAGATGGCCCTGGGATCGCAGTCCTATGATCCTGTGATTCCATATGCTGCAGCACAGGATAGTGTAACGTAGGACTTCCTACAGCCTACTTATTTCTCTCTCTGGCCATAGAGATATGGCCTAGAGCACCCCATAGTGGAGTGGATTGCTCCGGGGCATTTCACACTTTTGATCAGCTGGCTAGCTCGGTTGGTTAGAGCATGTTGCTGACAATGCCCAGGTTGTGGGTTTGATCCCCATAAGGGACAGCTGCATATTCCTGCACTTCAAGGGATTAGACTAGATGCTTCTGTGGTCTTACCTAACTTTGTTTCTCCTGTTTATGCAGCTCAAACAGCAACAGAGACCTGTGGCCTGCACCTGCCGCCGCTTTCTAACCAACTCTGATGAGGCCTTTCACGCAGCCTGCGAGGCAGGTAGTCAGGAGCGACCTTTGGAAGGGGGATGAATCCGCAGTTGGTGCTCGAGGGACTCGCAGCCTCCTTCGCCCGCGGCCATCTTGGACTCACCCTTTCTTCACTCTTCTCTCTTCCTCTGCCACTCTTGCTGGCTCTGGTGCACAAAGGACCTTTGGCCAACCTAGGATTCACTCTCCAACCAAAAAGGAAAACGAAAAGTGGCCAGCGTGCGGCGGGACTTCCGCTGAAATCCGAGAACGGCTGTGGATTCTTTTCTCTCGTCTCCATTGCCACAGACTATAATGGAAGGATGGAGGAAGGCCTGTTTTTGGAGCGGCTTTCTTCGGAGTGGATTAGGGTCGACGGGGGGGACTCTGTCATGGTTTCTTGTGGCCAATGCAGAATGATTCCATAGAGGACAGTCCTGGTGATCTGGTTAAATGGAGCCATGTTTGGGGCTAGAGGGAGCAGGCTTTGTTCCTGTCCCACCCTAAGCACTTGTGTCTGTAGACCCAGCAGGTAGCAGCGTGGCCTTGGCACAGCATAGATTCACTGCCCCTTCTTTTTTCGGAGAACAGGGGGAGGTTCCATGTGGAGATGAAAGTGGGAGGGAGGAGGTTGAGGAGCCTTATCAGACAGGATGTGCCTGGAGATTCATCATGGCCCCATGTTTAAGCAAGCGAACCATCCTTTGGGAATTCAGCTCATATAGCTAACCACTAGGTAAAGGTAAAGGTACCCCTGCCTGTACGGGCCAGTCTTGACAGACTCTGGGGTTGTGCGCCCATCTCACTCAAGAGGCCAGGGGCCAGCGCTGTCCGGAGACACTTCCGGGTCACATGGCCAGCGTGACATCGCTGCTCTGGCTAGCCAGAGCCGCACACGGAAACGCCGTTTACCTTCCCGCTGGTAAGCGGTCCCTATTTATCTACTTGCACCCGGGGGTGCTTTTGAACTGCTAGGTTGGCAGGCGCTGGGACCGAGCAGCGGGAGCGCACCCCGTCGCGGGGATTCGAACCACCGACCATGCGATCGGCAAGTCCTAGGCGCTGAGGCTTTTACCCACAGCGCCACCCGCGTCCCAGCTAACCACTAGATGACAGCATTTCCTGATGGGAATACTTGCAGGACTTTCAGAAATTGGCTTTTCTTCTTAAGGGGGTGGCCGCGTATTACAAACCCTTGAGCCCCAACGTTTCTTTAGAACCAGTAATAAAGAACAGCAAACAGATACTTTGGGACTGGGCTGTTTAGAGTGGAGAAGGGAGGAAGGTGTGGAGTATCTCGACAGTAGCCCCAAATCTCCCGGGTGAGAATATGGATCTCTCTGGGATGTCATTTAGTATTCATTCTGCAGCCTGGCCAAGCAGTCAAGGAGATGAGGAAGGAGGTGGGGCAAGTTTGAGGATGGGATGGGGCTGCAAACATTTGCTCTGATCTACAAACCTATTGCGAATAGTATTCTGCACCCCGGAAGAGTTTTCTTAATGGGATGTCCCTTGAAACAGCCTGTGTGTTACGAGTTACGTTTCAGAAAAGCGTTGGAAATCGGCTTTCAGAAGGGTTTTTGGCTATAAATTTACCCACGGCAGCAATTTTTCCTCAGAAATTCCAGAGGATCCTTCGAAAACCTGGCTCATTTTCAACTTCGGATTCAAATAATTGGTTTCAAAGGGGTTGTTGGAATTGATCCTCCGGGGTCATCTGTGGTTGACTGTCTTTGTCTGAATTTCAAAAGTTTGCTCAATACGCAGAGCAAAACTATCTGCAGGCAAAACCGTCAGAAGACATGTCGTCCTGTGGTGAGATGGCACATGCAATTGAGCAGTATGCATATAAGATTATATTTCTTCAAAGGGATTTTTGTTATTTGTCACCAGGCAAAAAAATATTTTCCTTAAAGGGGCAGGCAGTGGCAATCGATCACCATTTCCCCACTGGGCATGGATTGGCTGGCCTCAGAATTTGTCTATCATTTTCATAGACTGTGTACAAATTGTACTTTTTTTCTTCATTCTTATTATCAGCATTGGGGTATTTTATTTAATTATATATGTATATGGTGTTTTTTTTGCAATGTTATTTTGCAGCTCTGAGTGGGGAGGATACAGGGAAGCAGTAGCATCTGTGGGGGTGGGGGAGGCTAAGAATGTATGTGTACAATATATGCATCCTTGCGACATGGCAGAGGCGATCCTCATACTCTGTATCCTATGGCGATGTCCAGTAGGTGCTTTGCAGCTGGTCCATAAATGACTGTATGTGCGAACTCTGCAATTAAAGGGCCAGACTAGTGATCCTGAGGGGTGTGTTGGATTATTTGACCTGCCCAAGCGGGGCTTACACTGGAGTTGGGGTTCTGCCCTTAAACCAAGTTAACACTGGCTCACCCTCAGTCCTCCAAAGGAGTCAGGATGGGTTCCTGAGCTGGCCCAACTGCACACAGGCAGACGCTAAATCAGGGGTCAGCAAACTTTTTCAGCAGGGGGCCGGTCCACTGTCCCTCAGACCTTGTGGGGGGCCAGACTGTATTGGGGGGGGGGGAATGAACGAATTCCTTTGCCCCACAAATAATCCAGAGATGCATTTTAAATAAAAGGGCACATTCTACTCATGTAAAAACACGTTGATTCCCCGACCGTCCGTGGGCCGGATTTAGAAGGCGATTGGGCCGGATCCGGCCCCTGGGCCTTAGTTTGCCTACCAATGCGCTAAATGGTTCCTTTGGGGAAAGAATATTATTAGCTGCACTATTTTGCCTACTTGGAAAACTTCACCAGCTGAGTTTCTGCCTGTTTCTGGGTAGCCGCGGGCCAGGCAGAAATCCACCCAGCTCTGTTACAGATGAGGAGAGGCAGATCGGCAGTGGATCTTCACGATGACAGGCACAAGCAATATTTCTCAAGCACAGCTGGTTAATTCTAACAATGAAGAAACAAAACCACAAACGCACCTTCCGGTGTCGTGCAGCGATGACTCCAGTTTTCTGGCGGTAGCTGAACAACATCTTTCCTCAAAAGTTGTTTTTGGTGTTGTTCTGCATCCACTTTGCTTCTTTTCTCCAGTGCTGGATTTATGCACAGTGGTACTTCAGGTTACATACGCTTCAGGTTACAGACTCCGCTAACCCAGAAATAGTACCTCGGGTTAAGAACTTTGCTTCAGGATGAGAACGGAAATCGTGCTTCGGCGGCACGGCAGCAGCAGGAGGCCCATTAGCTAAAGTGGTGCTTCAGGTTAAGAACAATTTCAAGTTAAGAACGGACCTCCGGAACGAATTAAGTACTGTATTTTTCGCTCTATAAGACGCACCAGACCACAAGAAGCACCTAGTTTTTGGAGGAGGAAAACAAGAAAATAATATTCTGAATCTCAGAAGCCAGAACAGCAAGAGGGATCGCTGTGCAGTGAAAGCAGCAACCCCTCTTGCTGTTCTGGCTTCTGGGATAGCTGCGCAGCCTGCATTCGCTCCATAAGACGCACACACATTTCCCCTTACTTTTTAGGAGGGAAAAAGTGAGTCTTATAGAGCAAAAAATACAGTACTTAACCCGAGGTACCACTGTATAGGCTAAGTAGGCTGAAGCCTAGGGCCTCTAGATCTAGGGGGCCTACCCAGCCCGCCTGGCCCCCCCCTCCAGCGGGCAGTTTCCCCTCTCCCAAAATTGCAAACCCAAGACTTCATGCGAGGACAGGGCAACCCGGGCCCAGCAACTGTGAGACTCAGGGCCAACCAGTGGGGCCCAATTTGAAACTCTAGGGCCCAACGTGCACGTTTTTTGTGGGGCCCTAGTTCACAGCCACAATCTGCAGAATCTTAGAGATATCAATCTGTGTGCTAGGTCATTTTCACAAGGTCAGCAAAGCCCTTAAGAAATCAGACCTGTTATTGAATTCTTGTGCAAGTTTGTACAGTTCACGTCTGCATTTTTTTAAAGAGAAGATTTTGATGAGCTCGAGAAACAAGAAAAGCCACCTTGCCAAATGTTAACTACAAAACAAAGAAATGACAGAAGTGCACCTGACGCCTTAGATGCACTTTCCTCAAGAGGTAAGTTTAGGATAAAATCCTTTATTCCTATATTAGATGCACTTGAAGCCAATTTAAAAAGAAGTACTGTGTACAGTGAGGTTGCACAATTGTTTTTCCATTCTTGCTATTCCGATAGCATCTAAGGAAGAAATTCAGCAAGGTGTTGAACTATGGATGGAAGCCTACCCCGAAGATATTGAGCTGAAACTTACTGATGAACTTTTGCACTTTCACCTGTGAGACAAAACCCAGAGGCTCACAGCAGAGCACTCTCTGTCTCCTACAGACCTTTATCAAATGATATACAGTGGTGCCTCGCAAGACGAAATTAATTCGTTCCGCGAGTTTTGTCGTCTTGCGATTTTTTTCGTCTTGCGAAGCACAGTGTCGGGAAAGTTTTGGAAAAGCTTCAAAAATCACCAAAGTCTTCAAAAACCTCAAAAAAGGCTACCACACCGCGTGCTATGAGTTGCTCCTCGAAGTCAAGTCGCAACTGTATTAACAGTGTTAAGAAAAAGGAAACAAACTTGCAAGACGTTTCCGTCTTGCGAAGCAAGCCCATAGGGAAAATCGTCTTGCGAAGCAACTCAAAAAACCAAAAACCCTTTCGTCTAGCGAGTTTTCCGTCTTGCGAGGCATTCGTCTTGCGAGGTACCACTGTACAAGGGAAAAATTCAGATGGCCTTTCCTAATGTTGAAGCAATCTTGCAGTTTTTTCTTAGCTTTATGGTCACTAACTGCTCGGAAGAGAGGAGTTTTTCAAGACTCAAAAGAATTAAAAATGAATTAACGGCCATGATGTCTCAAGAGAGGTAGTCCTCACTGAGCATTCTGTACATTGAAAGTGACAAACTTAGACAAACAAATTTTGATGAAGTTTTCAGATGTCCTTTAGAGGAGAAATTGTGAATTGCAGAATTTTAAATACCCATCATCATCGCCCTTGAGCTTCACTCAATTTAGTTTATAACACTCTTCTATTTTCTTCTAGTCGTGAGGGTGGGAGCTTGGGAGGGGCCTCACAAATGGAGTAGCTGAGGGCCTCTCTTCATCGAAATCTGGCCCTGCTTTTCTTTCTCCCCCCCCCATTTTTACAGGGTTTTTGAGAATAAGTAAATCCACAAGCAGAGGAAGCTACCTGTTCAATAATGACCGCTCCCCGCATAAAACGGGGGGCGCTCTTTGCGTGGACGCGCGCAGCCCCTGGATCTGGAGCGGCTCCATCAGCATAGGCTTGGCTTCGCCTTCCCCCAGGTGGGATACCTGGAGGTCTCCGCCTACCTCAGTCAGTTGTCCAATCCCGCCTGGGGGGAAGCATTGCCAAGGAGACCAGGCCAGGTAGGGGAGGGACTACCTGCCCACACAATAGAGGGAGGATCTTACCTGGGAATCCTCACTTGGCTCCAGAGCTTCTCCCACCCTACCCACCCTCAGTTAATGTCTTATTTTGCAGGTTAACTTTTCTTCACAGGTATGCAGGCGCTGCTACGTCAAGGTCGCTGTCAAAGGGCCAGAAAGGAATTCCCCTGCATTGGCAGGTTTTGCCTTTCCCATAGCAAAATGTCACAACTCAGGCCTTGGGCGGAATCCTTTAGTCTATCTTCCCCTTTGCAGCGGCGATACCAGGGTTCCCCGTTAAAGGGGTTTCTGAAGGGAGGCTTTGACCGTACGCCGAGAGGTCGTCATTGCTCTCCCCTGCGGCGGCGGTGTAACGGGGGCGGCTATCTCTGCTTGAACATATGTTCTCCAGAGCCGGCCCACCCCCCCCCCCCCACTGGATAACCCTGATGTTCCCTAGGTCCCTGGCTGGAGAGGGATAACGTCCAATGCCTGAGCCAAGGTCTACCCACATCTGAAATATAATAAAGTTGTGGCCAATTTAATCCCATAGCACATTATCTTGAGTCGTTATTCCACATGACGGGGGGGGGGGCGCCCAGGATCTGGGGGACTGTCCATGCAAAGTATGTTGAGGCAATTGCAGCACACCCTTCCCTCAACCAGCAAACCAACTTACACTGGAGCACTGCGACTAACAAACTACAAATGAAACGGAAACCTGCCTCCTCGCCAACAACAGACCCTGTGGTTCTGGGTGTCATAAGAATAAAAATGTCCCAGTACAGTGGTACCTCGGGTTACAGACGCTTCAGGTTACAGACTCCGCTAACCCAGAAATAGTACCTCAGGTTAAGAACTTTGCTTCAGGATGAGAACAGAAATCGTGCTCCGGTGGCACAGTGGCAGCGGGAGGCCCTGTTAGCTAAAGTGGTACCTCAGGTTAAGAACAGTTTCAGGTTAAGAACGGACCTCCAGAACGAATTAAGTTCTTAACCAGAGATCCCACTGTACTCCTCAGCAGGTGTAGCAAAGGAACAATCATTTACACGCAAATCATAATGCACACCAAAATTTATTAAATCTATCAAAAGAGCCGTTTACTTCAAGACCACCCCAAACCTTCCTATACTGCAAAAGAGGAGATGAATCGTTCATTTTACCGTTGCCAAAAGTGATGAAATCAAACCACACTTTGTTTCTTTAATCTCTGCCCACTTCGTTCTTTTCTTTTCCTCCTCTTTCCTCAAGTCTTCCTTAAGCACCTATTCATTCTCTCTCTATCTCTCTTGCACAGGGATACTGGATCAGGGCAAAGAAGTTGGCCACTCCAGGCATGGGTGGGTTGAAGTTCACTATCCTCTTCTGACACCTGGGCACCAGGGGTGGAGCTCTGCTGTAGGAAGGGAGGGGTGGGGCTGTTCCTTTTTGCTGAAAAGGTTGGCTTCTTCGCACGACCCATTATTGAGAGAGGAGGTAGAGAGGTGGGTGCCTGGGACGTCCTGAACATCCCGCTCCCAAGGGGTCGTGCACGCCAGCTAGCCCACATTACCTGAGCCTCCAGCATGGCCACATACAACGTCCAGGTGGTGACTGGGAAGCAGCTCCGTGCTGGCACCATTGACTCTGTTTTTGCCACCTTGGTGGGCACCCAGGGCGAGAGCCCCAAAACTGTGCTGGACAACTGGGGCCCAGATTTCTACAGAGGAGCGGTGAGTGGTTCTGAACGGGATGGGATGCAGGGGTGGTGGGGTGGTGGTGGTGGAGAATTTCTTTTTTTTAAAAGGGCATGTCTTACATTTCCCTCCGATGAGCTGGGTAACTGAAAAGTGGAGTCAAATCTTCCCCAAGAAGCAAAAAAATAATATTTAAGAAGTGAAATGTTAAGTATGCTTTTCTGCTACAGGGAAAATGAAAAATCTGTTGTTGCATTTTCTCCTGAGGAGCAATTGTGTTTGTGTGTTTGCTTTGCTGGTTTGATACGTGCCTGAAATCAGCCTTCTCTTTTGCCTGCTCATGCTTTCCATGTTAAAACTTGCTGATAAATAGTTAGGTGTGTTTATTTCTACGCCTCTGGCCATAGCTTCCCCCCCCCTTCCCAATACTGTGTAACAAGTCAGTGGTTATCCAGTTAAACGCTTCCAGTGACATTTAAGCAATTTTTTTATATTTGCACTGAGTTTTGAATAAAGCCCCATCAATATAAAAATGTCTAATGATGATTTCATAGAATATTAATTCAAAATAATACGAGACATCTTGGCCCTATTAATTTTGTGTGGTCTTCTCCACTTTCCCCCAAGCAAGGTTAACTCTTTCTGAAACTTGATGACTTTAAAATTAGGTCAGGAGAAGAATGGAAATCTCAAGGCTCCACCCACGTAATTTCTTTTTAAAACATTTTCTTTATTAATTTTCCAATATTGAACCAATATTACTAGAGTTTAGCCAATTATACAGATTCCAATTAATATCAAAATAATTCCAATTATTTCCAGATTTATACAATTTAATCAAAGTGGTTTCCTGTGCTCCTTGATCAATGTTTTTTGTCCAGTTCTTATATTGCTGTGGTTCGTATTTTTTAATTAACATCTAATTACATTTCAGTTGGTATATTAATCATTATGATAACAGCTGCAACGATTACTATCCGTGTTAATTAGTGATGCAATTGGCGCTGTGGGTTAAACCACAGAGCCTAGGACTTGCCGATCAGAAGGTCGGCGGTTCGAATCCCCGCGACGGGGTAAGCTCCCGTTGCTCTGTCCCTGCTCCTGCCAACCTAGCAGTTCGAAAGCACGTCAAAGTGCAAGTAGAAAAATAGGTACCGCTCTGGCGGGAAGGTAAACGGCGTTTCCGTGCGCTGCTCTGGTTTGCCAGAAGCGGCTTTGTCATGCTGACCACATGACCCGGAAGCTGTACGCCGGCCAGTAAAGCGAGATGAGCGCCTCAACCCCAGAGTCGGCCACGACTGGACGTACTGGTCAGGGGTCCCTTTACCTTCATTCATATTAATACCTTATCTAACTTTCCATAGGATTTCAAATGAGGTGCTCTAATTATTTTCCTTCTCTCTGCATGTGTCAGTCTGAATATGTCCAATGATAAAAATCCTTGACCTTTCTCTGCTGTCCGATTCTTGAAATTCCTCCAATTGCTGTTGTCTCTCAGATATAATCCTGGATAATTCTCAAAATATCTCAATAGCGCCCTCTCATCGTGCTCTCCTCTTGCTCGGTGTTTCCGGACAACAACATATTCCAGCAGTCCACTCTTTCTCACTTCTCAGTCAACATCTAGAAATTTTCACGAATGGAAAAAGAGAGATTCAGCTTCTGCCGCAAGGGATCTTCGAGTACATTCATTTAAATTAATCACCACCAAAGTCTCCATGCCTCCCTCGTCCACAGCTCCAAATTCCTTTCATCTTTATGTGATTCTGTGACAGACATAGGGACGCGGGTGGCGCTGTGGGTTAAACCACAGAGCCTAGGACTTGCCGATCAGAAGGTCGGCGGTTTGAATCCCCATGATGGGGTAAGCTCCCGTTGCTCAGTCCCTGCTCCTGCCAACCTAGCAGTTTGAATGCACGTCAAAAGTGCAAGTAGATAAACTCTGGCAGGAAGGTAAACAGTGTTTCCGTGCGCTGCTCTGGTTTGCCAGAAGTGGCTTAGTCATGGTGGCCACATGACCCACAAACAGCAAACAGCTCAGCCGGCCTGCTTTTATTTTATTTTTTCATAGATATTTATTGAAATTTTCAAAATATTACAAAATACAAAAAAGAAAAAAACAAAAAAACAAAAAAGAATTAAAAATAGTTAAAAACAATTCCATCTTCCTTTACTTAACTTTCATTTGCTTATTTCCCGGACTTCCTCACCCCTCCTGTCAGGGGTTCAGGGACCGAGGCACAGGTGAGGGAGGAGACAGAGAGCGAGGGGGAAGAATCCCAGGGCAGCGAGGAAGAGGATGACGATGACTTGAGGGATTCCATGAGTCTTTCAAGTGAATCGGAGGATTCCCAGAAGGGGGCGTCTGTGGTCAGGCCAAGGGGAGTCACAGGGGGGACTCGTCAGGAGCAGGGGACCAGCGGGGGAACCCAAAGTGGGAGCTGGGAGTCGGGACCGGCTTCTCCGCCAGAGCGCAGTGAAGGGGGTGGAGATTCCAGAGTGACAGGAGAAGCAGGTCCGAAAGCAGAGAGGGAGGGGAGATTGGAGCAAGACATCCTCCCAGAAGGGGAGGAGAGTAGTGCAGGGAGTAGTGTAACTGTCAAGAGGAAGGTTGGCGGTTGCGAACGCGCGCCAAGTTCAAATGTGGAGGCGCGCGGAAGAACAGGGAGCCCGGAGGAGGAGCCAGGTCCCAAAGCACGCAGGAGGGGGGAAGAGCTGTCTGGGGATTCTGCGTCAGGGGAATCCAGGAGGGGCGAAACCCCAGGGGGCAGGAAGACCCTGCGGAAAAGGAAGGAAAGGAAGAGGTGGAGCAGCACAGGCCTCTTAAACTGGTGCAGAGGAGGGACTGACTCAGAGGGGACTTCAGCGGTCTAAGCGTAACAGACGTGGGGCTGCGCGCCTCGGCTGTGGAGCGTACAATGAACTTCAATAAACATTTTTGTATATAAACTGGACTTGGCGTTGGTCTCTTGTGAGCTGGGACCTGAGGCAGCCCTGACACCTCTCTTTCCTGTATTCCAATTCAATTTGTTAATTCTGCAAATCCTTCCCTACTTTATTTATCCTAATCTTTCATTGCATTACCTTAATCTATTTTCCTCATTATCTTATAAAAAAACCTTATAATTCAAAACCTAAATCTTATTTTTACTAACTTCTCATAACCATTGTATTCTTTCCTAATCCTTTAAACATGTATACTAAAGCCAGGCAATTTCATTTCAAACATCCTTCTAACATTCATCAATTATGTAAGACAGTCCTAGTAACAAAATAAAGAAGAAAAAATAAAACAATCCAATCTTCATCCAGCGTCCCTTCCTCCTGGTCCCGGGTTTGTCAGTCCATTTTATCCCATTGAACTAGCACATTAACCTGGTAATCTTATATCCGAGGCTCTTAAGTCTCTTCCATGTCCCTTCCACGATTTTTCTTCATATTCTCCTTTCATAGGCAGCCGGCTGTCAACATTGTAACAAAAACAACCCAGGGTTTCCCGCCTAAATTAACTGACGTGGACCTGAGTGAAAACTATATGCAGTCATACCTCGGGTTGAATGCGCTTTGGGTTGAGCGTGTTCGAGTTGCGCTCCACGGCAACCCGGAAGTAATGGAGTGCGTTACTTCCGGGTTTTGCCGCTCGCGCATGCGCGGACGCTCAAAATGATGTCACGCGCATGCGCGGAAGCGGCAAAACACGACCCGCGCATGCGCAGACGCGCCGTCACTTGTTACGTTCGCTTCAGGATGCGACCGGGGCTCCGGAACAGATCTCGTTCACATCCCGAGGTACCACTGTACATGATACCCTTGGTGGCTAGGGTGAGAACTTCAATACACAACACCCCTCCCCACCGAGATAAGGCATTAGTTACAATCATAGTGGTTCCATTACATACAGCAATACCCTTGTTGTTTTCAGTAAGGCACATAAGCATATTAATTGACCCTATTCACCATACAGCTTTACATGTGCAGTTTGTCCGGTGAATATAGTCTTTTAAATAAGCTGGGTGCTTGGAAACCCTGCCAGTACCAGAGTCCGGGTGGCCGCCCAATTCTGGCTGCGACTGTGGTGTGACCAAATGTGGCATTGAGCCCGAGTTCCCTGGCTCCGCTGCTGTCGAAGGAACCACCGAGAGTGGACTTGGCAGACGGTCAGGCACAGCAGTGATCCGAGTCTCTGGAGAGCCAGGCAGACCCACCAAAATGGCTCGGCTCCATGCCCTCAGTTTGTGAGGAAGGTGTAGGTGGAGCCTCGCCTTCCATTAGCGACCGCTCCGGAGCTGGGGCCACAGTTGGGGGCACAGCGGTAGTGTCCAAATCCCTAACCCTGCGCCTTAGCTGGTCTATGTGCCAGCACCACAAGTGTCCGCTCTCAAGGGCCACCTGGTAAGAACGAGGCTCCATGACTCCCACTACCGTGGCCGGCACCCAAGGAATGTCCCAAGGTGAGAACTTCAATACATAACACTAGACATCTTTGGCAGGAATAATAATAATTTCCATGATCACTGCAGATGGTGACAGCAGCCACGAAATTAAAAGACGCCTGCTTCTTGGGAGAAGGGCAATGACAGGCCTAGACAGCATCTTGAGAAGTAGAGATGTCACCTTGCCAACAAAGGTCCGTATAGTTAAAGCCATGGTCTTCCCAGTAGTGATGTATGGAAGTGAGAGCTGGACCATAAAGAAGGCTGATCGCCGAAGAATTGATGCTTTTGAATTATGGTGCTGGAGAAGACTCTTGAGAGTCCCATGGACGGCAAGAAGATCAAATGCATCCATTCTTAAGGAAATCAGACCTGAGTGCTCACTGGAAGGACAGATCGTGAAGCTGAGGCTCCAGTACTTTGGCCACCTCATGAGAAGAGAAGACTCCCTGGAGAAGACACTGATGCTGGGAAAGATGGAGGGCACAAGGAGAAGGGGGCGACATGCGGCCTGAAAGGGTCACGAATCTGGCCTGCTCCATGCTGAGGTAAACTCTGACGTGGTCTTTCATTCATAGAGCCACCGCTGACATGCAGCCGGCCATGGCTCCCATAGCAGCGGGGGGCTGAGCAGCTAGGGGGCCGGCGGCTTTGGCGAGCTTGTGGGGCTGGCGCTGAGGATGGAGCTGAAGCTGGGTTTCCTCTTGTGTGTGGTGCTGCTGCTGCTCTGGTCGTCGCTCTGAAGAAGTGTGCATGCACACGAAAGCTCATACCAAGAAGAAACTTAGTTGGTCTCTAAGGTGCTACTGAGAGCAAATGATATAATGGTGGTTATGTTACGGTATTATTTGTTGTTGTTGTTGAGTCATTTAGTTGTGTCCGACTCTTCGTGACCCCCTGGACCAGAGCAGGCCAGGCACTCCTGTCTTCCACTGCCTCCCGCAGTTTGGTCAAACTCATGCTGGTCGCTTCAAGAACACTGTCCCACCATCTCGTCCTCTGTTGTCCCCTTCTCCTTGTGCCCTCCATCTTTCCCAACATCAGGGTCTTTTCCAGGGAGTCTTCTCTTCTCATGAGGAGGCCAAAGTATTGGAGCCTCAGCTTCAGGATCTGTCCTTCCAGTGAGCACTCAGGGCTGATTTCCTTCAGAATGGATGGGTTGGATCTTCTTGCAGTCCATGGGACTCTCAAGAGTCTCCTCCAGCACCAGAATCCAAAAGCATCCATTCTTCGGCGATCAGCCTTCTTTATGGTCCAGCTCTCACTTCCATACATCACTACTGGGAAAACCAGAGCTTTAACTATACGGACCTTTGTCGGCAAGGTGATGTCTCTGCTTTTTAAGATGCTGTCTAGGTTTGTTATTGCTTTTCTTCCAAGAAATCTTTTAATTTCATGGCTGCTAGCACCATCTGCAGTGATCATGGAGCCCAAGAAAGTAAAATGTCTCACTACGGTATTATATAATTGTTAAAATTTGAAAATCAATAAAAATCATTTTCAAAAAAAAACCAAAACAAAACAAAACAAAACTCCACATTCTAACAAAATCCAGGCTGCATTTCTGAGTGCAAGAGCGATAATGGGACATTGAAGGGCAGGGGAAGTTGAGCTGGTGCTTAACCCTTCCCCCACTGCCTGTTTTCTACTCTGTATCCTGCAACGGATTGCCCTTCTGTAGGGAAATCAGGTGGGTGTTTCCTCTTTCCCCCAGAATTGAGTATCATGGCTTCTTCCTTCCTTCCTTCTTTGCTGTTGGCAAACCCATGGTTCCCGTAACTGGAGAATATCCGGAAGAACTAGGTTGTGAAACTCACGTTTTCTTTCTTAACTTAAGTTGCACTCTGTTGCAAGCGGCTTTTGTAATGCTCTTGTTCTGAAGTCCAGCAAAGGAATGCAATATTTTTATTTATTGCATTTATGTTTCATTTATTTATGAATGAAGGGTATGCAATCAGTGTGGATGAGGAGTGGGGAAACACAGTCCTGGGGTCAAAATGCAGTCTTCCGGTCCACTCTGTTTGGTCCTTGAGAGTCTCCGCAGGATGCATCCCTCCCCACGTGATTTCACAATGGTGGAAAACATCCTGGAATTTTGATAATCCCCCTCCTTTGCCTAAGTGGAGGGCAGAGGAATGTGCAAGCGTGTGTAGGAATTTTTTTTAAAAAATATATTTTTATTTTTTACCAACAACCAAAACACAAACAGTGAAACCCCGCAGGCGGCTGATACATTGGGTATACATAATCAATAATAACATATTCAAATCAACCGTATGTACAATTCTATATACATTAACACTCCTCCCTCCACAAGGTTTATTTAACTTTTAACATTTTAATTGCCCCAAATGGTTCAAACCTACCCAAATAATTCAATATCTTCTGAAACCAATCCTCCTCTTTCTCATTGACCTTAAACCCTTTCATTTTGTGTATCTTCACAGTTAGATATTCTAAACTTACAATATTATTCAGTTTTTTCCTCCATTGGTTCATCCCTAGCTCTTCTGCATTTTCCCAATTACTCGCTATAACCTAAGCGTGTGTAGGAATTGGTCTAGTGTACAAAGGTGAAATTAGGGACGCGGGTGCTGCTGTGGGTAAAACCTCAGTGCCTAGGACTTGCCGATTGCATGGTCGGCGGTTCGAATCCCCGCGGCGGGGTGCGCTCCCGTTGCTCGGTCCCAGCGCCTGCCAACCTAGCAGTTCGAAAGCACCCCTGGGTGCAAGTAGATAAATAGGGACCGCTTACTGGCGGGAAGGTAAACAGCGTTTCCGTGTGCTGCGCTGGCTCGCCAGAAGCAGCTTTGTCACGCTGGTCACGTGACCCGGAATTGTCTCCGGACAGCGCTGGCTCCCGGCCTATAGAGTGAGATGAGCACACAACCCTAGAGTCTGGCAAGACTGGCCCGTACGGGCAGGGGTACCTTTACCTTTTACCTTACAAAGGTGAAATTAAGATTAATTGCTCTGCCCTGCCTTTGCCTCTGACCAGCCCACCATCCGCGTGTGGCCCCCTGGGAGGGAATGAGACCCTTGAGCTTCCCCACTGATGGATTGTATGGACCAATGGTTTGACTCAGTGTAGGCAGTTCAGTGTGGTGCAATGGTTAGAGTGCTGGACTAGAACCTGGGGGAAACCAGGGTTCAAATCCCTACTCGGCCACGAAACTCACTGGGTGACCTTGGGGGCCAGTCACTGCCTCTCTCAGCCTAACCCAACCTTTCAGGGTTGTAGTGGGGATTAAATGAGGTGGGGTGACCCCTGTGAGCAGCTTGGGGGGGGGGAAAGGAGGGCCCTGTGACCTCTGGATGAGGGCTAGTACATAAATGCAATGAATGGATGAATGGGCCTCATCCACACCTATTGCAAACCCTCCAGCATTTCTCTGATGAAAACAGGGACATTCTGTTCTACATCAGGAAGATTCTGGGGTATGGGGTCTCTTGATGGGGAGTTGGACCCTCAAATTTTCTTATAATGTTGCAGGATTCTCAGTCAATAAGACAGACACGGGGTTCTCCAAGGAAAAGCCTTTGGTTTATTAATCTCCGCAGCTGACTGCAATGGGATAGCTCCCAAAAGCTGAACGTCGTATCCAGATCAGAGCAGGGTTTTTTATAGTGCGAGACAAACAACTATCAGCAGAGTATATGACGACATCCAGAACAAGATAGAATTTTGCAAGCAAGCAAGCAAATCACAAGAATCCCATCCCACCAGTTCCTCTCCTGGGGAACTTGATTTCCAAGCAAGTTTCAAGATAAGTTCCCTTCTCAAGATAAGCTCACTTCTTTAGTACGTTTCTGAGCACAATTCAAAGTATTGGTGTTGACCTTTAAAGCCCTAAACGGCCTTGACCCAGTATACCTGAAGGAGGGTCTCCACCCCCATCGTTCTGCCTGGACACTGAGGTCCAGTGCCGAGGGCCTTCTGGCGGTTCCCTCATTGTGAGAAGCAAAGCTACAGAGAACCAGGCAGAGGGCCTTCTCGGTGGTGGCGCCCGCCCTGTGGAACGCCCTCCCACCAGATGTTTATCTCTCAAAGAGATAAACAACTACCTGACATTTAGAAGACACCTGAAGGCAGCCCTGTTCAGGGAAGTTTTTAATGTGTGACATTTTAATGTATTTTTAATCTTTGTTGGAAGTTGCCCAGAGTGGCTGGGGAAACCCAGTCAGATGGGCGGGGTACAAATAATAAATTATTATTATTATTCCCCATTTCTTCCCAGAAACTGCTATCTTTGCAGACAGAGTTCTGGCCATCTTCTAATGACTCACCCATCACGGGGGTGGTGGTGGGGTGGTGAGACAAACACCGTCTCTGCTTCTATTTGGGGCAGGGGCTTCTGAGGCAAGTAAATTCTATTTGGTGCACCCATCAATAACGGTATGTTAGTCCAACAAGCAGCTTGCTGCCTGAGTGAGGATGGGGTTCTTCTGAGGGCGGCAGTGCCAAGGATGGCTGAGGACTTTGATAATTCCCATAGAGCCTACAGGCTAAGTTAAAGGTGAGGTTTTTCACCTGGAGTTGAAATCTGTCTCTTTATCATCCCTTCCTGCTTTCTAAGGCTGCCTCTGGATCTCCCGACTTTTCCGTTGCAGGTGAGGGACTATGAAGTCACCTGTGAGCAGGAGCTGGGGGAAATCGTGCTTCTCCGTCTCCACAAAGAAGTTGTATCTAATCTGCTGTCCACTAGCTGGTACTGTAGTTTTGTCACCGTGACGTCACCCAAAGGAGAAATCTACAGATTTCCATGCTATCAGTGGATTGCGGGCTCTGTTACCCTGGAGCTGAGGGAGGGGACGGGTAAGTAGACTTGCTTGGAGAGAGAAAGAGAGAGAGGAGAAGAAGAAGAAGAAGAAGAAGGTCTCTACTCTGCAAAATCATCTTTTAGCCTGTTGATTGTTTGGATAGCATGCCTGCCCCCTCCCAAACTATTGGTGATCAATGGTAATTACTGTTCATAAGAAAATATAAACAACAGTGGTACCTTGGTTCTCAAACTTAATCCGTTCCAGAAGTTGGTTCCAAAACCAAAGCGTTCCAAAACCAAGGCACGTTTTCCCATAGAAAGTAATGCAAAACAGATTGATCCGTTCCAGACTTTGAAAAACAACCCCTAAAACAGCAATTTAAACATAAATTTTACTATCTGACGAGACCATTGATCCATAAAATGAAAGCAATAGACAATGTACTGCAGTCACACAATCAATCAATCAATCAATCAATCAACCAACCAACCAGTAGCTGAACTGGGTTCCACACAGTCACACAAACAAAACAGAGTCGCAGAAATGCAAAATAAATAGCAAAAACAGACAGACCTCGGTGTAACACTCCAAACGGAAGCATGGCACTCAAAACGGAGCACGTTAAGCTTCCGAAAAATGTTCGCAAACCAGGACACTTACTTCCGGGTTTGCAGTGTTTGGGTTCCAAGTTGTTTGAGTACCAAGGCGTTTGAGAACCAAGGGACCTCTGTACCAGATCTGAACCAAATGAAGTAGGCTGACATAATAAACACCATCTCTCTCTCTCTCTCTGTGTCCCTCCAGCAAAGACACCAGCTATGGATACTCTTCAATTACTCAAGGACCACCGGAAGAAGCAGCTTCAGCAAAGACAATCTTGCTACGAGTGAGTGTGGCTGCTGTAAACTTCTAGTCATGCAACTTGTGTGTGTGTCTGTGTGTCTGTGTAATGGATTCCTGGATTGTGCCTCCAGCTCTCAGGGGTGTGTGTGTGTGTCTGTTTGTGCTTCTAGCCCTCATTCCTTCCATGTCCAATGTTCAGAGTGCAAGTGTTGTTGCTTAGGCAGGTTACTGACGGGCACACTTTGGGGGAACCACAAGGTTTGTAGGGATGCGACGAATCATTCAGAGGAGGAAGCTTAAGCGCGCAGGAAACCCCTGTGCTCAGTGGACACAGAAGGCCGCTGACTGTTGGGGAGCAGGATGGGAAACCATAGATGGGAAACCCATTTGGCCCAGTATACCCGAAGGAGCACCTCCACCCCCATCGTTCAGCCCGGACACTGAGGTCCAGCGCCGAGGGCCTTCTGGCGGTTCCCTCCCTGCGATTAGTGAGGTTACAGGGAATAATAATAATAATAATAATAATAATAATAATAATAATAATAATTTATTATTTATACCCCGCCCATCTGGCTGGGCTTCCCCAGCCACTCTGGGCAGCTTCCAAAAAAAATATTAAAATACTGTAATACATCAAACATTAAAAGCTTCCCTAAACAGGGCTGCCTTCAGATGTCTTCTAAAAGTCAGGTAGTTGTTTTTCCCTTTGACATCTGGTGGGAGGCTGTTCCACAGGGTGGGTGCCACCACTGAGAAGGCCCTCTGCCTGGTTCCCTGTAACTTGGCTTCTCGCAGTGAGGGAACCGCCAGAAGGCCCTCGGTGCTGGACCTCAGTGTCCGGGTAGAACCAGGCAGAGGGCCTTCTCAGTGGTGGCGCCCCCCCTGAGGAACGCCCTTCCGTCAGATGTCAAGGAAATAAACAACTCTCTGACTTTTAGAAGACATCTGAAGGCAGCCCTGTTTAGGGAAGTTTTGAATGTTGGATGTTTTATCGTGTTTTTAATGTTCTGTTGGGAGCTGCCCAGAGCGGCTGTTGGGGAAACCCAGCCAGATGGATGGGGTATAAATAATAAATGATGGTGATGGTGATGAAGATGATGAATGGAATGGAGTTTCCTGCAGGAAGGTGTGGATGAGCAGGCGCTCTCCCCCCCCCCCCCCCGACATTTTGTTGCTGGTTCCACTTATGTGTCAGGAGCCAGCCAGCAATAAATCACAAGGAGTAAGTGAAGTTTGGGGACGCGGGTGGCGCTGTGGGTAAAACCTCAGTGCCTAGGGCTTGCCGATCGAAAGGTTGGCAGTTCGAATCCCCGCGGCGGGGTGCGCTCCCGTTGCTCGGTCCCAGCGCCTGCCAACCTAGCAGTTCGAAAGCACCCCCGGGTGCAAGTAGATAAATAGGGACCGCTTACTAGCGGGAAGGTAAACGGCGTTTCTGTGTGCTGCGTTGGCTCGCCAGAGCAGCTTCGTCACGCTGGCCACGTGACCTGGAAGTGTCTTCAGACAGCGCTGGCTCCCGGCCTCTAGAGTGAGATGAGCGCACAACCCTAGAGTCTGTCAAGATGGCCCGTACCGGCAGGGGTACCTTTACCTTTAAGTGAAGTTAACTCTTTGTTGGGAGAAGCTCGGTCTGCTCAGGCATGCCAGGCCTAATGAGCACAGCAACTCTTTTCAGTAGGTCTTGCCCCAATGAGGCAGTTGTGAAGGTCCCCACCTTCCCACAGCTGCCTAGGTCTCCTCCAGGTCCTTCCCGAGCAATCACAGACTATGCCGGCGTGCCCGTCTTTTATCTTCCCACTTCATACCTTTCCTGGTCCTGGGGGACCTGTGGGGAGGGGAGCTGGTCACAGCAGGAGGGAGAGACCTTCTGCCTTCTTCGCCAGCCTGGCTCACCTCTGCCTCCCGACCTCCCACCTCTCCTTCTTCAGCTTCTGCCTCTGATTCTGGACTCCCGTCTGACACAGACTCTCCCCGCTCACTAAGCCCTGTTGCCTCTTCAACTTTCGATGTCTCTTCTTCCCAACACCAGTCTTTGGGCTCTGAGCCTTCTTCTCTTGGTGGCAGCAGCTACTACTATGCTATAAGATCTACTGTCCTGTGATATCATATATGAGTTTGACCTACTGATGAAGCCCAGGATGGCGAAGCAAGGCTAATCTTCCGGAAATCCTTGTCTTAGACTCTGTGAAAGGATTCTGTGGAACTGTAACAACCTTTCATGTGGATTGTTGGACTCTAAGAACAGACGGGTGGAATAGACACTTTCACATATATGGACCTTATGCATAAACTGATTAGAAAATGAACTGATCCACAGGCTCTTCTACTTTTTCCGTTGGACTCTATGAGCTACTTCTGTTGAATTCTGTAATTTAATACAATGAATAGTAAGAATTTTTTTGAAAATGTACAGCCGGTTACGTCTTGTGTCTTTATTGAATATTATGCAACCAGTCCATGACATTGTGATACCGATTTCCTTCTGCACAGGTGGAAGAAGTTTGCTGAGGGCGTCCCTTTCCATCTGGATGTTGCATCCCCCAAGGAACTGGACACAAACATCAGGTTTTCTTTCGTCAAAGCGGCGGATTTTGTCAATCGCTCCAAAGCCCAGTAAGTTTGGGGAAAGAAGCCGCAATGTTGGTGGCAGATCACGTTCCTTAATGCTGACCACTTTCTGGGCTATGCACAGGCAGTTCCAGCCCAGGGTCTGTGGTAAGCAGTGATGTGTAGGTGGATTCCCACGAGGCAAGACACAGTGATAACAGCAAGAACCTTTGCGTGGACAGGCGGAGTCCCCCAGATCCCGAGCGCCCCCCCCCCGTCATGTGGAATAACGACTCAAGACAATGTGCTATGGGATTAAATTGGCCACAACTTTATTAAATTTCAGATGTGGGTAGACCTTGGCTCAGGCATTGGACGTTATCCCTCCCCAGCCCCCAGCCGGGGACCTAGGGAGCATCAGGGTTATCCAGTGGGGGGTGGGTGGGCCGGCTCTGGAGAACATATGTTCAAGCAGAGATAGCCGCCCCTGTTATGCCACCGCCGCAGGGGAGAGCAATGATGACCTTTCGGCGTACGGTCAAAGCCTCCCTTCAGAAACCCCTTTAACAAGGAACCCTGGTATCGCTGCTGCAAAGAGGAAGATAGACTAAAGGATTCCGCCCAAGGCCTGAGTTGTGACGTTTTGCTACGGGAAAGGCAAAACCTGCCAATGCAGGGAAATTCCTTTCCGACCCTTTGACAGCGACCTTAACGTAGCAGCGCCTGCATACCTGTGAAGAAAAGTTAACCTGCAAAATAAGACATTAACTGAGGGTGGGTAGGGTGGGAGAAGCTCTGGAGCCAAGTGAGGATTCCCAGGTAAGATCCTCCCTCTATTGTGTGGGCAGGTAGTCCCTCCCTGGCCTGGTCTCCTTGGCAACGCTTCCCCCAGGTGGGAATGGACAACTGAATGAGGTAGGCGGAGACCTCCAGGTATCGCACCTGAGGGAAGGCGAGGCCAAGCCTGTGTTGATGGAGCCGCTCCAGATCCAGGGGCTGCGCGCGTCCACGCAAAGAGCGCCCCCCGTTTTATGCGGGGAGCGGTCATTATTGAACTAAAAGAACTGGACAACAGGGGCAAAGCAACTGCTTATATACATTTCTGAAGGCCTGGGCCACTCCCACTCCCAACGTGATTGGCCGTCTAAACTTCCACACTGCGAATCATGACTCAGAGTTTCAGGGCCAATGGCAGAGGCCCAAATCCTGAAATGTTCTGCGATTGGACAACATGTATCGAATCAAAACACAGGGCCTCAGAATCCTTAGTCCAGACTGAAGCTCAGGCAAACAGAGACCACTGAATACATAACAAGCAGACAAGGGGAAGGAGAATTCTGGAAGGAGGAATGACGCTAGTCAACGTTGCTCTGGCCATTCGCACCTCCTACAATGCCTAGGAAAGGTCTCAGTACATCCCCTCAGAAATCTGCCATGTGGGACATACCAAGAAAAGTCCCAAACTGACTGACAACCAAAGTAAAGCAATAATAATATAATAATGAAATTAGGTAAAGGTAAAGGTACCCCTGCCCGTACGGGCTAGTCTTGCCAGACTCTAGGGTTGTGCGCTCATCTCACTCTATATAGGCCGGGGGCCAGCGCTGTCCGCAGACACTTCCGGGTCACGTGGCCAGTGTGACAAGCTGCATCTGGCGAGCCAGCGCAGCACACGGAACGCCGTTTACCTTCCCGCTAGTAAGCGGTCCCTATTTATCTACTTGCACCCGGGAGTGCTTTCGAACTGCTAGGTTGGCAGGCGCTGGGACCGAGCAGCGGGAGCGCACCCTGTCGCGGGGATTTGAACCACCGACCTTTCGATCGGCAAGTCCTAGGCGCTGAGGCTTTAACCCACAGCGCCACCCGCGTTCCCTAATGAAATTATGTACACATATTGATAGCAGATGAAACATTTCAGTATCATATCATTTGCGCTGCCCAAATCCCAAGGAAAATAGAATTGTAGAGTTGGAAGGGACCCCAATTATCATCTACTCGAACCCCCTGCAATGGAGGAATAGGCAGTTGCCCCGTATGGGTATCGAACCTGCGACCTTGGTATTATCGGCACCATACTCTAACCGACAGAGCTATCCAGCAAAAAACTGTCTTTGTGTGGCGCCAAAAGGAAGACAAGGCTGGTGCAGTGGCGTAGCGTGGGTTGTCAGCACCCGGGGCAAGGCAAGTAATTTGTGCCCCCTAACCCGTGGATTTGCGCCCCCTAACCTGTGGATTTGCCCTAACCCCAGATGTCGCGCCCGGCCCCCCCTGCACCCCCCACGCTACGCCACTGGGCTGGTGCCTGGCAGGCCGTCTCAGAAAGAGCATGTGAGGTTGCTCATCCACCATGTCTTCCCTCCATGAGAATGTCATGGGGTGGAGATGATGGCTTCTTGCATTTAGTGGCGCTCTCTGTATCGTATTACACTGTTTTGCTGGCCGCTGCTGAAATTCTCCCCTTGGCTTCTATTGATGGTTGATTCACTGTTGCATTTTAGCTTTGGAAGCTGCCCAAATAGTATTGTTATTGCAGTGTGCAAATGCTTCCAGTAAGTACAGTGGTACCTTGCGCCTTGGTTCTCAAACAACTTGGAACCCAAACACTGCAAACCTGGAAGTAAGTGTTCTGGTTTGCGAACATTTTTCGGAAGCCGATCGTGCTCCGTTTTGAGTGTTATGCTCCCGATTTGAGTGCCACACTTCCATTTTGAGTGTTACGCTGTCCGTTTTCGCTATTCATTTTGCATTTTTGTGGCTCTTCTTTTTTTGAGGGGGGGGGGGGTGACTATGTGGAACCCAGTTCAGCTACTGATTGATTGATTGTGTGACTGGAGTACTGTTTATTGCTTTCCTTTTATGGATCAATGGTCTCGTTAGATAGTAAAATTCATGTCAAATTGCTGTCTCAGGGTTTGTTTTTAAAAGTCTGGAACAGAGTAATCTGTTTTGCATTACTTTCTATGGGAAAGTGCGCCTTGGTTTTGGAACGCTTTGGTTTTGGAACGGACTTCCGGAACGGATAGAGTTTGAGAACCAAGGTACCACTGTAATAGATTGGCGGCGGCAGCGGGTGGGGGGGGCTGTTTCCTGTTCATGGGGCACCTTTAAAGGACAAGGAAGAGCACATTTCATCCTCGGCCCTTGACGTTCATCCCCACTTTGTTCCCTTCTGACTTCAGGCAGGTGGAGCTCAAGCTGAGAGGGTACTCCACTAGCCAAGAGTCCTGGGAGAAGCTGGAAGATATCAACAAAGTCTTCTTGTTCACCGAGACGGATTTGTCCAGTAAGATGGCAGCCCTGTTCAAAACTCACTGCAAGCAGCCTCTGATAGACCCCCATAGTGTGAATTTCGTTTCCAGCTACCTAGAGATGGCGGTTGGTTTCCAGAAATCTGGGTCCCCGTCTCTTTCCTGATTTAGTAACACAATGGATCCTACTGTGAATGGGACCTGTGAAGCCCCCAAAGTGGTTGCCACTGATTGAACATGCCCGAACCTCCTTTGGCTCATGTGGAGATCCATTTGAGGTTAGCGTCAAATCCTGGCCAACGCGCTGACGCTCACGGGATCCTTCAGTCAAGCTTTTAATTTGCTCAGCAGCGGAACAGGGAGTAGCTTGGTTTGTGGGCGTCCAAAGCTTAATGGCGTCAGGAAAGCTTGCGGAATTTGTTGGCTATAAAGCAAAGTCCGTAAAATAATGAAGCAATGTACCTGTAATGAAATTTGAAGCAACTTAAAGCAATTTGAGACAGTTTGCAACTAGTTAATGGTATGAAGTAATAACTGGCGTTGACAAAGCAATCAGGCTGGGAAAATTGCATAATCGCCTCCTAACCCACTCCAGTTGCAAAACAGTTATAAGTTCTTGAGCAAATGAGATCACTGAATGTCATAATTACCAATCCAATGCAGCAGGCCGGTCTTTGAGGCTTTCAGCTGGGCAATACGGGGTAAAGGTAAAGGGACCCCTGACCATTAGGTCCAGTCGCAGACGACTCTGGGGTTGCGGCACTCATCTCGCTTTATTGGCCGAGGGAGCCGGCATACAGCTTCTGGGTCATGTGGCCAGCATGACCAAGCCACTTCTGGCAAACCAGAGCAGCGCACGGAAACGCCGTTTACCTTCCCGCCAGAGTAGTACCTATTTATCTACTTGCACTTTGACGTGCTTTCGAACTGCTAGGTTGGCAGGAGCAGGGACCGAGCAACGGGAACTCACTCCGTCGCGGGGATTCAAACCGCCGACCTTCTGATCGGCAAGTCTGGACTGCAACTCCCATCATTCCTAGCCAGCATTGCCAGTGATCATGGATGATGGGAGTGGCTCTAACCACTACACCACACTGCCTGACACTGAAAGGAAAACTGTACAGCCCCCTTCCCCCCCCAAAAAAAACCCTAACAAAAAAACAAAAAACCTGAATGCACCTTTAAAAAATAAAATAAAATTGATCGGTAACTGACCAGGAGATCGGACTCTTCTATTAATTTTGCATTCGTTACGTAACTCCTGGAGGCAGACCCACGTAAAAGGTAGACTAAGCTATCTGGGATCAGGAAGAGAGGAACTGAGACCCTTCCCATATCAGATGTTCCCCATGCAGGGGCATTTCAACACGCTTCAGCCCTGACTTGATGCTCTTGTGTGTTGAGGCTCTCGCTTGATTTGGCTCCACGGTCTAAGGCAGCTCCCTCTGTTCCTAGGATACGTCGTGAAGCACTGGAAGGACGACGCGTTCTTTGGGTACCAGTTTCTGAACGGCCTGAACCCGAGAATGATCCAAAGATGCACAGAGATTCCATCTAACTTCCCTGTGACTCAGGACATGGTGGCCAAATCCCTTGGGGACTCCACCACCCTGCAGAAGGAGCTGGAGGTGAGGAGGGAAAACGCTCTGCAGCTGGGCTGATGGGGAAACGCTGTTGCACCAGAAGAGGCACACAGCTGCACACCTCTCCTTGATGCTGCTGCCTCTGATATTGTTGTTGTTGTTGTTGTTGTTATTTGTTGGGAAAGATGGAGGGCACAAGGAGAAGGGGACGACAGAGGACGAGATGGTTGGACAGTGTTCTCGAAGCTACAAACATGAGTTTGACCAAACTGCGGGAGGGAGTGGAAGACAGGAGTGCCTGGCGTGCTCTGGTCCAGGGGGTCACGAAGAGTCGGACACGACTAAACGACTAAACAACAACATTATTAATACCCTGCCCATCTGGCTGGGTTTCCCCAGCCACTCTGGGTGGCTCCCAACAGAATATTAAAAACACGATAAAACATCAAACATTCAAAACTTCCCTAAAGAGGGCTGCCTTCAGTTGTCTTCTAAAAGTCAGATAGTTGTGTATTTCCTTGACGTCTGATGGGAGGGTGTTCCACAGGGCGGGCACCACTACCAAGAAAGCCCTCTGCCTGGTTCCCTGTAACCTCACTTCTCGCAGGGAGGGAAGCGCCAGAAGGCCCTCAGAACGATGGGGGTGGAGATGCTCCTTCAGGTCTACTGGGCGTTTGAGGCCGTTTAGGGCTTACAAGGTCAGCACCAACACTTTGAATTGTGCTCGGAAACGTCCTGGGAGCCAACATAGGTCTTTCAGGACTGGTGTTATGTGGTCCTGGTGGCCACTCCCAGTCACCAGCCTAGCTGCCGCATTCTGGATTAGTTGTAGTTTCCGGGTCACCTTCAAAGGTAGCCCCATGTAGAGCGCATGGCAGTAGTCCAAGCAAGAGATAACCAGAGCATGCACCACTCTGGCGAGACAGTCTGCAGGCAGGGAGTGTCTCATTTTGCATACCGGATGGAGCTTTGACCGAGGCTTGTGTTCTTCTCCCAAACAGAAGGGGTCCATCTTCATTGCTGACTACCGCATCCTGGAGGGGCTCTCTGCAGGAATCAATAACAACCGCCAGCAATACCTAGCAGCCCCCCTGTGCTTGCTGCATCTCACAGCCCAGGAGCAGCTTATGCCCCTCGCCATCCAGGTAACAGGTTGGGGCGGCTGGGGGCTCAGAAGATGCTTTGGGAGATAGCAGTGGGGAAGGGATGCTGTGCCTCCATCATAGACCGAAGGCGACCTCTGGTGGTTCTCTGCGGTACTCTGCAACTTCGTACTTTAAATTGGGTAATGCTGTCAATTGCGCAGAGTCAACTTGCACGATTTCAACCCTACTGTCATGGACTGACTGGGTACCAAGGAACGGTGGGAAGCACCAGCTGGGGAGCCTCCGAGGGAAGAAGGCTCAGTGCCTGGGGAGTGGTGGCGGGACGACAATGAGCGGTCAGAGGCAGAAGAGGGAGCAGACTAGGAGGAGAAGGTGTCGGAAGCTGAAGAGACAACAGGGTTTAGTGAGCAGGAAGAAGCTGCGGCAGAGAGCAGTTCAGACTCGGAGCCAGGAGAGAAGAGTGGATAGAAAGGGGGCCAGGAAACAGAAATGAGGATGGTGAAGAATCTAGGGGGTCTTCCCCTCCTGCTGCGACCAGCTCCCTTCTCTGCCTGGTCTCCCAGAACATGGGGAGGAATGAAAAGGGCGGAGCAAAGAGAGACAGGTCGAAGGAGTCTCAGATTGCTTAGGAAGGTCCTGGAGGAAGAGGAGACTTAGGGAGCCGTGGGAAGGCCTGAGGACCTCATTGGGGCTAGATCAGGTATCCCCAACCTTCGGCCCTCCAGATGTTTGGGACTACAATTCCCATCATCCCTGACCACTGGTCCTGTTAGCTAGGGATCATGGGAGTTGTAGGCCAAAACATCTGGAGGGCCGCAGGTTGGGGATGCCTGGACTAGATCTACCAGGAATAGTTGCTGTGCTCACTAGGCCTGGCCTTCTCAGCTGTTCGCTTCTTTGAATGAAGAGTTAATTTCGCCGGCACTGTGTGAGTTATTGCTGCTGGCGGCACTTATATGATTGAAAGATGGCCGTTTTAAATCCCACAAATTAATGGCATGCAACGCAAAGAGCTGTGATGCTCCTTTTGTGCTACGTTTTCCTGGCATGGAAAGAGCTGTCAATTTCTCTACTTTGCTTACTGGATTCTGGGATGTTCTCCTGGTCTTGTGACAGCATCCCAGAGCCTGATAAGCAGGGCAGAGAACTTACAATTTATTGTAACTAGATTTATCAAAAAGCTTTTGATGAGGAATCTCACCAAAGACTCCTGAGGAACCTCTGCAGCCATGGTATAGGTCCTCTTACAGATAAGAGACTGTTATGTACTGAAGTTCTCACCCTGGGCCAGCGGGGGGATACTGTAGATAGTTATGCAAATGAAGGATCGAAAGTGACGTTCAGTGATTGGATAGTTTTAGAAAGTTGCTACAGCAACGTTGTACTGGAGCTCTATATAAGCAGGCTGACTGAGCCCTTCAGCTCAGTTCTGTTCTGGCCTCTGAATAAACAAGAGCTGTTTGAAGAATCGCTGTGTCGTTTGATATGTTCACCCACAACCTAACAGAGACTGTCCAAGAAATAGGAAACAGAGAGTAGGAATTAATGGAGCCAATGTTGTATTCTGCCACCTCCCACAGCTCAGCCAGACCCCTGGCCCAAAGGCTCCCATCTTCCTGCCGAGTGACTCCGAATGGGACTGGATCCTGGCCAAGACCTGGGTGCGAAACGCTGACTTCCAGGTGCACCAGGTCCTCACCCACCTGCTCCGGACCCACCTGCTGGCAGAGGTGTTCACCATCGCCACCCTGCGCCACCTCCCCATGTGCCACCCGCTCTATAAGGTGAGGCTGCCAATTCCATGTCCTTGAGCCTGGTGGAACTTGGGACCGGACCTACCTAAAAGACTGCACTGGAGACAGAAAGAAAGCACGTCCATTCTCTTCAGTAGCTTAGAACAAAGAGAGTATGGCACCCAAGATGGATGCTCACATTTTTTTAAAATAATGCTTTTATTTATTTTCATGGCACAAAAGATAAATTTTGAGAAAACAATTATTGCAACAGTAAACAACAAATAACTTGTCCTGAAGACACCACAGGCTCTTATCATGTGTTAAAGTTTCATTTGAATACTTTAAGACAGGGGTGTCCAAACTTTTTTCAAAGAGGGCCAGATTTGATGAAGTAAAGGGCCGTGAGGGCCAACCAACCAAAGGGCTGTCCAAAGTTGTTGACCTTTTTTTTAGGATTGAGTTGCGTTTTTTTTACAATTGTTTTACCCCAGGGAATAAATTGCCACATTTCCCCATGAGTGTTGAGTGGATTCCTGCCACAGTCTGAACAATTGATGCATTCAATAAACATTTGCCATATGTTATAAAAGGAATGTGGGTTGGGTTTGCCCTTTGCCACTCGTACCTGGCATGTTAGTTTCTCAGCCAGTGCTATCGACCACATTCTGCTATACAGTGGTACCTCGGGTTAAGTACTTAGAATCATAGAATCATAGAGTTGGAAGAGACCACAAGGGCCATCGAGTCCAACCCCCTGCCAAGCAGGGGGTTAATTCGTTAATTCGTTCTGGAGGTCCGTACTTAACCTGAAACTGTTCTTAACCTGAAGCACCACTTTAGCTAATGAGGCCTCCTGCTGCCGCCACGCCGCCGGAGCACGGAGCACAATTTCTGTTCTCATCCTGAAGCAAAGTTCTTAACCTGAAGCACTATTTCTGGGTTAGTGGAGTCTGTAACCTGAAGCGTATGCAACCTGAAGCGTATGTAACCCGAGATACCACTGTATAATATATCTTTATCTTTTTTTTAAAGCCATTAACAAAGCCGTCCTCTCCCGTCTTCTACAGCTCCTGATCCCCCACACCCGCTACACCCTCCACATCAATGCCTTGGCCCGGGAGCGCCTCATTTCAAAGGATGGCGTCTTCGACAAGGTAAGCTACCCTGGGGTCTCGCTACCCCGCCTGAGAAGAATCAGTTTTTGCTGCTCCTACATCTTCTTCCAGGCTGTGACTCCCTTTCCCCCACCCCATGTCTCCAGGCAACTGGCCTCGGACTGCAGGGCTTGGTTGAGCTGCTGCAAAGGGACTTGAAGACCATGACCTACTCCTCCCTCTGCCTCTCAGAAGACCTGGAAGCTCGCGGGGTGTCCTCCTTGCCCAATTATTACTACAAGGAGGACGGCCTGAAGATCTGGGCAGCCGTGGAGAGGTCAGGGAAGGGCGTGGGTGGGACTGTGCCGGTCTCCATTTTGCCTGGAGCGAAATTCAAGGATGTGGACGTGGTGTGTGTGTGTGTGTGTGTGTTTGCATCTGTGTGCAGGAATACAAAGGGTTGGTTGGAGGGCTCCGACTCAGGTGGTGGAACAATGTTCTGCCCAGACACTGAGGTCCAGCTCCGAGGGCCTTCTGGCGGTTCCCTCCCTGCAAGAAGCAAAGCTAAAGGGAACCAGGCAGAGGGCCTTCTCGGTAGTGGCGCCCGCCCTGTGGAACGTCCTCCAATCAGATGTCAAGGAAATAAACAACTCTCTGACTTTTAGAAGACATCTGAAGGCAGCCCTGTTCAGGGAAGTGTTTAATGTTTGATGTTTTGTCGTGTTTTTAATATATTCTGTTGGAAGCTGCCCAGAGTGGCTGGGTAGGGTATAAATAAATCAACAACAACAACAACTAATTTCTAGGAGCCCTCCTGAAATATACTCAGTCGAGAGTGGATTTCATGCTCTTTATTCAGCTCATAGTGGTGAGGAGGGAATGGAAGTCCCCTCAAAGTATCTGCTTTATATACATTATTTACACAATGGGCTGCACGTGATTGGCTAATTCCGGAATTCTCCTGTAGGCCAATCAGGTTGTGGATTCACTTCTATCTGGAGCTGGATTGGGTGGCTCCAGCTGACCAGTCATGCTGCTGCATTGTTCTAGGACCAATCAGACTGCTGCATTTTGGATCCTATTGTTCTAGGACCAATCAGACTGCTGCAGTTTGGATCCTATTCAACTCAGTACATAACATCTCCATTGACAAAATAAAGGGAATTTTGCGTCTGTAGTTGTAGCTCAGAATGGCTATAACCCCTTGATCCAGTTCCCTCCTCTATTTCTATTTTACAGCCCTATTATTATTATTATTATTATTATTATTATTATTATTATTATTATGCTGGATGTGGAGGAGACTTAGCATCCCACAATCTCCTTTTCCTGTGGGTGGAGGACCAAATGGTCCATGAGGAGGTCTCAATTCTGCAAGCTGAGATTTCTCTTATTTCCCCTTTATTTGACTCTTTCCCGTAGATTTGTCTCTGGCATTGTCGACTTGTATTACAAAGACGACCGCTCTGTGCAGGATGATTTTGAGCTGCAGTCCTGGATACATGACGTCTTCACAAAAGGCTTCCTGCAACAAGAGTCCTCTGGTATTGCCCAGCCCTCATAAAATTAAGGGATATCCAATAGCAATGAACAGAGGGAGGGGGTGAAGAGTCCCCCAATGGTTATAAAAGTAACCACGCATGCCATGCTCCTCAGTGTACCTTAATGCTGTTCAATTAACTCTAAGTCACATGGGACTGAGGTATATGGTCAATAGGTCAAACAGGTGAATAGTCCCCATAAACCAGAAAGTGAAAATATCTGCCAACTGACTCTTGGAAGTTTCAATGGTCCTGAAAGGGCCAGCACCACATACCCTGCAAGTGTCCCTGAAAACCCACAACAATCTGTTATTTCTCACGAGAGAATGGTGGCCATTTTGGATACCATGATTTCGCATGTTTCTGTACTGCGCCCCCCCAAAAAAAGCGTTTTTGAGGGCCGCAATTTTGTGCAGCACCCCAAAACATGCATTTTTGGGTGCCATGCCTGGGGAAAGCGCTGGTTTTTTTGGGGGGGTGTGGTGTGGCATGAAATCATGCAAGATTACAAAGTTCAAAATGGCCGCCATTCCCTTGCGAGAAAAAACGGGTAGATGGTGTCCTGGAAAACTGTGTCCTGGAATTTATCCTTGAAATGTCGGACGGTATGGAACCATTAATAGATGCTCACTGTTTTAAAGCTGATCTTCATCATCATGAGGACTACATAGTTTTCGAAAGAAATCTAACGAGATTTGCATATGGCAACACAATGCGTGTGCCTGCCCATATATTGCACCCCTCCTTATTGAAAGGACTCGCTCCTGATTAATAACTGTTGTGGATTTAGCTTTCCTCTTCCTCTTCGCAGGCATCCCTTCCGCATTCAAAACTGTGAAGGAGGTCAAGAAGTTCTTCACGATGGTGATTTATACCACCTCGGCCCAGCACTCTGCCGTCAACAGTGGGCAGGTAGGAGAGGGGTGCTCCCTCATATTCACCTCCAGGCAGGTAGACATCGCGAGGCAGACTAAGTAGGCCTGGCTACAAACCTATGTTGGCTTTTATAATAGTTTTAACTGTCATGGCTTGCCCCAATGAATCCTGGGAAAAGATCCCAAGATGCCCCACCCTGAAGACAGCTCTAATGGTTCTCTGGGGAGCTAAAATGACTGTTGAACCAGTTTACTTTTATTGTGTCAATGGGCCAAAAGAGGAAAGCATAGCTGTTTCGGCCGGTAGCCATCCATAGCCCATAAATTTGTCTGATCAGTGGCGTAGCGTGGGGGGTGCAGGGGGGGCCGGCCGCACCGGGCGCAACATCTGGGGTTAGGGCAAATCCACAGGTTAGGGGGCGCAAATCCACGGGTTAGGGGGTGCAAATCCACGGGTTAGGGGGCGCAAATTACTTGCCTTGCCACGAGTGCTGACAACCCACGCTATGCCACTGTGTCTGATCCTCGTTCAAAGCCGTCCAGATTGGCAGCCTTCGTTGCCTCCTGCAGGAGCGAGTTCCACAGTTTAACGATGTGACGTGTGGTGAGGTCTTTTCTTTCTCCTGAAACTTCCAACAAGATTTCCGATGGAGCAGAGCTTTCATACAGGTGAAACTCGGGAAATTAGAATATCGTGGAAAAGTTCATTTACTTCAGTAATTCAACTTAAAAGGTGAAACTAATATATGAATAGACTCATGACATGCAAAGCGAGATATGTCAAGCCTTTATTTGGTATAATTGTGATGATCATGGCGTGCAGCTAATGAAAACCCCAAATTAACAATCTCAGAAAATTAGAATATTACATGAAATCAACAAAACGAGGGCTGCAAATAGAGCAATATTGGACCTCTGAGACGTAGAAGCATGCATATGTACTCAGTACTTGGTTTGGGCCCCTTTTGCATCAATTACTGCCTCAATGTGGTGTGGCATGGATACTATCAGCCTGTGGCACTGCTAAGGTGTTATGGAAGACCAGGATGCTTCAATAGCAGCCTTCAGCTCTTCTGCATTGCTCGGTCTCATGTCGGTCTTCAGCTCTTCTGCATTGCTCGGTCTCATGTCTCTCATCTTTCTCTTGGCAATGCCCCATAGATTCTCTATGGGGTTCAGGTCAGGCGAGTTTGCTGGCCAATCAAACACAGTAATCCCATGGGCACTGAACTAGGTTTTTGTACTTTTGGCAGTGTGGGCAGGTGACAAGTCCTGCTGGAAAATGAAGTCAGCATCCCCACAAAGCTCGTCTGCGAAAGGAAGCATGAAGTGCTCCAAAATCTCCTGGTAGACGGCTGCGTTGACCCTGGACTTAACGGAGCACAGTGGACCAACACCAGCTGGTGACATGGCTCCCCAAATCTCTTTTCTGATGAGAGCAGCTTTTGCATCTCATTTGGAAACCAAGGACCCAGAGTCTGGAGGAAGAACAGGGAGGCACACAATGTCAGATGCTTGAAGCCCAATGTGAAGTTTCCACAGTCTGTGTTGATTTGGGGAGCCATGTCATCAGCTGGTGTTGGTCCGCTAATTTTCGAAGTTTCACCTGTATTTATCTTTATTTCACAAATTTGTATGCCTCTTGATTGCGTAGCCCACCTCTTTGCGTTCTTAATCCTTGGGGGGCGGTTGCTTTTATTCGCAGTTTGATTTGGGGGCGTGGATGCCCAACTTCCCCCCGTCCATGAGGAAGCCGCCGCCTCAGACCAAGGGGGCAGCAAACTTGGAGGGCTACCTAGACACCATCCCGGCCATCAACACCACCTGCACCATCCTGAGCACGCTGTGGTTGCTTAGCTCCAAATCTCCAGATATGGTGAGTGGCTGGCCGTTTGCCATGGATGCTTGCGCTGAGATTCCTGCATTTCCAGGGGTTGGGATAGATGTGTTGGCTATTTGCAGATTACTTGTGCTGCAGAAATATTGCTGGGGAGACCACACATTACAAGGAACACAAAAGAACTTTAGCTAGGTTTTAATAACAAAAACAAAAACTCCTTTTACATTAATTATAATATATCAATAAGCATGACCCATCCACCAACCCAATCCCCAGGGCACTGGGAGAGCTAGGTGCTGCTCTTTATATACTATACCCAATTGCTGACACAGCTTAATTAACACAACTTAACAGCACCTGCTGGGACGCAGGTGGCGCTGTGGGTTAAACCACAGAGCCTAGGACTTGCCGATCAGAAGGTCGGCGGTTCGAATCCCCACAACGGGGTGAGCTCCTGTTGTTTGGTCCCTGCTCCTGCCAACCTAGCAGTTTGAAAGCACGTCAAAGTGCAAGTAGATAAATAGGTACCGCTCCAGCGGGAAGGTGAACGGCATTTCCGTGCGCTGCTCTGGTTCGCCAGAAGTGGCTTAGTCATGCTGGCCACATGCGCTGCTCTGGTTCGCCAGAAGCGGCTTAGTCATGCTGGCCACATGACCCGGAAGCTGTACGCCGGCTCCCTCGGCCAGGAAAGCGAGATGAGCACCGTAACCCCAGAGTCTGGACCTAATGGTCAGGGGTCCCTTTACCTTAATAGCACCTGCTATACTGATTCACAGCTGTAAAACTAGGTCACGTTATTTGCTCTGGCCCTTAAAGAAATACACATCTTGCGGAACAATAATGAACCTTCACATTTAAAGAGACCATTCAACAAGATGACCCTCAGGTGACTTCCAACCCTACAGTTCTGTGGTTAAAAGATGAAGAGTGCCTTTAATAATAACAGTGAAAATATTACGAAGACTGTGCATGCGGTTTGCAAGCTACAGCCTGGCAGGAACCGGTTGCAAGGGTGGGGGTGGTTTCTGCTCTCTTCTTCTCCCCTCTCCCAATTAACCTCCATCTCCAGGGCCTGCCCTGTGACATCACCAGGGGCCTTCAAATCTTCAGGGTATGGGATGACCCTGACGTGGCAACCCCATCCTGGAACGCCATCGTATCTGCCTCTTGGGGCCTGCTATTCTTGCTTAGCCAGATACTTTCCCTCTTTTTGACAGATACGCTTGGGGAAATACCCTGAGGAGCATTTCACGGAGGATGCCCCAAAAGGTCTCATTGAGGCCTTTCAGCAGGACCTGCACAGGATCTCCCAGGAAATCGAGGAAAGGAACGAGTCTGTCTCCAAACTGATCCCTTCTGGCTATGAGTACCTGTACCCGCCTGAGGTTGAAAACAGCGTCGCTATTTAAGCTCTGCGGGTGGTGAATCCATTTCACGTGGCTTTTCCGATATTTGTTACCGTATTATATTTGCCTATATTTGGGTGCACATTCTGATAAGTGTGATTCACATAGACGCGGTGAATATCAGCCTCAGCGCAGTGAGTCACTTTGTGGTGGGCGTTGTAAGTTACACTTCAACCAGTCGCCTGTCAGATGTTTTGGACTACAACTCCCATCACCCCCAGTATCCTATGACGTACAGTTAGCATCGTCTTCTAGCAGGGCCCTCACCTCGCACAGAGCCACGCTTTTTTCTCTAATGAGGCTCCTCACACACACTGCTTCATTTCACTGAACTGCTGGTTCTCTCGCTGCTCCATTTGTTCAAGCGGCTCAGGGATTATTGCTATCCCGCCTTCCATTTCAGCTCAGTCACGCCTCGCTCACAGGCCCTCCTCCAGGAAACACAGATCCCACTTCTGACACCAGTGTTGCACGCCACCCCAATCTGTGAGGCTTTAGGGGTTCCAGACACTCGCCAGGGTTTGTGTTCCCTTTTGGGAATGAGGCACAGCAAAGACTGTGGTGTCTTTGTGATATATGGTTTATTTAGACATACTATATATACACGGGACGCGGGTGGCGCTGTGGGTAAAAGCCTCAGCGCCTAGGGCTTGCTGATCGAAAGGTCGGCGGTTCGAATCCCCGCAGCGGGGTGCGCTCCCGTTGCTCGGTCTCAGCGCCTGCCAACCTAGCAGTTTGAAAGCACTCCCGGGTGCAAGTAGATAAATAGGGACCGCTTACTAGCGGGAAGGTAAACGGCGTTTCCGTGTGCGGCTCTGGCTCGCCAGAGCAGCGATGTCACACTGGCCCCGTGACCCGGAAGTGTCTCCGGACAGCGCTGGCCCCCGGCCTCTAGAGTGAGATGAGCGCACAACCCTAGAGTCTGGCAAGACTGGCCCGTACAGGCAGGGGTACCTTTACCTTTTTTTATATATACACAACCTGAGCTGATCCCAAGAGACTCTAGTTTGTTCACAACCTTGTTTGCCACAACCTTGGATTCAAGCAGACTCTCAACATTGCTCTGACTCTCCTGCTTGCGGCTTTGTTCCTTGGTCACAATAATCCTACTCCCTACTGCAAGCACAGGGTGGAGTCCAGATGTTCTGGAACATAACTCACATTGGCCCCAGCCAACAGAGAGCCATAGAATCATAGAATTGTAGAGTTGGAAGAGACCCCCAACAGTCATTTAGTCTAGCCCCCTGCTATGCAGGAATCTCAACTTAAGCATCCGTGACATGATCATATGTTGCCAGGGCTGATGGGAATTGTAGTCCGAAACATCTGGGGGCCACCACCCATTGAGCGAAGCCTGAGCTAAAGCCACAACATTTGAAACATGGGTAACCCAAGACATTCCGATTGCTAGAAAAATGGGGGCATTTGTATACATCTCCTCAAAAATGTAATTCAAAGTGAATCCCAAAGAGTTACAGTACTTCCACAACTCACCAAAACTAAATATTTGGGGCACAAGATATATTAATGGATGGTCATCTGTCATGGGTGCTTTCATTGAGAATCCTGCATTGGAGAGGGTTGGGCTGGATGACCCTCAGGTCCCTTCCAATTCTGTGATTCTGTAATGGTTGGGCAAGCTCGAAAGGGACATGTTTATTAGTCGCTCCCTAGAAATACAGAGGGAAAGTGTCCAAAGATAAGTGTGCTGGTCCTGAGGGGGGGGGGTTACTGGGCGGCGTGGTCCGTGTCCGGTCCAAGGCTGAAGCGGGGTCCAAGGCAAGGAGTCGGGTGTGGTCAGGAACTCTGGCAGAAAGCAGGACAGGGTGCCGGCAGGAACAGGTAACCAACGATGTTGCTCCCGCAACCTGGGACTGGGCAGGCTGGCCTTTAAGGCATAGGGCAGCCCCGATCCTCTGGTGACTCGCCTCTCCTGGCCTGGAGGCGAGCACTCCTCCTGCGGGAACTTAGTTCCCTCCGCCTCTCTGCCCTGAGCCTCTGCAGCTCAGGAGAGGCTGGAGGGTTACCGGACCCAGAGGCAACCTCAGCTTCCTCTGACGGGGCTGAGTGTGGAGCACCTGCAGGCAGCGGGTCCTCCATCACCTCAGGAGCCAGAGCAGACTCAGCTGGTGTCTGCTCCTGAGGATCTGGCACAGGTGAGGACCCTTCAGGCTCAAGCCCCAGCCCCGGCTCAGCCAGCCCTGGAGGCGGGGACTCCTGCGCAGGCTGGGATCCCTCAGGTTCAGCTTCCGAGTCCGAATCCCAGGCCATCACAATAAGAGCAATTGGTGCACAAGTTGGAAAACCGGTTGTTTTTGCAACTAGTGAAACTTAGGAAGGAAGAGCACATGATCGGTCAGATGAAAGAGTCGTCTAGGTCCAGCATCATGTTCTCATAGCAGCCAAGCAGATTGTTGGGCTGCGTCCGGGGAGGCGGGGGCATTTGGCAGGCCCCCAGCTGGCTCCAGCCACCGGCCGACAGCCGGGCGAACTCCTGTTCTCGGAACAGCATCAACCAGTCTCAGAAGCCTTCAGAAGCTGAGCACGCTCTTATCAGCAGAGTGAACAACTTCTCACAACGGAAGTGGCGGACAGAGACATGTGTAAGCGTTATTTACAAGCGTTTATTCAGCATCAGGAACAAAGGAAAAACATGTTTGCTTCCCTTCGTGTCCAACAGCAGCATAGCAAAAGCAATATACAGTGGAAGTTCCCAGCAAGCTGTGCTGGAATGTAAACAGGCATGTGACAGACAACAGTCACGCCTGTTCCTTTTAAGGTGGAACGGAACTATATCCTAACATAGATATCCCAGGGGCAAGTCCACAAGCAGCACCTGAGATCAGCAGCAGCAGTCTCCCCACAGATGAGCCCCAGCGACTGGTTTTCAGAGACACGTCGCCTCTGGCAGTGGAGGGAGAACCTAGCCATTCAGGCTTCGCAGACATTTACTGCCTTATCCTCCACCAACCTGTGTGCTCCTTTTTCGAAGCTGCCCAAGTGGACAGCCACCGCTGCCTCCCGTGGGAATGACTTTCCCAACAGTTCCACTAGGTTAAGATGCAACTTCGTCTACCTGTCCCAAATCTAGCCTTGGAGGCCTGCTATTTCCTAGGGGTCTGGAAGAAAGGAGGCCAAGGTACATTTTGAATGGACGATCAGCATGTGATGTTCTGCAGTTTCTCCAATATATTTTTTGGGGGGTTGGGGGTGTTTGGAGGAGCAGGTGAGCAGTTTCAGGAGCAACCAGTAGTGAATGCCGTACAAAATAGAGCTGGAAAAGATGGACAGCTCCACTCTCCTGCCTGATCTGGTCACCCTTGTAAGCATCAGGCCTGAAAGCCCAACTTGGAGGTTCAACGTTTCAACGCTATGGGGAGTGGCAGGTCCATAGGGCATCCCTGGGTTTCTGGCTTTTGGGAACCATAGTCTTCAAGGCGCCTCTTTGCAGAGCAGGCTGGGAGACAGCTGTGCTCAGATGGACGTGCTGTTTTCTACTTCCGGGGGGTTGAGATAGTGGTACGGCAGAGGCAGCCTCCGGTTCCGCTCCTCAATTTCCATGGAGATCTGGGCCAGGCGGTTCTGGAAAGCTGCAATTACCTCCTTCGGCTCCTCTTCTGTGAAATGTTCATCAGGATAGCACCCAAGCGGTCTCTGGAGGGAGACAAGAAACGAGGGTGAGGTTCTAGAAAAGGTGTTTCCCAACCTTTGGGGGCCATTGCCCCCTTGGTGCTATAAACTGTGGGCATGTTCAGGGTGGCAGGAGAGGCTATATTGTTTATTAACATCCTTCCTAATTTGCATTAGCAAGTTCCTTTACACAGCAGAGTGCAGTCCCCTTTACACAGCAGAAAGCTAGTTGCAAACTAGTGTGAGTTTCTTAAGACAATACGCAATTCAATCTGGCTTGTCCAGATTGAAATGTGTTCTAATATTTGCTTGGTAAGACAAGACAGTATCTTAAAAAGCAGAGATATCACCTTGCTGACAAAGGTCTGTATAGTTAAAGCTATGGTTTTCTCAGTAGTGATGTGTGGAAGTGAGAGCTGGACCATAAAGAAGGCTGATGGTCGAAGAATTGATGCTTTTGAATTATGGTGCTGGAGGAGACTCTTGAGAGTCCCATGGACTGCAAGAAGATCAAACCTCTCCATTCTGAAGGAAATCAGCCCTGAGTGCTCACTGGAAGGACAGATCCTGAAGCTGAGGCTCCAAGACTTTGGCCACCTCATGAGAAGAGAAGACTCCCTGGAAAAGACCCTGATGTTGGGGAAGATGGAGGGCGCAAGGAGAAGGGGATGACAGAGGACGAGATGGTGGGACAGTGTTCTCGAAGCTAGCAGCATGAGTTTGACCAAACTGCGGGAGGCAGTGGAAGACAGGAGGGCCTGGTGTGCTCTGGTCCAGGGGGCCATGAAGAGTTGGACACGACTTAACGACTCAACAACAACAACAACCCCTTGAATCCCTCCTAAAAGAATAAAGACACCACCGTCATATTCATAAGCAATAAGAAGAAAGTTTACTCATTATCAGGCAGCGCACATTGTGATCCCTGAAGGCAGGCTTAAGGCTTAAAGTTACAAACTTTCTCAGGATGAAAAGAAGATGGAAAAGAGGGAGAATGGCAGCATGCCTTGTCCTTTTACCAGGTCAGGAAAGGCCATGCCCACCCACTAGTCCTATGTGCAAGGAAGGATGCTCCAGGCCAAGAGGAACAGGAAGTTTCGACTGGCTGGACCAAACATTCCCTTGCATGTCCGCTCTAGGAAAACAAGGAATGTTGTACTTGACTGCTCCCAGTGGATTACATCCCACATAAACTCATCCCCAATGCCCTCTACCCCCACCCTATACAAAAGTATAGACCATGTGAAAAGGAACTAGGGGTCTTAATAGACCGCAAGCTTAACATGAGTCAGGAGCGTGATGCAGCAGCAACAAAGGCTAAGGAAGATAATAACACAATAAAATTCAGAGCAGTAATTGAACCACTTTATAGGAAAACAATAAATTGCTTAGAGGTGTTTTGTTCTACTAAGCCGCGTGTTAAGATTTGTTAAATAAATAAAATGAATTTCAGATTATATTACTTAGTGATGGGCGAATCTGTCGGCTTTGGTTTTTCTCAGTTTCTCATTTTGCCATTCTAAAATTCAGTTATTCACATTTCCACGAATTTGCAAAAGTATCAAAATAAAAAAATAAAAAAGCAATTCCTCGTGAAAATTAATCAGCATTTCGGTGCGGATTTCTCCTGATATAAACTCTTTGTGTGAAATTTTGCCTCATATACAATTTTTCACATGATTGTGTTGTATTTTTGTAACAGCTTGCTTGGCTAGAGCAGTGTTTCCCAACCTTGGGCCTCCAGCTATTTTTGAACTACAATTCCCATCATCCCTGACCACTGGTCTTGCTAGCTAGGGATGATGGGAGTTGTAGTCCAAAAACAGCTGGAGGCCCAAGGTTGGGAAACACTGGGCTAGAGGATCGCATTGCAAAATTCAGGGAAATACAACTTCCAACGGATGGTTGCATTTCGATTTGTGTTCCCCACCCCCCAAAAAAGTGTGAATTAGGTAGTTTTGCCGATACATGTGAACTGAGTCTAATACTCCCAACATTCCTAATATTATTACATTTAGGGTTGTATTGAACTAAGTTTTCCTCAGAGCAGATTCGCTGAACCGAATAACTGTGTGCAGTTATTTCAATGAGTAAAACTTAATTGAATCCCACCCTTCACCCCCCCTTTTTCCTCCAAGGGGCTAATGGCAGCTGCATACATGGTTTCTCCTCAACACATTTTTACCCTAACAACAAGTTTGCAAGGTAGGCCAGGCCGAATGACTAGCCCAACTTCACCAAGGGAGCCTCATCGCTGAGTTAGTCCAACGCTAACCACTACTCGACACTGTCTCGTTCAGGTTGGCCCTTTGGTTGCTTTGTAGCAGAATACAGTATACACCTTTTCTTGCTCTGGCTGTGCTGTGATAAAAAGGAGATGGCCATCTGTCATGGATGCTTTAGTTGAGATTCCCACATTGCGGGGGGGGGGGGTTGGACTAGATGACCCTTGGGTCCCTTCCAACTCGACAATTCCAAGATTCCATGATGATGATGATCATGGGTAGGCAAACTAAGGCCCGGGGGCCGGATCCGGCCCAATTGCCTTCTAAATCCAGCCCACAGGCGGTCCGGGAATCCGTGTGTTTTTACATGAGTAGAATGTGCCCTTTTATTTAAAATGCATCTCTGGGTTATTTGTGGGGCATAGGAATTCGTTCATTTCTCCCCCAAAAATATAGTCCGGCCCTCCACAAGGTCTGAGGGAGAGTGGATCGGCCCCCTGCTGAAAAAGTCTGCTGACCCCTGATGATGATGATTGATTTACAGTGGTACCTCAGGTAAAGTACTTAATTCGTTCCGGAGGTCCGTACTTAACCCGAAACTGTTCTTAACCTGAAGCACCACTTTAGCTGATGGGGCCTCCTGCTGCTGCCGTGCCGCCAGAGCACGATTTCTGTTCTCATCCTGAAGTTCTTAACCTGAAGTACTATTTCTGAGTTAGCAGAGTCTGTAACCTGAAGCGTATGTAACCTGAAGCGTATGTAACCCGAGGTACCACTGTATTGAATTTATATACTGCCCTATAGCCGGAGGTCTCAGGGCGGTTCACCGAACAAAATCAAAACATAAAACCACAACACATATAATCAAAATAACAACCCAATAAACACCCTCCATCAATGTCCCTTCCATCTTCCTCTTACCCTATCCTCCGGTTCTTTGCTAAGCAGCCCAAGGAGCAGCAAAGTGTTACAGGTGGTGCCGACGTCCGGCAAAGTCTCCAGGACGCTCTCGAAAGTTGCCCTGCCCTTGATTTTTGGGGGTGGCTTCCTCATGGAGGAGGGGTAGTTGGGCATCCAGGCGCCAAAGTCAAACTGGAGAAGAAGAGCTGGAGGTTAGAGGGCCCTGGGTGGTCAAAAGGCCCCTGGGACCCTTCCTCCGCCTCTGCCTGGGGAGATGAGTCACCTGAGAGATCCACAGAGGATGTTCGCTGGGATTAAATCTCAGAGGAAGGAGGGAGATTCTCCATTGGGTGAGGCTGGGGAACCAGCACTGGAAGCTGCCATATACAGATGCCATCCCTTCGCCCACCTGGTTCAGAATTGTCTACCACTCCTCCCCAACCTGGTGCCCTCCAGATGTTATTGGAGACCACTCCTGTTTCACCTGTACATTGGCTGTGGTGGTTGTGGCTGGTGGGAACTGGAGTCCAATGACATCTGAGGAGCTTGAGGATAGGTAAAGGTAAAGGACCCCTGGACAGTTATGTCCAGTCAAAGGTGACTATGGGGTTGTGGCGCTCATCTCGCTTGCAGGCCGAGGGAGCCGGCGTTTGTCCACAGACAGCATTCCGGGTCATGTGGCCAGCAGGACTAAACCGCTTCTGGTGCAACGGGACACTGTGAGGAGTACCACTACGCACGGAAATGCCATTTACCTTCCCGCCACAGAGGTACCTACTTATCTACTTGTGCTGGTATGCTTTCAAACTGCTAGGTTGGCAGGAGCCGGGACAGAGCAATAGGAGCTCACCCCATTGCGGGGATTCGAACCGCCGACCTTCCGATCGGCAAGCCCAAGAGGCTCAGTGGTTTAGACCACAGCGCCACCCGCGTCCCCTTCCATGAGGATAAGAAATGCTGTTCTGACCCACCCCCTCTCTCACATACACACAATTCTCCCTCTCCTCTCCCTCTCTATGCAATCATTTGCATTCCACAGAGTTAAAGAACAGGAGAAAGATGAAGACCCCAACCTGGCCGTTGTTGACGCTGGCATGGCGGATGGAGCAGGTGAATATTACCATGGTGAGGTATTTGGTGAGCTGGGCAATGGTTTTTAGTTGCTCAGGGAAGCCTGGAAGGAGAGCAAAATCGGGGTCAAGATGCCACCCCACACAACTGACCCCACCAACCTCCCCCAGACGCATAGCTGTCAACTTACAGATTTGAAAATAAGGGACCAGCAGCCTCAAAAATAAGGGATCAGTAGCCAAAATAAGGGATTTTAGTCAACCAGCAGCCAAAGGAAGCCTCAAGTGGTGGTTCCCACAGCGCAGCAACCCGGCAAAGGGGATGCAGCAAGGAAAACCACCGTCCCCTCTCTGCTGGGAAGCGCTGAGCAAAGGCGAGTCCCCAGGCAACGCGGCCGATTTGATGGGCACAAGGCATGCAAGCTCCACCCCCCAGTCGTTCTCAGACTCCTTATTGGGTGAGCAACGCAGCCAAGCAACCCAGTTGGAGCCTCCCTCCTCCCTGGCCGGCAGGGAGGGAAGGAGAGGAGATGCTTCCTTTGAAACCTGGGAAATTTAAGGGACATCATCAATAAGGGACGGCAGCGGAACACGGCACTGGGATAAGGGACTTTCCCGCCAGATAAGGGACGGTTGACAGCTATGCCCAGAGGTGGTTGCAGCATGAGGCGATTCAGGGTTCGACGGCCATTTTTGTAGCTCGCGATGAAGAGGACGCGGGAAGCAGATCTTACCAGAGGACTCTCGATGGAAAAAGCACTTGTCGAAAATCTCAGCCACCCAGGCCTGGAGCTCAGGGTCCTCCTTGACAGAACCGTCACTTTTGTAGTAGAGATGGACAATGCCCTTCACAAAGCTGTAGCAATGAGAGGAGAAGGGAAAAATCAGTGGCAGTGGCCGGTGAGGGCGCAGGAGGAGAAAATGGCTTCTCTCGTGGCCCAATCTGTTGGCCTCTGGAGGTGTGGGATTACAACTCCCATCAGTCCCCAGCTGGCAAAGAATGACTGTGGCATGCTAGACTAGAAGGCGGCAGCTAGATTGGTGACTGGGAGCGGCCACCAAGACCATATAACACCGGTCCCGAAAGACCTGCATTGGCTCCCAGTATTTTCCCGAGCACAATTCAAAGTGTTGGTGCTGACCTTGAAAGCCCTAAATGGCCTCAAAGGCCCAGTAGACCTGAAGGAGCGTCTCCACCCCCATCGTTCAGCCCGGACACTGAGGTCTAGCGCCGAGGGTCTTCTGGCGGTTTCCTCCCTGCGAGAAGCCAAGTTACAGGGAACCAGGCTGAGGGCCTTCTCGGTGGTGGCACCCGCCCTGTGGAACACCCTCCCACCAGATGTCAAAGAGAAGAACAACTACCAGACTTTTAGAAGACATCTGAAGGCTCTTTAGGGAAGCTTTTAATGTTTAACAGACTACTGTAATACTTGGTTGGAAGCCGCCCAGAGTGGCTAGGGAAACCCAGCCAGATGGGCGGGGTATAAATAATAAATTATATTATTATTATTATTATTATTATTATTATTATTATTATTATTATTATAAGCCTTCCTGCTGGGGACACTGGGAGGGCTGCAGAGGCAGACCTCCAGCCCATCTCTTCAAATCCTGGAATTCCTAGACTTGGGAAGGAGTGAATTGTGCTTTGAATTGTGCTCAGAAACGTACTGGCTAGCCCTCGCTTTCCGCTTTGTCCCTCTCCGCCCTCCCGGAGCCAGGATCGCACCTCTCGATGGCTTCCCAGAGCTTCATGCCGTCCTCCTTGTAGTAGTAGCCGGGGAGCGACTCAAGCCCCCTCTCCCGGAGATCGTCGGGGAGGCAGAGGGTGGAATACGTCAGCGTCGAAAGACCTTTAGCCAGCAGGTGTGACAGACCGTGGAAGCCCGTGGCCATGGCCTGGGAGGGAGAAAAGGCCCTTTTTGAGGAGCTTGTAGCACGGTGGAGCAGATGCAAAGCTGCCAAGTGCCCTGGGAAAAAGGGACATCTCGTTTTTTTCATGAGAGATCATGGCAGCCGTTTTGGGCGCTCTTGCGCTTAAAAAGCACCTGGGAGGGGTAGAGAGGTGCAGGTCGCGAGAATCTCTTGGGAGAGCATCCCGGAAGACACATGTCCCAGTTTGGGGTCTGAAAAAGTTGGATGGTATGTGGAGCAGGTAAGCTGCTGAGCTCAGAAACAGGAAAGCACCTGCTTAAGGCAGGGGATTCCAAAGTTATGGTTTTTTTTGGTATATAATTTTTTTATTAAATTTTCTGTTTTACAGTTTAAAGTACTCTTTCTTACATCCTTAAGATATCAATTACTTCCCTTCTTCTCTTTTCATGGTTCATGTTACATATCAAAAAACCCTGCATAACCTACAAAAACTATACCATTCAGTCTTCCATTATTACATCCATCAAAACTTATTTGCGCTGTTGAATTTATCTCAATGCTGCCAGCGTTTTCAGCTGTACACAGTTATTTCCCATATATTCAATAAACGCTTTCCAATCTTCTCTAAATATATGTTCTTCTTGTTCTCTTATTCTATGTTAAGTCTGCAAGCTGTGCATATTCCACCCCCATCGTTCAGCCTGGACACGGAGGTCCAGCTCTGAGGGCCTTCTAGCGGTTCCCTCCCTGCGAGAAGTGAGCTTGCAGGTAACCAGGCAGAGGGCCTTCTGGTGGTGGTGCCCGCCCTGTGGAACGCCCTCCCACCAGATGTCAAGGAAATAAACAACTCTCTGACTTTTAGAAGCCATCTGAAGGCAGCCCTGTTTAGGGATGTTTTTAATGTTTGATCATAGAATCATAGAATCCTAGAGTTGGAATAGACCACAAGGGCCATCGAGTCCAACCCCCTGCCAAGCAGGAAACACCATCAGAGCACTCCTGACATATGGTTGTCAAGCCTCTGCTTAAAGACCTCCAAAGAAGGAGACTCCACCACACTCCTTGGCAGCCAATTCCACTGTCGAACAGCTCTTACTGTCAGGAAGTTCTTCCTAATGTTTAGGTGGAATCTTCTTTCTTGTGGTTTGGATCCATTGCTCCGTGTCCGCTTCTCTGGAGCAGCAGAAAACAACCTTTCTCCCTCCTCTATATGACACCCTTTTATATATTTGAACATGGCTATCATATCACCCCTTAACCTCCTCTTCTCCAGGCTAAACATGCCCAGCTCCCTTAGCCGTTCCTCATAAGGCATCGTTTCCAGGCCTTTGACCATTTTGGTTGCCTTCCTCTGGACACGTTCCAGTTTGTCAGTGTCCTTCTTGAACTGTGGTGCCCAGAACTGGACACAGTACTCCAGGTGAGGTCTGACCAGAGCAGAATACAGTTTTATGTTTTATCGTGTTTTTAATGTTCTGTTGGGAGCCGCCCAGAGTGGCTGGGGAAACCCAGCCAGATGGGCAGGGTATAAATAATATATTATTATTATTATTATTATTATTATTATTATTATTATTATTATTAACAGTTTATTTCCCATATGTGGGGCAAAGTCTTCATCGTGGGCAACTGCCCCAAGGATCAGACTACTAAGGGTTAAGCAAATCCGCGCTTACCAGGTCTATGAGGCCCCCTGGAGCAAAGAGGTTCCCCCTTCCCAGGACGTTGATATGGAGCGTATATCTGAAGTGTGGGATTAACAGCTGCAGGTGAGAGAGAAATAAAACAAGGTCAGAGAAAGGAGGTCACATAGGGCAGGGGAAGCCCAAAGGAGTGGTGAGATCATCCCCTTCCCCAAACCTTGCTCAGGCCAACTCTGGGTATATCCACCCTCCACAAATATTTTCATAGAATTGCAGAATTGTAAGGGACCCCAACGCGGGTGGCGCTGTGGGTTAAACCACAGAGCCTAGGGCTTGCTGATCGGAAGGTCGGCGGTTCAAATCCCCGCGACGGGGTGAGCTCCCGTTGCTCGGTCCCTGCTCCTGCCAACCTAGCAGTTCGAAAGCACGTCAAATTGCAAGTAGATAAATAGGTACCACTCCAGTGGGAAGGTAAATGGTGTTTCCATGCGCTCCTCTAGTTTCACCAGAAGCGGCTTAGTCATCCTGGTCACATGACCCGGAAAAACTGTCTGTGGACAAACGCCGGCTCCCTCGGCCAGTAAAGCGAGATGAGCGCCGCAACCCCAGAGTCGTCCGCGACTGGATTTAACGGTCAGGGGTCCTGTTATGTACTGGGTTGAATAGGATCCAAAAGGCAGCAGTCTGATTGGTCCTAGAACAATAGGATTCAGAATGCAGCAGTCTGATTGGTCCTAGAACAATAGGATTCAGAATGCAGCAGTCTGATTGGTCCACAGGAGCCACCCAATCCAGCTCCAGGTGGAAGTGAATCTGCAACCTGATTGGCCTACAGGTGAATCCCGGAATTAGCCAATCACGTGGGGCCCATTGTGTAAATAATGTATATAAAGCAGACATTCTGGGGGAACTTCCATTCCTCCTCACCACTATGAGCTGAATAAAGAGCATGAAATCCACACTCGACTCTGAGTATATTTCAGGTCCCTTTACCTAGAGGTGTGCGACACAGCTCTCTTCTCCAAGGAGAGGGCCAGGGAGCTCGGGAGGAAGAGCTATGGGGCACCACCGCCTCTCAGAATGTGCCGCCTGAGGCAGCCACCTCACGCTGCCCAACGGCAGAGCCGGCCCTCCCTGCAACCCACACCCACCTTGTGCACCGGGTGGCACATGGGCAGTTGCCGCAGGGTGGCCAGCAGGAAGACTTCCACCACCAGGTGGGTGTGCAGTAGGTGGGTGAGCACCTCGTGGATGTGGAAAGTGCTGTTTCGCACCCAGAGCTTTGCCAGCGCCCAGTCCCACTCCGAATCGGTGGGCAAGAAGACAGGGCTCTCTGGTCCGGGTTGCTGGGTGAGCTGGAAACAGAAAAGCATTGTTGAGGCTGTCGTTGTTTTTCGAGAGCAAGTTACTAGTCCCTTGGGAGCACAGCTGTCAACATTTCCCTTTTTTAAAGGGAAATCCCCTTATTCCGAATAGGATTCCTCGCAAGAAAAGGGAAAAGTTGACAGCTATGCTTGAGAGGGAAGTAAAAATGGTGTCGCAGGTCAACAGGGAGTAAACCCATATTTTTTTGCAGGCAGGCTTCTGTAGGAATATGTTTGCACTTCTGAGCTGTACGAAACTATTCCCCCACCAGGCCCCCGTCCATGAGGCAACGGCACAAAGCCAGGAATCTTTTTCCTCTAAACCAGGCATGTCCAAAGTCCGTTTCGGGGGCCTAATCGGTTTAATCTGGCCCCTGTGGCAGTTTATTTCCAGGGGTAAAATCCCAAAAACCTCAATGACTTCAACCCTTAAAAAAGTTCAACAACTCTCATGGCCCTTCACTTCATCAAATCTGGCCCTCGTTGAAAAAAGTTTGCTCTAAACCATGGGTAGGCAAACTAAGGCCCGGGGGCCGAATCCAGCCCAATCACCTTCTAAATCTGGCCCCCGGACGGTCCGGGAATCAGTGTGTTTTTCCATGAGTAGAATGTGTCCTTTTATTTAAAACACATCTCTGGTTTATTTGTGGGGCATAGGAATTCATCATATATTTTCCCCCAGAATACAGTCCGGCCCCCCACAAGGTCTGAGGGACAGTGGACCGGCCCCCTGCTGAAAAAGTTTGCTGACCCCTGCTAGTAAACCAAAGCGTTGTAGTCAACTAAGCCCTACTCGGGACAGACCCATTGAAACGAACATGTCTACTTTTCTCAACACGCCTTTTGAAGCAACGATTCCAGTCCCACTCTGCCCTCGATTTGAAATCATCCTTTTCTTTAAAAAAAATATCTGTTTTTATTGTTAATTGCTCTGGGATGTTTCGTCGGAACTGAAATAACAGAAGAGCCTGAGTGTTGTGGTGGGGTGGGGTACAAGGGGGTGGGGTGGAAGAAAGAGGGTGAGGAAGAAAATTAATCCCTCCAGCTCCGAGGGGTGGGGGGCTTAGTGGAATTTGCCACCCCAGAGGGAGACGGGTGTTACCTGGATGGCAATAGGGATCATTTCCCCCAGGGGAGTCGAGTGCAGGAGGCAGAGAGGAGCGGAGATATGCTGGAGGGAACCGTTCAGTTTGGCGGCCGGGACGCCTTCCAGAATCTGGCAGTCGATGAGGAAGATGGTGCCCTTCTGTAAGTCAAGGTAAAGGTAAAGGTAAAGGGACCCCTGACCATTAGGTCCAATCGTGGCCCACTCTGGGGTTGCGGTGCTCATCTCGCTTTACTGGCCGAGGGAGCCGGCGTACAGCTTCCAAGTCATGTGGCCAGCATGACTAAGTCGCTTCTGGCGAACCAGAGCAGCACGGAAACGCCGTTTACCTTCCTGCTGGAGTGGTACCTATTTATCTACTTGCAATTGACGTGCTTTCGAACTGCTAGGTTGACAGGAGCAGGGACCGAGCAACGGGAGCTCACCCTGTTGCGGGCATTCGAACTGCTGACCTTCTGATCGGCAAGCCCTAGGCTCTGTGGTTTAACCCACAGCGCCACCCGCGTCCCCTCTGTAAGTCAAAGCCTGCCATTAATAGGATGGAGGGGTGAGGTAGGACAATAATACACCTCCAAAATGAAAAATGGCATCTATCCAGTAAAGGCTTCCTGGGAAACGATATATAATGAGTTAAAGAAAATGTTCAAAACCACTTTTGTTAAAAAAACCCAGAAGCCTTTCTAGTGGGTATAGTGGGTGAACAGATACCAAGGGAAGATAAAAGACTGTTCATGTATGCAATAACAGTGGCAAGAACCCTTTTAGCCCCAAAATGGAAACAGCAAGAAATACCAACGAAAGAAGAGTAGAAGATGAAAACGATGGACTTTGCGGAACTGGCAAAGCTGACGGAGAAAATCTGAAACCAGCACGATCAAGTATTCCAAAAGGACTGGAGTAAATTTATACGATATTTGAAAGATCGTTGTAAGCAATTAACAACACTAGTAGGGTTATCTGAAGATTTGTGATGATAAATTGTTTACCTTTCTATATTTAGATAGATAGATAATTTATTACGGTCAAAGACCAGCTCACATAACACAACACAAGAAAAACAGCGTTCATAAAGATAAAATATACAAGCAGAAGAGATTGCAGCAATAGCTCATGAGTTAAAATTGAGCTATATACATACACCCGTACAACTGAGATTTGGGCTACCATAAGAAATTGACCCCGAGGCGTCCCAAAGGGCAACTTCAGCATTTCCCTAGTAAGCTATTTTATTCTAGAGGATGATATATGCCTACAAATCTGGGCGCAGAATCTGGCTACCAGCCAGGTCGTCTTATGATCTTTGCTTAAGAGGAGAAAATTAAGTTTAGACTTGTCTGAAAGATCGGCAAGCCTCTTCAGCAAAGGATCAATGGTGTCTCTACGAACCTCAACATAAAAAGGACATCTAAAAAATATGTGTTTCTATATTTATTTAAACTTTGAGGTATTTTGTGATGTCTTATTAGAACTGGAAATTTCCTCTCACCCCTTCCCAACAGGTGGGTGGAGTTTGCGGCCCTGAGCAGTGCCACCTGGCCAGGTGCCATCCACCAGGTAACTGCGGGCTTCCCCCCCACCTGGTAGGCCAATGGGCTGCCGGTGGGGGTGTGGCCTGGGAGTACATTTAGGGGCCGGTCCCCGGCCAAGACTCACAGGCCTTGTTAGTTATCCTTTATCTTCGAGTGAAAGGGGGGGCATCTCATGCACCCCCCATGTGGCGGCGTTTTTGCAGGTCCCGTTAAAGCAGCGGTTCTCAACCTGTAGGTCCCCAGATGTTGTTGGACTACAACTCCCATCATCCCTGAGCTCTGGCCTTGCTAGCTAGGGGTGATGGGAGTTGTAGTTCAACAACATCTGGGGATAGAATAGAATAGAATCATAGAGTTGGAATAGACCACAAGGGCCATTGAGTCCAACCCCCTGCCAAGCAGGAAACACCATCAGAGCACTCCTGACATATGGTTGTCAAGCCTCTGCTTAAAGACCTCCAAAGAAGGAGACTCCACCACACTCCTTGGCAGCAAATTCCACTGTCAAACAGCTCTTACTGTCAGGAAGTTCTTCCTAATGTTTAGGAAGTCCGCTAATGCTCTGTGTCCGCTTCTCTGGAGCAGCAGAAAACAACCTTTCTCCCTCCTCTATATGACCTCCTTTTACATATTTGAACATGGCTATCATATCACCCCTTAACCTCCTCTTCTCCAGGCTAAACATGCCCAGCTCCCTTAGCCGTTCCTCATAAGGCATCGTTTCCAGGCCTTTGACCATTTTGGTTGCCCTCCTCTGGACACGTTCCAGTTTGTCAGTGTCCTTCTTGAACTGTGGTGCCCAGAACTGGACACAGTACTCCAGGTGAGGTCTGACCAGAGCAGAATACAGGGGCACTATTACTTCCCTTGATCTAGATGCTATACTCCTACAGGATCCACAGGTTGAGAAAGGCTGTGTTAAAGGGTGTTTGTGGGAGTCCCTGACCCTAGAGAGGCAGCAAGTAGATCAAACTCCCAATCTGGTGCTGTGCGTGGGCGCACTGTGTAAGTTCACAGTTGCAGTCCCCTCACATTGCAACTGTCTCCCTCAGCCCCCTTTGGGGTTGAGAGCAATACCTTCCAGGGCCATTTCCAGGTTGCCTACATCTGAATTCAATAAAGTTGTGGCCAATTCGAACCCATACCTTGTTGTCAGGTCTCTTCCTTTGTAGGGGGTGGAGGGGCCCAAGGACAGGTTTGGTGCGTGGGCCCGCAGATATATAAAATGCTGTGATATAAAGGTTTACTTTGAAAGCCAAGAGGTGGGGGGGGGGGGGGAGGAAGTCGATAGGCTCGAAAGAGCCAAAGAGGTCAAGTGGAAATAATGATGTAATTATATACAGTGGTACCTCAGGTTACATACGCTTCAGGTTACAGACTCCGCTAACCCAGAAACCGTGCTTCAGGTTAAGAACTTTGCTTCAGGATGAGAACAGAAATCGTGCTCTGGTGGCGCAGCGGCAGCAGGAGGCCCCATTAGCTAAAGTGGTGCTTCAGGTTAAGAACAGTTTCAGGTTAAGAACGGACCTCCGGAACGAATTAAGTACTTAACCCGAGGTACCACTGTATATTCAAATTGTATTAGTGTATTAACTTATGGTCTGTGTGTGTGGTTTGGGAGCTGCACGGTCAGGGGAAAAACAACGCTGTCCAGGGTTGTAAAGACTGCGGAGAGAATAACTGGATGCCCTCTTCCCACCTTGGATCAAATCTACGCTTCCAGGTGCCATAAGAAAGCGGCAGAGATAGCGCAGGATAGTGCACACCCCGGAAATGATCTCTTTCAGCTTCTGCCTTCTGGAAGAAGGGACAGGGTTATAAAGACTAGGACTAGCTGCCTGAGAAACAGTTTCTATCCAAATGCGATTTTGGTTTTAAACGCAGCGTAAGGTAGTCTCTGTGGGAGTATGTTGTATTTAATTATGGGGTATCAGAGTTTTTAGGGGGTTAACCAGGCTGGGATATCTGGGGTAGCAGGCTTGTTGGCTTTTGAATGTCTGATGTAGATTTTTTTCAGTTTCGTTGTTCTGTATGGGACAATGACAATAAAGATTATAGTATCGGAAAATTAATAAAAATTATTTTGAAAAGAAAAGAAAAGTGGCTGCCTGTCTAATAATATAAATTGTATCTTCTTTCCATTGACTCATCCATCCCAAGTCTGTAGCAAAACTACGTGAAATTATTGGAGACTATGCAAACAACCAAAGCTTTGAGTGACAGTTACGGAATCTTGCGAAAGAGCATCAAAATTGCGGAAGAGAACGAGCAGCAAAAGCAGAGCGGGCTCAACAATTCACGAAAAAGGAACAAAGGGAGAGGATAGAGCGAAGGGCATCCCTGATGGCAGCTGAGGACTCTGTGAGGCTGTGTTTGGAAGGTGGGGGCCTGCCCTGTCTTCTTACCTTCAGCTCCTCCTCCAGGGTTGTGTGCTTCTCCAAGGATTTGGCAACCATCTCACGTGTGACGGGGAAATTGGCTGGGATCTCGGTGCAGCGCCGGATGACGACGGGATTCACTCCGTTGAGATACTGGTACCCAAAGAAAGCATCTTCGTCCCAGTGCGTGCTGACATATTCTGGGGACACAGAGATGTCCTCGGTAAGGTATCAGAGAGGGCAGATTTCCTTTGGTGGGTGTGCTAGAGGAGGCCTTTATTCAGAGGTGGGGGCAGATGGGATGAACCGCAAAAGTCCTTCAGTCTTCAGTTCCTCCCATCCATAAAGTAATAATACAGCCGAGGCAGCCGAGACCAGCCTCCAGGAGACAGAGGGATTTGAATAATAATAATAATAATAATAATAATAATAATAATAATAATAATAATAATAATAACAACAATTTATTATTTATACCCCACCCATCTGGCTGGGTCCCCCCAGCCACTCTGGGCGGCTTCCAACAAAACACTAAAATACAATAACCTATTAAACGTTAAAAGCTTCCCTAAACAGGGCTGCTTTTAGATGTCTTCTAAAAGTTTGGTAGTTATTTTTCTCTTTGACATCTGGTGGGTGGGTGTTCCACAGGGCGGGCGCCACCACCGAGAAGGCCCTCTGCCTGGTTCCCTGCAACTTGGCTTCTTGCAGGGAGGGAACCGCCAAAGGCCCTCAGAGCTGGACCTTAGGGGGGCTGAACGATGGGGGTGGAGACGCTCCTTCAGGTATACTGGACCGAGACCGAGTGGGTCTAATAGGTCTGCATGTATGGCAGGATTCTGTGTGGCCACAGAAAAAGGCTTAGACTATGGTAGCAGGTGCAGAATTTAGGCTCCTGGGAATCTCAGCCAGAGGAACTTGCTGTCTTTATGAAGATACTGACCTGAAACAGGGGATCGATAAAACCAAAAAGCCCTCCGTACATCATCCAGTTTCCGCCAAGAATTCTTACAATCCAGCAAGCCCTTCAGCTTCAGCTCAACTTCTCTGGCATTCAGAAAGGAAAATAAAGCGTATTGAAGAGTGGTCGAAACTGGGTCTCCAAAGCTCCCCTTGCTTCTGCCCCCCACAAAATGACTGGCAGAAATAAAACAGCTACAGCATAGATACTTCCCACAGCATAGATAAGCATGATAGGGAGGAACTTCACCTGTTGAGTTCCTGTCTGCTCTACAAGCCTCAATGGCAAAAAGGCTGGGAATTTTATACTTCCACAGCTTATTCCACACACAGGCACATTCTTGCCAATCCACAGTTGTTCCCTTGTCGGTACATTTAAAATCAAATAATAATAATAATAATAATAATAATAATAATAATAATAATAATTTTTATTTATATCCTGCCCTCCCCAGCCAAAACCGGGCTCAGAGTGGCTAACAACAGTAAAATGATAAAACATTCTAAAATCATTTCATTATAAAATTCATTCAAATCAGATTAATGGCAACCATTGGGCTAGAGTTCTGTGAGGATTGCCAAAGGAGGGGGTCAGGCTGTGCCTTGGCCAAAGGCCTGGTGGAACAGCTCTGTCTTGCAGGCCCTGCAGAAAGATGTCAAGTCCCGCAGGGCCCTAGTCTCTTGTGGCAGAGCGTTGCACCAGATCGGAGCCACAGCCGAAAAAGCCCTGGCTCTGGTTGAGGCCAGCCTAACCTCCCTGTGGCCTGGGACCTCCAAGATGTTTTTGTTTGAAGACCGTAAGTTCCTCCGAGGGGCATACCAGGAGAGGCGGTCCCATAGGTACGAGGGTCTTAGGCCGTATAGGGCTTTGAAGGTTAAAGGTAAAGCTACCCCTGACCATTAGGTCCAGTCATGACCGACTCTGGGGTTGCGGCGCTCATCTCGCTTTATTGGCCGAGGGAGCCGGCGTACAGCTTCCGGGTCATGTGGCCAGCATGACTAAGCCGCTTCTGACGAACCAGAGCAGCACACGGAAACGCCGTTTACCTTCCTGCCGGAGCGGTACCTATTTATCTACTTGCACTTTGACGTGCTTTCGAACTGCTAGGTTGGCAGGAGCTGGGACCGAGCAACGGGAGCTCACCCCGTCGCGAGGATTTGAACCGCCGACCTTCTGATCGGCAAGTCCTAGGCTCTGTGGTTTAACCCACAGCGCCACCCGCGTCCCATTTGAAGGTTAAAACCAGCACCTTAAACCTGATCCTGTTCTCCACCGGGAGCCAGTACAGCTGGTATAGCACCGGGTAAATGTGATCTCGCAGCGAGGACCCCGTATGGAGTCACGCTGCGGCATTCTGCACCCGCTGGAGTTTCTGGGTCAGTCTCAAGGGCAGCCCCACATAGCGCGAGTTACAATAATCCAGTCTGGAGGTGACCGTCGCGTGGATCACAGTGGCCAGGTCAGGGCGAGAAATTTGCTATGATCAAAACGGTTGAACCAGAATTTTTGCACCAGTTCAGATCCTGGGGAACTCTCTCATCCCTCCTCCAGCTCCCGCCTCTGCCACCCATGTCTCAACAGATACTTACGAAGCCACCATTTGCACCCGAAAGGCACTGTATCGGCGGCAGGAATACTGATCGTTTGGATGCAAATTGTCAACGCAGTCAACATCTAGGCATTGAGGCCAGCCGGGTTGATATTCTTTATATCTGCCCCAACAAATAAACATAAATGTTTGCAAAAATCCATAAATGGGGGGAAACTGCATAAAAATCAACGTCAAAGCAAAAATACAAATGTGCATTATATCTGATGAAAATTGCTTGCAGAACTGTGTGCGTTACTCAAAAGTGCTTTAAAAAAACGAGTATAGGGAATTTTGCAGTAAAATGCTGCTCAGTTTTCACAGGGACTTAGAAAAAGCCCCCCCAAAGTGATCTGGAAATGTGGAAAACTAAAGATGGGGAAAATGAGAAACTCTGGGGAGAGCCACACCATAGATTCAACACACACGACTTCTCCCAAAGAACCCTGGGAACTATAGTTCCCCCTCACTGAGCTACAATTCTCAGCACCCTTGCCTTTGCAGGAAGTGCTTCAAATGTATGGTTCAGGGAGCGCCCTGAAATCTTATTCGGCTCCTGAGATTTCACACTGCCAAGCATATTACGCCAACCATGAGGACTAGGAAGTTGCTGAGATTCTCGGGAACCTACCGTATTTTTCGCTCTATAGGACGCACTTTTCCCCCTCCAAAAATTAAGGGGAAATGTGTGTGCGTCCTACAGAGCGAATGCAGGCTCCTTGGCTTCAGTGATAGCAACGCGAAGCCTCCGAAGCGCAGAGGGAGTGCTCCCCCCGCGCTCCAGAGGCTACGTGTTGCTTTCGCTGAAGCTGGGAGAGCAAGACTCTCCTGGCTTCAGCAGAGAGGGAGAGCTGCGCAGCGCCCCTTCAGCCAAGCGGGACGAGAAATGGAAGGGGCTCAATTTCTCCTGCCGCTTCGCTGAAGGGGCACTGAGCAGAGAGGGGGAGATATTTTTTTTCTTGTTCTCCCCCTCTAAAACAAGGTGTGTCCTATGGTTGGGTGCATCGTATAGAGCAAAAAATATGGTAAATTCTGCATGCGCTCTTTGGGGGAAGCCATGTATGAAATGTGCTTTAAATTGTACAATGTGGTGCTGCCCTGAGAGAACCCAATGTTGACAGATTGCCTCGTCCCTGCAGCCGACTCCTGGCCCATTCAGATGAGCTAGCCATAAAATCTGCTCACCTGTAGGCCTGTCGCTTCGCTCTCAGCTCATCTCTCCGATGTTGTAAGAGCAGCTCGTTCTCCTTGTCCATGCAAACGGTTTTGGCTGGAGGGGAGAGAGGCGGACGAAATGGAAAGAGAGTTTTGGGGGAGAGGAAAGATCGCAGGGCGGGGCTTTCTCTGGCAACCTGGCTCCATCCCTCTGAACCCAGGGGCAGCTTTGAGGCCACAGCCCTGTCTTTGGAGAACCAGAGATCTACCGTAATTCGAATAAGGACTTCCAGAACTCAAGCCTGAGCTTGCTTCCCTTCCTCTTCCCTCCCCATTGCTTTTTCCTTTTGTGTCATGACTTTCAGATTGTCAGCCTCAGGGCAGATACTACCTTGCCACAGACCTCGTAAGCCGCAGCTGGAGCCTTTTTGGCTAAAGAGCGAGTAAATAATAATCATAATTACAATGAAATATATACAGTGGTACCTTGGGTTAAGTACTTACTGTATTTTTCGCTCCATAAGGTGCACCTGACCATAAGGCGCACCTAGTTTTCAGAGGGGGAAATAATCAAGGGAAAAAATATTATCCCCCCCCCCCCAGCTCAGATCTTCTCGCGGCTGGAGGGGGAAGCCCGGTTAGCCCCCACACACAGCCCCAAAGAGCAGCTCAGGGACCTTCTCCCTGCTTTTGCGGGAGGTGGGGGAATTCCCCCACCTCGTAGAAAAGCCCACAGGAGCCGCGCAGCCTTTAAGGAGCACACGACTCCTGCAGGCTTTTACACGAGGAGGGAAACGGGATTGACTGGCCACGTCAGTCCCTTCTCCCTCCTGGGGAAAAGCCCGCAAGAGCCGTGCGGAGCTTGTGTGCGGCTCTTGGGGGCTTTTCCTGCCTGCCTCCCCCCTGCATTCGCTCCATAAGACACACACACATTTCCCCTTACATTTTAGGAGGGGGAAAGTGCGTCTTATGGAGCGAAAAATACAGTAATTCGTTCCGGAGGTCCGTTCCTAACCTGAAACTGTTCTTAACCTGAAGCATCACTTTAGCTAATGGGGCCTCCTGCTGCCGCCGCGCTGCCGGAGCACGATTTCTGTTCTCATCCTGAAGCAAAGTTCTTAACCTGAGGCACTATTTCTGGGTTAGCGGAGTCTGTAACCTGAAGCGTCTGTAACCTGAGGTACCACTGTATATATCCTTCATGGAGTGGGTGGCTGTGGCAGCACGGAGCCTTTGGCCACGAGGAAGTCTTGGGTGTGATACGCCAAGCCAGAAAAGCGTCGCTCCTTCCCTTCTGTGGAAATACCAGAAAGCCAGACAAGGTCTCTCACCTGCCCCTTCTCTGAGCTCGAGGGTCTGGTACCCCACAAGCCACTGGTAGCAGGGGAAGCGATATGTCTCTCCCTGGGGGGCGGCCACTTCAACATAGCTGCAGTTCCAGTTTGTCTGGGGGAAGATGCTGTACTTCTCCTTGTGGAGCCGGACCAGCAGGATGGGGCCCAAGTCCTGTTCGCTTTGGACCACATATTCACCCACCTAAGGAGCAGAATGGGAGAGTTTAAGGCAGGGGTCAGCAAACCTCTTCAGCAGGGGGCTGGTCCACTGTCCTTCAGACCTTGTGGGGGGCCGGACTATATTTTGAAGGGGGGGGGGGAATGAACGAATTCCTGTTCCCCACAAATAACCCAGCGATGCATTTTAAATAAAAGGACACATTCTACTCATGTAGAAACACGCTGATTCCCGGACCGTCCGCAGGCCGGATTTAGAAGGCGATTGGGCCGGATCCGGCCCCTGGGCCTTAGCTTGCCTACCCATGGTTTAAGGCATCATGGCAACCGGAAGAGGCTGTGAAATGCAAAGAAGGCGGTGTTTTCGCAACCGCCTTCCCCTTCGGTAAAAGGACACAGGACTTTCTTAAAGGATTCCGGCAGTAAGCCTGAGAGTTAACCCAACCCAAAAGTGTTCTGCACACAATAAATCAGTTCTGAGTTTCTCCCTCCACCCGCTCACCCCATCAACTGCATCTTCACGAAGGTTTAGCCCATCGCTAGGCTATCAGAACAGCAGGAGCAGCTGGGAAGGGAGAAGTGGTGTTCATAGTTTTTTAAAAATAATCATTTTGTATGTTGCCTTTGTTTCTCAATTTGATCCTTTTACATAGTTTTGCACGTACCGTGGTATTTTATGCATTGCGCCTTTCAGTCCTTTGTATTGATCATTGTTTATTGTCTTTTTTTTTTTTTTTTTTTTTTTTTTTTTTTTGCAGAGCTTTAAAAACAGCATTTATTAATCTGCACTGTACCCAGTTTCCTAACATACTAGCTGAAGTGCACAATTACAGTAATTGCTTTAATTGCACTGCAGCATTTTATACAACCTTGCATGCACAGGAAAATGCCACTGTAAACTGAACAAATGTATTTTTAAAATCCCAAACATTTAATTTAAGGGAATCATGTTGCTGGTAAATTCATTTTTTTTTTTTTTTTAAATAATTTTTTATTAATTTTCCAAACATGTATTATATACCAACAACAAAACAAAACAAAACATACACACAAATAAACATGTATAATTTCATAAACTCATTTTCCTTCACCTTGTTTCCCGGACTTCCCCATACCCCCCTTTTTCTGCATCCTTATTTTTCCCTTTTATCAGCAACCCTCCATTTAATTAATTAATTCATCTTCATTGTAATTCCCTTAAATTTATGATATACAGCTGCAATTCTCTGTTTCTTAACACCATAGCATCTCAGCACTCCTCAATGTTACAACAATTTTTAAGGTATATTTTAAATTTCTTCCAGTCTTCTTCCACTGTCTCACTCCCCTGGTCTCGGATTCTGCCGGTCATCTCTGCCATTCCCATGTAATCGATCACCTTCGCTTGCCATTCTTCCAGAGTAGGTAGCTGCTGCGTCTTCCAATACTTTGCCAGAAGAATTCTTGCTGCTGTGGTAGCATACATGAAAAAAGTTCTGTCCTTCCTTGGCACCAATTGGCCCACCATGCCCAGGAGAAAAGCCTCTGGTTTTTTAGGGAATGTCCATTTAAGGACCTTTTTAATTTCATTATAGATCATTTCCCAGTAGGCTTTAATCTTCGGGCAGGTCCACCAAAGGTGATAGAAAGTACCCTCAATCTCATTACATTTCCAACATTTATTATTGGGCAAATGGTAAATTTTTGCCAATTTGACTGGAGTCATATACCATCTATAGATCATTTTCATTATGTTTTCTCTTAAAGCATTACAAGCCGTAAATCTAACACCAGTGTTCCATAACCTTTCCCAGTCATCAAACATAATGTCATGACCTATATCTTGTGCCCATTTGATCATAACTGATTTTACTGTTTCATCTTGTGTATTCCATTTCAGCAGCAAATTGTACATTCTTGACAGGTTCTTAGTATTGGGTTCTAACAGTTCTGTTTCTAATTTCGACCTCTCCTTCTGAAAACCTATTTTCCTGTCTTGTTTAAATACCTCATTTATCTGAAGGTAGTGCAACCAGTCTCGTACTTTAGACCTTAATTTATCATAACTCTGTAATTTGACCCTTTCACCATCTTGCTCTAAGATTTCACAGTATTTTGGCCATTTGGACTCCATATTAAGTTTTTTTGTCTCTTTAGCCTCCATTGGTGATAGCCACCTGGGAGTTTTACTTTCCAGTAAATCTTTATATCTTATCCAAACATTGTATAGTGCTTTCCTAACAATATGGTTTTTAAAACCTTTATGCATTTTTACCTTGTCATACCATATATAAGCATGCCAGCCAAATCTGTTATCGTACCCTTCCAAATCCAAAATGTCTGTATTCTCAAGAAGCAGCCATTGTTTCAGCCAGCAAAACGCTGCCGATTCATAGTAAAGTCTCAGGTCCGGCAGGGCAAACCCCCCTCTATCTTTTGCATCAGTTAAAATCTTAAAGTTTATTCTGGGCTTTTTGCCCTGCCAGACAAATTTTGATATGTCTTTTTGCCACTTCTTAAAACAGTCCATTTTGTCCAGGATCTGGAGTGTCTGGAATAAAAACAACATTCTAGGCAATACATTCATCTTAATAACAGCAATTCGGCCTAACAAGGAAAGTTTCAACCTTGACCATATTTCTAGATCTTTCTTCACCTCTGTCCAACATTTATCATAGTTATCTTTAAACAAATTCGCATTTTTAGAAGTCAGATTCACACCCAGGTACTTCACCTTTTTTGTTATTGCTAAACCTGTTTCACTTTGAAACTTCTCTTTTTCTGCCAATGTTAGATTTTTCTCCAACACTTTAGTTTTTTGCTTATTCAATTTAAATCCTGCCACTTGACCAAATATCTCAATTAGTTCTAATACTCTTTTAGTACTAGTATCTGGCTGTTGTAAAGTCAATACAAGGTCATCTGCGAATGCCCTTAGTTTGTAGTTTTTGGCTCCGACCTGAATCCCTTTAACCAATTGGTCCCCTCTAATCATGTTTAACAAGACCTCCAGGACTGTTATAAAAAGTAAGGGAGATATTGGGCACCCCTGTCGTGTACCTTTTTCTATGAGTATTTCTTCCGTAACCACATTGTTCACAATCAACTTTGCTTTTTGCTTAGAATATATAGCACCTATACCGTTTTCAAAACCTTGGCCTACCCCCATACCTTGGAGATTCTTCTTCATAAAGGTCCAACTAATATTATCAAAGGCTTTCTCCGCGTCCACAAAGATCAGCACCGCCTTTCTGTTAATGTTCACTTCCAGCAGTTCCAAAATGTCTATAATGTTCCTGACATTGTCTGACATATGTCTCCCTGGGAGAAAGCCTGTTTGGTCCTTATGAATCTCCTCAGTCAGTACTCTTTTCAATCTTTTTGCTAAAATGTCTGCAAAAATTTTGTAATCCACGTTAAGTAATGATATAGGGCGGTAGTTTTTAACCTGGTTCTTTTCAGTCTCTGTTTTCGGTATAAGTGAGATAAAAGCTTCTTCCCACGATTCAGGTGCCTTTTTCCCTTCCAAAATTTCATTGCAAACCTCCTTCAGTGGTTGTATTATCCATTCCTTCAATGCCTTATAGTATCTAGCCGTTAGGCCGTCTGGTCCTGGAGATTTTCCCAACTGCATATTCTGAATGGCGCCCTCTATTTCTTGCTCTGATATTTTCTCATTCAAAATCATTTTGCTTTGATCTGAGATCTTTGGTAATCCATACTTCTTAATAAATTCTTCTATTTCCCGCTCATCAATTGGCCCCTGTGTATATAGTTTCCTGAAAAAGCTTTGGAAACAGTTGCTTATCTCATTTGGTTTATGAATAATTTTTCCATCCATTTCCAAACTTGTCACAGTGTTCAGTTTTTGTCTCTTTTTCAGTTGCCATGACAGAAGTTTCCCACATTTATCTGCCGATTCAAATGTTCTTTGTCTCATTTGCTTTATTTTCCATTCTATCTCTTGATTCATCAATTCCATGTATTGCGTCTGGTAATACTTTATTTCTCTCAAAATCTCATGAGACTTTGGTTTAGACCTCAATTTCTTCTCACCTTCTTTTATCTTTTCCAAAAGTTTTTCTTTCCTCTCATTCTGCTTTTTCCTCTTTATAGAGTTTTGTTGTATCAGGAAACCTCGCATCACGGCCTTACTTGCGTCCCATATTATTCTTTTCTCCACCTCTGTTCTCAAATTTATCTCAAAATAGTCTTTCAAAGTTTTTTGGGCCTTCTTATAAATCTCTTCATCTCTGAATAGGGCGTCGTTCATCCTCCATCTGAAGGTTCCAGTTGTTGTTAATTTCATCTCCATCTTTACAGCATTATGGTCGGAGCAAGTCTTTGGGCAGATTTCTGCTTTTTTTATCTTTGAAGCCATGCTACTAGTTACCCAAATTTGGTCGATCCTTGTCCATGTCATTTTTGCTTCAGAGAAAAAAGTTCCCTCTCTCTCCAGAGGGTTCTTCACTCTCCAAATATCAATCAGGTCCAGTGTTTCAGTCATTTCAAAAAAAGTCTTTGGTAGTCTTCCATCATTAGAAATTATTTGTCTCTGTGCCTTGTCCATGTTAGTGGAGACAACTCCATTCATGTCTCCCATCATTATGATTTTAAAGTCCAAATAGTCCATTAAAGTCTCATGCAACTTCTTAAAAAATTCCGCCTTCCCTTCATTTGGTGCATATATTCCCAATATCAAAAATTTTTCTCCTTGGACTTGTATTTCTATTGCCAGATATCTTCCTTGTTCGTCTTTAAATATCATTTTAGGGGCCAATTTTTCCTTTGCATAAATCACGACACCTCTTTTTTTGACCTTGTCTGATGAAATAAATTCTTGTCCAAGTCTCTTGTTTACAAGTAATTTCCTGTGTATCCTAGTCACATGCGTTTCTTGTAAACATATTAAGTCCAATTGCTCTCTCTTCAAAATATGGAAGACTTGGCGTCTTTTTCGGGGAAGGTTCAAACCATTACAATTCCAGCTAAGAAGTTGCAGAGACATTGTGCTGCTATGTACCTATTCCTCCAACTGCTCCAAGTTTTTGTTCCTCCTCCGATGGTGGTAGTAATCCAAATGAAAGATTTGCAATATCTGTCGATTCTTTGTCTCCTGTTGTTTCTATTACTCCTTTCTGCAGACCCTCCTGGTATCTTTCCAAAAAAAGTTCTTTATCTTGGATTGTTTTTATTTTAATCTTCTTCCCTGTGTAGTTAAAAGACAGTCCTTGTGGGAACTCCCACCTGAAAGGTATATTATTCTTCTTCAGCAGGTAAACCAGGTCTTTGTAGAAGGCCCTCACCTCCAAAATATATTTAGGGATGTCTTTAAAGATCTGAACTTGACAGTTCTGAATTTCTAGAGCCTTGTGGTAGTGTAAGTCCAGTATTTTGTCCCTTTCTTCTTTAGATCTCAGTGTAATCAGACAATCCCTGGGCTTTTTGCCTTGCCTTCTGCCCAACCTGAAGGCCGTTGTTATTTCAAATTCTTCCTCCTGTAGCTCGTCCTGCCAAAATTCCATTGTTTATTGTCATTGCTAAAATTCTGTTTGATGTTTCGAGATAATTTTATCGTGCACTATTATATTCTAGTAGGTTATTAGGTAAAGGGACCCCTGACCATTAGGTCCAGTCGTGGCCGACTCTGGGGTTGCGGCGCTCATCTCGCTTTATTGGCCGAGGGAGCCAATAAATAGCTTCTGGGTCATGTGGCAAGCATGACTGAGCTGCTTCTGGCGAACCAGAGCAGCGCACGGAAACGCCATCGACCTTCCCGCCAGAGTGGTACCTATTTATCTACTTGCAAGTGATGTGCTTTCGAACTGCTAGGTTGGCAAGAGCAGGGACTGAGCAACGGGAGCTCACCCCGTTGCAGGGATTCGAACCGCTGACCTTCTGATCGGCAAGTGATAGGCACAGCGCCACCCACATCCCTAATAGGTTATCATGTATTACTTTATTTCATTTCATTTTAAAGTTACGTTTCGTTATGACTTTTTGTATTGGATCAGATGATTATAAGGTGTGCGATCTATGCTGTATATTTTGTTGCTGTGAACCGCCTTGTGTATAGTAACATAGAAAGGCTGTAGATGAATTAAAACTGAACTGAAATGAAAAATTAGGGCTGAGCTAAAATCCTGCTGAAATCTGTGTAGACAATGCTGAGCTAGGCAGGATTCCGAAAATCCAAAGCACTCACCTCTCCGGGCGAAAAGTCTTTGCCGCATTTATCCAGCTGGGTTTGGGGGCTCTCCCCTCGAGACCCCACCAAAGTGATGGAGATCGAATCCATGGTCCCTGCACACAGGTAATTGCCTGTGGCAACCCGGATTTTGTAGGTAGTAGCCATGGAGGCTGCAGCTGCGGGACTTTTCCAGAAACCTTGACGAAAGCCAGCGAGGTTTTTATTCTCCCCCTTCCTCCGCCTGCTTCCCGCCCAGAGGGTAGCTGTTCAAAGGAGAAGCCCAGCCAGTTCCCCCACTGCTCCGCCTTGCAGGGTGACGCTTGGAAGAGAATTTGTGAGTGAACATGAGTCGGCCCCTCCTGACTCCCACGCATGCTCACCTGGGACAGGTGCAGGTTCATGCAGGTGGGTGGGATGTTTCACTTTGCAGGAACTTTATCAGATGCTGGGAGATCTTGGGTTCGAGACCGGGGGCTGCAGGCAAAGCCGGCTTCCATTTATCTGCAGGAAAGATTTAAAAAAAACTAATTGGTGACAAATTATGACAACACCAGAGGACTCCTCACCTGGAAGGATTATCTTTGGCTCTGCAATCTTGACATGGGGAATTCTCGCAGGCTTTCGAAAGCAAGCATACCATGCTGCGTAATCTGGTTGGCTGGGTTCATAGCATGCGATACCAACTGCTGGGTTGCCAGGATAATGCCCAAAGTTGCCAGGTCAGCTGCCTGTTATGCTGCAGCACTAATCCAGTCCGAAACCAAAACTGGGCCTCCTTCCACTTCGAAGGACTTCACTGCCAACTCTGCCATCGAGCAAGATCTGCGTCGCCATGTCTAATACTTTACAGAAGATAGTCTTCTTAATCTTCTACTTACTTATTTTAATCAACACATCGTTTATTTAAATTCCCCTCCCAAAATGTGTTACAAAAATTATATGGATTGAATGAATATAAACGGACTCTCCTCCCTCCCTGAACAGTATTTCAGGATTCACGCTACATTTCTTTAAAGCACAAGATAGTATAAAAGTGGGGTAAGGGATCTTCTCTATAACATAATGTTCAATCTCCTGTAAAAAAAAAATTGAGCTTGTGCATGCTGGACTCCTATAAACCCCGGATTCAGCAAGTGTTAGAATTCAAAGTCTGGAGTGTTAAAACATAAGCCAGGCAACTCTAATTCCTGGATCGAACAAGTGGCTAACATTTGGCCAAGTGCCGGGTGGTGGGCCATTAAGAGAACAAAGGATCAAAAGGATTCTGCGCCAGATGACAAATGGGTGGGGCCCCTCCCTCAACAGAAAAAGCCAGAGTTTAGAGAACAGGCTGGCCCCGCTTTAAGTGCAACTGATCTGTGCACAATCGCCAAACCCAGAAGTGACCTGCAGATGTCATAAAAGACGTCACTAAAAGGGCAGAACAGGGTGTTTCAATTTCACGTGATTTCACGCAAGTGTGCAGTAACCCAGAATGCCCCCCACCCGGTGCAAATTGTGGGTTGCCTGCAGAGAGTTAGAAGCAGTGACAGCCTCGGCCCAGTATATCTGAAGGAGCGTCTCCACCCCCGTCGTTCACTGAGGTCCAGCTCCAAGGGCCTTCTGGCTGTTCCCTGCTTTCTAGAAGTGAAGTTACAGGGAACCAGGCAGAGGGCCTTCTTGGTGGTGGCACCTGCCCTGTGGAACGCCATCCCACCAGATGTCAAGGAAATAAACTGCGCAGTTCTGGCTTCTGTAATAGCTGCGCAGCCTGCATTCGCTCCATAAGACGCACACACATTTCCCATTACTTTTTAGGAGGGAAAAAGTGAGTCTTATAGAGCAAAAAATACAGTAAATAAACCTGCCTGTTTGATGCCTCTCAGTATTGTTTCTCAATTAGCTATCAACTGGATAACTTCTTCACATAAGTTTTGGATAAGTACGATGACGGACCAGAGCCATGCTGATTTATGTGAACACACAAGAAGGAATAAAATTTGGCAATTAATTCAAACAACCCCAGAAAGTTAAAATTATTCGGTGAACCGGATGTTTCACCACCTCCCCTAAATGCTAAGTCATGCTTTGCCAACTGCAATGACTCACTGAAGGACGTGCCCACAATAATCCTGTCTTTTGCCACTTTCATTTAATGGCACCACTTACTCATTCTTTCGGCTTATGAAACAACCTTGATGGCAGAAAGTGAGGAGGAATGAAAGAACCTTTTAATGAGGGTGAAAGAGGAGAGCGCAAAATATGGTCTGAAGTTCAACATCAAAAAAATGAAGATCATGGCCCCTGGTCCCATCACCTCCTGGCAAATAGAAGGGGAAGAAATGGAGGCAGTGAGAGATTTTACTTTCTTGGGCTCCATGATCACTGCAGATGGTGACAGCAGCCACGAAATTAAAAGATGCCTGCCTCTTGGGAGAAGGGCAATGACAAACCTAGACAGCATCTTTAAAAGCAGAGGCATCACCTTGCCAACAAAGGTCCGTATAAGTTAAAGCTATGGTTTCCCTAGTAGTGATGTATGGAAGTGAGAGCTGGACCACAAAGAAGGCTGATCGCCGAAGAATGGATGCTTTTGAATTCTGGTGCTGGAGGAGACTCTTGAGAGTCCCATGGACTGCAAGAAGATCAAACCTCTCCATTCTGAAGGAAATCAGCCCTGAGTGCTCACTGGAAGGATAGATCCTGAAGCTGAGGCTCCAAGACTTTGGCCACCTCATGAGAAGAGAAGACTCCCTGGAAAAGACCCTGATGTTGGGAAAGATGGAGGGCACAAGGAGAAGGGGACGACAGAGGACGAGATGGTGGGACAGTGTTCTCGAAGCTACCAGCATGAGTTTGACCAAACTGCGGGAGGCAGTGGAAGACAGGAGGGCCTGGCGTGCTCTGGTCCAGGGGGTCACGAAGAGTCGGACACAACTAAACGACTCAACAACAACAACTAGTGACAGGTTCGAGATGGAGTTTAATGTGTTGCGTGAGCATATATTGCAACATAGCAAACAGTCCGCTTAAGAACAATTCAACAAGGCGCAAGATACATTTCTAAGTCTTAGAAGAAGGTTTTCTTTGGACAACAGCTGGACGGGAAATATTAATGATTTGGGAGCAGCCGAAACAAACTTCAGAGAGCTGGACAAAAGCCCGGATTGGATGGAGCCAGATGAAGCGGCGCAAGCCAAAAAATAAAAAATAGTTGGAAGAGTACACTACACAGGCAAATCTGCGCTCCATGGACGAAAGGCTATTTGTCTTCTGACATGAGTGAGGATCGCAGAGCCAGAGACAAGTTTGGAGAGATAAAATCGAGACACGGAAATATGAAAACATCGATGAGAGATGAGAGGCAGGACTGAAATTTGGATACGCTTCGAGATTCAGATTGTGGGAAGCCGTAAATTCAAGATTATAATTTGGGAGACAATTTTATTTTTTTATTGGATTGTGATTTGAATCCAATGGATTTAAAAGGAAAGGAAAAATTGGAGACATAATAGCTTGAAAAGTATAATACAGAATAAGATTTGAAAGAAGGTAAATTACTGCTGAATATGAGTTTGCAAAAAGGAACACAGAAAAGGGGTGTGTGAGGAAGTCAGAAAAGAAGGTTATACGAACAATAAGTAAAAAAATCGGATTTTTATGTGTGTTTTTTTTACTTTCCCCCCCTTTTTTTCCTTTTACCTTGTTTGTATTTTTTATTGTATTTTTCTGTTTTTGTATGATTGGGATGTTGTGTTTTTTCTTTGGTTGATTGTGAAGTTTGTATTGTTTATTCAAAACTTTAATAAATATATTTTTAAAAAAAGGATTGTGATTTGATATGTTAATTGGTTTGTGTGTGTTTTTTGGAAAATTAATAAACGCTCTAACAAAAAAAATACATAATGTGTTGTGTGAGCAAGTTGTGGATTTCCATTAATTATATGTCATCGGAACCACTGGCTTCCTAAGATGTGTGTAATGCCTATGCACTTCTAAACCATTTAGGAGATTATTAATCCCCAGTTTGGTGAGGGTGGATAAGGTCCCATTGAGCAATCCCATTAACCTCCCCCTCGCCAACAAGAATGGTCTTGCCTGGTGGGGGCGAGTTTTGAACACCGCAGGGCTGTTGTTGCAGCTGTTTCTTGGTGATTTCCACACTTCAGGACTGCTCTTCATACCCTCTGAGCTTTGAATCTATGCAGTTTCCTGTTCTGAATGGTTGACAAGAATGAGCGAGACCTCAGATTCTGTGCTGGTCCCAAGGGTTAACCGTGCGGCGAGGTCCGAGTCCAGTCCGAGGTCGAGGGTGCGGTATGGAGGCTGTCCGTCAAAGCTGTAGCTGGGTCCAAGGCAGGGAGTCGGGTGAGGTCAGGAACTCTGGCAGAAAGCAGAACAGGGTGCCAGCAGGAACAGGCTACCAACAATGTTGCTCCCACAACCTGGGAATGGGGCTGGCTGGCTTTTATCTGCCCCGAGGCATAGGGCGGCCCCGGTCCACAGGTGACTCGCCTCTCCTGGCCTGGAGGCAAGCACTCCTCCTGCGGGAACTTAGTTCCCTCCGCCTCTCTGCCCTGAGCCTCTGCAGCTCAGGAGAGGCTGGAGGGTTACTGGACCCAGAGGCAACCTCACCTTCCCCTGATGGGGCTGAGAGAGGAGCACCTGCAGGCAATGGGTCCTCCATCATCTCAGGAGCCAGAGCAGACTCAGCTGGTGCCTGCACCTGAGGATCCAGCACAGGTGAGGACCCTTCAGGCTCAAGCCCCAGCCCTGGCTCAGCTGGTTCTGGAGGCGGGGACTCCTGTGCAGGCTGGGATTCCTCAGGATCAGCCTCCGAGTCCGAATCCCAGGCCATCACAGATTCCTTCTTTGAGAGGGACTATTTACCGTATTTTTCGCTCTATAGGACGCACTTTTCCCCCTCCAAAAATTGAAGGGAAATGTGTGCGCGTCCTACGGAGTGAATGCAGGCTCCTTGGCTTCAGTGATAGCAACGCTAAACCTCCGAAGCACAGAGGGAGCGCTCCCTCCGCACTCCGGAGGCTTCGCGTTGCTTTCGCTGAAGCCTGGAGAGCGAGAGGCGTCCGTGCGCACAGACCCCTCTTGCTCTCCAGGCTTCAGGGATAGCCGTGCACAGCCCCTCCGGCAGGGAGAGGTTGCGTAGGGCTAAAGAGGAAGCCAAAACAGCTTGGCTTGTGCCATAGCCCCGCGCAACCCCTCTGGAAGGGAGAGTTTGCGCAGCCTGTACGCTGCTCTTTCGGGCTGGGGGGGGAAAGATTTTTTTTCTTGATTCCCCCCCCCCCCACTAAAAACTAGGTGCGCCCTATGGTCCGGTGCGCCCTATGGAGCAAAAAATACAGTATTTGTCCACCCCAAATGGCAATGTCTGCACTGACTGCCAGGACATCTTCAGCAACTCAGACTAGGAGCCTCTCTGCCTGGAGATGCTGGGAATTTGAACCTGGAACATTTCTGCAGGTAAAGGAGATGTTCCACCTCTGAGCTGTGGTTCTTCCTCAAGAAGATGACCCATAGGAAACTGTCTTACACTGGCTAGACCCCTGGTCCACCTGGCTCAGAATTGCCTACACTAACAGGTCCATAGAGTTAAAGCTATGGTTGTCCCAGTAATGATGTATGGAAGTGAGAGCTGGACCATAAAGAAGGCTGATCGCCAAAGAATTGATGCTTTTGAATTATGGTGCTGGAGGAGACTCTTGAGAGTCCCATGGACTGCAAGAAGATCAAACCTCTCCATTCTGAAGGAAATCAGCCCTGAGTGCTCACTGGAAGGACAGATCCTGAAGCTGAGGCTCCAAGACTTTGGCCAACTTATGAGAAGAGAAGACTCCCTGGAAAAGACCCTGATGTTGGGAAAGATGGAGGGCACAAGGATAAGGGGACGAGAGAGGATGAGATGGTGGGACAGTGTTCTCGAAGCTACCAGCATGAGTTTGACCAAACTGCGGGAGGCAGTGGAAGACAGGAGTGCCTGGCGCGCTCTGGTCCATGGGGTCATGAAGAGTCGGACACGACTAAGTGACTAAACAACAACAACAACATGCAGCAAAAAGTTCCAGGGTTTTCTCAGGCCAGGGTCTCTCCCAGACCTAGCTGGAGATGCTGAGAATTTGAATCTGGGACCTTCTCATGCAATGCAGGAAACTGTAGCCCCTTGCTCTCAACCTGGAGGGTCTTTGTGGCCACTATAACTGGACAAACATGTATAGGATAGGCTAATTCTCTGTGGATTTACCAAACTCTTAGTTAAATCCATCGAGGCTACTGCCCATCGCATCTTTGTGGGCAGTGGATTCCATCACCTGATGGCGAGTTATGTGCAGAAATCCCTCCTTTTGCCTCCCCTGATTTTCTTTTCCTGATCAGCCAAAAGGACCTTTTGTATCCCTCCTTTTCCAACCAACATGGACTTCGAACAAATTCAGCTTCTTAGTTTAGGACCGCCAGGGTGATTTTGGGATGGCTGTTAATCTGTCAGTGTCAGGTCTCTCAATTCCTCAATCTTAATTTCAGTTCTGCAGCAATTTCATATTTTTTTTAATTCTCATGAAAATTTGCCAGCATCGTAGTGTTAATTTCTCCTAATAAATGCATTTTTTAAAAAACTAATACAGCCGTACCTTGGTTTTCAAACAGCTTAGCTTTCAAACGTTTTGGCTCCCGAACGCTGCAAACCCAGAAGCAAGTATTCTGGTTTGCAAAAGTTATTTTGGAAGCTGAACGTCCGACAGGGTTTCCGCGGCTTCCAATTGGCTGCAGGACCTTCCTGCAGCCAATCAGAAGCTGTGCTTTGGTTTCTGAATGTTTTTGGAGTTGATTTGACTTCCGGAACGGATCCCGAGGTACGACTGTATACATATTTCTGCAAAGCTATTCCCTCCAACGTAACACACTTTTGCATGCTTTTTTCAGAGAGATCTACACTTTCCCCTAAAATAAACATTTTTGTTCTTGCTGGAAAACTGCCTTGCAAAATGTGAAGAGGTGCAAATTTCAAAGGCTAAAGGTGTTTCGGTTTGGCGTACTGGCTCGAGAAGTTTGGATGAGGTGGTTTCTCATCAAAATGCAAACAAAATAAAATTTTTCCTCTATAGCCCTGATGTTTTGGAGAAGCCCAGTCCCCCTAGGTCCCGTCTCAGGCTGCCCACAGAGGAAACCTGTGCAAAATATGAGCAAGCCAGGGCTGAACTGATATTACCCTTGCTGGTACCTTTCCCGGGAAAATCAGAGGCTCACTATGTCAGGTTCCTATTGGAAGACCGGACAAACGCTAGAACATTAGCAGTGGCAAAGTTTTTATCGGTGGTTGCAAGAACCAATGATCCCTATATTCCGAACAAAATGCTTGTTTAACCTGGAGGTAGGCTGTATGAATTATGTATTGCTTTGTAATGATTTGTTGGGTCTCTGGACCGTAATAAAGGTTGATGATGATGGAAATCTCTGGTGCAAGGTCAAGGAGAGACAGCAGAGAAAGATTTGGGCATCCTTCCTGGGAAGTCTTTATTGTGGGAAACTCGTTTTATAGCCACCATTCCAAAAGGCACATTAGCATCTTGACACGTTTATTAGCACGAAGCCACGTTAGTACTCTGCATCCTGCAGGCAAAACAAGCAGATGAAGGAGCGGAAACAGATAAATCGAAATGAAAACTTTGTAACACTAGAATATTTTTTTAAGTTTTCCATCGGTTTCTCTTCCTGCCTTTCCCCCACATCTCTGTAAGCAGACATGTCAAATTTTTTTAAAGGACACCAAGGAATTAAGCCCACCGTAACGATGAATAAAAGCATGCCAAAATGTGAAGGTTGCAGGAAGGGGCAGAGATTTTAGATGTTACTCCATTCTTCTCTGTGCCGTGTGGAATGTTGTGCCTACCCAGGAGACTTTTACATTTGCCTAAAAAGGAGAAGCGCCTAGTCCTCATGAAACAAAACTGGGAAAGGTTTGAGCAGCGATGGAAGTAAATGTTCAGAACCAACCTGGGCTCGGCTTCCAGGAATCAAAGAGCGCAGATTTCGTGTACCACCTTTTGCAAAAACCTTTCATTGATATCACCTAAACCAGGCATCCCTCCAGCTGTTTTGGGACTACAACTCCCATCATCCCTGGCCACTGGTCCTGTTAGCTAGGGATGATGGGAGTTGTAGTCCCAAAACAGCTGGAGGGCCGAGTTTGGGGGTGCCTGACCTAAACTGCTTTGTCACCTGAACTGCACCCCTGCAACTCAACAACCAACCCCTTTAGTGAAATCCGCAGATTGCAAATTAAGCAGCTCTTGAGTCTTTTTTTAAATGATAATATATTCAGACTGCAGACATTTGGCTTCCTGCTCCGGCCTTCCAAGTCGGCAGTCATGAGGGAAGCCCTTTTCGGGCTTGCGAAAGGTGCGTGAGAGATGGAGGTTATATGGAGACGCTGTTCTGGGCTTCGGCTGGATTCATGTAGAGGTACCCGATGGGTAGGGTCTTGTTCCTGGCCTCGATTTCCTTCGAGATCTCGGCCAGGCGTTCCTGGAAGGCGGCAATGAGCTTCCTTGGTGCTTCCTCTGTGAAATGTTCCTCAGGGTAGTAGCCCAGGGGTCTCTGAGAGAAAGAAAATTGTGGAGTACATATTACCAGGAACACGATAGGCAGGCCTTACCTGGACCCCTGGCTCAGCTAACACAGTATTGACCGCACTGGTCCAAAAGAAAAAAGAAAAAAAGAAGGCAACCTTTTTTTCTAGTCAAGGGCCACATTGGCCCAAAGTTAGCCTGCCCAGGGCCACATATTGGCACAGGCTGAAGCAAAGATAGGCATGTGGCCGCAACCTGCTCTGTTTGTGTCACCCTGCTCCTCTCAAGAGGTGTTCACACATTACATTCAACAAATGGGCGCACAAACATGCGTAGAGACAGCTGACCTGTGTTCAGTCCACCATGTGAACAGGCCTTCGGTCATCCCCCTTTATCTCTATATGCTACCCCCTCAGTGCCGGGTTTACATATAAGATAAACAAGCTATAGTTTAGGGCCGCACTCTCTTGGGGGTCCCCCCAAAAAATTAAAGGAAGAAAAACTGGATGTACATTTTCAAAATATAAGATAAAAAAACAAATGAAATAAAACCTACATACAGAAACAGCGTTTCTGTGCGCTGCTCTGGTTTGCCAGAAGCGGCTTAGTCATGCTGGCCACATGACCCGGAAGCTGTACGCCAGCTCCCTCGGCCAGTAAAGTGAGATGAGCGCCGCAACCCCAGTTGTCTGCGACTGGACCTACTGGTAAGGGGTCCCTTTACCTTTACAGCAACAGTGTTTTGTGTTGTGGAGGCTCTTATGATGTAAGTCATGGGCGCCGCCTGCTAGCCTGCTCCCTAAAATATCCCTGGTTTGCTCATTTCTATAGATAGGATGCCTACATTCTGCTAAAAGGGACATGGGTGGTGCTGTGGGTTAAACCACAGAGCCTAGGACTTGCCGATCAGAAGGTCGGCGGTTTGTATCCCCGCGATGGGGTGAGCTCCTGTTGCTCAGTCCCTGCTCCTGCCAACCTAGCAGTTCCAAAGCGCGTCAAAGTGCAAGTAGTTAAATAGGTACCACTCCAGCGGGAAGGTAAACGGCGTTTCCGTGTGCCACTCTGGTTCGCCAGAAGCGGCTTAGTCATGCTGGCCACATGACCTGGAAGCTGTACGCCGGCTCCCTCAGCCAATAAAGCAAGATGAGCGCCGCAACCCCAGAGTCGGCCATGACTGGACCTCATGGTCAGGGGTCCCTTTACCTTTTACACTCTGCTATTCATAATTGTTAGTAGTTTGCATCATATATTTACATCTCTTATTATTTCAGCAAGTTTCTGGAGGCTAGATTATGAGTCTTTGTAAATTGTGTTTCTAAAGGAACTTCTGTTATTGACAAATGCCAATGTGTTTGCACTATTAAGTTTGTCATGAATAAAAAAATAACCCAGAGATGCATTTTAAATAAAAGGACACATTCTATTCATGTGAAAACACGCTGATTCCTGGACCGTCCGCTGGCAGGATTTAGAAGGTGATTGGGCTGGATCCAGCCCCCGGACCTTAGTTTGCCTATCCATGCGTTAGCCCTAGCATGGAAGCCCCATTCGAACACTGTTTATCTACGCCGGCCGTCTAATTTAGCTTTGCAGACTCCCTGATTCCCTGATTAAAAACCATTTAATCACTGCATTTTATCTCCGTCGCTCCCTGCTTCTCCTTTCCCTTCGCTCTGCCCCCAGCACACTCACCAGGTCGCCCGGCTCGTAGCTCACTATGGAGAGCAGCGTCAGCAGAGCGCAGGAGGAGTTGACTTCGGGAAGCGTGGCCAAGATGCTCTCCAATGTCGCAGAGCCCTTCACCTTGGGCGGGGGCTGGCGCAAGGTGGCCGGCGTGTTGGGCATCCAGGCGGCGAAATCAAACTGTCGCGCGGGAGAAAAAATGGCAGCGTCAAGGAGGTGGGAGAAAACAGGTGGAGTCCAGGAGAGAGCAGGTGGGAAACCCAATGATAAAAGAATCGGTGTGGGAATTTGTCATGCGCCACAGAGACCGGTTGTGGGTGTGTTTTAGCCAGCCGGGTCTGGTTGTGGCTCCATTTCTTCAGAGGGCAAAATGATGTCTTTGGCAGAATTCTTTGGAGAAGATTCCCTGGAAAAGACCCTGATGTTGGGAAAGATGGAGGGCACAAGAAGAGGGGACGACAGAGGGCGAGATGGTTGGATAGTGTTCTCGAAGCTACCAGCATGAGTTTGACCAAACTGCGGGAGGCAGTGGAGGACAGGAGGGCCTGGCGTGCTCTGGTCCAGGGGGCCACGCAGAGGCCGACACGACTAAACGACTATACGTTTTGATCACTGCAGATGGTGACAGCAGTCACGAAATTAAAAGACTCCTGCTTCTTGGGAGAAAAGCAATGACAAATCTAGACAGCATCCTAAAAATCAGCGACATCACCTTGCCAACAAAGGTCCGTATAGTTCAAGCTATGGTTTTCCCAGTATATGTATGGAAGTGAGAGCTGGACCATAAAGAAGGCTGATCGCCGAAGAATGGATGCTTTTGAATTCTGGTGCTGGAGGAGACTCTTGAGAGTCCCATGGACTGCAAGAAGATCAAACTTCTCCATTCTGAAGGAAATCAGTCCTGAGTGCTCACTGGAAGGACAGATCGTGAAGCTGAGGCTCCAAGACTTTGGCCACCTCATGAGAAGAGGAGACTCATGCACTCTCTTGCAGTTCCTTGAAATTTTGCCTCTCACCCTTGCGCTGGACGTATTGCCACCACTGGGAAACAGACACAGTCCAGTTCAGAATCGGGTTTAAGGAAAGGGATGGGGAGAAAGAGGATCAGGTGAGGCCACATACCTGTCCGCTGTTGACAGCTGCATGCCTTGCAGAGGAGCAGAAGATGATCATGGTGAGGAACTTGATGAGCTCGGCTTTGCTTTCCAAGGTGGAAGGAACGCCTGTTGGGACGGACAGGAAGTTCAAGCTATTCTGCAACATGAAGCCGTGTCCTATAGGGATGGTGTGTGGGCAGTTCTGTTTATGGTTAGAGATGTGATGGAGCAGAGGGGATTGTGGGAGAGGAGCAGAGGGGATTGTGGGAGAGGAAATGGGCGATGCCTTCAAAGCAAAGCCCTGTAACTGCTTGGCAACTGTTATGAGAATTATAAGGTCCAAGATATAAAATAAATGTTCATAAATGTACCAGGCAAACACATACATAAATATATCAACCACATGTCTGAAACAGAACAGGAAAACAGCCCTAAAACCATTTTGACTCTTTCGGTGACCTCAAATATTCCTCTGCAGTTTGGATGGAAATGGGAAAAGTCTCCCCATTGTCTCTGTGCTCACAAATCCTGCCTTAAGGGCACATTTGGGTATGAATAGGGTGAGCCTGTGACCAGGACTCAGGAATTAAGTATTTACCATCACAAAAGAATGGCCAGGCTGCCCAGGTAAACCCATTAACAGGTTTCCTGCCAGACAGGATTCTGCTGTAGACTGCCACTTCTGTGATGTATGCATGATGTTTTGGGGGGTGGTCTACAGGGGATGTGGGTGGCGCTGTGGGTTAAACCACAGAGCCTAGGGCTTGCTGATCAAAAGAGCAGCGGTTCCAATCCTGATGACGGGGTGAGCTCCCGTTGCTCGGTCCCTGTTCCTGCCCACCTAGCAGTTCGAAAGCATGTCAAAGTGCAAGTAGATAGAATCATAGAATCATAGAATCATAGAATCATAGAATCATAGAATCATAGAGTTGGAAGAGACCACAAGGGCCATCGAGTCCAACCCCCTGCCAAGCAGGAAACACCATCAGAGCACTCCTGACATATGGTTGTCAAGCCTCTGCTTAAAGACCTCCAAAGAAGGAGACTCCACCACACTCCTTGGCAGCAAATTCCACTGTCGAACAGCTCTTACTGTCAGGAAGTTCTTCCTAATGTTTAGGTGGAATCTTCTTTCTTGTAGTTTGGATCCATTGCTCCGTGTCCGCTTCTCTGGAGCAGCAGAAAACAACCTTTCTCCCTCCTCTATGTGACATCCTTTTATATATTTGAACATGGCTATCATATCACCCCTTAACCTCCTCTTCTCCAGGCTAAACATGCCCAGCTCCCTTAGCCGTTCCTCATAAGGCATCATTTCCAGGCCTTTGACCATTTTGGTTGCCCTCCTCTGGACACGTTCCAGTTTGTCAGTGTCCTTCTTGAACTGTGGTGCCCAGAACTGGACACAGTACTCCAGGTGAGGTCTGACCAGAGCAGAATACAGTGGCACTATTACTTCCCTTGATCTAGATGCTATACTCCTATTGATGAGGCCCAGAATTGCATTGGCTTTTTTAGCTGCCGCGTCACACTGTTGGCTCATGTCAAGTTTGTGGTCAACCAAGACTCCTAGATCCTTTTCACATGTACTGCTCTCAAGCCAGGTGTCACCCATCTTGTATTTGTGCCTCTCATTTTTTTTGCCCAAGTGCAATACTTTACATTTCTCCCTGTTAAAATTCATCTTGTTTGTTTTGGCCCAGTTCTCTAATCTGTCAAGGTCGTTTTGAAGTGTGATCCTGTCCTCTGGGGTGTTAGCCACCCCTCCCAGTTTGGTGTCATCTGCAAATTTGATCAGGATGCCCTTGAGTCCATCATCCAAGTCGTTGATAAAGATGTTGAATAAGACCGGGCCCAGGACAGAACCCTGTGGCACCCCACTAGTCACTCTTCTCCAGGATGAAGAGGAACCATTGATGAGCACCCTTTGGGTTCGGTCAGTCAGCCAGTTACAAATCCACTGAGTGGTAGCATAGTCAAGACCGCATTTTACCAGCTTCTTTACAAGAATATCATGGGGCACCTTGTCAAATGCCTTGCTGAAATCAAGGTAGACTACATCCACTGCGTTCCCTTCATCTACCAGGCTTGTAATTCTGTCAAAAAACGAGATCAGGTTAGTCTGACATGACTTATTTTTCAGAAATCCATGCTGACTATTGGTGATCACAGCATTCCTTTCTAGGTGCTCACAGACTGTTTGCTTAATGATCTGCTCCAGAATCTTCCCTGGTGTTGATGTCAGACTGACTGGGCAGTAATTATTTGGGTCCTCTCTTTTCCCCTTTTTGAAAATAGGGACAACATTTGCCCTCCTCCAGTCTGCCGGGACTTCGCCTGTTCTCCAGGAATTCTCAAAGATGACTGCCAGTGGTTCTGAAATCACATCTGCCAGTTCTTTTAATACTCTTGGATGCAGTTCATCTGGCCCTGGAGACTTGAATACATCTAGACTAGCCAAGTATTCTTGTACTATCTCCTTAGTTATTCTGGGCTGTGTTTCCTCTGCTGAATCATTTGCTCCAAATTCTTCAGGTCGGGCATTGTTTTCTTTATCGGAGAAGACTGAGGCAAAGAAGGCATTGAGGAGTTCAGCCCTTTCTGTGTCCCCTGTTTGCATTTCACCATCTTCTCCTCTGAGTGACCCCATGGTTTCTTTGTTCTTCCTTTTGCTACGAACATACCCATAAAAGCCTTTTTTGTTGCTTTTAACCTCTCTAGCAAGCCTGAGTTCATTTTGTGCTTTAGCTTTTCTGACTTTGTGTCTACACGTGCTGGCTATTTGTTTGAATTCCTCTTTGGTGGTTTCCCCCCTTTTCCATTTTTTGTACACATCCTTTTTTAATCTTAACTCAGTTAAAAGTTCTTTAGATAGCCACCCTGGCTTCTTTAGGCACCTTCCATGTTTCCGTCTCATTGGTATTGCCTGAAGTTGTGCTTTTACTATCTCCCTCTTAACAAACTCCCAGCCATCTTGAACTCCCTTTCCTTTTAGTATTACTGTCCATGGGATCTCACCCAGCACTTCCCTAAGCTTTATGAAGTCGGCTTTCTTAAAGTCGAGAAATTGAGTCCTAGTATGCTTGGCTGCTCCTTTCCGCTGTATACTAAACTTCAGAAGAGCATGATCACTCGCGCCTAATGATCCTTCCACTTCTACCCCACTAACCAGATAAATAGGTACCACTCTGGCGGGAAGGTAAACGGCGTTTCCGTGCGCTGCTCTGGTCTGCCAGAAGCGGCTTGGCCATGCTGGTCACAGGACCCGGAAGCTGTACACTGGCTCCCTGGGCCAATAAAGCAAGATGAGCGCCGCAACCCCAGAGTCGCCTGCAGCTGGACCTAATGGTCAGGGGTTCCTTTACATTTGCCTTGGGCTACAGGGTGGGCAATTTCAAGAGTCTATATAAGGGCTTGCGCACCATTGTTCAGGGTTCTCCCTCCTGCGTGTGGGGACCCTGTTCCAACAGTTCCTTGAAAAAAGATCAGGCTTACTAGCTGCTTTGCTTCTCAATATTCTCTGGTTGTCCTCTGTTATTTTCTCCTACCGATAGAGAACCTACATAAGGACTATCTACGGGCTCTTGTGTACCCCATTAAGGGGAAAGGAGTAGTTTTTTCTTATACCAGAAACCACAAAGTTCCTTCTCCCCCTTCCTTCGCCAGGAAGACCTGGGGGCGCAACTGGGGGGTACCCATGGCGATCACCCTTTTCTGGCTGGTGAGGCACTTCCTGTTTCAGGCCTGGCTTCCTGGACCGTTGTCCTGTCTTGCCCAATAAAGGGACCATGAACTATGTTATGTACTGAGTTGAATAGGATCCAAAATGCAGCAGTCTGATTGGTCCTAGAACAACAGGATTCAGAATGCAGCAGTCTGATTCGTCCTAGAACAATAGGCTCCAGAATGCAGCAGTCTGATTGGTCCACAGGAGCCACCCAATCCAGCTCCAGGTGGAAGTGAATCCGCAACCTGATTGGCCTACAGGAGAATCCCGGAATTAGCCAATCATGTGGGGCCCATTGTGTAAATAATGTATATAAAGCAGACATTCTGGGGGAACTTCCATTCCTCCTCACCACTATGAGCTAATTAAAGAGCATGAAATCCACTCTCAACTCTGAGTATATTTCAAACTAGTTGGACACAGAGAGGAGGGTTACCTGATTCCTTCCTGCCCAGGAAAGCTTCAGTGAAGATCTCGTGAACCCAGGCTTGCAGTTCGGGGTCTCCCTTCACAGATGAGTTACATCTGTAGTAGAGACCGACGATTCCAGAGACGAACCTGGAAAGCGGAAGAATTCGAGATATTCACGAACCTACTAATGGGAGGAAATTGGCGCAGCACGTGGGAATTTGACGCATGCTCTGGTTCAACAGTAAAGGGTTGGTTTTCCTGGGGGACAAACAGAAGTGTGGGCTAAGAAAAGCTCCACCTGTTGATTTTCTGTTACAGATAGGTAGCCGTGTTGGTCTGCCATAGTCAAAACAAAAATTTTTTTTTCTTTCCAGTAGCACCTTAAAGACCAACTAAGTTAGTTCTTGGTATGAGCTTTCGTGTGGTATCTGAAGAAGTGGTATCTGAAGACTTTTGTGGTATCTGAAGAAGTGTGCATGCACACGAAAGCTGATACCAAGAACTAACTTAGTTGGTCTTTAAGGTACTACTGGAAAGAAATTTTTTTTTTTTTTACTGTTGGTTTTTCTGTCTTTCATGTGCATTTTAGAGGCACAGGGACCCTGGCAGTAAGGGAAACTAGCAGCAACAGGGAGCCCTAAGAGAGCATCAGAAAATCAGAAAATTGTAGAGTTGGAATGGGTGGCGAGGGTCATCTAGTCCAACCCCGCTGCAACGCAGGAATCTTTCGCCCAACGTGGGGCTCGAACCCACAACCTTGAGCTTAAGGGTCTTGTGCCCCACTGACTGAGCTTTTCCCTCACCCAGAACACCTTCTCGCAAAGGTTTCTGCCAGACCATCTCAGGGAAAAGGCTTTAACAGAGATTCCTTTCAAATTGGCTGGAGGTTTTGGCGTCCTTTCAAGCCTAACACCTGCTCTCATCTTAATCATCACCTTTGATCCTTAATTAAGAGCAGATCTACATTCCAGCTTTTGCTGAAGGCAATCACTTAAGCTGAACTAGTCGAAACAAATCTAAAAAGGTGTGTGTGGGGGGAGGAATGTGATTTTAATACCTAATTTGCTTTCCACAGTTAACTACTTCCTTTCCCTTCTCAGAGAATGAGGCCATCTGTCATTTCCCTCTGTTTCAGTGTTTATTTGCGGGGGCAGAGCGTGTGAACAGATTGCTTCGGGATTCGAATCGGACCCAGAAAAATCTTAATCGTGCAATTTGTCTCTAATATTCTCCTTGTTTCTGCTGCTTCTGAACCTACCTCCCACATTTCACCACATTAGGAAGACCTTCCTAGTCGTAAGAACCATTAGACAGATTATTATTATTATTAATAATAATAATAATACCCAGAAAATTAAAAACACGATAAATACATCAAACATTAAAAGCTTCCCCGAACAGGGCTGCCTTCAGATGTCTTCTAAAAGTCTGGTAGTTGTTTTTCTCTTTGACACCTGGTGGGAGGGTGTTCCACAGGGCAGGTGCCACCACCGAGAAGGCCCTCTGCCAAGTTCCCTGTAGCTTTGCTTCTCGCAATGAGGGAACCGCCAGAAGGCCCTCGGAGCTGGACCTCAGCGTCCGGGCAGAACGATGGGGGGTGGAGACGCTCCTTCAGGTATACACAACCAGTCCCTGCTGTGCCCAGATCCCAGGCCCCAACCCGCAAAGGCTCACGTCTCTATGGCCTTCCAAATCTTCATCCCATCATCCCTGTAGTAGTAATTGGGCAAGGAGGCGACTCCTCTTTCTTGCAGGTCATCCGGGAGGCAGAGGGAGCTGTAGGTAGAGGCCTCCACACCTTTCGCAAGCAGTTTTATCATCCCGTCCCGTCCTGTCGCTGTTGCCTGCAGACCAACAGGGGGGAAATGCAAGGATCACAAAAGCAGATTCCCTCTGGGGAATTGTATAGAAATTTATTTATGCATGCTACAACATCAGCAAGAATGGTACTTGCCCGGAAGTGGAAAAAAGCAGAAGTCCCAGTAAAGGAAGAATGGATACAAAAACTTTTTGGAATATGCAGGAAAATGGCAGAACTTACCAGAAGAATAAGAAATCAAGATAAAAAAAACTTTTAATAAAAGAATGGAAATGGTTCACTGAATATTTGCAGATAGATTGCAAACAGATAAAAACATTGGCAGGATTATTGTAATAACCTGCAGTTTCGTAAGAGTTTATATTTAAAGTAGATAATTAAAGGAGCAAATTAAATGAATTTGGATATGCAGAAGATATTTTAAAAAAATAAATTTAAGGAACCGCAGAAAGAGGGAGAAGGAAGTTAAACTTTGAAATGTTAAATTGATTGTGAAACGAGTGAAATGTATGAATTTGAAAAGTATAAATAAAAAACTGAAAAATAAATAAAGTCAGATTCCCACTAACTGGAAGCACTCGCGGGCAGACACAGCCAAGCTGGAAGCCCTGAGCCCAGCTGAGAACTGCCATCTAAAATGCCTAAAGGGTTCCAACCAGGTGGTGAAAACTGCCTGAAATCTACAGCCAATGAGAATCACTGGGACCAACCGACTGGACTACCCTCTGCTCCCAGTGTTGCAAATTGAAAACTCTGCTTTTGGTCTCGCGGGTGGCGCTGTGGGTTAAACCACAGAGCCTAGGACTTGCCGATCAGAAGGTTGGCGGTTCGAATCCCCGCAACGGGGTGAGGTCCCGTTGCTCGGTCCCTGCTCCTGCCAACCTAGCAGTTCGAAAGCGCGTCAAAGTGCAGGTAGATAAATAGGTACCGCTCTGGCGGGAAGGTAAACGGCGTTTCCGTGCGCTGCTCTGGTTCACCAGAAGCGGCTTAGTCATGCTGGCCACATGACCCGGAAGCTGTAGGCCGGCTCCCTTGGCCAATAAAGCGAGATGAGTGCCGCAACCCCAGAGTCGGTCACGACTGGACCTAATGGTCAGGGGTCCCTTTACCTTTAATGGAAATCTTTGGCAGGCCTTCACTGCTCATTCCTGCATTTCCAGAACCGTGATTAGCTCCCAGCCTGGTATCCGGTTCGGCTGGGGCAAATTTGGGGTTGGCTTTTACAGCCTATCTCCTCCAAGGGACTCAGTATCCAGTCCATGATCGGTCAGAGAAGGACGGGTGGAGGCAGGAACTAGTCAAAGCAAGGCAGATCTTTATTTTTCTGTTGCAACAGGGTCGTCCCCATCCTTACCCCCGTTGCAAGGAGGTGAGACAGGGCCGGATTTTGGTTTGATGAGGCCCTCAGCTACTGAAGGTAATGGGGCCCTTTATGTGTCCAGCTATCCTTTGTCAACAACAAATTGTCGCTGCTTTTTGTGTTGAATATATGCTATATGGTCATTTATGGACCTAACAGGTATCTCAAGCCATTTGCCCATGTTGCCGTGCAACCAGTCCATGCAGAATGTAGGCACCCTATATATAAAAATGAGCAAACCAGGGATATTTTAGGGAGCAGGCTAGCAGGCGGCGCCCATGACTTACATCCTAGGAGCCTGCACAACACAAAACACTGTTGCTGTATGTAGGTTTTATTTTATTTGTTTTTTTATTTTATATTTTGGAAATGTACATCCAGTTTTTTCCCCCTTTGAATTTTTTTTGGGGCCCCCAAGAGAGTGGGACCCTAAGCTATAGCTTGTTTAGCTTATACGTAAATCCGGCACTGGACCCAGAGCAAAAGTGTGTAACCACTTGTAAAGATTTTAGAAATTGCCCGACCCCTTAGCCAATGACCACCTGAAAGCATCATACCCGCTTCACATTTAGAGGCGGTCTACAACAGAAATTTGAGAGTATTGCTTGTCTCCTGCCAAAATACCCTAAGATGCTTGCTAAATGCCTTTTCCAGTTTGGGCCATTCTTTCGGGATGGTAAATATCTTAGTTCTTGAATCAATTATCACAGACCTACCCCATTCATGTGAGAGGTTTATCCATTTACAGTCAAACCTTGGAACTCGAATGGCTCTGTTGCCAAATGTTTCAGTTCCTGAATGCCAAAAACCCGGAAGTAAGTATTCCGGTTTTCGAACGTTCCTGTACAGGATTTGGAGTGTTCTGCAAGTGAAAAGAACTATTGGGAAAGGTTTCCCCAAGACACGTCTACTTCAGATAACATATCTGGACTCGTTAAGAGAGTCAAGATGGCTTCAGGATTGCTCTGTGAACTCAGATAACGTGTCTATTGGGGGAACGGATATTTCCTAATTTTGACAGTGGGAGGGTTGGTTTTCTGTGGAGTGTATTCCCCCATCTGTGTGCGCCTTAAAATTTGTGTAACGGCTGGGACTGTTATTGCGGGTATACATCTCTGAAGGACCTGGACATTCCACTGACTTCCTGCCAACATGGCGGCACTTCCTGTCCACCAGGATGCAGCTTTTTCCGACTCCTCTTCCTATATCTGTGGCAGCCTACCTGGGACGCCGAGCTGTCCCTCAGCTGCCATGGCCCAAAAGCATCATTTTGGACACATACCCACCCCGACGCGTTAAGGGGTCTCAGCCCAGCTCCAGTCACCCGCCTCAGCCCAGGTCCCAACTTATGGGGGGTGTTTTTGGCCGCTGGCTAGACGCCTGATGTGGGACCAGGACCCAGGACTTTCTCCTCCTGTTGCAAACCTCTCTTACCTGATCAAATACCCCTCCTGGTTGGATAAGACTGGTACGGGCAAGGGTGTTGATGTGCAGAGTATAACGGGTGTGGGGTATCAGGAGCTGTGGGAAAGAGAGGAGAAGAAACACGGGTTTAAGACTGGAAGGGAAGCGTCTCCTGACGTCCTTCTCACACTCAAATGCAAATATTTCAGGTTCTCAAGTTTTTTTGCCATATTTCTGCCATTTTCTGCTAGGTTATGCATCTGTTCCGATTCACACCTAAATCAAAGAATCATAGAGTTGGAAGGGACCCCTAGAGTCATCTAGTCCAACCCTCTCCAAAGCGGGAATCTCAACTAAAGCATCCGTGGCAGAGAGCCATCTGGCCTCTGCTTAAAAACCTCCAAGGAAGACTAGGGAGGCTGTTCCCCTGTCAAACTGCTCTTACTGCCAGAAAGTTCTTCCTGATGTTCAGTCGGAATCTCCTTCCTTGTAACTTAAAGCCATGGGTTCGAGTCCTGCACTCCGGAGCAGGAGAAAACAAGCTTGCTCCATCCTCCATGTGACAGCCCTTTAGATACAGTGGTGCCCCGCAAGACGAAAGCCTCACAAGATGGAAAACCCGCTAGACGAAAGGGTTTTCCGTTTTGGAGGTGCTTCGCAAAACGAATTTCCTATGGGCTTGCTTCGCAAGACGAAAATGTCTTGCGAGTTCCTGCAGGGTTTTTTTCCCTCCCCCCCCTTTTCCCCAAGCCGCTAAGCCGCTTATCCGCTAAGCCGCTAAGCCACTTAACAGCTGATCCACTAAGCCCGCTAAGCCGCTAATAGCGCTAATCCGCTAATGGGCTTGCTTCGCAAGACGAAAAAACCGCAAGACGAAGAGACTCGCGGAACGGATTCTTTTCGTCTTGCGAGGCACCACTGTATCTCAAGATGGCTATCGTATCTCCTCTCAGTCTCCTCTTTTCCTGGCTAAACATATCCAGCTCCTTCAACCGTTCCTCATCAGGCTTGGTTTCCAGACTCTTCATCATCTTGGCTGCCCTCCTCCGCACACACATTCCAGCTGGTCAACATCCTTCTTAAATGGTAGTGCCCATGTCCAGCGTCGTAACACAGGCTTTTTAAAGAGAGAGGATTTTTCAGTAAAATGGAGCTAGGGGACCTAGTCTCCCAACGACGTCGTTGTCGTCGTGATATCCTATAAAAATGAGGACTAGGACCTTGATTTTTTTTTTTAAGAGAGAGAGTGAAATGCTAGTTCTTCACAGTCACCTAAGGAGATTCCGTAGCTCATATAAAACCGTCCTAGTGTTATAAGAAAAACTTGCTCCTTTCCCCTTATGGGGTACCCAAGAGCCCGTACAGAGTCCTTAAGTGGGTTCCCTATTGGTAGGAGAAAATAACAGAATATTGAGAATCAGCTAGTAAGCCTGATCTTTCTTAAACTGTTGCAATAGGGTGCTCCCCTCACATGCAGGAAAGGAGGAAGAACCCAGAACATTGGTGTGCAAGCTCTTATATAGACTTTTGAAACTGCCCACCCTGTAGCCAGACCCCCCCCAAAAAAAACTCCCTATCATAATACATGACAGAAGGAGGCATCTACAGCAGAAATCCTGTCTGCCAGGATACCTGATAATGGTCACTGATTGCGCTACCTGGGCACTGGCCATTCTTTTGTGATGTTAAATGCTTTAATTCCTGAATCCAGGTCACAGGCTCGCCCTGTTCATTCACAAATACGCCCCTCAGACAGGTAAGCAAAACACCACAGAGAGGCTTTCCTCATTTTCTTCCTCCTTGCAGAGAAATGTTTGAGGTTGATTTGGGAGAGTCAAATTGGTTTCAGGATTGCTCTCCTGTACTATTTCAGATATCAGGGATGCGGGTGGCGCTGTGGTCTAAACCACAGAGCCTAGGGATTGCCGATCGGAAGGTCAGCGGTTTGAATCCCCGTGATGGGGTGAGCTCCCATTGTTCGGTCCCAGCTCCTGCCAACTTAGCAGTTCGAAAGCACGTCAAAGTGCAAGTAGATAAATAGGTACCACTCCAGCGGGAAGGTAAACGGCATTTCCGTGCGCTGCTCTGGTTCGCCAGAAGCAGCTTAGTCATGCTGGCCACATGACCTGGAAGCTGTCTGCGGACAAATGCCAGCTCCCTCGGCCTATAGAGCATAGCTGTCAACTTTTCCCTTTTTTAAAGGGAAATTCCCTTATTCCGAATAGGATTCCTCACAAGAAAAGAGAAAAGTTGACAGCTATGCTATAGTGCGAGATGAGCGCGCAACCCCAGAGTTGTCTGCGACTGGACCTAATGGTCAGGGGTCCCTTTACCTTTACTATTTCAGACATGTGGTTTACATACATGTGTTTGCCAAGTAAATTTATGAACGTATGCTTTATATATACAGCGGTACCTCGGGTTAAGTACTTAATTCGTTCCGGAGGTCCGTTAACCTGAAACTGTTCTTAACCTGAAGCACCACTTTAGCTAATGGGGCCTTCTGCTGCCGCCGCCGCGCTGCCAGAGCACGATTTCTGTTCTCATCCTGAAGCAAAGTTCTTAACCCGAGGTACTATTTCTGTTAAGTTGTGGGTGAACATATCAGGCGACGCAGCGATTCTTCAAACAGCTCTTGTTTATTCACAGGCCAGAACAGAACTGAACTGAAGGGTTCAGCCAGCCTGCTTATATAGAGCAGTGTTTCCCAACCTTGGGCCTCCAGCTGTTTTTGGACTACAACTCCCATCATCCCTAGCTAGCAAGACCAGTGGTCAGGGATGATGGGAATTGTAGTTCAAAAACAGCTGGAGGCCCAAGGTTGGGAAACACTGATATAGAGCTCCACTAGAACGCAACAGTAACAACTTTCTGTAACTATCCAATCACTGAACGTCACTTTTGATCCCTTATTTGCATATGTGGACCTGAACTATCTACAGTCTCCCCCTGCTGGCCCAGGGTGAGAACTTCAGTACATAACAATTTCTGGGTTAGTGGAGTCTGTAACCTGAAGCGTATGTAACCCGAGGTACCACTGTATATGTGAGACCTTAGAATTCGTATGACACTAGTAAGGCACTGGGTTGTTCAGCTGTTAACAGGCCCCCATGGCGGAGGGCGCCCCCATGCCTGACCACCCGCTGGGAGACTTTCCCCCCAAGACCCCTTACCTTGTAAAGAGGGTGACACATTGGCAGCTGGCGAAGGGTGGCCATGCTGTAGACCTCACAATGGAAGTGCGCCTCAAGGAGATGGGTGTTGACCTCGTGGACGTGGAAGTTGGACATCCTCACCCAGATCTTGGCAAGCGTCCAGTCCCACTTGGAGTCCGTGGGCAAGAAAATGGGGTTCTCCGGCCCTGGGGTCTGGTTAAGCTACCGGGAAAGAACCAGTGAAAGGAGGAGATCAGAGAGGATGTTGTCCTGTTTTATATACACCTGCAAGGCCGGGAACTGCCAGCAGAGGACAGCAAGCGGCAGGAGGGATCATAGATTCGTAACGCTGGAAGGGACCCCAGGGGTCATCTAGTCCAACCCCCTGCAATGCAGGAATCGAAGACGCCAACAGCTCCATGGAGGAGGAGAGGGCTTCCCTAGGGGGGAAGGGAGGGTAATAAACGAATGGATTGAGGTTGAATCCTGACAAGACAGAAGTACTCTTCTTGGGGGACAGGGGGCGGGTGTGGGGGACTCCCTGGTCCTGAATGGGGCAACTGTGCCCCTGAAGGACCAGGTGCGCAGCCTGGGAGTCATTTTGGACTCGCCGCTGTCCATGGAGGCACAGGTCAATTCTGTGTCCAGGGCAGCTGTCTACCAGCTCCATCTGGTACGCAGGATGAGACCCTCCCTGCCTGCGGACTGTCTCGCCAGAGTGGTGTATGCTCTAGTTATCTCCCGCTTAGACTACTGCAATGCGCTCTACGTGGGGCTACCTTTGAAGGTGACCCGGAAACTACAATTAATCCAGAATGCGGCAGCTAAACTGGTGACTGGGGGCAGCCGTCGATACCACATAACACCGGTCCTGAAAGACCTACACTGGCTCCCAGTATGTTTCCGGCACAATTCAAAGTGTTGGTGCTGACCTTTAAAGCCCTAAAAAGGCCTCAAAGGCCCAGTATACCTGAAGGAGCATCTCCACCCCCATTGTTCTGCCCGGACACTGAGGTCCAGCGCTGAGGGCCTTCTGGCGGTTCCCTCACTGTGAGAAGCAAAGCTACAGGGAACCAGGCAGAGGGCCTTCTCGGTGGTGGTGCCTGCCCTGTGGAACTCTCTCCCACCAGATGTCAAAGAGATAAACAACTACCTGACATTCAGAAGACATCTTAAGGCAGCCCTGTTCAGGGAAGTTTTTAATCTGTGACATCTTAGTGTCCTTTTTGTCTTTGTGGAAACCGCAAATATTTTGTTGGAAGCAGTCCAGATGGGCAGGGTATAAATAAAATGATGATGATGATTACTACAGTGGTACCTCGGGTTAAGAACATAATTCGTTCTGGAGGTCCGTTCTTGACCTGAAACTGTTCTTAACCTGAGGTACCACTTTAGCTAATGGGGCCTCCCTCTGCCGCCGCCACACGATTCCTGTTCTCACCCTTAAGCAAAGTTCTTAACCCGAGATACTATTTCTGGGTTAGTGGGGGCTGTAACCTGAAGCGTCTGTAACCTGAAGCGTCTGTAACCCGAGGTACCACTGTATTATTATTATTATTATTATTATTATTATTATTATTATTATTTATTAGCCCCAGAAGGAGCGCCACATGTCCCCAGCCAGAGGTACCGCCCCTCCCCTGACCCCCCATAACTGGACCCCTTCCTCTGCCCCGGCTGCCACAAAACATGTCTCTCCCGCATCGGTCTCTCCAGCCACAGCAGGCGCCATAACTCCCCAACAGTTTGACTCCACCCCCAAAATCGCACTCCTCCATTGTCTCCCGAGACAGAGGGATGTCAGCAAATCCTCCGGGTTAGACCTGTCTAGCTTGAAGGATGTAAAAGCACGGTGTAAACTCAGAATCGGTGTCTGGCCTGGCTTCCAACGTTTAGCCGGGGTGCCCCAGGGGTGACCTGGTGGATCTGGTGATCCGCCACCCGCCGCAAGGACATTCGCAATGCTTCCGGTCCCACGCAGATGGCTTTTGGGTCAGGATGCCACAAGCGAGAAGCGTCCTGTTACCTGAATGGCTAAGGGCATCATCTGGCCTTTGGGGTTGAGGTGCAGCAGGCAGAGGGGGGCTGCTAAATACTGGCACTTCCCGTTCAGTTTGCAGGTGGGGATGCCCTCGAGGATCTTGTAGTCGGTGATGAAGATGTTTCCTTTCTGTGGGAGAGGAGAAGAAAGAGATGGACCGGGTCAAGCGAGACACAGTGAATCAATCAGTTATGTACTGAGTTGAATAGGATTCAGAATACAGCAGTCTGATTGGCCCTAGAACAATAGGATCCAAAATGCCGCCGTTTGATTGGTCCTAGAACAATAGGATTCAGAATGCAGCGGTCTGATTGGTCCTAGAACAATAGGATTCAGAATACAGAAGTCTGATTGGTCCTAGAACAATAGGATCCAGAATGCAGCAGTCTGAGTGGTCCTAGAACAATGCAGCAGTATGATTGGTCTGCAGGAGCCACCCAATCCAGCTCCAGGTGGAAGTGAATCCACAACCTGATTGGCCTACAGGAGAATTCTGGAATTAGCCAATCACGTGGGGCCCATTGTGTAAATAATGTATATAAAGCAGATACTTTGGGGGAACTTCCATTCCCCCTCACCACTATGAGCTGAATAAAGAGCATGAAATCCACTCTCGACTCCGAGTATATTTCACAATCCTACAGCTAGCTGTTACAGTGAAAACATTCGTGTTGCATCTCCCTCCCCAACCGTAAGCAGAATCATAGAATTGGAAGGGTCCCTGATGGTCATCTAGTCCAACCCCCAGCAAAGCAGAAATCTTTTTGCCCAGCATGGGTATATACCATATTTGTCCGTCTATAAGACACCCCTTATTTTGGGGGACTCAGATTTAAGAAAATGAGGGGAGATGTATCCGTGTATAAGATGCCCCCTAATTTTTGACATTATTTTAAGGGGGGAAACCTAGTCTTATACACAAAAAAATACAGTATATATATTTTTTTTATTAATTTTCCTGTTTTACCATTTAGAATACTCATTGAAACATCCTTAAAATAGCAAAGACTTCCCTTCTTCCCTTTCCACGGTTCATTTTGCATATAATAAATCCCTGCATATTTTACAAAAATTAGACCGTTCAGTATTCCATTATTCCATCCATCAAAACTTATTTACACTGTTGAATTTATCTTAATGCTGCCAGTGTTTCCACGTGTACACAATTCCCCCCATGTATTCAATAAACGTTTTCCAATGTTCTTCTTGTTCTCTTATTCTAGATGTTAAGTCTGCAAGCTGAGCATATTTCATCAGCTTAAGTTGCCATTCTTCTTTAGTTGGGACCTCGCTCGTTTTCCATTTTGGGGCTAATGAAACACGGGCCGCAGTAGTGGCATACATATAAATAACCTTTTTTGACACTTGGGAATTTCCGCCTGAATTATCCCTAACAGAAAGGACTCTCTGGTTGTACTTTTAAACATTTTTTTCAATTCCTTATGGATTATTTCCCAATACTCTTTTACCCTTTTACAGGTAAACCACATGTGAAAGAATGTTCCACCCAGCGTAGCTCTTGAACCCATGACCTGGAGATTAAGAGCCTTCCTTCCCTCCTCTTTTTATAAAGATTACCCACTCTGGGATCCCACAGCTAATTCTCCCCTGGTCTCCTCACTGGCCCAAATAGGACTAATTTAGCTAGCTAGCCCTGGTGATCATCTAATGTTTATTGGATGGATTTTCCCCCTAAATTGATTTTTGAATACTGAATTTATTTTTATTCATGTTTTATACTGCATTTTATGCTGTTTTTTGTTGCATCAATTGTTTTAAATTTGTTGAGCCCGGTTTTCTGAACCGGGAAGGGTGGGGTATAAAATAAATTATTATTATTATTATTATTATTATTATTATTATTATTCTCCTCTACCAAATGAGCTATCTTGCTGAGGTCACTGTTATTTCGGTCTTACACCAGGGAAAACCAAGCCTGAAAGGCTTGCTCAAGGCCGCACAGCAACAAGGCAGGACTTGAACGCAGCTCTTCCAGATCCAAAGTTCCATCCACCGTTTTGCAGGGGGCAGGTGGTCTCTTGCGATGATCAAACACGAGTGTTTACCTTCAGCTCCTCCTGGAGGCTGGTCGATTTCCCCAGGCTCCCAGCCACCATCTCTGGGGTCACTGGAAAGTTATCAGGGATCGCGGGGCATTTCTTGATCACGACCGGATTCACACCGTTCAGATACTGGTAGCCAAAGAAGTCATCGTCCATCCAGTGCTCTGTGACGTACTCTGAGGCAGAGTAAAAAGTATTGATGATTGATTATCTAATTTGTATACCACTTAACGTAATTTTAAAAAAATCTTACCTGGTATGCCCCGTGGAGGACCTTAAGGTCCACAAATGGCAACATTTTGGAGGTCCCAGGTGGCAAGGTGGTTAGATTGGTGGTTTTTTTATAGCACAGTACATTGTTTAGTGCTTTCATTTTATGGAATGATGCCCTTGTTAGATAGTAAAATTCATGTTCAATTGCTGTTTTCGGGGTTGTTTTTAAAAGTCTGGAACGGATTAATCCATTTTGCGTTACTTTCTATGGGAAAGCACGCCTTGGCTTTGGAATGCTTTGGTTTTGGAATGGACTTCTGGAACGGATTAAGTTTGAGAACCAACGTACCACTGTATGTTCGAATATTTCTCGCTGTCCGAATTCTGTGACCACTCACTGAACTTTCCGGTCACACCTTGTATATTTAAAAGGAGTGCTGTGCATATTTAAATCCTCAAGTAAAATTATCTTTAGGCAGCGAGTGGCGGGAGTGGTGGCCAGGGAGAATGGTGCATTAGAAACATGTCATTTATTGTCCACTTTTGGTCGGATCCAGCTGCTTTTGTCTGCTCAGGGCAGGGAGGGGACCCACCTGTGACAGGTGTTTTCATGAACCAGAAGACTCTGCGAATGTCGTCCAGGTTCTTCCACGACTCCGCCAGGTTGTTGAAGCCTTTCAGCCGCATCTCGAGTTCCCTGAGGGGAAGGAACACAATCGACGAGGGAGACAGCTTCGAAATCTAACAATTGCGCCCTGCTTTTCTCCAACAATTGAACCGTGCTTTTCTCCATACGGGGACGCGGGTGGCGCTGTGGGTTAAACCACAGAGTCCCTGCTCCTGCCAACCTAGCAGTTTGAAAGCACGTCAAAGTGCAAGTAGATAAATAGGTACCGCTCTGGCGGGAAGATAAATGGCGTTTCCGTGCACTGCTCTGGTTCGTCAGAAGCGGCTTAGTCATGCTGGCCACATGACTTGGAAGCTGGACGCCGGCTCCCTCGGCCAGTAAAGCGAGATGAGCGCCGCAACCCCAGAGTCGGCCACGACTGGACCTAATGGTCAGGAGTCCCTTTACCTTTTCTCCGTACGAGTCAACCTTATCTTGCATGCCGTGCCCTATTTAATTCCCAGGAAACGCCAGCAGGTGGCGTTACTGAACACAGCCAGGAGGGCGCAGGCATGCATTTGATTGGTCAGAAAATCTGTGATGCTTTATTTAAAGTTGGATCATTAAATGTCTGTGGAAATGGAAGGGATGTATTTATAGGCATCTCTCAGCGGGCAGTTATGCCAGCGTGAACCATCAGAAAGTTTGATATGTGGGGTTCGGCTAGCAAGATGTCTTATTGCCTGTATCTTAATGATAATTTTTTTTTATTCCTAATTATTTACTTATTTGATTTATCAAAAGATCTCAGGGTGGTTCACAAGATAAAAATACAAGATAAAAGCACAAATAAATAAATAGCTAAACCAGAAGAGGCGAAACAACAACCCCTCTCCCGCAAACACATTTAGAAGTCTATAGAACAGTAATCAGCCAAAGCCCTGCATTTTTCGCTAATAAAAATCGTCATCGTTTTTTCATGCACCAATGCAGAAATCATATCGTCCCTTATTTCTGGGGTGAAGAAAAATGAACCCAATTATATTAGAGGCTTTATTTATCTATTGCATTAGTAGCGTCTCCACCCCCATCGTTCTGCCTGGACACTGAGGTTCAGCTCCGAGGGCCTTCTGGCGGTTCCCTCCCTGCGAGAAGCCAAGTTACAGGGAACCAGGCAGAGGGCCTTCTCGGTGGTGGCACCCGCCCTGTGGAACACCCTCCCACCAGATGTCAAAGAGAAGAACAACTACCAGACTTTTAGAAGACATCTGAAGGCTCTTTAGGGAAGCTTTTAATGTTTAATAGAGTATTGTATTTTAGTGTTCTGTTGGGAAACCCAGCCAGATGGGTGGGGGTATAAATAATAAAATAATTATTATTATTATTATTATTATTATTATTATTATTATTATTATTATTATTTCCCCACCTTTTCCTCCATCTCAAGGCAGTATACATGGTTCTCTTCCCACTCCTCATTTAATCTCCATAACAACGCTGTGAGGTAGGTTAGGCTTCACCCAGTAGACTGAGAGGCAGTGACTGGTTTCGGCCTCAGCCCAGTAGACCTGAAGGAGCGTCTCCACCCCCATCGTTCGGCCCGGACACTGAGGTCCAGCTCCGAGGGCCTTCTGGCAGTTCCCTCCCTGCGAGAAGCCAAGTTACAGGGAACCAGGCAGAGGGCCTTCTCGGTGGTGGCCCCCGCCCTGTGGAACGCCCTCCCACCAGATGTCAAAGAGATAAACAACTACCTGACATTTAGAAGACATCTGAAGGCAGCCCTGTTCAGGGAAGTTTTTAATGTGTGACATTTTAATGTATTTTGAATCTTTGTTGGAAGCCGCCCAGAGTGGCTGGGGAAACCCAGCCAGATGGGCGGGGTACAAATAATAAATTATTATTATTATTCACGGCCAAGTGGGGATTTGAACCTGGTCTCTCCCCAGGTCCTAGGATGCAGGTGGCGCTGTGGGTTAAACCACAGAGCCTAGGACTTGCCGATCAGAAGGTCGGCGGTTCGAATCCCCGCGACGGGTTGCTCGGTCCCTGCTCCTGCCAACCCAGCAGTTCGAAAGCACCCCCAAAAAGTGCAAGTAGATAAATAGGTACCACTCTGGCGGGAAGGTAAACGGCGTGTCCGTGTGCTGCTCTGGTTTGCCAGAAGCGGCTTAGTCATGCTGGCCACATGACCCGGAAGCTGTACGCCGGCTCCCTCGGCCAATAAAGTGAGATGAGCACTGCAACCCCAGAGTCGGTCACGACTGGACCTAATGGTCAGGAGTCCTTTTACCTTTACTCTCCCCAGGTCCTAGGCCAGCGCTCTAACCACTACACCACCACCAGGTCTTTAAGTCTGTGGTGTCTAAAACTACACATCTGCATCGTTTTTCTCTCCTCAAAGCAGCCCGGTCTCTCGAACTCACTGCCCAGAGTGTTGGAAATGATGAGGAGAGTGAAGGAGGCACAGAGAACAGGGGCAGGAATTCCTCTTGCTGTTTTGCCACTTGAACCCTGAAACTTTCCTGAAAGGTGGGAGGAAAAAAGCTGCAGGCAGCTCAGCCAAGTCTCCGATTCCAAGCCTCTCTGACCCAGATGGACAGGTTAGGCAAGAGGCGCTGATGGCATCGCTGCTCTCAGGCAGGGCTGCCTGGGCAGTGTGGGTTGAAAAAAGCGGAGGTGCTTTGGGATTGTGAAATGTGGCACTCCTGGGGAACGGGATGGTTTACCTGTTTGCTTGGGATGGGGTGAGGCGGTAGGAAGGAGGCTGCCAACTCCATACCAGCTCAGAGGCCTTGGCATGATCAAAGCACACAATGGGCCGGAGCTCAAACGGCAGTACAGTGGTTCCTTGGTTCTCAAACGCCTTGGTTCCCAAATACCGAAACCCCGGAAGTAAGTGTTCCGGTTTTTGAAAGTTTTTCAGAAGTTGAACGTCCGATGTGGTTGTCAGCTACAGTGGTACCTCGGGTTAAGTACTTAATTCGTTCCGGAGGTCTGTTCTTAACCTGAAACTGTTCTTAACCTGAAGCACCACTTTAACTAATGGGGCCTCCTGCTGCCAATGCGCCGCCGCTGCACAATTTCTGTTGTCATCCTGAAGCAAAGTTCTTAATCTGAAACACTATTTCTGGGTTAGCGGAGTCTGTAACCTGAAGCGTATGTAACCTGAGGTACCACTCTATTGTTTCTGGGGCGCCTGCACCAATCAGAAGCTGCGCTTTGGTTTTCGAACATTTCGGAAGTCAAACGGACTTCCGGAATGGATTAAGTTTGGCGCTTTTGTTTTTGCTATTTATTTTGCGTTTTTGTTTTTGAGGCTTTTTCGGTTCATTTGTTTTTGTGACTGCGTGGAACCCAGTTCAGCTACTGATTGATTGATTGATTGTGTGACTGCGGAAATGGATAAAAGCCCCCCATCCAAACAATGACTATCATCAATGCAGGTAAGATTTTTTATTTTTTTTTATCATCTACAATACTATCTCATTTATTTTATAGTAGAGTACATTGATTATTGCTTTCATTTTATAGATCAGTGGTCTCGTTAGATAGTAAAATTCATGTTAAATTTTTGTTTTAGGGGTTGTTTTTAAAAGTCTGGAACGGATTAATCCGTTTTGCGTTACTTTGTATGGGAAAGCACGCCTTGGTTTTGGAATGCTTTGGTTTTGGAATGGACTTCTGGAACGGATTAATTTTGAGAACCAAGGTACCACTGTATCTGTGCTACAAATCGGTTTCTGGTCCCCATTTTTTTTCTTACTTTAGTTTTTTTAACTAGTGGGGAGCACCTGGAACTGCCCGCGGATCTTTAGAAAACAAGGAATATCGGTATTTTTAAATGGGTAGAGTAATTTGTGAATTTGGACCAGTGGCGCCTCAAATCGGGTGAAGTTAGGTCAACGTCACGGTTTATTCCGCCAAAGGGCGCATGGCAGCTAAATGTCCACGGCTGCCCTGAGAATCCTCATGCCACATTTGGTGGGTATATCTCGATAGGCCGTTGAACCGAGGCAAAAAGTAGGCAGTGCCATGCCAAAGTCATGGTTCTGTCCGCCATCTTGAATCAAAATGGCAGCCAGCATCGAAAACATCATCAAGGAACACCACCCCACCTTGGAAATTATCGTGCTGAGTTTGGAGACAATATCTCGAGAGGCGTCTGAACCTGTGCCAAAAAATGGACGAAGCCACACCGAAAGTGATGTTTCGGTCCGCCATCTTAATTTCATTTTCAGCTTCTGACAAATTTGAGAGTGAAATCACAGCCCCCCTCTCTTTCTCCCCCCCCCCCAAATTATGATAAAATTGAGCTGTGGATCCCACCCCCTGCTCCTGATCCAAGCAAGCCCCACAGACAAAGCAACTCACGATTTGACGGTGCGCATGGCAAACACAGAGGACTTGGTGAACAAGTACTTCGAATTGGAATCCAGATCATCGGTGCTTTTCGCGTCTACGCACCTCGGCCAACCTGGGGCGTACTCCTTCCAGCTGCAGCAAACAAAGAACAGCCCGGGGAGGGGGGTCACCCAGAAGGAAGTCCATCTTTGATCAACTCAGAAGTCAGATATGGTAGGATCCTCGTGGCTCAAAAGTGGAAATTACAGGAGACCCCAACGGTAATGGAGTGGCAGACGAAATTTTTTGAGTATACAGAATTAGCTAAAATGACTTATAAAATTCGAGACCAAAAAGGGACAAAGTTTGAAGAAGAGTGGGGTAAATTTGTTGCATACATAAGAATTAACTGTAGAAGTCTGAAAACTGTAGCAGGGTTAACATAAATCCTGTGATGTGTATAGAAGGTAAATAAGAATGTGCCAGAGAAGATATATATTAAGAAAACCGAAGCAGGGAAGGAAGGAAGTCTGGGCGTGCATTTACGCAGTGTAAATAAGATGACATAAAATGATGACTGTAAAAGATTAAGTTTCATTTATGTTTGTGAAAAATTCAATAAAAAGCATTTTTTTAAAAAAAAAAGTCAGCTGTGGAACTCATTGCCACAGGATATCGAAATGGACTTTTAGCCCTGCTGAGCTAATGGTATGATTCCAAGTCCGCGTGGCAGTTCATTGTGGACTTGGTCCTGTTCGCGTGTGCAAGCTTTCCGCGGTGCTCACGCAACACCGTCTGCCTCAAAATGCCACCCCATCTTATTTATGGAGCAATTACCATTTATATGGAGAACCCAGTAGATTAAAAAACAACAAGCATGGACTCAATAAATCCTGCCAAGGAAAAGCTCTCAAGGAAGGTGAACTCCAGGGCCAGTAAGGGATGCAACGTAGGAGAGAGGTCATGGCTTGTAGAGAGAGTTCTAGGAGCCATAAAGAGAGGCATTGGAGGGCCACATGCGTTTCCCGAGGGCCAGAGGTTCCCTGCCCCCACCTCAGCCTAAAGGGATGTGATCTACTGACCCATAGGATTCCTGCCGTTTCTTTAGCTCTTCCTTGCGATGCTCCACAAGTTGGGGGTTTCCTTTGTCATCGGAAACCGTTTTGGCTGGAGGGACAGAGGTAGGGAGAGAGAGAAAAGGAGACCAGGTAAATGGTAATTAATCTAATGAGCCAAGTGAGAGGGGGGGATACTCTTTGCTAGCAAAGCCCTGCCACTAACATGCTGTAAAGGTAAAGGGAGCCCTGACCATTAGGTCCAGTCGTGTCCGACTCTGGGGTTGCGGCGCTCATCTCGCTTTATTGGCCGAGGGAGCCGGCGTGCAGCTTCCGGGTCATGTGGCCAGCATGACTAAGCCGCTTCTGGTGAACCAGAGCAGCGCATGGAAACGCCGTTTACCTTCCCGCCAGAGCAGTACCTATTTATCTACTTGCACTTTGACGTGCTTTCGCGGGGATTTGAACCGCCGACCTTCTGATCGACAAGTCCTAGGTTCTGTGGTTTAACCCACAGCGCCACCCATGTCCCAACCAGAACTATAGCTAGCAGGCAAATGAGAGGCTTGATCCGGGATGGGAGACTATGTCAATTTTGCTCGGTTTCTCATTTTTCCAGGCTTAAGCTCAGCCCCTCCACATTTCCACACCAGTTTGCAGTTAGAGAAAAAACGCAAGACCTCATGAAAACTCACGCTAATGTGAAATACTCCCTCTTTGCGTATGGTTTGGCCTCGTACGGACATTTCCGCAACGCTGTTTTCTCCGACACGTGCATTTTCGGACACATTGCTTGACTGCATTGCAAAAGCTCAGAGAAGTGCAAATTTCAAAGGGCAGCTGCACATCAGTTTGTACTTAGGAAAGGTCACAATGACAAAAAAATTGCCTTTATGTGCGAATGGGAATGAATTTCTTCCCAGGCTTGAGACATCTTGCTCTCTCTCGCTTTCTCTTGTGCACAAACACACGTTCATAGAATCGTCATGGATTCATCCATGGAAACTGTGTAATTGGAATGGTTGTCTCTGGGCATGTAGAGAGGGCACATCATTCAGGAGTAACTACAGCATGTAGGGATGCTGGTGGCGCTGTGGGTTAAACCACAGAGCCTAGGACTTGCCGATCATAAGGTCGGCGGTTCAAATCCCCGCGACGGGGTGAGTGTTGGATAAAAGCAGCAATGCAAAAGCCAGCTGCAGGTGGCTGGAAAGCAAAACAGGATGTTGCTGTCTGGAGCTGTACTGCTGGGAAAAAGGGGCAGTCTTTTCTCTGTGCTGAGAACCGGATGTTAGCTCAGTGTGTCATCTGACCTGTGCTGGAAGTACAGGGGCGGAGTTGTGACTCTTCTGATGGAGTCTGAAGGGTGCAGTCACGTTTCTATGTACTGCTGAATGACAGGAATAAAAAGTCATGTAAATAGACTCCTGTCTGTCTCATTTCCCCTCCTTGGGGGGGAAAGCTGGAAGAGAGAAGCAGAGGGTGTGTTCTTCTCACGTCTAATGAGGAGAATCGCCGATTTACGACCTAGTCTGCCGGGAGACGCAGACGGAAGGTAAACAAGTGTCTCACTCAGTTCGCCTCGGGGGAGGCCAGTTACCTCTGACTGTGAGCTGAGATACTGACAGTGAGCTCCCGTTGCTTGGTCCCTGCTCCTGCCAACCTAGCAGTTCGAAAGCACATCAAAGTGCAAGTAGATAAATAGGTACCACTCCGGCGGGAAGGTAAATGGTGTTTCTGTGTGCTGCTCTGGTTCACCAGAAGCGTCTTAGTCATGCTGGCCACATGACCCAGAAAAACTGTCTGCGGAAGGGGACAAACGCTGGCTCCCTCGGCCAGTAAAGCGAGATGAGCGCCGCAACCCCAGAGTTGTCTGCGACTGGACTTAACGGTCAGGAGTCCCTTTACCTAGGGGTGTGTGACACAGCTCTCTTCTCCAAGGAGAGGGTTAGGGAGCTCAGGAGGAAGAGCTGAGGGGCACCACCGCCTCTCAGAATGTGCCGCCTGAGGCAGCTACCTCACACTGCCCAATGGTCATGCTGGCCACATGACCCAGAAGCTGTACGCCGGCTCCCTTGGCTAATAAAGCGAGATGAGTGCTGCAACCCCAGAGTCGGTCACGACTGGACCTAATGGTCAGGGGTCCCTTTATAGTTCTGGTTACCATTACCAAGCCAGCGCAGACAAAAGCAACAGTCACAGCTTCTGCAGAATGAAAACCCACAAAGCTTTGGGTCTGCTTGGTTCAGTGAACACCCACCCCCCAATCCCTGTGAAGGGAAAGAGGGGAGCAGTACCTGCCCCCTCCCTCAGGGTCAAGGTGCAGGAGCCCTCCAGCCACTGGTAGGAAGGGAAGTTGTACGTCTCCCCCTTTGGGGTCGTCACCCTGACGAAATTGCAGAACCAGTTGTCCGTCGGGAAGAATAAGTACGGCTCCTTGTGCAGGCGGATCAGATGGATGGGGCCCAGGTCCTGTTCGAACGGCACCTCGTAGTCGTCCACCTGGACACACAAAGGAGAACCTGGTCTGAAAGGGGAGCTTTGGAAGTGCAGTGCACTAGATTGCAAAGGAGGAGAAGAAAAATACAGTGGTGCCCCGCAAGACGAACGCCTCGCAAGACGGAAAACCCGCTAGACGAAAGTGTTTTCCGTTTTGGAGGCGCTTCGCAAAACGAATTTCCCTATGGGCTTCCTTCGCAAGACAAAGCCCATAGGGACAGCGGGGACAGCGGGGAAGCGCAGCGCGTCTTCCCCACTGTCCTTGGACCTCCTCCGAAGGCTGGCGGCGGGGTGGAGAGACCTTCTCCCGCCGCCAGCCTTCGTTTCTCCGCTATCCCGGATGGCTTTTGAAGGCAGGCGGGGGGGAGCAAAGACTTTCACCCCCCGCCGGCCTTCAGAAGAGGTCTTCTGAAGGCCGGCGGGGGGCAAAAGTCTTTGCTCCCCCATGCCTGCCTTCCCGGGGGCTTTTAAATCGCCCCGGACAGGGGAGAAGTCCTCCGCTGTCCGGGGTTTTTTTTAAATGCTGGCGGGTGGCAGCGGAGGTTTTTTAAAATGCTGGGGGTGGGAAGAAAAGCCCTTGTCCCCCCCCCCAGCCTTCAGAAGAGGTCGGGGGACAGACTGTCCCCAGACCTGGTCTGAAGTCGGTTTCCATAGGAACGCATTGATTGATTTTCAATGCATTCCTATGGGAAACCGTGCTTCGCAAGACGAAAAACTCGCAAGAAGAAAAAACTTGCGGAACGAATTAATTTCGTCTTGCGAGGCACCACTGTACAGAGATTCAGTGGTCTCTCAGCTACAGTGGTACCTCGGTTCTCCAACACAATCCGTTCCAGAAGACCGTTCGACTTCCAAAACGTTCGAAAACCGAGGCGCAAAGGGCAGCCTGCAAGTTCAATTGGAAAAATCGAAACCACAACATGCCGCGGAAGCCGTTTGACTGCTGAGGCACGTTCGAAAACGGAAGCAATTACATCTGGGTTTTTTGGCGTTCGAAAACAGAAACGTTCAGCTTCCGAGGCGCTCGAAAACCGAGGTACCACTGTACTGGTTTTGGAAAGCAGGAATTTGGCTAAATCTAAAGAATGAGAGAATCCTTTCTTTCCTGCTTGGTTCCTAGGCCCTTGATGACCTTGATCTGTCCCAAGTTGTCAACATCCCCCTTAAACTGTGGTGAAGTATGCAGGTTAAATAAACCTGGTGGGCCACTAAGGGCCCAAAACGCCACATTTCATTGTGTGGGGGCTACAGAGTAGTGCATGGGTAGGCAAATGAAGGCCCGGGGGCCAGATCCGGCCCAATCGCCTTCTAAATCCGGCCTGCGGACGGTCCCGGAATCAGTGTGTTTTTACATAAGTAGAATGTGTCCTTTTATTTAAAATGCATCTCTGGGTTATTTGTGGAGCATAGGAATTCGTTCATTCCCCCCCCCCAAAAAAAAATACAGTCCGACCCCCCACAAGGTCTGAGGGACAGTGGACCGGCCCGCTGCTGAAAAAGTACTTAGTTTGTACTTAGTTTTTCAGTGGAAGCAGAATTCCTTCCACACCATCACCTCCATCCCACTAAATTGGCGGCGGGGGGGGGGACACACTGTTCCCTGGTTCTCCTCAGGTGCCAAAATATCTTGGACCAATCCTGTGTACATCTCCAAGCCAGCTAATTTATCTCTTCCTGGGATCTTCTGTGTCTCCTCCTCCTCCTGGTCTTGTGGCAAATACCCTTAACCGTAATCTAGAGCAAAGAGCATCCCTGCCCATTTGGGAAAAGGACATGTGAGGACGAGAAGTTGGTCAACAGCTCTTCCTTACTCTATGTAGGCCAGCCCTTGCAAACGAGGCCACTGAATTTGTAGCCCGAAGATTTGGGACAGATGAAGTCCTCCTCCGCCCACTTCGACTGTGGAACTCCCTGCCACCAGCCTAGATGGCTTGGAAAGAGGATTAGGGAAATTCTTGGAGGAGGAGAGGGCTGCCGATGGCTACTGGCCACGAGGGCTGTGCTCTGCTGCCAATGCTGGAGGCAGCGAAGTTTCGAAAGACGAGTTGCCGGTAACCACAAGCGGGGAGAGTTTTGCTCCCATGCTCGGATCCTCCTTGCTGGTTGGATGCCGGCCGAGATGGACCTTGGCCTGATCCAACAGGCTCTTCTTATTTTCTTATGGCCCACGCATGCCTAAGCTGAGTTACCCGTCGGTGGCCTAGAAGTCACAAAAGACCACCCATTTCTGCAGCACCCTCTCCCACTCTAATAACCACCCAAGGAAAATCTTTAGGGGTTCTGGAGAGAGAGAGTTGGATAGTTCTACCTCACTTTCAAATCGGAACCAGTGAAGGCGGTGAAGGTCCTGTGTGAGTGCCTGGAGGCGGTTGGAGGATGGATGGCGGCTAATGGATTGAGGTTGAATCCTGACAAGACAGAAGTACTGTTTTTGGGGGACAGGGGGCGGGCAGGTGTGGGGGACTCCCTGGTCCTGAATGGGGTAACTGTGCCCCTGAAGGACCAGGTGCGCAGCCTGGGAGGCATTCTAGACTCACAGCTGTCCATGGAGGTGCAGGTCAATTCTGTGTCCAGGGCAGCTGTCTACCAGCTCCATCTGGTACGCAGGATGTGACCCTCCCTGCCTGCGGACTGCCTCACAAGAGTGGCGCATGCTCTGGTTATCTCCCGCTTGCACTACTGCAATGCGCTCTACCTTTGAAGGTGACCCGGAAACTACAACTAATCCAGAATTCGGCAGCTAGACTGGCGATGGCCGCCGAGACCACATAGCACCGGTCCTGAAAGACCTACATTGACCTCCAGTACGTTTCTGACCTCAATTCAAAGTGTTGGTGCTGACCTTGAAAGCCCCAAACAGCTCAGGATACCTGAAGGAGCGTCTCCACACCCATCATTCTGCCCAGACACTGAGGTCCAGCTCTGAGGGCCTTCTGGCAGTTCCCTCATTGCGAGAAGCAAAGCTACAGGGAACCAGGCAGAGGGCCTTCTTGGTGGTGGCGCCCGCCCTGTGGAACGCCCTCCCACCTACCTGACATTTAGAAAACATCCGAAGGGAAGTTTTTAATGTGTGACCTTTTAATGTATTTTTAATCTTTGTTGGAAGCCACCCAGAGTGGGATGCACGGGGTACAAATAATTTATTATTATTATTATTATTATTATTATTATTATTATTATTATTAGTGTAGGGTTTACTCCTGAGCTCAATGTCCCACAAGGTCAATGTGCCTGGCTCTTTATGGGGAGCAAGAGGTGCGGTCCCTGCTCCCTCAGAGTTTACAATCTCACTTTTAATACCAGTGAGGTGGCAGAGGAGGGGGAAACAGCGAGGGAATCAGGGAGAAAAAAGGACTTAATACTTGAGATGTGCGTGGCGTTTTAGGCTCAGTGGCAGGAGGTCAAGGAGGGCAGGGTGTGCGGGTGTTGTGGCAAAGACTTCATTGCAAAGGAGGGTAAGGCATAAAAATTATTATTATAATTATAAGGCAGAGTGTTCTCGCACTCAGGACCCGTTTGCGGCTTCCCTTGGGGGGAATCTGGTTGGCCACTGTGAGAACAGGAGTCTGGACTAGGCTCCTGAGATACAACATTGGGGCTCTTCTGATGGTGTTATATTTTATCTCTCCCCCCCCCCCCCGCCCCAGTTTTTGAAAGTTGTGCCCCGGGCTTTTACATTCTTGCATCAAAAGGGACGCTGTTAAATCTTGCAGACACAACTTCAGCCAATAATGTTAATTGCCAAATCTAGAAGTTAACTTGCCAGGGCAGGTGTGGTAGCGGCAGCGGGAACAGTCTGTGCAATGCTGGGTGTCTATGAGACCCAGGAAGGTCCATCAGGGCCAAGACTGGTCCTTTTCTCTTTTAAAATTATTACAGTACTAGAATGGCAATTGTTCTATGAAACAAAGAAGCTGACTCAGGCTGTGGCCAGTGGCCATTTTCTTTCCCCCAAAATGCCTGGCAGTCCTGAAATAATAATAATAATAATAATAATAATAATAATAATAATAATATATTATTATTATTATCCTGCCCATCTGGCTGGGTTCCCCCAGCCACTCTGGGCGGCTTCCAACAAAAGATTAACAATACAATAAAACGTCAGACATTAAAAACGTCCCTAAACAGGGCTGCCTTCAGATGTCTTCTAAACGTCAGGTGGTTGTTTATTTCCTTGACATCTGATGGGAGGGTGTTCCACAGGCCCTCGGAGCTGGACCTCAGTGCCTGGGCTGGACAATGGGGGTGGAGACGCTCCTTCAGGTATCCTGTGCTGTTTAGGGCTTTCAAGGTCAGCACCAACACTTTGAAGTGTGCTCGGAAACGTACTGGGAGCCAATGAAGGCGGAGTCAGGAACATTATGGGAAAATTAAAGAAGTTTGGGTGATTTGAGGCTTGGCCAGTTCTGCTTGGCAGTTGATTCTAGCAAAAAGTGAGTGAGTGAGAGAGAGAGATGGAGTGAGTGAGTGAGAGAGAGAGATGGAGGAAAGAAGGAAGGGAGGGAGGGAGGGAGGGAGGGAGGGAGGAAGAAGAGGGAGGGAGGGGGAGAGAGAGAGGGGGAGGGAGAGAGGGAGGAAGAAAGGGAGGAAGGAAGGGACGGAGGGAGGGAGGGAGGAAGGGAGGGCGAGAGAGGGAGGGAGGGAGGGGAGATAAAGAGAGAGAGGGAGGGAAGGAGGGAGGGAAGGAGGGAGGGAGGGAGGGAGGGAGAGGGAGAGGGAGGGAGGGAGAAAGGGAGGGAGGGAGCGAGAGAGGGAGGGAGGGAGTTGGAGGGAGGGAGAGAGGGAGGGAGGGAGGGAGGGAGAGAGTGGGAGGGGGAGAGAGAGAGGAGGGAGAGAGGGAGAGGGAGGAAGAAAGGGAGGAAGGAAGGGAGGGAGGGAGGGAGGGCGAGAGAGGGAGGGAGGGAGGGGGAGAGAAAGAGAGAGAGAGAGGGAGGGAGAAAGGGAGGGAGAGAGAGCGGGAGGGAGGGAGGGAGGGGGAGAGAGAGAGAGGGAGAGAAGGAGGGAGAGAGGGAGGGAGAAAGGGAGGGAGGGGAGAGAGAGAGAGAGAGAGGGAGAGAAGGAGGGAGGGAGGGAGAGAGAGGGAGAGAGAGGGAAGGAGGGAGGGAGAGAGAGAGAGAGGGAGGAAGGGAGGGAGGGGGAGAGAGAGAGAGAGAGAGAGAGAGAGACTTCCACTGCTTGCTAAGTTTACTGGCACTGGTGAGCCTGCAGGGATCTGGTTTCAGGCACCAGGCCCCTTGGCAGACCAACTCCGTGTTACAAAGATGTCTGCAAATGGGACCTGAAGCCTGGGCACATCGGCCCTCACCATGTGGGAATCCCCTGCAGTCAACCAACAGGAGACAACCAGCCAGGTTGTGCACCCACAGACTGGGAGAGGAATGACCTCTGGGCAAAGTGCCGAGAGAAGAAACAGCGTGGTGCATCTGCAGCAGCGCAACCGGACGCCTTCGCCTGCCCCAGCTGCAACAAAACATGTCTCTCCCATATCGGTCACGTCAGCCCCAGCAGGCGCCGCGACTCCCAACCGGTTTGACATCACACTCCCTCCACCAAATGACACTTTGGCCAAGTCTCCCCCAAGCATGGCGTTTGCAGCTTCTTTCCTACAACCTCCTCCCGTTGAGACCTAGAAGCGACAGCGTATGTCACCCCAAAACAAGAAGCAACCACTCGCCCACTTACCCCACCCCCCGGGCAGTGAGGAGCGTTCACCTGAGACGCCCCCAGCCCTGAGAGGACACCCAGTTTGCCACCTTAACCCCCCCCTCCAGCCCTGATCTCCTCCATTCTTGGTACTCACAGCCCCACGGACAAAATCTCTGCCCTGGTGGTCCAGGTGATGTTTGGAGCTCTCCCCACGAGCCCCCACCAGAGTGATGGAGACGCTGCTGTAGGTGCCAGCCAACAGGATGTCTCCGGTGGCCACTTGGACCTTGTAAGCAGCCATTTGGGAAGAGGCGAGACGAGGCTCCGATTGCACGGGGTTTGTGCAGTGCCGGTGCCGAGGCAGGTATGAACAGCCTCGCCTGCTCCTCCTCAAGGGCTGTTGCACCCACAAATACCCCGCCTCCTCTCTCAACCCTCCTCCAGAGCCGTTTAGGCCACAGGCAGCAGCTGCTGCGATGGGAAGGGTGTGGCTCAGATCAGATTCCCCGGGTCTCGGCTGCAAAAGTTCTGCTGTGGCCACTTCTGGGCTCGGTGGCGACAATAAGACAGATTTGCTCCCAGAACGAAATGCAGAAAGACCAACGCAGAGACCGCACAGGCTGATTGTGTAACTGTTTCATAACTTTCTGGCTCATTGGGACATCGCTGCATCCCTGCAAACACACACAAGCAACTTGTTGCATGAAACTCGCTGGCTTAGATGAGCGCAGCAGGAGCAAAATGAATATTGCAATACATTTTCACATGATTGTCGCTGTTGCTGTCACAGAACTGTAAAGTTGGAAGGTGCTGTCAAATGTCATCTCGTATGACCCCCTACAAACAGCAACCCAAACCTTGTTTCGAAAACTCCAATAGAGGAGAATTCGCTACCTTTCCAGAGAGTCCGCTCCACTATCGAACAGCTGCTACCATCAGAGAAGTTCCTCCTAAGGTTTAGTCTAAATCTCCTTTCTTGCAACTTGATATTTGAAGATGGCTATCCTAGGGTTGAAGGGACGTGGGTGGCGCTGTGGGTTAAACCACAGAGCCTAGGACTTGCTGATCAGAAGGTCGGCGGTTCGAATCCCCGCGACGGGGTGAGCTCCCGTTGCTCAGTCCCTGCTCCTGCCAACCTAGCAGTTTGAAAGCACGTCAAAGTGCAAGTAGATGAATAGGTACTGCTCCGGCGGGAAGGTAAACCGCGTTTCTGTGCGCTGCTCTGGTTTGCCAGAAGCGGCTTAGTCACGCTGGCCACATGACCCGGAAGCTGTACACTGGCTCCCTCAGCAAATAAAGCGAGATGGGCGGTGCAACCCCAGAGTCGGTCATGACTGTACCTAATGGTCAGGGGTCCCTTTACCTTTACCTTATCCTAGGGTTGTCTTTGTCCACGGGGTTTTCTTGGCAGGGATACTAGAGTGGCTTGCCGGTTCCTGCTCCAGGTGGATCACGTTTGGTCAAAACTCTCCACTATGACCTGTCCATCTTGGGTGGCCCATGGCTCATAGCTTCTCTGAGTTATTCAAGCCCCTTCGCCACGGCAAGGCAGTGATCCGTGAAGTGAGAAGAAGGCTGACCATCAAGAAGGCTGATCGCCCAAGAATTGATGCTTTTGAATTATGGTGCTGGAGGAGACTCTGGAGAGTCCCATGGACTGCAAGAAGATCAAACCTCTCCATTCTGAAGGAAATCAGCCCTGAGTGCTCACTGGAAGGACAGATCGTGAAGCTGAGGCTCCAAGACTTTGGCCACCTCATGAGAAGAGAAGACTCCCTGGAAAAGACCCTGATGTTGGGAAAGATGGAGGGCACAAGGAGAAGGGGACGGCAGAGGACGAGATGGTTGGACAGTGTTCTCAAAGTTACCAGCATGAGTTTGACCAAACTGCGGGAGGCAGTGGAAGACAGGAGTGCCTGGCGTGCTCTGGTCCAGGGGGTCACGAAGAGTCGGACACGACTAAATGACTAAACGACAACAACAATAACATTCTAGGGGCGCCATGTTTCAAAAAGTAAAAACCAGGACACCCCTGTTGAGCTTTTTTTAAGAGGAGATTTTATTTAGGAAACCACCCAACCTGTAGAGCTGTTTTCAGGAAGACCCGAAAGTTGTTGAGCTTTTCTTAAGACAAAGTACCCCCAAAACACGATTTTTCGATTGACTTGCCTAAGATCAGGGCATTGCCTTCCGGAAATCCCCCCCCCCCCCCCGGACATCAATTCTGCCTTTGAAATCCCGATAATGCACAGTTTACTGCTTCTGAGAATGGAGGGAGAATGTAGCCGTTGTGGTTAGTCTTCTTCTTTGGCGACCCCTCGTAGCCGAGTAAGATTGTCTTCCATAAACACGGTTTTAACAATGAGTCCGTAAGTGACTGTGGAGGCCAATTCTGGATCCACACGTCCTTCCACAGTGGGGACATTGGTTTCCGGGCAGGAACTGATCACGGTGTGGATTTGCCAAGCATGTCTTCCTCTTAGCACATTCCTCCCTTGCGTCCTGAGTTTGAGGGTCTTCAAAGCCCATGACATATTTGGTCAAGGCTGTTCTCCAACTGGAGCGCTCGTAGGCCAGTGTTTCCCAATTGTTGGTTTTATACTACATTTTTTTAGGTTTGCCTTGAGACAGTCTTTAAACCTCTTTTGTTGACCACCAGCATTATGCTTTCCATTTTTAAGTTTGGAATACAGAGGTACCTCGGGTTAAGTACTGAATTCATTCCAGAGGTCCGTACTTAACCTGAAACTGTTCTTAACCTGAAGCACCACTTCAGCTAATGGGGCCTCCTGCTGCTGCCACGCCGCCGGAGCACAATTTCTGTTCTCATCCTGAAACAAAGTTCTTAACCTGAAACACTATTTCTGGGTTAGCAGAGGCTGTAACCTGAAGCTTCTGTAACCTGAAGCGTATGTAACCTGAGGTACCACTGTAGAGTAGTTGCTATGGAAGAAGATAGTCAGGCACAACATGACCAGTCCAGCGAAGTTGATGTTGAAGAACCATCGCTTCGACACTGGTGATCTTTGCTTCTTCCAGTACACTGGTATTCGTTCTCCTGTCTTCCCAAGTGATGTGTAGAAATTTTCAGAGATGCCGTTGATGGAATCTTTCGAGGAGTTGGAGATGGCGTTTATAAGAGGTCCATGTTCCACAAGCGTATAGTAAGGTTGGTAGTACAATAGCTTTGAAAACGAGCATTTTGGTTTTCCTGCGAATGTCCCGGTCCTCAAACACTCTGCACTTCAATCAGGAAAAAGCCACACTCACAAAGCTCAGGTGATGCTGGATTTCGGTATCAATGTTGGCCCTTGTGGAAAGATAACTTGGCCTCAGTACATGCGCTTTCTCGGGCTACTGTACGTTCAGCAAACTGAGCCTACTCCAAGAGTTCCTGCTCTGGGTTCATTTGCCTTGAATGGGAGACATTTCTCTCTTTATACCCAAATTTTAAGCAATTTGTAAAACACGAAAAAGAGGCCTGCAGTGGGGGGGGGGGGAGCAGTGGCACCACCTGGTGGCTATGGAGGGTGATGTAGCAGGCGATTTCCTGCTCAGTTTCTGCAGTTGGAGGGAAGGCTTGTCTGTCAAGGTAGCTGATGACTCCTTGGAATACAGGCAGCTCCCCATTTTCATCAGTTGGAGGCATGCTGCAAACATGGAAGTGGCATGAACGGGGGGGAAACAGCCCTAAAAGAGTGCAAGAACGGTGCAAAAATAGTATCTAACAATCCCACAAGCCTTTGCAAGTGCAACCTCAGGAGTCTTTGCACCAACCTTTGAGACCAGTGAAGAGTTGGGGGTTTGAGCAAGGAGGTTGGGAAGGAGCAACTGTGGTGGAGTTTGGTGGCTTTCTGGTTAGTTGAAAGGTGTTCTCAATATACACATTTTCACTTAAACATGCGGTGCCTCAGATCACAACCCGTGCCTAAGTGGGGAGTTGCCTCTACAGTCTTACTTTGGATCTTGAACGTTTTGGATCCCGAACAAATTGGCTCCAAACGATCAAAACCTGGAAGTGACTGTTCTGCTTTGTGAACGATTTTGGGAAGCCAAACATCCGACGGGGCTTCCGATTGGCTGCAGGAGCTTCCTGCAGCCAATCAGAAGCTGCACTTTGGTTTCCGAATGTTTTGGATGTCGAACAAACTTCTGGAATGGATTCGTTCGACTTCCAGGGAACAACTGTACTTGTTTCCCACAAGTGTGGAACCATTCAGACATGCATTCCCATAAAGGGTAAAGGGGCCCCTGACCATTAGATCCAGTCGTGACCGACTCTGGGGTTGCAGCGCTCATCTCACTTTATTGGTCGAGGGAGCCGGCGTACAGCTTCCGGGTCATGTGGCCAGCACAACTAAGCTGCTTCTGGCGAACCAGAGCAGCGCACGGAAACGCCGTTTACCTTCCCGCTGGAGCGGTACCTATTTATCTAGGTTGGCAGGAGCAGGGACCGAGCAACGGGAGCTCACCCCGTCACGGGGATCCGAACTGCCGACCTTCTGATCGGCAAGTCCTAGGCTCTGTGGTTTAACCCACAGCGCCACCCGTGCCCCTTTTCCGAAGGTGGTGCAGCCCTAATCAGGTCTGTGAGGTCAATTTGTTTCCCCCCTAAGTTGCCTCTGACCATGGATAGATGGATGCACCATCTCTGTAATGACAATCCTAGCCAGGTGTCCTCGATATATTTCAGACTATGGCTCTGTCTGGTGCTGGTGGGAGTTGTATTCCAGTAAACTTGGAGGGGCACCAGGTTGGGAAAGGTTGCTGTGATTCATGTGTGGCCTGGCTCACTCAACCCAACCTAGGTGTTCTGCTGCCTCCCACAGCACGATTTCATCTTAACTACTCCTGCTCCTAATTGTTAATTAGGGCGCTGAGCCCTATTCCCACACACGGCTTGGTTTTGATTCATCCAAAGCTCATGTGACTAGGAGTGCCTCGATTTCTCTGTCAACATAGGGAGTGACAAAGAATGGAAATGGCCTCTGTGAACCCAGGGTATATGTATATGTATATTAACATGGTCTGTGTGTGTGGTTTGGGAGCTGCACGGTCAGGGAAAAAACAATGCTGTCCAGGGTTGTAAAGACTGCGGAGAGAATAACTGGGTGCACTCTTCCCACCTTGGATCAAATCTATGCTTCCAGGTGTCATAAGAAAGCTGCAGAGATGGCGCAGGATAGTGCTCACCCCGGAAATGATCTCTTTCAGCTTCTGCCTTCTGGAAGAAGGTACAGGGTTATAGGAAGGTATAGGGTTATAAGACTAGGACTAGCCACCTGTGAGACAGTTTTTATCCAAATGCGATTTTGGTTTTAAACGCAGTGTAAGGTAGTCTCTGTGGGAGTATATTGTATTTAATTATGCGGTATCAGAGTTTTTAGGTGGTTAACCAGGCTGGGATATCTGGGATAGCAGGCTTGTTGGCTTTTGAATGTCTGATGTAGATTTTTTCAATTTCTTTGTTCTGTATGGGACAATGACAATAAAGATGGGACAATGACAATAAAGATTATCGCATCGTAAGATGCAAATCCTTCACTTACAGGTTAATGGTTAATTATTATATTGATTTTTTCTAAAGAAGAGGAAACAACGACAAGCTTCTCTTAAATTGCATGGGGCTGTTTGGCTTTAAATCTGGAATGTGTCCTGGACTCTATACAACTGGGCCCTGAAAACACGACGGCAATCTCAGCCCTGTCCCTTTGAAATGCCTCGCCCCGATCTGAAAGGATGTACCTCATTTTCATTTGGATTCAGTATGCAGAGAACTGTGTTCGTACACTTATTTTATTTATTGAGTCACATATCATAGAATCGTAGATCAGAGTTGGAAGGGACCCTGCGGATCATCTAGACCAGGGGTGTCAAACTCAAATTCATCGGGGGCCGCATCAGCAGTTTGGTCACCCTCAAAGGGCCGGCTGTATTTTAATATTCTTTTGGAAGCCGCCCAGAGTGGCTGGGGAAGCCCAGCCAGATGGGCGGGGTATAAATTATTATTATTATTATTATTATTTATCCCGTGAGTCCTGTATCTAGCAGTATTTTGCTTTTGTCTTCCCAGTACCCACATGCATCACGCCAATTTTATTCCAGGCAGTAAGTACTGGTACCTTACTCAAGACTGGTTAACGTGCTGTAACTACCAAAGCCTGATTTCCAATACGTGCTTTCGCGTGTGTGGGTGGCATTTTAATCCACATTAGTGACTGACAAGGTGAAACTGGAGCAGGGTAGTGATTCCAAATCACTGCCACATTCAGAATAAAGGTTTGCCATCGACTGGTGTATTTGTCTCATCAGTATTGTAACAATTCGATTCGGACCATTGGTCCATCTAGCCCGGCACTGCCAGGCACTGACTAGCAGCGGCTCTGCAAGGGTTAAGGCAAGAGTCTTTCCCAGCCATATCTGGCGACAGTGAGGGTTGAGTACGGCTGACTAGCAGCGGCTCTGCAAGGGTTAAGGCAAGAGTCTTTCCCGCGCTAAACAGCCTCTCCCCAGCGAGGGGTTGCTTGCAGAGCACAAATGGTCATGTTCAGACCAATCCACAAACTCCTTACGTTGCGTTAGCGGCTGATGTGGATCGGTAGCCTGCAAATAGTTTAAACTGCCACTTCTTGAACAATAGATCCTGCGACAGGAGTAACCACTCTATTATGTTGACAAGCAAGGTCAAAGTTCCACTGGGATTTATTTAAGTGTTTGCTCCGGAGGAAGCGGTTTGCGGATCGTGGCCCTAATGCAATTCCCAGCTAGTTTCCCCATCCCAATTTAATTATCCTTATGGGATTTTTATGATTACCAGGAGCTTTCCTCGCCTTGCAACAGCCTCTCTGCAAAAAGAGAACACGTGCCTTGGGAGGAACGAGACTTCTTTAGAAACCAGCGCGTGGTTGCCGCTGGTGCCAACCGGGGAGGCGCGGAGAGAGGAACCTATAACTTGATATCTCTTTCTCCGCAACAACTGCTTTTCGGAGAAAGCTCTGCAGAGCGAGCCGCTAAGCAGGCGTGAATCCGGCGCTCTGATCCCCCGAGCTCGGCTGGCGCGCCAAAACGCCACCGCCCGAAAAGGAAAAGTCCTCTGTCGCCTCGCCATTGGCTAGCAGGAATGGTCGTGGCTTGCTATTGGGCAGCGTGGAGGGGAGAGCCCTCCTTTAGGAACGTACTATGGCTTGTCTGGCATTTTTCTCTCCTGGGGGGGGGGGGAGAAAGGGGTGGGACGGCGCGTGCCTCCTTCCCCGCTTTGCTGCTCGGAGCCGGACTCCCGTGCGCTTCGCCTTCTGCGCGCTAAAGCGAAGAGGCGGCCCTGCGGCAGCCAGATTTCGTGCGGAGGGAAAGCCCAGCCTTGTTTGCACAACCTCGAGCCAGTCAGTCACGTAAAAGTATCAGCCCGCCCCCGGGGCCGTCCTCCTTTTCTCTGAATGTGCAGTGCTGCCACACACACACCCCGCCCCGGTCTTTCCCTCAATGAATACACACAAGCTTTCTCCTTAAAAAAAAAAAAAAAGCGAGAATAAAAAAAAGCGCTGGCAGCCGGCGGCGGCTACACGGGCCGCATGAGGAGGTCTGCCGGGCCGGATTTGGCCCGCGGGCCTTGAGTCTGACACCCGTGATCTAGACCAACCCCCTGCAGATGCAGGAATATGCAGTTGTCCCTTATGGGGATCGAACCTGCGACCTTGGCGTTATCAGCACCACGCTCTAACCAACTGGGCTATTTGAAGAGCCTGTGAAAGTTAACATTGAGGCCAACTGATTGTACGTTAAGAACATAAGAAGAGCCTTGTGGGATCAGGCTGATGCCCCCGTTTGGTCTAGCATCTGTTCTCGCAAGGGCCACCCAGAGGCCTCTGGAAAACCTGCAAGCAGGATTCGACATAGCTGTCAACCGTCCCTTATTTGGCGGGAAACCCCCTTATCCCAGTGCCGTGTCCCGCTGCTGTCCCTTATTGATGAAGTCCCTTAAATTTCCTGGGTTTCAAAGGAAGCAGCTCCTCTCCCTCCCTCCCTGCCGGCCAGGGAGGAGGGAGGCTCCAACTGTGTTGCTTGGCTGCTTTGCTCACCCAATAAGGAGTCTAAGAACGACTGGGGGGGTGGAGCTTGCATGCCTTGTGCCAATCAAATCGGCCGCGTTGCCTGGGGACTCAACTTTGCTCAGCGCTTCCCAGTGGAGAGGTGACGGCGGTTTTCCTTGCTGCATCCCCTTTGTCGGGTTGCTGCGCTGTGGGAACCACCGCTTGAGGCTTCGTTTGGCTGCTGGCTGGGCTTTCTGCCTTTGGCTCGGAGGGGCTCAGAAGTTGAACATACCTGTGCTTGGAAAATCCCTTATTTTGGCTGCTGGTCCCTTATTTTCAAATCTGTAACTTGACAGCTATGGGATTCGAGCAAAATAAAGTCACTTCCGACCTAGAAAGGAGGTGGTGTTGCGGGCTTCACGCCCCCACCATGTGCATGGGGGCTGGCTCTCAGCCTCCGCGCGATTGAGGGAATCTTCGGCCTCGTCATCCCTTTGCCAGCCAATCGGCTGGCCTAGGGGTGTGGCCTGCACTATTTAATGCAGGCGCGGCCGGGGATCTCCCTCTTTTGCCGCTCAGCTGCTCCAGTTCTACTGGGGGGAGGCGGGAGCTCACCACGCAATACTCTCCCCTCCTGTGGTTTCCAGTAACTGGTATTCAGAAGAGTTACTGTGGAAGCAGAGCATAGCCATTGTGGCCAGTCGCCAGGCGCCTGAAAATCTGAGAGGAAAGTGAGTGTGCTGCTCTGGTGCATAGCTGTCAACTTTGCAGATTTGATAAGAAGGGACCAGCAGCCTCGAAAATAAGGGATCAGCAGCCAAAATAAGGGATTTCACTATTGTAAAGAGTTACATACATTGGTAGGATTGACAGATGCTGTCAATCCAGAATGAGGCAGTTGCGGCGCCGCAGCAGCCGCTGAAGCGCCGCCCTTCTACATCCCTCCCCCTCCCTCAGGCTGCCTCCTCAGCTGCCACCACCGCTGCCGCTTGCGGGTGGCGTGGGCAAGAGTCTCTCTCCCTCCCCCCCCTTGCGCGGGGAAGGGCTGATGGAACTCCTCGCGCCAGGACAATGGCGCCAGCGCACTCTCTCTCTCGCGGCAGAAGACCCCGAGCCGCTGCTTCCCTCCCGAGCCGGGCGAGCATGAAACCTGGGAAATTTAAGGGACATCATCAATAAGGGACAGCAGCGGGACACGGCGCTGGGATAAGGGAGTTTCCCGCCAAATAAGGGACGGTTGACAGCTATGCTCTGGTGGACTGTCTTACAACAGGGGTTGGCAACCTAAGGCCCCTGGGCCACGAGCAGCCCATGGTGGTTGCTTAGCTGGCCCATGGACCCGTGCCGCACTGGAAGGAGCACCGGAAATTGTGTTTGCACATGCGCACGCGCACTCCGGCCCACTCCGGCATCTGCGGGACCGTGAATAGGCCCAAGCCACAAAAACTTTGCTGACCCCTGGTCTACAATGACTTCCCATTGATGGGCCTTCTTCCTACAGTCGTTTAATCATTCACAGCCAGGAGAACTATCCCAAACTCATGGCAGAATCGGCTCGGCTCAGTTCGTCATTTAACAGCTTTCTTGGAGGACTTCTGGGGTAAAGCTCATCTTCTGTCTGAAAGTTCCCTCCTAAGTTATGATGCTGGAACAGACATGAATGTGCCTTTTTGTATTGTCTCCACCAAGAATTGTAGTTCCCGGCATCAGGCACAGGACAAAGCCCCTTGCACATCTTAAGTGCCCCTCCTCTCCAAACTGTCGGGACGCGGGTGGCGCTGTGGGTTAAACCACAGAGCCTAGGACTTGCCGATCAGAAGGTTGGCGGTTTGAATCCCTGCGATGGGGTGAACTCCCGCTGCTCGGTCCCTGCTCCTGCCAACCTAGCAGTTCGAAAGCACGTTCAAGTGCAAGTAGATAAATAGGTAGTGCTCCAGCGGGAAGGTAAACGGCGTTTCCGAGCGCTGCTCTGGTTCGCCAGAAGCGGCTTAGTCATGCTGGCCACATGACCCGGAAGCTGTACGCCGGCTCCCTCGGCCAGTAAAGCGAGATGAGCGCCTCAACCCCAGAGTCGGTCACGACTGGACCTAATGGTCAGGGGTCCCTTTACCTTTACCCTACCTCCCCAAACTAACGTACCTTGGAATAGGTAAAGAGGGTTTTCTAGACATGAACAGGGAGCAGTAGGCACATTGGTAGCAAGCAGTCGATTGAATAGAAAGGACACTCTACGATCACTTGCAAGCAATCCTTTAAATGTAAAGATTGTAAGTGCCATTAGATTTCTGGGGTGTGGATGCAGCCTTAGTTCACAGAATCGACAACGAAAATTACAGTTAAAAAAAAGTCTGAAGGTGCCTTTCAGTTTATGTAACTTCACATTAGCCAGAGAGGAGTTTGGTGGGAGGAAAAATCTTAAACACTGACGAACATCTACATGCTTAGTGCACTACATACAGAAGACAGAGGATCTTGTCGTGTCTCGTTTTACATTCTGAGCCGGAGAAGAACTTTTGAGAGGAATCAACTCGTAATATAGCTTAGCGTTGTAACGCAGGTCAGGCTGACATTGCTAACCACGCCCGAGACCTAAATCGAGATGCTGTTCTCGATCTGAGGCGGGTTCAAGTAGTTGTAGGGGAGGGGTAACGACTTGTTCCTCTCGTTGATTTCCTCAGAAATCTTAGCCAGGTCGTTCTGGAAGTCCACAATGAGCCGCTTTGGCTCGTCCTCAGTGAAATGTTCATCGGGATAGTGGCCCAAAGGTCTCTGGAAAAGATTCGGGAGAAATCAGTGGTGAAGACTGTGCCTCAAACTCCCATTTAAGTTGCAGTGAACTTTTCACATTCGTAATCCTAAAACACAAATGTAAAACTCCTTGGACACCCCCACATTTGGAAATATTCAAAACAAAGTCAAGTTATTATCCTCGTCTGGTTTTTTAATGGGACTGCTAGGCCAAATGTAGACTGCTGGAATGCAGGGATGTTGAGCTGGTGGTTCATCAGATGTTGCTTGACTACAACTCCCATCATCCATGATCACTGCCTACACTGGTTGGGAGCTGATGGGAACTGGAGTTTAACAACATCTGGAGGGCCACAGGTTTCCCGCCTGTACTTAAATGCAGTCCCCCGATGTAAGCTAATAAGAAATATATAGATTTGTGTCTTTGAGTTAATGATTTGAGTGTTTTATGACTTCATAAGATCTGAAAGTTATCAATCCTATTATTCAAATTTGTAAGGGACCTTAATTTAAAGGCATCATCAGACATACTGTTGAAACCCTTATTCTCCCCGCAATAATTCGTTTTAATTAACAATTAAATGTATAATGATTGTGGGGAAAATAAGCTTTTCGATAGTATTGCCTGATATGATTCTTCGCGGAGTTTTGAAACAAGCATTTTAATGTTTGTGGTTCTCATCCATTTTTTCTCTTGTGTACCTTTTCTTTGTGGAATTTATTGGAATCCAAAGAAGAAATTGTTTTTTAGACTAATAATTTTGCAAAAAATCCATTTTGAGGCTGAAATTCAAGAGTTTAAATATAAACATGGAGCGCTAAGGGCAGATCCACAACATATACCTTGGAAGTCAAACAGCTTAGTTCTTGAACATTTTGGCTCCCGAACGTCGCAAACCTGGAAGTGAGTGTTCTGGTCTGCGAACTATTTTTGGAAGCCAAACGTCCGATGGGGCTTCTGCGGCTTCCGATTGGCTGCAGGAGCTTCCTGCAGCCAATCAGAAGCTGCGCTGTGGTTTCCGAATATTTTGTAACTTGAACGGACTTCTGGAACGGATTCCGTTCAACTTCCAAGGTACGACTGTATTCAGAACACATTTGACTAGCATTTAAAGACATGACTTCCCTCAAATAATCTTGGGAAATGGAGCTTTCCCCTCACAGAGCTACAATTCCCAGCACCCTTAACAAACTACAGTTTTCTGTATCATCTGAGGGAAGTCATGTTCTTTAAAGGTGCATTGAATGTGCTTTCAATATATGGTGCGTATCTGGCCCTAAGTTTCTTTTTATTATCATTATTATTAAGTTTTTATTATCATGAAAAAACACAAACAAAACAAAAAACGACAAATACATAATCTTACAATTACAAATTTACCAATTCAAAACCTGTATTCATCAAATAATAAAAATTATACACCTGTGTGGCTTCCCTCCACCTCAACTTTACATCCTTAAAACAATAATGTCTGTTTTACATTGTGTCTTCATACTAATCATTATCTATCCATTGTTAATTTTGTTTTAGATTGATTCGTCTTTACATACTTAAACTAGGCATACCAACACATTACCTTTGGACCAGTGTTTTTTTCATATAATCCTCAAAACATTGCCATTCCTTCCTCAAACTCTGGTTAGACCGATTTCTTAGGGGTGCCATTAATTTGGCCAATCCTATAAAATCGCTTAATTTGTTTATCCAGTCCTCCTTTGTGGGGACAGCCCACAAGATAAGAAAAGGTTATTTTTATACGCTACGGCCGCAGCTAGAATATTGCTGGCAAGGAACTGTAAAGGCGATCCGGCCCTAAGTTTCTTGACACAGAAAATCTGGTACCTAACCGAGTCCTTCCTTCACTGCAAATCCTTACCGTGTCTCCTGCCTCGTTGCTTAGCAACCACAGGGAGCAGAGGGCGATGCAGGTGGTGTTGACCTTAGGGAGGGTCTCCAGGACGGTTTCCAAGGTCTCTGTGCCCTTCATGGTGGGTGGGGGTCTTCTCATGGAGGGTGGGCTGTTGGGGATCCATGCGCCATAGTCATACTGTGGGCAAGCAAAGGACCAAGTTAAATTAGGGCTACCAGACGTCCCCGTTTCCCGGGGACAGTTCCCGGATTTGTGAATAAGTCCCGGACAAATTCCATCCCCGGAATGTCCCCAGATTTCATCTACTTCTGACAAGACAGAAGTACCGTTTTTGGGGGACAGGGGCTGGGCGGGTGTGGGGGACTCCCTGGTCCTGAATGGGGTAACTGTGCCCCTGAAGGACCAGGTGCGCAGCCTGGGAGTCATTTTGGACTCACTGCTGTCCACGGAGGCGCAGGTCAATTCTGTATCCAGGGCAGCTGTCTACCAACTCCATCTGGTACACAGGCTGAGACCCTATCTGCCCGCGGACTGTCTCGCCAGAGTGGTACATGCCCTGGTTATCTCCCGCTTGGACTACTGCAACGCGCTCTACGTGGGGCTACCTTTGAAGGTGACCCGGAAACTGCAATTAATCCAGAATGCGGCAGCTAGACTGGTGACTGGGAGTGGCCGCCGACCATATAACACCGGTCCTGAGAATTCTGCATTGGCTCCCAGTACGTTTCTGAGCACAATTCAAAGTGTTGGTGCTGACCTTGAAAGCCCTAAACGGCCTCAGCCCAGTATACCTGAAGGAGCGTCTCCACCCCCATCGTTCTGCCCGGACACTGAGGTCCAACGCCGAGGGCCTTCTGGCGGTTCCCTCATTGCGAGAAGCCAAGTTACAGGGAACTAGGCAGAGGGCCTTCTTGGTAGTGGCCCCCGCCCTGTGGAACACCCTCCCATCAGATGTCAAAGCGATAAACAACTACCTGACATTCAGAAGACATCTTAAGGCAGCCCTGTTCAGGGAAGTTTTTAATGTGTGACATTTTAGTGTATTTTTGGTCTCTGTGGAAGCCGCCCAGTGTGGCTGGGGAAACCCAGCCAGATGGGCGGGGTACAAATAATAAATTATTATTATTATTATTACTAATGTCCCCGGGAAACGCAGCAGCGGCAGTCTCAGCAGCCTGGAGCGCTTGGCTCTGGCTGGCTCCAGGAGCTGTTCGGAAGTCCCCGTATGATGGTGGTGCAGGGCCTCTCAGATGTAGCTTTCGATGGGGGGTGAAATACCCAAAAAGGATGTTACTTTTTTTCTGTATGCCACAACAGCTGCGAGAATATTACTAGCGAAGAATTGGAAGAAACAAGATTTACCAACTATCGAAGAATGGCAGATGAAGATGATGGACTATATGGAACTTGCCAAACTGGCTGGGTGACTCCGAGACCAGAGAGAAGAGACGGTGGAAGAAGATCGGGAGAAGTTTAAAGAATATTTGGAAAAAATATGTTAATATTTAAATCTTAGAATAGCTCTGGAAGTGGAAATAGGCTGTAGGGTTACAAGTAGAAGATAGTGCATTTTAAAACACTATTATTTGTAAGTGATAAAATGTGAAGATTTTTATGGTAAAAGTAAGCATGATGGGGGGAAAAAGGCTAGAAATTATGATATATGTAAACTGCAAAAGATGAGGTAAAATGAAAATCAGAAAGGGGGGACTTGGGGAAGCTCACCTAACAATGTTTAGAAAAAAATAAGGATAAGACAAGAATTTGTTTGTATTGTTTGTTTTTCTGTTTGTGTTGTTTAGTGGTGTTATAAAATGAATAAATATTTTTTTTTGGGGGGGGGGGAGATGCAGCTTTCGATCTGCCGCCACCTTCCCTGACCCCAGCAACTAAGCTGTGAAGGGAGGCTTCACGCTGCCTATCAGAGCTTGCGTGCAAGCAGGAGGGGGTAGGGATCTCTCAGTTAGGCAAGAGGAAGCCTCCCTTCCCAGCTGAGGGATAATGTTATAAGAATTCTAAGGTCTTAAATATATAAAATAAATGTTCATAAATGTACGAGGCTAACACATACATAAGTATGTAAACCACGTGTCTGAAATGGTATCCTGAAGCCAAGAAGGCTGATCGCCGAAGAATGGATGCTTTTGAATTCTGGTGCTGGAGGAGACTCTTGAGAGGCCCATGGACTGCAAGAAGATCAAACCTCTCCATTCTGAAGGAAATCAGCCCTGAGTGCTCACTGGAAGGACAGATCCTGAAGCTGAGGCTCCAAGACTTTGGCCACCTCATGAGAAGAGAAGACTCCCTGGAAAAGACCCTGATGTTGGGAAAGATGGAGGGCACAAGGAGAAGGGGACGATGGAGGACGAGATGGTGGGACAGTGTTCTTAAAGCTACAAACATGAGTTTGACCAAACTGCAGGAGGCAGTGGAAGACAGGAGTGCCTGGCGTGCGCTGGTCCATGGGGTCACGAAGAGTCAGACACGACTAAACGACTAAACAACAACAACAAAATTGACCTCAAATATTTCCTTGCAAGGAGGAAGGAAATGGGAAAAGCTTTCCAATTGTTTTTGGACTGTAGGGGCTTGCATGTCCCTTTTCAAATGCAGCCTGGCAAGTATCTGTTAAGCTGAGCACACGATCAATATGCGTAGGTGTTATGTACTAACCTTGGATCCTAGAACAATAGGCAAGTAGGATCCTAGAATGCAACAATTGATTGGCTTGCAGGAAAATACCAATCAGGCTCCAGGAGGGAAGCAGAATCAGCCAATCAGATGGGACTCATTGTATGAATAATGTATATAAAAGCCTGAGGTTTGGGGAGCAATTCAATCACTGTTTACAAGCTGCAAGAAAGAGCATGAAATCACTCCAGGACTCCGAGTATATTTCAGTAAGAGATTCCGGAACTAAGTATTTACCATCTCAAAGGAATGGCCAGGCTACCCAGAAAAGGCAATCAAGTAAGGCATGATCAGGTATCCTGGCAGACAGGAGAGAAGCAACACACTCAAATTTCTGCTGTAGACCACCTCCTTCTGTGATGTATGTATGATGTTTTGGGGGGTGGTCTTGGGCTACAGGGGAGGCAATTTCAAAAGGCTTGCACACCAATGTTCTGGGTTCCTCTCCTCCCTCCCTGTGTGGGGTCCGTGAGGACCCTGTTGCAACAATTCCTTGAATAAAGATCAGGCTTACTAGCTGCTTTGCTTCTCAATATTCTCTGGTTGGCCTCTGTTATTTTCTCCTACCGAAAGAGAACCTACATAAGGACTCTCTATGGGCTCTTGGGTACCCCATAAGGGAAAAGGAGCAGTTTCTTCTTATAACAAATTATAATACGTATTTCGAGAGACAAAAGGAATCTTGTTCATTTTCCCAAGAAGAGGCCAAATCTATGCTTTGCTGCTCAAGAGGGGAGTCAGTTGCATGGATGAGTGTGCTGGTCCCGGGGGGAAGGTTACCGCTGACGTAGTCTAAGTCCGGTCCTGGGTCACTGGCCTGAAAACAGTTCGCAAGGAGCGGGGCAAGGTCTGAAGCAGGAAGCTGAGCGGGGACAGGAACACTGGAGGGTCAGGTCTGGGTCCGGACAGGAGCAGGTACTCAACAACGACGTTGCTCCCGCAACCTGGGACCGGGCTGACTGGCCTTTATCTTCTCTGAGGCCAGGGGCGGTCCCGGCCCCCAGGAGCCCCGCCTCTCCTGGCCTTAAGGCGAGCACTCCTCCTGGGAGAAACCAGTTCCCTCCGCCTCTCTGCCCTGAGCCTCTGCAGTTCAGGAGAGGCTGAAGGGTTACTGGGCCCAGGGGGAGGCTCACCTGTAGGCACTGAGTCCTCAACTACCTCTGGAGCCAGAATGGATTCACCTGGTGCCTGCTTCTGAGGATCCGGCACAGGTGCAGGCGCTTCAGAATCAAGGCCCTGCCCCAGTTCAGCCGGCCCTGAAGGCGGGGACTCCTGTGCAGGCTGGGATTCCTCCGGTTCATCCTCTGAATCGGATTCCCAGGCCATCACAATGAGGAAGGTACCGTATTTTTCGCTCTATAAGGCACACTTTTTCCCTCCTAAAAAGTAAGGGGAAATGTGTGTGCGTCTTATGGAGCGAATGTAGGCTATGCAGCTATCGCTGAACCCAGAACAGCAAGAGGGAGAGCTGCGCAGTGACTCTTGTTGTGATGCCTTAGCTTGATCCTCCCTCCTCCTTCCTCTTCAACATTTGATTCAGAATATTTTTTTCTCTTGTTTTCCTCCTCTAAAAACTAGGTGCGTCTTATGGTCGAGTGCGTCTTGTAGAGCGAAAAATACGGTAAGTGTGGCCTCTCACCTGGCCAGAGTTGACAGCAGCGTGTTGAGCTGAGCAGGTGAAGATCACCATTGTCAAGAACTTGGTCAGTTCCTCCATGGTCTCCAGGGACGAGGGGGCACCGGAGGTCTTCCTGTTCTTGAAGGCTTCCTTGAAGATCTCTCGGATCCAGGCCTGGAGTTCCGGGTCGCTCTGGACGCGGTCGTCACTCTTGTAGTAGAACCGGACAAGGCTGGCCACGAACCTGGGACATGAAGAAAGAAGAAGAAGAAGAGTTTGGATTTGGTATCCCGCTTTATCACTACCCGAAGGAGTCTCAAAGCGGCTAACATTCTCCTTTCCCTTCCTCCCCCACAACAAACACTCTGTGAGGTGAGTGGGGCTAAGAGACTTCAAAGAAGTGTGACTAGCCCAAGGTCACCCAGCAGCTGCATATGAAGGAGCGGAGACGCGAACCCGGTTCCCCAGATTACGAGTGCACCGCTCTTAACCACTACACCACACTGGCTCCAAAGTGCATACTGGGAGACCTTGCCAGGCATTGATCCAAGATGGCAGCTGCCCCACCCCCCAACCAGGTTCCCTCTAGATCAGCAGTTCTCAACCTGTGGGTCTCCAGATGTTGTTGAACTACAACTCCCATCATCCCTGAGCCCCGGCCTTGCTAGCTTGGGGTGATGGGAGTTGTAGTTCAACAACACATGGGGACCCACAGGTTGAGAAAGGCTGCTCTAGGTGTTTACAGCTCCCGTCAGGCAGGCCTGGCGGCGTCACCTCTCTATGGCGGCCCATATCTTCAGCCCATCGTCCCGGTAGTGGTAGTTTGTGACGGAGGCGACCCCGCGGGCCTCAATGTCATCGGGGAGGCAGAGGGAGGCATAAGCCATGCTGTAGGTTCCTTTCCCCACAATGGGCACAATTCCTTTGTAGCCTGCTGAGGTAGCCTGGGGGTGGGGGAAAACAGTCAGACGTGAGTATTTGAAGGGTGGGACAGGACAGGGAGAAAAGGCGTTATTATCTTCAAGCTCCCTGCATTGCGAGAAAACCAGGTCATTACAGCCATGCCTCATGTTACGTTTGCTTCATGTTACGTTCTTTCAGGTTATGTCCTGCATGCGCAGAAGCACAAAATGACGTCACGCGCATGCACAGAAGCAGCGAATTGCAACCCGCGCGTACGCAGATGCGCCGCTGCGGATTGCGCTCTTTTCATGTTGCGAACGGGCCTCCGGAACGGATTCCGTTCGCAACCAGAGGTGCCACTGTATATTTCGTTCCACTTCCAAATTGTGTGCTGCTTTTCTAAATGACTATACTGAAGGAGAAGGGTTGTCGGGTTCAGGGCAGGTGAAATAAGTTCCACAGCAAATAAATTTGCAAGCAAGCCTTTCTCATTCTAAAGATAAAACGTGGAATATTTTATCTATATCGGTATTCCGAATTACGGGCACCGGCGGATTTAGATGGGAGGCTGGGGTGAGGGGACATGGGGACCAGACATTAAAAGGGTGGAAATTAGCACACTGATTTTAGGTTCTTTGTTTCACTTTTTCACTCCTTTTGGATCCAAGGATCATAGATGTAAGAGGATGGTGAGGAGAGGGTGAGGCAAATTTTTATATTATATGATGTTGTTGCTACAAAGTTCTCAGCCATGGGCGATGCTGGATTCTGGTGTAACACATTTAGGTGCATGAGATTTAAGATCCCATGTTCAAAAATGTCCAGGTTGGAGAACAACTTGAGATACATTTCCAAATTTGTGAATGTTAGAAGGATGCTGGAATGAAGTTATATGGCATTAGCAGAAATGTTATAAAGAATTAAGTAAAAATAGATTGTTAATGGGCCAAAATGGAAAATTTAAGGTTAGATTGTGTTAAGATAAGTTATAGAACAAAAATTGAGAAAGATGGAAAGGATTTGCTGAAATAGCTAATTGAACTAGAATACAAAAAAGGGAGGTGTGAGGAGGTCGATGAAACAAGTAAATGAAAGGTAAAGATGTGGAAATATTGGATGTGTTTTTAAATGTTTTTGTTTTTCTTGTTGTTTTGTTGTATTGTTTTGTTGTTTTTCTTTTTATTTCTGATGTATTGTAAGGTATTGTTTTGTTTTGTTTAACTTTTTATTGTTTCTTTTTTCTTTTTTTCTGTAACTATTAAATCTCTAATAAATATCATTTTTAAAAAAAAGAAGAGAAGAAGAAGAAGAGTTTGGATTTGATATCCCGCTTTATCACTACCCGAAGGCATCTCAAAGCGGCTAACATTCTCCTTTCCCTTCCTCCCCCACAACAAACACTCTGTGAGGTGAGTGGGGCTGAGAGACTTCAGAGAAGTGTGACTAGCCCAAGGTCACCCAGCAGCTGCATGTGGAGGAGCGGAGACGCGAACCCGGTTCCCCAGATTACAAGAGAGATACATTTCCAAATTTGACCCTTTGGGCGCAGATTTCAAAGAAAAGCTGCCAAACTGCAGTCAGCATTTTCTGCATGGGCATCTATCCCATCGCTTGCTTATTTGTGCAATTCGGGGGGTGGGGCAGGGGCAGCTAATCTGGCTGTGGTGCCAAAAGCTAAAGCAGAAGGATGCACATTCTCATTTGGGTCTCAAAATCCATCTCTGAGAGCAGGCAGGGGGAGCCACCAAAGGGTCGGAGGAAGGGGGGGCGGTGGTAGCGGTAAGCCCCGGGTATCATCACTGGGGGGGGGGGTTACATTCGGCATGCCACCCACCCACGACTCCCAAGCCTACCCCAAGCCGTCGGGAAAAGGGGCGGAGCTGCGCCGCCTTGCCGGGAGCCTTCCTCCCTTCCCCCTTCGTTTTGAGAGCTCGGGGGAGGCTTGGGAGTCGCAGGCGGGTGACGCGCCATTGCCCCCCGCTCCTTGGGGGGGGGGGAAGCCTCCCCCAAGCTGCCAAAAGGAAGAGGGAAGGGAGTGTTAGTTTCTGTTTGCCACTGTGCAGCGCTTTGGAGTCACAAGACTCTGTTTACATTCCAGAGACATTTCCAGGCTGTTGGAAGTCTCGCGGAAGACAGGAGATGGATGTGACGTTACTGGTTTCCTGTTCCTTTGTTGTTCAGTTGCTCTCTGCTCTCACAGAGAGAGGATGATTTCTTTTCTGTCTGCGTATCTTAGAAAACAAAGCATAGCGATGTAGCCATAAATCTCTTCACTTCCGCGTCCTGTTTTGATTCTCTGCGTAATGGGAACGCACCTGGAGGCCTCATCAAAGGCTCAGGTCGTTAATCACGTCGGAGGCAATTCCGGAAGATGAGTTTTATCAGCTCGGCAGAAAGAACGGAGATTCCGACAGGGAGGAAGGCTGTTGGCAAAGCGGCGTGGCTCCCTCTTTCCTCGCCCAGGAAGCAGTCCGCCATGGGCGTCTCGCCCCCTGGGATGCTCGCCATGGCGCCCCCCTGGGATGCTAGCCCCGCCCCCATAGCCCCGCCCCCAGATGCACAGAAGCTAAGCTCCGCCTCTGATGTACCAGACAGACAAGCAAACTCAAAAGGGGGAAAGGGGCCTTCTCTTTCTCTCTTACCAGGTCCATCATTCCGCCTTCCATGATGAGTCTGACCCTGGCCAAAGCGTTGATCTGGAGGGTGTATCGGAAGTGTGGGATCAGGAGCTGCAAAGCGGGAAAGAAAACCTGTTTGTTAAGTTGTGGGTGAACATATCAGACGACACAGCGATTCTTCAAACAGCTCTTGTTTATTCACAGGCCAGAACAGAACTGAACTGGAGGGTTCAGCCAGCCTGCTTATATAGAGCTCCACTAGAACGCAACAGTAACCATTTTCTGTAACTATCCAATCACTGAACATCACTTTCAATCCCTTATTTGCATATGTGGACCTGAGTGAAAACTGTTAGGTTGTGGGTGAACATATCAGACGACACAGCGATTCTTCAAACAGCTCTTGTTTATTCACAGGCCAGGACAGAACTGAACTGAAGGGTTCAGTCAGCCTGCTTATATAGAGCTCCAGTACAACGTTACTGTAACAACTTTCTAAAACTATCCAATCACTGAACGTCACTTTCGATCCCTTATTTGCATACCTATCTACAGTATCCCCCTGCTGGCCCAGGGTGAGAACTTCAGTACATAACACAGTTGGAATCCTTGGCCTGGAGAGAGACTTGAAAGTCACGCAGCTGAAACCTTCAGCCAAGGCACTGGATCCCGCTCCCTTTCAGTCCCAAAACCAGGCAGCGCGATTGCAAACCTCTCAACAGGTCACAACGCAAAAAGGTACTGGGCTGTGCTCGACTCACAAGTAAAACAGGCCCAGCCTTGCGGCAAGCAATATCCTTTCGCGGGGCACAGTTTCTTGTCCTTTGCCCTCAGGCAGCGGTGCGCCCCTCCACCCTTATCCCGCCGGCACTTTTCAAGATGGAGTTGCTCCCGTTCGACCTTCAGGTTTCCCAGGGGCTGCCGCAACGGCGGGGGGGGGGGGTCCAGCGAAAACTTTTCCTCACCTTTCCTCGCCTGGCTGTGCGAACCCTAACGTGACCCTCGGGCCGGATGCCGTTCCTTCCCCACCCTCGCCGCCGACATACCTTGAAGACCGGGTGGCACAATGGCAGATGCCTCAGAGTGCAGATAGCAAAGACCTCGGCCACCAGGTGCGTCTGGAGCAGGTGGGAGATGTTCTGGTGGACGTGGAAGTCGGCGTTGCGGACCCACATCTTAGCCAGGGTCCAGTCCCACACGGAGTCGCTGGGGAGGAAGATGGGGTTGTTGGGGCCTGGAGTTTGTTTCAGCTGAGGGAAAGAAGGAGAAGAGCATGTGATGGGGTGGTCGGGGTGGCTAGGAGAGAGGGTGGGGCAACAGGTTGGGAAACGCCCCCCCCCCCAGCAGGTTTGGGGTTTGAGCCAAAGTGGCTACTTTCTTTGCCAGAGCACGTTGTGTTTCTGTGTTGGGGGGAGCCAAACCTCTCCACTGCCAGGAACCTCAAATACGGAGGAGACTGCGGCCACATTCCATTCAAGCGCTACGATACCCCTTTAAACAGCCATGGCTTCCCCCAAAGGATTCTGGGAGCTGTAGTTTGCTAAAGGTGCTGCGAGTGGTTGGGAGACTCCCCCCCCCCCAAATCCCAAAAGGGATTGGTTGTCAAGCCACTCTGAGAATTGTATCACCACAAGGGGAATAGGGTTCTCTTCACAACTCCCAGCACCCTTAACAAACTACAGTGGTACCTTGGGTTACGGACGCTTCAGGTTACAGACTCCCCTAACCCAGAAATAGTACCTCGGGTTAAGAACTTTGCTTCAGGATGAGAAGAGAAATTGTGTGGTGGCGGCAGCGGGAGCAGGAGGCCCCATTAGCTAAAGTGGTACCTCAGGTTAAGAACGACCTCCAGAACGAATTAAGTTCTTAACCCATGTACAGCTCTCACAATCCTTTGAGGGAAGCCATGGCTGTTTCGTATATTGTTTTGGATGCATGCTGTGGATGAGGCCTGAGAGAGAAAGTACGGTATGCGTGAGCAAAAGGAGGAGGAAAGGAGACGTTTTTGGGGGAAGCATTCCTCCTTGTCTTTGAAAGCCTTCCTCTCACCATCTTACTTATTCCATGCAGCTCCCGTTGCTCGGTCCCTGCCCACCAAGCACTTCGAAAGCACCTCAAGTGCAAGTAGATAAATAGGTACCGCTCTGGCAGGAAGGTAAACGGCGTTTCCGTGCGCTGCTCTGGTTCGCCAGAAGCAGCTTAGTCATGGTGGCCACATGACCCGGAAGCTGTACGCCGGCTCCCTCAGCCAGTAAAGCGAGATGAGCGCCGCAACCCCAGAGTCGGTCATGACTGGACCTAATGGTCAGGGGTCCCTTTACCCTTTACCTTCAGAAAGCAGGTATGGGAATGCATGTCTGAATGGTTCCACACTTGTGGGAAACAAGTACAGTCGTACCTTGGAAATCGAACGAATCCATTCCGGAAGTCCATTCAACTTCCAAAACGTTCGGAAACCAAAGTGTGGCTTCTGATTGGCTGCAGGAAGCTCCTGCAGCCAATCGGAAGCCCCGGCCAATAAAGCGAGATGAGCGCCACAACCCCAGAGTCGTCGGCGACTGGACCTAATGGTCAGGGGTCCATTTACCTTTACCATAAAGCAACAGAGGAGGAATTGGAAGGCCTGTGGCCAGGCTGCGGCAAGAGAAGTGGGAAGACCCTTGCGGTGGCCAGAGAGTCAGGGAGTGGGCTTCAATTGGCTCAATTCTGACGTCCTGCCGTGCTTACCTGGCTGGCTGCTTACCTGGATAGCTATGGGGAGGAGTTCCCCGGAAGGCGTCTGGTACAGGAGGCAGAGAGGGTCCGCCATGTACTGCCGCTGCCCTTGAATCGTGTTGGTCGGGATGCCCTGCAGGATCTTGTAATCCACGATGTAAACGTTCCCTTTCTTTTAGGGTCAGGGAGGAAGAAAAAACGAGAGCTTGTTTGTGTCATCGCTGCACGATGGAAATAAGCTAGCCCAAAGCGGTGTGATAAGAACGCCAGAAGAATCTAGTTTGGCCCATCTGGTCCTGCAACCTGCTGCCACAGTGGCCAACCGGAGACCTCTTCTGGGAAACCTGAAAGCATTACTTGAGCCCAAAAGTGCTTCCCACATGTGTGGCTTCCAGCAACTTGGTGCTCAGAAGCACCAGCACCTCCAGCCACAGAGGGAGCACATGGCCAAGAGGGTCAGTTGCCACTGATGCAGGCAGCCCACATTGTGGGGGGTCAGGTGGGATTGCTATGAGGAATTATGAAAAATGGAGCATGCCATTGTGTCGGCGATGAAAGCATTGCTTTGACTGTGCTGGAGCCATTTGACATGATTTCTGATCAAATCCCACAAACCTCTGCATCTCTGTCCATGTTCTCTACTGTCCAGTTTCTATGCCTGACAGGCACGTATAAGCATTCTAAAACATAGGCCGGTTGCTTCACCAGGAATCCTGGGTCATAAAGATAGAAGGTAGCTTTGATGTAGCGTTTGTTAGTTTTGTTAATCTAATAATAATAATTTATTATTTATACCCCACCCATCTGACTGGGTTTCCCCAGCCACTCTGGGCGGCTTCCAACAAAACACTAAAATACAATAACCTATTAAACATTAAAAGCTTCCCTAAACAGGGCTGCCTTCAGATGTCTTCTAAAAGTTTGGTAGTTATTCTTCTCTTTGACATCTGGTGGGAGGGCGTTCCACAGGGCGGGTGCCACCACCGAGAAGGCCCTCTGCCTGGCTCCCTGTAACTTGGCTTCTCATAGTGAGGGAACCGCCAGAAGGCCCTCGGCGCTGGACCTCAGTGTCCGGGCAGAACGATGGAGGTGGAGGCGCTCCTTCGGGTATACTGGACTGAGGTCGTTTAATCTTAGGGCCGGGAAGAGAGTTCAGGAAGAGTGTTCACAAGGAGATGTTAAATACTACCTGTCCTTCCTTTCCCTTTACTCCCTGTTTATGACCTCTGGGGTTTGCTAAATGCATCCCCCCCTTGTTTCCTGTTTTATTTAGCCTAAAACGTGTATGCATGCTCAAAGTAGTCTTTGTAGTTGAAAGGATTTCTCTGATCTAACTTTGTACCCAGGTGGTAGTTTTTTTTGAAATGCTCAGAGGACATCTGTTTGGTTCTTACAAGCGCTGTGTTAAAAGCTCTTTTGTTAATAAAAGGGACCTGGGCCAGGGCGTGACAGATTATTATTGGAACTTCCTCCCAGAGTCTTGCTGGCCAAGCCTCGTGTGTATTTTGTGTGTCAGGGTCCAATCCTTCCTTGCCTTCGGAACGCAACACACATCCCCTTGGATGGGAGAAGTTTTCTCTGGCTGCTAAGATGCAGCCAGCTTTGGCAGGTGGGACATCCCAGCCGCCTCTTAGAATCATAGAGTTGGAAGAGACCACAGGGGCCATCGAGTCCAACCCCCTGCCAAGCAGGAAACACCATCAGAGCACTCCTGACATATGGTTGTCAAGCCTCTGCTTAAAGACCTCCAAAGAAGGAGACTCCACCACACTCCTTGGCAGCAAATTCCACTGTCAAACAGCTCTTACTGTCAGGAAGTTCTTCCTAATGTTTAGGTGGAATCTTCTTTCTTGTAGTTTGGATCCATTGCTCTGTGTCCGCTTCTCTGGAGCAGCAGAAAACAACCTTTCTCCCTCCTCTATGTGACATCCTTTTATATATTTGAACATGGCTAGCATATCACCCTTTAACCTCCTCTTCTCCAGGCTAAACATGCCCAGCTCCCTTAGCCGTTACTCATAACAAGTTTGGAGCCTAGTTTGCTGTGGAAATACGCAGTGGCTATTCACTCGGAGAAGCAAGGAATGAAAGAATTGAGTCACCTGGATTTCCTCCTGCAGGGTGGTCGATGCCCCGAGAGTCGCGGCAACCATCTCCTGGGTCACGGGGAAATTGCTTGGGATCTGGGTGCATTTCTTGATCACCACGGGGTTGACGCCGTTGAGATACTGGGAGCCGAAGAAAGCGTCTTCTTGCCAGTGATCGGCAACGTACTCTGGGGACGTAGAGAAGCTTCTTAAAAGACGTGTCTCTCCAAGTCTGGGGAAGTGCCCTTTAGAAAGCCACTTCCGCCCTGCAAAGGAGGTGGTGTTGCGGGCTTCACGCCCTCACCACGCGCCTGGCGCTGGTGCTCAGCCTCTGCGCGACTGAGGGAATCCCCTGGACAGCCAATCGGCTGGCTCTGGAGGCGTGGCCTGCCCTATTTAACACAGGAGCAGCCGGGGATCTCCCTCTTTTGCTGCCTCCAGCCGCGCCTGTTTCCCACCCTCCCGCCCTTTAAGGTTTTCGTCCTTGAGCTTGCTATGGACCTCGGTTGGTCGCCGTTGAGGTTGGCCTGGTAGGAATTTTTTCCACTTGGCAACATAGCTGTCAACTTACACATTTGAAAATAAGGGACCAGCAGCCTCAAAAATAAGGGACCAGCAGCCAAAATAAGGGATTTTCAGAGCACAGCTATGTTTAACTTCTGAGCCCCTCCGAGCCAAAGGCAGAAAGCCCAGCCAGCAGCCAAACAAAGCCTCAAGCGGTGGTTCCCACAGCGCAGCAACCCGGCAAAGGGGATGCAGCAAGGAAAACCACCGTCCCCTCTCCGCTGGGAAGCGCTGAGCAAAGGCGAGTCCCCAGGCAAGGCGGCTGATTTGATCGGCACAAGGCATGCAAGCTCCACCCCCAGTCGTTCTCAGACTCCTTATTGGGTGAGCAACGCAGCCAAGCAACACAGCTGGAGCCTCCCTCCTCCCTGGCCGGCAGGGAGGGAGGGAGAGGAGCTGCTTCCTTTGAAACCCAGGAAATTTAAGGGACATCATCAATAAGGGACAGCAGTGGGACACAGCTCTGGGATAAGGGACTTTCCCGCCAAATAAGGGACGGTTGACAGCTATGCTTGGCAAATTGGCAGAAGCCACTTGGTTTTTTGCCTACCTCGTAGCAAATTGTCACAACTTTCTTGGTATTGGCGGTTAGGCATTGGTATTGTTATGTAGACGGATGAGGGGAGGTAGCGCCATCACCTGCCCCACATATTGAAGGGTAGTCCGGTAAAGGATTCTGGGGGGCGTGGCCCTGTCCGAAGCCTGGGGTGGTGAGGGCCTAAGGCACCCCATCTATTGGTGACCCCGGGGGAGTTCCTAGTTGATGTGCATCAGCAGGACTCCTCCTACTGGTGGTTAACCCTTCCCGGCCTTCAAGTGGACGGGCTGAAGTTGGATATAGTCGGTTAGGACCAATGCCTAAGCCAATACCGCTCATCACCTGTAACCAATAAAGTTGTGGCCTTGTTTAGCCCATTAACCTTAATAATTGGGTCATGTGTTTTATTTCCACGGGGGGAGGGCGGGAACTCGCCACGCAACTGGAGGCAGGGGTGGGGTGTGGGGAGGGTATAACACAGGGCTCCTGGTCCACTCTCGAGTGTTAGATGGCAAGAGCAAGCCAGCAGAAAATCACACCGAGCAAGTTGGAGTCAACTCTTTTTTTCAAATGCAAAAACAGGATCTGCACAGGAGTGTCAGGGATAATGAGCACAGGAGCTCAGCTCCGGAAGTTCTTGCCCCCATGAAGCAGTTGCCAAGACTGAAGATTGCCGCCTCCCCACAGCTGCCTAAGTTCCCTTCTCTGTAGGATTCCCCCCAAGTAATTGGAGACTGGGCCTGCCTGCAGCCAACCAACCACTCCTCTGCCCTTTTCATGCCTCTTCTGGTTCTGGGAGACAAGTGGGGAGCATAGCTGTCAAGTTACAGATTTGAAAATAAGGGACCAGCAGCCAAAATAAGGGATTTTCAGGGCACAGCTATGTTCAACTTCTGAGCCCCTCCGAGCCAAAGGCAGAAAGCCCAGCCAGCAGCCAAACGGAGCCTCAAGCGGTGGTTCCCACAGCGCAGCAACCCGGCAAAGGGGATGCAGCAAGGAAAACCACCGTCACCTCTCCGCTGGGAAGCGCTGAGCAAAGGCGAGTCCCCAGGCAACGCGGCCGATTTGATCGGCACAAGGCATGCAAGCTCCACCCCCCAGTCGTTCTTAGACTCCTTATTGGGTGAGCAACGCAGCCAAGCAACCCAGTTGGAGCCTCCCTCCTCCCTGGCCGGCAGGGAGGGAGGGAGAGGAGCTGCTTCCTTTGAAACCCGGGAAATTTAAGGGACATCATCAGTAAGGGACAGCAGCGGGACACGGCGCTGGGATAAGGGACTTTCCCACCAAATAAGGGACGGTTGACAGCTATGGTGGGGAGGGGAGTGTGGTGGTCAGGTGGGATTGCTATGAGGAATTATGAACAATGAAGCAAGCCATTGTGTTGGCGATGAAAGCATTGCTTTGACTGGGCTTGGGCCATTTGACATGAGTTCTTATTCAACCCCACAAGCCTCTGCATCTCTGCCCCATTTTCTCTAGGCTTGACAAGTCACATACACAGATGATTCACCGGGCATCCTGGGCCATAAAGATAGGAGGTAGCATTGATGTGGTTTTGTTAATCTTTGGGCCAGGAAACAGAGTTTCACATGGAGGTGATAAAAATTTGCTAAATGCATTCCTCCTTAATTCCTTTTTTATTTACCCTAAACATGTATGCATGCTCAAATTAGTTCTTTGTAGTTAAAAGGATTCCTCTGATCTGACTTTGTCCCCACGTGGTGATTTTTTGAAATGCTCAGAGGAAATCCGATTGGTTCTTACAAACGCTGTGTAAGAGTTCTTTTGTTAATGAAACGGCCTGGACGAGGGAGTGGCTATTGGCACTTCCTCCCAGAGTCTTGCTGGTCAAGCCTTGTGTCTATTTTAATAATAATAATAATAATAATAATAATTTTTATTTATACCCCACCCTCCCCAGCCAAGGCCGGGCTCAGGGCAGCTAACAAGCAATAATAAAAACAAGTTGAATGAATACAACTTAAAAACAAGATTAAAATACAACATTGAAACATTGAAACATTAAAATGCAGCCTCATCACAGGAGGAGAAAGGAAAAAAGAAAGAGGGGGAGGGAATCAAGTTGATTCCAAGCCAAAGGCCAGGCGCAACAACTCTGTCTTACAGGCCCTGCGGAACGAAGTTAGATCCTGCAGGGCCCTGGTCTCATAAGACAGAGTGTTCCACCAAGTCAGGGCCAGTACTGAAAAGGCCCTGGCTCTGGTTGAGGCTAATCTGATTTCCATAGGGCCCAGGACCTCTAAGGTGTTGCTATTTATGGACCTTAAGGTCCTCTGTGGGGCATACTGGGAGAGGCGGTCCTGTAGGTATGAGGGTCCTAGGCGTGAAGGGCTTTAAAGGTCAAAACCAGCACCTTAAATCAGGGTTCAGTCCTTTCCGTTGCCTTCAGAATACAACAGGGAGCTTGTTGCAGCAGGAGGGGAAGACACCTGAGACTCTTCACCAGCCAGACTCATTTCTTGGCCTCCCTCCTCTCCAGCCTCCACTCCTACCTCTGATTCTGGACTGCTCTCTGACACATCCTCTTCCTGCTCACTAAGCCCTGTTGCCTCTTCAGCTTGCAACATCATCTCTTCCCAGTCTGCTCCCTCTTCTACCTCTGACCACTCAACGTTGTCCCACCCCCTTGGCTCCGAAGCATCTTCCCTTGGGCAGCTGGTGACCCCCAGCACTCCTCTGCGTCCAACCAATGTGTGACAGAAGAGCCTAGCTACTGGATCAGGCCCAGAGGCTCACCTAGTCCGGCATCCTGTTCGCCCAGCATCTAAGCAGATGGGAAGCCCGAAAGTTGAGCACAACAACACTCTGCCTGTTTGCGATTTGCAGCACACCGCCTGCAGCACTGGACGTACTGGGCAATATTTGGCAGGATCCTGTTTCCTCCTCAACTCTGCCCAGAAGCCTTCTGAGGAACAGGAACCCTTGGACTATGTTTGACGTGCTTTTGAACTGCTAGGTTGGCAGGAGCAGGGACCGAGCAACGGGAGCTCACCCTGTTGCGGGGATTCGAACCGCCGACCTTCTGTTCAGCAAGTCCTAGGCTCTGTGGTTTAACGCACAGAGCCACCCGCGTCCCTTAACGGCATCTCCATTAGGGGCCTGGAATTTCCTGTGCCTGAAAACCTGGAGTGTCGCTGCCAGTCAGTGTTGACAATATTGAGTTAAAGGGACCCATGGTATACAGCAGAGTCCCATGTCCCAAAGATCCTAACTGCTCCTCCTTCAAATGCGCCTGTTCTATCCTGGGCAAATGGCTTCGACCGTTTCTAAGAACGTAGTATTTGATAGCACTTGTGCACGTGCAAAGAGGCACCTACCGGAAACGGGGGTCTTGTTGAACCAGAAAACCTTCCGGATGTCTTCCATTTTCTTCCAAGACTCCTGGCAGTCCATGAACCCCTTCAGCTTCACCTCCATCAGTCTAAAGGAATCACAGAATCGTAAGAGTCGGAAGGGACACCGGAGGGTCATCTAGTCCAACCCCATGTGGTGTGGGGAGAAGGGGGGGGAGAGAAGAATCGGCGACAGCTGAGGACCATGGATCTGAGTGTTAACAGCTGCTGCTTGTTGCAGGAGTTTATGTATAGGGGGGGTTGCCCCTCCAGCAGATATCATGCACATGCAGCCCACTACCAAAACCAGCGCAGTCACTTTTGTGACTTTTGAGATTTGTCCCCACAAAACACCCCATCACAGTTTCTTCCTATCTATTCAAAGGGCCTTTGCTGCACGATACCAAATGTAAGAATTCACTGATCAATGTATCTCTGTACTGGCTCACTGGGAAAACTTCAGAAATTCATATAATGTGAGCTGAGCTCCTCCACAGCCCCTCTGCCTGAGTGATAGTCCCTGGCATCCTGATACCTGAGTGCCAGACAGGTAGCCATTCCAGAAATAACAAACCCAGATGAAGACAAAAGGGTGTGATTGACTTGGCTGGGAAACAGGGAAATGTAAAGATATTTTTTGTTACACTTGATGGGTGTTTGGTGGAGGGCAAGGAGAGCCATGGGGCAGGGTCCAGGATGCTCAGATTACTGCCACCAGACCTCCCCTTTCATGATGTATCCATGATGTAGTTTGTGTGGGGGGGGGTGTAACATGGGGATTAGGTAAAGGTAAAGGGATCCCTGACCGTTAGGTCCAGTCGTGGCTGACTCTGGGGTTGCAGTGCTCATCTCTCTTTACTGGCCGAGGGAGCTGGGGTACAGCTTCCGGGTCATGTGGCCAGCATGACTAAGCCGCTTCTGGCGAACCAGAGCAGCGCACGGAAACGCCGTTTACCTTCCCGCCGGAGTGGTACCTATTTATCTACTTGCAATTTGACGTGCTTTCAAACTGCTAGGTTGGCAGGAGCAGGGACCGAGCAACGGGAGCTCACCCCGTCGCAGGGATTTGAACCGCCGACCTTCTGATCGGCAAGTCCTGTGGTTTAACCCACAGCACCACCCGCGTCCCAACATGGGGATTAGCAGCTAATAAAAGTTTGGGTTCTCTTTTGTTTGGGGCTTCCATCTTGTTCCACCTGGTGGCAGGTGGGAGTCCTGTCGCGACAGCCTTCAATAAAGACCAAGCCTACCGGCTGCTGTTTTGCTCTGGTATTCCTGGCTGGGGTCCTTGTTTTTTTGTCCAAGGGAGCCCTCGGATTTCTCCGTTAACATGCTTCATAGCAATTATTTGCTGCTTCATAGCAAACAATTAACAACAGGGGAATGGGGGCAGCTGGAGATCAGCTTACTAGGAATGCGGCTGGTCGTCAAACGGCAATCCTTTCCTTTCGGCATTGCAGATTACCACCCTGTCTTGCTGGCTGAACTGGAAAGGGGGGCTGCTATCTTAGATCACGTCCCCTTGTGAAAGAGACCTTGGGGCAGGAATCTCCCCTGCAAAGTGGCACAGCATGCCTGTTTGCACAGTGACGGCCAGTGAAGTGTTTTCGGACTTTGGACTTAAATTGCAGAGTTGGAAGGGACCTCCAGGGCTCATCTAGTCCAACCCTCTTCGATGCACGAGAGGCCGACATGCATTATTCTATCACATGACTTCAAAATGCGGTAAGACAGCCCTGCCGGGTGTTATTTTTTTTGGGGGGGGGAGGAGGGTTGTTTTCATTCTGCTGAGTGGGGCCCCGGACTCCTGCCCTCAAAGGCCTGTCCGTTTTTGGTTTCCTCTCGTGAAAATTCAACAGAAAATTCAACGTTCAGTGTAGTGGAATGGTGTCAAGACCAGGACCTGGGAAACCAGGGTTCGGATCCCTACAAGGCTGTGAAGTTCACTGGGTGTAAGCTTGGGCCAGTCACTGCCTCTCTCAGCCTAGCCTACCTCACAGGGTTGCTGTGGGAATTAAATAATAATAATAATAATAATAATAATAATAATAATAATAATAATAATAATAATAATAATAATATATTTAAACCCCGCCCATCTGGGCGGCTTCCAACAAAACACTAAAATACAATAACCTATTAAACATTAAAAGCTTCCCTAAACAGGGCTGCCTTCAGATGTCTTCTAAAAGTTTGGTAGTTATTTTTCTCTTTGACATCTGGTGGGAGGGAGTTCCACAGGGCAGGTGCCACTACTGAGAAGGCCCTCTGCCTTGTTCCCTGTAACTTGGCTTCTCGCAGTGAGGGAACCGCCAGAAGGCCCTCGGTGCTGGACCTCAGTGTCCAGGCAGAACGATGGGGGTGGAGACGCTCCTTCATATATACTGGACCAAGGCCATTTAGGGCTTTAAAGGTCAGCACCAACACTTTGAATTGCGCTCGGAAACATCCTAGGAGCCAATGTAGGTCTTTCAAGAACGGTTTTATATGGTCTCGGTGGCTGCCCTCAGTCACCAGTCTAGCTGCCGCATTCTGGATTAGTTGTAGTTTCCGGGTCACCTTCAAAGGTAGCCCCACGTAGAGCGCATGGCAGTAGTCCAAGCGAGTGATAACTAGAGCATGCACCGCTCTGGCGGTGCATGCTCTACTCTAATAATAATAACAATAATAATAATTTTTTAAAAATAAATTTATTTATACCCCGCCCTCCCTGGCCAGAGCCGGGCTCAGGGCGGCTAACACCAATAAAATTTCAGTAAAAACATAATATATATATAAAAAATTTAAATACAGGTTAAAATGCAATTTAAACTGCAGCCTCATTTTAAAAGTCAAAAGCATAAGGGGAGGGAAACATAAGGGTCATAGATGAGGAGGGGGAGAAGAACCACACAGTCCATTCTGAGCTCCTTGGAGGTGAAGGTGGAATATAAACGCAACAAGCAATTTTTAAATGTATAATGCACTCTTTTTAAAACAAAACACAGTTCCCTCCAATATAATGCATTTTGTGTGTGCTACTGCCAGTCATTCTTATGCACACTTTTAATGTTTGCGTACATTATTAGGGCCACTGCCCTGGAAAATTCGGGGTGCATTTCTGCCTCTGACTGCAGCCGCTATCCTGTTTTGCAAAGAAGTGAGAGGCGCATTGGTTGCTGCAACGCCAATTTTACTTCTGGACCTGCCCGCCCACTGGACCTGCGGCCCTTGGAATGCTGCTGAAGACTGGACGTGGCCCTCAGGCTCGGAAAAATTCCCCTCCCTGCTCTTGCCTCGGTTGCAAAAGGACCGATAGCAACTGCAATAACCGGCTGCGATAACCCCTGTTCACCGATTCCAGTGTGTGGCAAAGCATCGCAGCTCAGGACCCAAAAGGGAGCAGACCAGCTTGTTCGACACCCAAAAGTCAAGACAGACAGAGAGCCGGTCAGATCCTGACTGCTAAATAAATAAAAAAATATTTATTTATTTTTATATCCCGCCCTCCCCAGCCGAAGCCGGGCTCAGAGTGGCTAACAACAATAAAAGTAACACAACGTTCTAAAATTAATTCAAAATCAATGCTGGCTTTTCTCGGCTTTCAGGACTCACGTGAGCTTTGACCGCAGAAGGAAAGTGCTGAGCTTGGTAAATGAAAACTTCACGTTGGTGTTCAGCTCCTCAATGTTCTCCACAGCCAGGCAATGAGGCATCCCTGGTGCAAATTCTGCCCACCTGGTTTTTAAAATCAAGATTTCAATGGGGAGAAGTTTGTTTGTTTTATTATTATTTTTTGAAAAGTTTTTATTGTTAAAATAATTCAGCGTTAATACACACATATTGCGAATATACAAACATACATTTCATACAATCCTTAACAATGTTCAAACATACCTACACTCAATCCCACAGATAATTCCTTTTCCCTTCACCATCCACCACCCCTCACCCCACCCTTGTGTTAGACTTCCAATCTACAGTGGTGCCTCGCAAGACGAAACTACTGGTAGGTTAAAACCCTTCTCCCTGACATGCTAGATTTATAGGTGCGGGGATTCTACATACACACCCCGCATTCATGCTCCCCATAATCATTTGAGCTATTAAACTGCAATCTGGAATAAATTGTTCCAGGTGGGGCAGGGAGGCTCAGTGAGCTCCTTGGAAGTCAGTGAGGGGGACTAGCTCTTGACAAGTGTTAAATCAAGGTGTTTAAGGACTAGTATTGCAAAATTCACCCCCTTTTAAAAACAAAAAACAAATCTTTCAACTCTGTCCTTCTGGGGTGGGGGGATTGTTTAGAGTTTTTATTGTTGCTGTTATCCGTATTATTATTATTTTTGTACAGTGGTACCTCAGGTTAGGGACGCGGGTGGTAAACTACCGGTAGGTTAAAACCCTTCTCCCTGACATGCTAGATTTATAGGTGCGGGGATTCTCATACGTAAAAGCCTCAGCACCTAGGACTTGCCGATCGAAAGGTCGGCGGTTCAAATCCCCGCGGCGGGGTGCGCTCCCGCTGCTCGGTCCCAGCGCCTGCCAACCTAGCAGTTCGGAAGCACCTCCGGGTGCAAGTAGATAAATAGGTACCACTCCAGCGGGAAGGTAAACGGTGTTTCCATGTGCTGCGCTGGTTCGCCGGAGCAGCTTCGTCACGCTGGCCACGTGACCCGGAAGTGTCTGCGGACAGCACTGGCTCCCGGCCTCTAGAGTGAGATGGGCGCACAACCCCAGAGTCTGTCAAGACTGGCCTGTACGGGCAGGGGTACCTTTACCTTTTACCTCAGGTTAAGTACTTAATTCGTTCCGGAGGTCTGTACTTAACCTGAAACTGTTCTTAACCTGAAGCACCACTTTAGCTAATGGGGCCTCCTGCTGCCGCTGTGCAATTCCTGTTCTCATCCTGAGGTAAAGTTCTTAACCTGAAGCACTATTTCTGGGTTAGAAGAGTCTGTAACCTGAAGCGTATGTAACTTAAAGCATATGTAACCCGAGGTACCACTGTATCTTTAGTCTTATAATGATTTATGTGGGAATTGTTCAACGGCGGCTGTGTGCTTTTTGACATGTTTTATTTATCGTTCGTGGCTCCTTTGGTTATTTTTGTAATGATGTAGGCCTCTTCATGTTGTAAACCACCTCAGGCTTGGCTTTTGCTATGGAAAGGGGTCATACAAATTAAATTATGAGGGTGGTGATATTTGGAGAACGCCAAACGAAGTGTAGGCAAGCACGTTTTGTTCCGCCGGGTTTGCTGAAAGACTATTTCATTGGGAAATAATTCCACTGATATTGGCTGACATGCAGCAGCACCGAATGACTCATTGCATGTCAGGAGAAGGGAAGTGAAGTGGATACAAGTATTTAGGAGAAGCATTTATGTATGCAACAACAGCAGCAAGAATTACCAGTATATTAGCACAAGCTTGGAAGATAGAAGAAATACCAACGAAAAAACAATGGCAAGGGAAACTTACGGAACATGCAGAACCGGCAAAATGAACAGATAAATTACACGAAAAGGATAGCAAAGACTTTAAGAGAGAATGGGAACCATTTGCAACATATATGAGGAGGCAACATAAAGAATTGGACTCATTGGCAGGGTTTGAATAAACATACACAATTGTATATAACAAAAAGTAAGACTGTATGTATTGGGAACATTTTGGGAAACAACACGCAGGGTGAGTAATATGGAAATAAAACAAAATGGGAATACGAGGGAAGTCCAGGGGGGGAGATATGGAAAATTGTTAGAGAAATATTGTTAGAGGATGTATATATGGAAAAACCAATAAAAAATATTTTTTTAAAAACGAAATAAATATTTAGGAGAAGCTGCTCTCTAGAGAGTTGGGTCATTGGTGCATTGAACTCAATTTTGCCCACACTGGCTGGCAGCAGAGGCTTTCCGAGGTACTGTATTTCTTGCTCTATAAGACTCACTTTTTCCCTCCTAAAAAGTAAGGGGAAATGTGTGTGCGTCTTATGGAGCGAATGCAGGCTGCGCAGCTATCCCAGAAGCCAGAACAGCAAGAGGGATTGCTGCTTTCACTGCGCAGCGATCCCTCTTGCTGTTCTGGCTTCTGAGATTCAGAATATTTTTTTTTCTTGTTTTCCTCCTCCAAAAACTAGGTGCGTCTTGTGGTCTGGTGCATCTTATAGAGCGAAAAATACAGTATCTCTTCCAGCTCCACCTGGGGATCGAACCAGGCACCTTCTGCACCCAAAAGAGGTGCTGTGCCTGCTGAGGTACAGCTCTGAAGGCAAGATCTCCTCACCTGTACGCCTCCTGTCTCGCCTTCACCTCCTCTGCCCGGTGGTGCAAAAGCAACTGGTTTCCGTCATCGTCACAAACCAGTTTGGCTGGAAGGAGAGAAGAAACGGAGCGCTGTTGTTTAAAAAGACATTTGCATTTGACACATGAAAACTTTCCACTGGAGAGGGTGGCTTAGCAGACAAGGGCCTGCGAGGTCAGGGTTCAAATCCCCGCTCAGCCATAAAGTTCACTGGGCTGCCTTGGGTCTGTTGTAAACAAAAACTGCCCTTTCCCCTTATGGGGTATCCAAGAGCCCATATAGAGTCCTTACATAGGTTCCCTATTGGTAGGAGAGAATAAGAGGCCAAGCAGAGAATATTGAGAAGCAAAGCTGCTAGTAAGCTTGATCTTTATTGATCTGTTGCAACAGGGTGCTCCCATCACACGCAGGAAAGGAGGAGGAACCCAGAAAAATGGTGTGCAAGGCCTTATAAAGACTTTTGAAATTCCCCTCCTGTAGATCAAGCCCACCCCCAGAAACATCATACATACATCACAGAAGGGGTGTAACCTAAGACCACCCCTCAGATACATCATACCTGCATCACAGAAAAGGCGGTCTAAAACAGAAATTTGAATATTGTTTTTCTCCTGTCCGTTGTTTTATCTCCTGTCTGGCAGGTTACTTGATTGGATTGCCTGGGGAGCCTGGCCGTTCTTTTGTAGTGATAAATACTTAGTGTCTGGGCCATGTCACAGGCTCACACCCTATTCATATCTTAAATGTGTCCTTAAGATGGGATTTGTGAGGAAAGAGACCATGGGGAGGCTTTTCCAGTTTGACCTTGCAGGGAAAACATTTGCTCAGTTTAGGAATCAAAATGGCTTCAGGTCAGTCTTCCTGTGCTGATCTATGTATGTGCGGTTATGAACATAACCATATATCTAAGACCTCAAAATTCCTATCGCAGGCCAAACACCCTCTCTTGGCCTAAGCCTGCCTCAAAGGGTTGTTGTGTAGATAAAAACAGGTGGGGGAAGAGAGAGCCAGGTACACCGCTGTGGAAGAACGGGGAGCTACGAATGAATAAGTCTGAGGTGGCTCCGAGCAGCGACAGCCTCATTTGACTATGAGTATTAAAATTCTGACCCGCCCTTCGCCAACAGGTCCCAGAGCAGGTTACAGCAACGGAAAATTCAGAATTGATATGCAAAACATGTTCACAGGGTGGTTCTGGAAAAGTTGGCAGGGGTGCCAGCTTCAATAAAATATTGGAGGGGGGGAGCAGGTAAGCCCTGCCCCACATAATCCCATGATATAGAACATACACACCATTTGAATGGCAAAGCCCATCAACTTTTGAAATATTTTCTGAAATATTTTATTAGGGGCGCCAAAGGGACCTCGTCCCCGAGGAGTTAGAAAGTGAGGCATTGGGAGGGGCTGGCTAATAATTATGGTGCTGGAGAAGACTCTTGAGAGTCCCATGGACTGCAAGAAGATCAAACGCATCCATTCTTAAGGAAATCAGCCCTGAGTGCTCACTGGAAGGACAGATCGTGAAGCTGAGGCTCCAGTACTTTGGCCACCTCATGAGAAGAGAAGACTCCCTGGAGAAGACACTGATGCTGGGAAAGATGGAGGGCACAAGGAGAAGGGGACGACGGAGGACGAGATGGTTGGATAGTGTTTTCGAGGTTACCAGCATGAGTTTGACCAAACTGCGGGAAGTAGTGGAGGACAGAGGTGCCTGGCGTGCTCTGGTCCATGGGGTCACGAAGAGTCGGACACGACTAAACGACTAAACAACAACAACAACATAGCCAGTAATTGCATGCAACCAGTCAGGCAAGCCACACAGGCTAGCAATCTATAAATAATCGGTTGCGGGCCAAGTTTTTGCGAAGCTTGTGTACGGACTGATGGGCCGTGGGGCCGTGCAAACTGAGGCTACCTGGGGGAGTCACTTTGCCGCTTCTTGAGAGCTTCCAAGTGGCGGGTTGAAGTGCTTGCTTGGTATGAGTATATTGCTTGCTGTTTAGAATAAAATCTTGTATCTTCTCGCTCGCTTGTGTTTTGTATGACAGTGGTACCTCGGAATTCGAATGGCTCTGTTCTCAGACGCCGAAAACCCGGATGGAAGTGCTCCGGTTTTTGAAAATTCATCGGAACACAAACGTCCAATGCGGCTTCCGCTGTTCAAAAACCTAGCTGTCAAGCCGTGCCTCGGAAGTCGAACGTTTCAGAAGTCAAACGGTCATCCAGAACGGATTACGTTCGAGTTCCGAGGTACCTCTGTACTTCTGAATCTAATTTTAAAAGAACCACCTTGCACTGGGCAAGACAGGTGTCATTCTGAGCGGACCCGGGTCTTGCCGCCCTTTTAATTTTGCCCCCGAGTCCCTCTCTCACCCCATGGCATCATGGGAAATGTGAACGGTGCGCAGAAACAACTGGAAACTCCCTTGTACCAAGTCAAGACCAGGGCTGGATTTAGGTTTGATGAGGCCCTAAGCTACTGAAGGTAATGGGGCCCTTTATATGTCCAGCTGTCCTTTGTCAACAACAAATTGTCGCTTTTTTGTTGTTGTTATTGAATATATGCTATATGGTAATTGATGGACCTAAAGGGGATCTCAAGCCATTTGCCCATGTTGCCCTGCAACCAGTCCATGCAGAATGTAGGCACCCTCTATATAGAAAGGAGCAAACCAGTGACTTTTTAAGGAGCAGGCTAGCAGGCGGGGCCCATGACTTACATCATAGGAGCCTACACAACACAAAACACTGTTGCTGTATGTAGGTTTTATTTTATTTGCTTTTTATCTTATATTTTGGAAATGTACATCCAGGTTTTTTTTTCCTTTAATTTTTTGGGGCCCCCAAGAGAGTGGGGCCTAAGCTATAGCTTGTTTAGCTTATATGTAAATCTGGCATTGGTCAAAACCATCGCTCTGTCTCGCTCAGTACTGTCAACAACACAGCCCAGCAAACTTCGTTCCCCAAGGTTTTAGGCGGGGGGACATTCCCAGCCCTACCGGTGTGGGGGTGGCACAAAGGGCCACAATATGTGTACCCCTGTGAAACCCTGAGTGTGCGGCTAATAGGGAAATTATGGTAGTGGCTTTAAGAAACTGCTGCCTTAAGGAAACTGTTGATTCTGCAAGTTCGGGGCAGAAATACAGCTAATACGTAAATCACAATATATAGCACAAAGCTAGAACGTAAGTTGCTACAAGAAGGAACACAGCACACAACAGAACGCAAATGGCTACACGGAACGCAGGTTCCCATAAACCACAGGGGCTTTTGCAACAGTGCGGAGGCCATGGGTGGGAATCAAAGCTGCGTCAGCAGAAACAGCCGGTGCTCATTGCGCAAGCGTACTAACCTGAAACGCATCTAACAATTTGAATGAGGCAATGATGTACATGACTGGATGAAATTAGAATGCTTTGTAAAAAAGTTATAAATACCCCCTCTTGCCATGAGGAGGGGGTCGGGACTTGGCAGAACATACCCTGACGGATCAATAAATGGCCAGACTTCATCTCCTCCCAGGTCCTGAGTTTTATAGTGGTACCTTGGTTTAAGAACAGCTTAGTTTATGAACAACTTGGATTAAGAATGCTGTAAACCCGGAAGGAGGTGTTTTGGTTTGCGAGCTTTGCCTTGGAATAAGAACATGTTCCGCTTCCTGTTGTAAATTTTTGTAAATTGAGTCCCCCACTGCTATGGGAAAGCACGCCTTGGTGAAGGAATGACCACTGGGTGTGGAGCACATTTCCACCCACAGACAAAGCCACAGCTGTCTGAACATCATGCCCTCTATCTAACCTTTGCTCTCAGTGGTCTGCCGTGCCCTGTCTGTGACATTTGTCTGCTTCGTCATACATTGTGCAAGAGGAGAGTGACGCGGGGGAAACAGGTGCCAGAATAACTTTGTACCACCCCTTGATCTCGGGACTGGAAGATATGTCAAGGTCACAGTCCAAAATGTATCTGACTGGTTTTGCATATTGTGCTAATAAAAAGATCCTCAGCAGAGCTAGCTGGCAGCTTGCCTGTGCACAGCTCACCTGCATTACCAACTCCCACCTCATGCCTTCACTTCACCATGGTTTAAGACCAATAGCTCCCCTTGTGGCTCCCAGGGGTGATAGGATGCTAGGAACAGAGGATCAAAAAGGAAAAAAACCTGAACTACAAAACAGATCCCAAATGAGTCAGCTGGACCATCACAAACAAGACCCATCAATTTTAAAAATGAAAGATACATCCCGCCTTGATATTCAGCCTCCTACAAGAGACAGCCTTTTGTCTCTTTTATTTTGTTTCTTTTGAAGTGAGAGCTGGACCATAAAGGAGGCTGATCGTCGAAGAATGGATGCTTTTGAATTATGGTCCTGGGGGAGACTCTTGAGAGTCCCATGGACTGCAAGAAGATCAAACCTCTCCATTCTGAAGGAAATCAGCCCTGAGTGCTCACTGGAAGGACAGATCCTGAAGCTGAGGCTCCAAGACTTTGGCCACCTCATGAGAAGAGAAGACTCCCTGGGAAAGACCCTGATGTTGGGAAAGATGGAGGGCCCAAGGAGAAGGGGACAACAGAGGACGAGATGGTTGGACAGTGTTCTCGAAGCTACCACATGAGTCTGACCAAACTGCGGGAGGCAGTGGAAGACAGAAGTGCCTGGCGTGCTCTGGTCCAGGGGGTCACGAAGAGTCGGACACGACTAAACGACTAAACAACAACAACAAGAGACAGCGAGGACTTCCTTTCTGTGGAAGAATACGCCTTAATAAACCGTTTCAGGTCATTGCAGCCCTCAGCTCAAATCGAAATCTTGGATAGACTAGACATACTCAGAAGCAGACTGGTCAAGAAGAACGAACACAATGAGACGTCGGCGGGATTACATTTGTGGCCCATATCCCCTAACTGCCTAGTGGATAAGAGGAAGGTGGGAGGCTCATTTAAATGCATAGATCCAGATCTCCAACTGCAGCCCCGTATGACAAGGCAGGATCAAATCAGGAAGACAAACCTGGTTTAAGAATGCTTTGGTTTAAGAACAGACTTCTGGAACGGATTAAGTTCGTAAACCAAGGTACCACTGTATTTACAACAGACTTAGGGGTTTTTATAGGGTTTGACCCCTCCCAATATTTGGCGTCTCGGTGGCTGGATTTCAGACCTTCTGTATGCAAAGCAATACTCTTCCTCTGAGTTACGAACCTTCCCAGGAGCTCAAATGCCCCCAGCCCCCCCAGCACTGTCTTTGGGGCCACAGTCTGGAATTATTTTCTGGAGGGAAGTGGCCCGACAGATGCCAGCCACCTCCAAGAGTTCACATACGATACATATTCTGGACTCACAGCTGTCCATGGAGGCGCAGGTCAATTCTGCGTCCAGGGCAGCTGTTTATCAGCTCCATCTGGTATGCAGGATGAGACCCTCCCTGCCCGCAGACTGTCTGGCCAGAGTGGTGCATGCTCTAGTTATCTACTGCAATGCTCTCTACTTGGGGCTACCGTTGAAGGTGACCCGGAAACGACAACTAATCCAGAATGTGGCAGCTAGACTGGTGACTGGGAGTGGCCGCCGAGACCACATAACACCGGTCCTGAAAGACCTTCATTGGCTCCCAGTACGTTTCCGAGCACAAGTCAAAGTGTTGTTGCTGACCTTGAAAGCCCGAAACGGCCTCAAAGGCCCAGTAGACCTGAAGGAGCATCTCCACCCCCATCGTTCTGCCCGGACACTGAGGTCCAGCTCCGAGGGCCTTCTGGCGGTTCCCTCCCTGCGAGAAGTGAAGCTACAGGGAACCAGGCAGAGGGCCTTCTGGGTGGTGGCGCCCGCCTAGTGGAACACCCTCCCATCAGATGTCAAGGAAATAAACAACTATCTGACTTTTAGAAGGCATTTGAAGGCGGCCCTGTTTAGGGAAGCTTTTAATGTTTAATAGATATGGCTGGGGAAACCCAGCCAGATGGGCGGGGTATAAATAAATTATTATTATTATTATTATTATTATTATTATTATTATTATTATTAACCAATGGGGTGGGATGATGACACTATCTCTGTGATTCCCGGCAGAAGGGACTTGGTGACCTGGGAGAGTTGGCCCTGCGTCGCCGTCCCAGCGAAGGGCTTCTCTGCAGGGATGCTACCAGCACCTCACCTGTCCCTTCTCTCAGCTCCAGGGTCGTGTACCCCTCGATCCACTGGTAGCAAGGGAAGCAGTACGTCTCTCCCTGTGGGGTGACGAGCTGGACAAAGTTGCAGTACCAGCTATCCTCGGGGAAGAAGAGGTAGGGTTCCTTGTGGAGCTGGATCAGCAGAATCGGGCCCAGCTCCTCATCACTGGGCACCTTGTATTCATCCACCTGCGGAAAGAAAAGGGACAGCCGCTGATTCGCCACGAGACCAGAAAGCAGAACTTCACCTGTTTGATCATGGATCTGTTAAAGCAGCTCTGGTCCGTGGGCCTATTTTTGGCCCATGTGGCCTCCCTCAATTTTGGCCGTGGAGCTGTTTTAGTCAAAGCAAGCCCCTCCAGCCGAACACCTCACATAGAATCATAGAATCATAGAGTTGGAAGAGACCACAAGGGCCATCGAGTCCAACCCCCTGCCAAGCAGGAAACACCATCAGAGCACTCCTGACATATGGTTGTCAAGCCTCTGCTTAAAGACCTCCAAAGAAGGAGACTCCACCACACTCCTTGGCAGCAAATTCCACTGTCGAACAGCTCTTACTGTCAGGAAGTTCTTCCTAATATTTAGGTGGAATCTTCTTTCTTGTAGTTTGGATCCATTGCTGTGTGTCCACTTCTCTGGAGCAGCAGAAAACAACCTTTCTCCCTCCTCTATGTGACATCCTTTTATATATTTGAACATGGCTATCATATCACCCCTTAACCTCCTCTTCTCCAGGCTAAACATGCCCAGCTCCCTTAACCGTTCCTCATAAGGCATCGTTTCCATGGAATGTGAACTGAGAGGCAGGAAGAGTCAAGGCTCATAGCTGTCAACTTTTCCCTTTTCTTGCGAGGAATCCTATTCGGAAAAAGGGAATTTCCCTTAAAAAAAGGGAAACGTTGACAGCTAGGCTCCTGCTCCTTTGCAAGTCAAGAATTACAGTGTAGACGTTTTATACATCTTGCATTTAAACTATCATTAAACTATAGTATAAACTATTATTGGTAAGGCATACTAAAGATGAAGAGGTTAAAGGGGTGATGATACAACGGGCTAAAGATTTTGGATATAATATTCAGCTAGAATCTTGGGGGAGGTTGTGGAAGGAAGGTGTTTACTGCATGTAGTGCACTTAAATAAAATGTCATGGGAATGATGTACAGATGGTATTTAACACCATCAAAACTTGCTAAAATGTACAGTGGTACCTCGCAAGACGAATGCCTCGCAAGACGGAAAACTCGCAAGACGAAAGGGTTTTTTGCTTTTTGAGCTACTTCACAAGACAATTTTCACTATGGGCTTGCTTCGCAAGACGGAAACGTCTTGCAAGTTTGTTTCCTTTTTCTTAACTACATTAATACAGTTGCGACTTGACTTCGAGGAGCAACTCATAGCACGCAGTGTGGTAGCCTTTTTTGAGGTTTTTGAAGACTTTGGTGATTTTTGAAGCTTTTCCAAAACTTTCCCGATACCGTGCTTCGCAAGACGAAAAAAATCGCAAGACGACAAAACTCGTGGAACGAATTAATTTCGTCTTGCGAGGCACCACTGTATAGGGCAGGAACTAAGGATTGTATGAAATGCAAAGGAAAGGAAGGTATCTTTTACCGCATGTGGTGGACTTGTAAAGAGGTAACGGGTTTTTGGGAAATGATAGATAATGAGTTAAAGAAAATGTTCAAAAATACTTTTGTTAAAAAACCAGAAGCCTTCGAGCAGCAGTAAAGTTTCCAGCTTGTTTTAGCCCCTAACTTTTGCTAATCGGCTTTTGAACTATGGGGGATATATCAGACTAAAGCCTGCCAACTAGATATTGGAGATTAGACCCCAGGGGGCCAGATAGGACAACCGTGGGAATTACTCTCACTGTACATGACTGCTGCGCAGAAGAAAAGGCACAAGGCTCAGTGGAAAAAGGAGATTTTAAAGAAAGTACTGCCGTTGCTACATCTGTCCCACTGACTCAAACAGCAATGGGGGGAATTGAGAGTTAAAAGAGAGGGATTTTAAATAACGTAGCAGTTGATTATTGGACTGTATTATATCGCTAAAAATGGGCAGAGAAAAAAGAAAGGAAAGGACTGAAAGGTGGAATTCTAAATGGAAACAATAAGAAGGACCAACGAAAGCGGAGTGGCAGATGAAGATAATGGACTTTGCAGAACTGGCAAATTTGACAGGAAAAATCCGAAACTGGCATGATCAAGTATTCCAAAAGGACTGGAGTAAATTTATACAATATTCGAAAGAACATTGTAAGCAATTAACATCACTAGCAGGGTTGTCTGGAGACCTGTAATGAGAAATTTTCTTCCTTTTTATATTTATTTAAATTCTGAGGTATTTCGTAATCAGTGTAATTAGAATTGCGTATAGAATAGCGTATAGAATGCTATGATATAAAGGTTAATTCTGAAATCTATGAGGCGGGAGGAAAGGAAGTGGACAGGCTCTAACGCAGGGGTCGGCAACCTAAGGCCCAAGGGCCACAAGCGACCCACAGGGGTCGTTTAACTGGCCCACAAGCTGCCCCCAAACTGAGCCGCCTGCTCAGCGAGTCCCCGCGGGGATTTGCTTCTGCAGTGCTGGAAATCGCATCTGCGCAGACGCAGAAAATCGCGGGCACAATCTACAGAGGGATCTCTACTGGAGTGAGCCAGCCCAGGCGAGGTAAACATTGCCAACTCCTGCTCTAGAGAGCTAGAGAGGTAAAGCAAATAATAATAATAATAATAATAATAATAATAATAATAATAATAATGATGATGATGATGATGATGTTGTATTATTTATACCCCGCCCATCTGGCTGGATTTCCCCAGCCACTCTGGGCAGCTTCCAACAGAACATTAAAATACAATAACCTATTAAACATTAAAAGCTTCCCTAGACAGGGCTGCCTTCAGATGTCTTCTAAAAGTCTGGTAGTTGTTTTTGACATCTGGTGGGAGGGAGTTCCACTGGGCGGGTGCCACCACCGAGAAGGCCCTCTGCCCAATTCCCTGTAACTTGGCTTCTCGCAGTGAGGGAACCGCCAGAAGGCCCTCAGAGCTGGACCTCAGTGTCCGGGCAGAACGATGGGGGCGGAGACGCTCCTTCAGATAATAATGATGTGGTTATATATTGTTAAATGGAAAGCTGATAAAAATTATTTACGTATATAAAAAGAATTGCAGTGGAGAGACGACCTCCTCAGGCCCCCCAAAGTCCCTGCCTCCCCCCACCCCAAAGTCCACCTCTGAAGATCCTCTCACCGCTCCGGGGGCGAAGTCCTTTCCCGTGTTGTTCAGCGTCTGTTTGGGGGTGCTGCCCCTGGAGCCCACCAGGGTGATGGAGACGGTGTCGAAGGTCCCCGAGCCCCAGAACGTCCCGGTTGCCACTTGGACCTTGTACGAAGCCATTAGGGTTCCTTCTTCGCTGCTGGACTCGGCCGGCCGTCTCCTGCAGTTGCTCTCCTCTTGATCCTTCGTGGGCTAAAGGTAAAGTCCAGAGGGAGGTATGAGGGAGTGGACGAACAAGATGCTTGGAAACTGGGAGGTGGCTGCAGTAGATCTGCCAGAGATAGCCCCTCTGCGTCATGCGGGCCAGAGGTTATCAGCAAGGGTGAAGAAATAGAGGGGGCCGCGGGTGGCGCTGTGGGCTAAACCACAGAGCCTAGGACTTGCCGATCAGAAGGTCGGCGGTTCGAATCCCCGCGACAGGGTGAGCTCCTGTTGCTCGGTCCCTGCTCCTGCCAACCTAGCAGTTCGAAAGCACGTCAAAGTGCAAGTAGATAAATAGGTACCACTCCAGCAGGAAGGTAAACGGCGTTTCCGTGCGCTGCTCTGGTTCACCAGAAGCGGCTTAGTCATGCTGGACACATGACCCAGAAGCTGTACGCCGGCTCCCTCGGCCAGTAAAGCGAGATGAGTGCCGCAACCCCAGAGTCAGTCACGACTGGACCTAATGGTCAGGGGTCCCTTTACCTTTAACTCCCATGGGGATGGCTGGGCAGGAGGCAGGGAGCCAACAGTAGGGGGAGCCAGAGGCAACGGCCGGTGGAGCCAACTAAGTCTAGATTCGACTTTGTCCTCTTCCTCCCCAAGGAGCAACGAAAAGACTAAGGCTGGAGGAAGCTGGTTGTAAGAAGGCAGGCTGGATCATAGCCTCGTTTCTCTAATGGTCCAGCCCCTGCTGACAAAGGGTCACACGTGAAACCAGTTTGAGCTTAACATTCCTTAATGGGGTGGTGCAAACCAGGACAGGATGAAGACAGCTGGGTGCTGCAAATTCTTTAGCCTGAGGCACAAGTTCTCTAGAAGCTTCTATTTGCGAGACAGAGCTTTATGGCCAACCCACCCATCCTCTACGTCTGAGGGTTTATGGTGCTGATCTTTAAAACCCTAAAGGGCTTCGGCCCTATATACTGAAAAGAGCATCTCCACCCCCATCATTCAGCCCTGAGGTCCAGCTCCGAGGGTCTTCTGGCTGTTCCCTCCCTGCGAGGTGAGGTTGCAGGGAACCAGGCAGAGGGCCTTCTCGGTGGTGGCGCCCGACCTGTGGAACGCCCTCCCTTCAGATGCCAAGGAGATCACTATTTGACTTTTAGGAGGCATCCGAAGGCAGTCCTGTATAGTCGTACCTCAGAAGTCAAACAGAATCCGTTCCAAACTTCCAAAACCAAAGCGCGGCTTCCGGTTAGCTGCCCGAAGCTCCTGCAGCCAATCGGAAGCCCCGTCGGACGTTCGGCTTCCAAAAATAGTTCGCCAACCGGAACAGTCACTTTCAGGTTTGCGGCGCTCGGGAGCCAAAACGTCCGAGAACTGAGCTGTTTGTCTTCCAAGGTACGCCTGTACAAGGAAGTTTCTAATGATTAGTGATATTCATTATCTTCAAAACGGATCTGGCGGATCAGACAGCTTTCCAACGGTGGCCTGTCTTCTGATGCCTTTGAAATAGAGGACTAAAGTGGTACCTCGGGTTAAGAACTTAATTCGTTCTGGAGGTCCGTACTTAACCTGAAACTGTTCTTAACCTGAAGCACCACTTTAGCTAATGGGGCCTCCCGCGCAATTTCCGTTCTCATCCTGAAGCAAAGTTCTGAACCCGAGGTAATATTTCTGGGTTAGTGGAGTCTGTAACCTGAAGCGTCTGTAACCTGAAGCGTATGTAACCCGAGGTGCCACTGTATCCTCTTTGAAGGAGGCTGCACAGCCACATGCGGGGGTCAGACGCAGCACCCCCCCCTAAGACTGTGGGATTAGACTGACGGCCAAAACGGCACATCCCAGAAGTCTCCCACAGCAGCTGCCCAAATTTGAAGATCCTGCTTTCGGCTGAAAGGACGGAAGAGTTACCTGCAGCTCTTTCTGGAGATGGGTGCGATTCTCCAGGGGAGCGGGGGCCCTTCCTTGGGCCCCCAGAAAGCCAGCAGGGAATCCAGAACATCGGCGGGCCCCATTCAGAGGCCTCCTCCTCCTCAAGAAAGCCTCCATTTCCCACCGGGCGGCATCGTAAGCTACGGAGACAGGAAAATGTTTGTTTAAATCTCCTTGGCAGCTTGCTGGCCATTTCTCGCTTCAGGCAGACACTGGATTTATTGATTCAGGGCAGGAGAGGAGAAGAGGCCCTGGAATGCTCCACGGAACACGGGGCCAAATGTTTGCAAATGAGCAACCTCCAGGCAGGCAGCTGCCATCCTGACACCGTGGCCCAGGATTATAAGAAATTTAAGGTCTTAGATATATATAATAAATGTTCATAGATGTGCCAGCCAAGCACGTACATAGATGTGTGGACCGCATGTCTGAAGCAGCACAGGAAAACAGCCCTGAAACCATTTTGACTCCCAAACTGACCAAATGGTTCTCTGCAAGGAGGGAGGAGGTGAAAATTCGTTCTGGAGGTCCGTTCTTAACCTGAAACTGTCCTTAACCTGAAGCACCACTTTAGCTAACGGGGCCTCTTGCTGCTGCCGGAGCACGATTTCTGTTCTCATCCTGAAGCAAAGTTCTTAACCCGAGGTACTATTTCTGGGTTAGCGGAGTCTGTAACCTGAAGTGTCTGTAACCTGAAGCATCTGTAACCCGAGGTACCACTGTAATTATCATTTCAAAGGAATGGGCAGACTACCAGGAAAGGCAATCAGATAAGGCATTATCAGATAACCTAGCAGACAGGAAAAACAGCAACACTCAAATTTCTGTTGTAGACCACCTTTTCTGTGATGTAGGGATGATGTTTGTAGGGGGTGGTCTTGAGTTACACCCCTTCCGCGATGTATGTATGATATATGGAGGGGTGGTCTGGAGCTCCAGGGCAGAGAATTTAAAATTAAAATAAGGGCAGGCACACCTTGGTTCTGGGTCCTCGTCCCTCCTCCTGCGTGTGAGGGGAGCACTCTGTTGCAATAGCTTTAATAAAGATCAAGCTTACTACAGTGGTGTCTCGCAAGACGAAATTAATTCGTTCTGCGAGTTTTGTCGTCTTGCGATTTTTTTCGTCTTGCGAAGCACGGTGTCGGAAAAGTTTTGGAAAAGCTTCAAAAATCACCAAAGTCTTCAAAAACCTCAAAAAAGGCTACCACACCGCGTGCTATGAGTTGCTCCTCAAAGTCAAGTCGCAACTGTATTAACGGTGTTAAGAAAAAGGAAACAAACTTGCAAGACGTTTCCGTCTTGCGAAGCAAGCCCATAGGGAAAATCGTCTTGCGAAGCAGCTCAAAAAACAAAAAACCCTTTCGTCTAGCGAGTTTTTTGTCTTGCGAGGCATTCGTCTGGCGAGGTACCACTGTAGCTGCTTTGCTTCTCAATATTCTCTGGTTGGCCTCTGTTATTTTCTCCTACCAATAGGGAACCCACGTAAGGACTCTATACGGGCTCTTGGATACCCCATAAGGGAAAAAGGGCAGACTTTGTTTACAACACCCGCATCCTATTTTATCGCTGCTTCCCCATGCTAGAGCTGTCGTGGGATGAATTCGAACTCAGGGGCTGGTTTCCACCAAACACTTTGATGCGCAGGGCCTCGCCGCACATATTATGCAAACCGTGTGGTACACATGGCTGCACAAATGCGGAGCAGGCGATACACATGGCTACTCAAGCAAAGGCGCCGATCCATCCGCGATGCGCACCCAGCAACCCCCAAAGAAGTGGGCACAACTTTCCCGGCTGGCGGCGCCCATCCTCAGCAACCTGGCAAGTCTCCAAGAGGCCTGAATCAGCCATTTTCCCCACGTGGAGGTGTGTCATGGGGAGGGGCTTCCCCTGTTGGATTTCCGCCTGCCACACAGCTGTCACAGGCATCTGCCGGGGGAATAGTGGATGCTCAGATTAAGTACACAATTGTCCTGGGTGTGGACCACCAGGCCAAGATTATTCCTCAGGGCATGGATAGGCAAACTAAAGCCCAGGGGCCGGATGTGGCCCAATTGCCTTCTCAATCTGGCCCACGGACGGTCGGGGAATCAGCGTGTTTTTACATGAGTAGAATGTGTGCTTTTATTTAAAATGCATCTCTGGGTTATTTGTGGGCCATAGGAATTTGTTCATTATTTTTTAATATAGTCCAGCCCCCCACAAGGTTTGAGGGACAGTGGACCGGCTCACTGCTGAAAAAGTTTGCTGGCCCTGCCTTAGTGTATGAGTAGGCCAACTAAGGCCCAGGGGGCGGATCCGGCCCAATTGCCTTCTCAATCCGGCCTGCGGACGGTCCGGAAATCAGTGTGTTTTTACATGAGTAGAATGTGTGCTTTTATTTAAAATGCATCTCTGGGTTATTTGTGGGGCATAGGAATTTCCTCATTTATTTATTTTTTCAAAATATAGTCCGGCCCCCCACAAGGTCTGAGGGACAGTGGACCGGCCTCCTGCTGAAAAAGTTTGCTGACCCCTGTCTGTGGCTTCCCCCAGAGCATCCTGGGACCTGTGGTTCGTTAGGAGTGCCAAGGAGTCCTTTCACAGAACTACATTTCCCAGAGTTCCCTGGGAAGAGGGATTTCTCCTGCTGGAAAAGTTTGCTGACCCCTGCCTTAGGGCTCCATGCTGTTTTTCCCCACCACAGGGACGTTACCAGAGACCATTCACCTGTTCCTGGAGCGTTGCTGGTGCAGAGGATTCTGCGGGCGACCTCAAATCTCTTCCAGCGCTCCTTCACCTTCCAGAATACCTTCAGCCTCATCTTCGAGGTCCTTGGAAAAGAGAAAGAGAAAGGGTGGGAATCCAGGCAGGTTTTTTCCAGGAAGCAAAATGCCACACATTCCTAACCTGGGGGCGGATGTCAAGACTGGAACCCGCCGTTTTATTTTTAACTTTGCCGTTTGCACAGGAATATGCAAAAGTGCCCAGTACTGACGCAGACTGTTCGTTCAGTACTGGCAACAGGAGCCTGCAACAATTCTACTTTCTGAAGCCTTTGCCAGGATCAGGCCAGCGGCCTACCTGGTACAGCATCCTGCTCTCACAGTGGACAAGCAGATGCATTATAGGGGAACCCACGGGCAGGATGCGAGCACAAGAACAACACTTTCCCCCTTCTGTAGTCTTAGATGGTCCTCTGACCATAGAAGCAGGGCAGAGCCAGTGTGGCTGCATTATTATTATTATTATTATTATTATTATTATTATTATTATTACAGTGGTACTTCGTGTTAAGTACTTAATTCATTCCGGAGGTCCGTACTTAACCTGAAACTGTTCTTAACCTGAAGCACCACTTTGGCTAATGCGGCCTCCCGCTGCTGCCGTGCCGCCGGAGCACGATTTCTGTTCTCATCCTGAAGCAAAGTTCTTAACCTGAAGCACTATTTCTGGGTTAGCGGAGTCTGTAACCTGAAGTGTATGTAACCCGAGGTACCACTGTAGTATTATTATTATTATTATTATTATTATTATTATTATTATTATTATTTATTATTATTATCATTGCTAGGAACCACCGATGCCCCTCTCCTTCATGAGTCTGGTGAATCCTCTTTTTAAAGCCATCCGGGTCGGCTGCCATCCCTGTGGCAGGGAGTTCCATAGTCTAACTCTGCTCTGCCTGAAGAAGCACCTTTTTAAACTGTCCCAAATCTTCCGACACTCAACTTCTGGCAAGTGAGCCGTATCTGAACCAGTCCTGGCCTGAATTACAAGAATGAGGGTTCTGGAGTGGATCTGTTCTAAGCACCTTTTCACGCCGAAATCTTAAGCATGCTTTCTCAGGAGTTTGCCGCATGGTGCAGGAGGGAGGGCTTGGGGCTCGTCCGCAGGTACGTTTCCTTCACATTTTCCAGGCGTGGTCTGTGTTTTAAAGCTCCATGTCCGACTTCTCTTTCATTTCGTTTTGGTTTTTTTAGCTCCGGAGCTTTCCCCGCGGAAATCTGCTCTTTACCGCAGAATTGGAACAAACAGCAATACACAGAAAGCCCAAATTGCCGTTTGTTGTGCTTTGGCATTAAAGAGCGGGTTTTCACAGGAAAAGCTCCAGAGACAGGGAGAGCTCATAAGAGTTGGAAGGGACCCTGACGGTCATCTAGTCCTACCCCGTGAAATGCAGAAATATGCAGCTGTCCCGTCTGGGGATCGAACCTGCAACCCAGGCATTATCAGCACCACGCTCTAACCAACTGAGCTATAAGCCCTTAGTTCGGGTAAGCCCTTTGCTCAGAGTAAACATGAATGGGATGACTCTGCAAGGAGGGAGGAAGGATGAATTCAATTCAGTTCCCATTTAAAGCTAAACTTTTTTTCTTCTTCTCTGAAGCAATGCAGCCGTTCTTGAAAAGCTCTCTGAACTTTGCAAAACAGTTCTGTAGCCAAGGACAAAAACACATCTGGTAAGGGTATATGTGCTCCTATTGTAGAAGATAACATATACAAAGCACATTATATTAGAGGGGAAATGCAAAAATGTGCATATTTAGGGGAAACCAGATACAAACACATATTTAGACATTGAGAAAGTTGGTGCGAGTCTTCACCAGTTTTTAGCTTATTAACTTTCCCCAAACCCTAAATCATTGTTGTTAATTCTTCTTACTGATTATTATTATTATTATTGCTTTAACCTTTTTTGCAAACCTCTTCGAGGGTTTGTTTGTTTTACAATCAAGCAGTATAATCAATTGTATGAAGTAAATAAGCAATGCATTTTGAAAGGTGGTATATTTGGAGAAATTTGCACTGTAACACTGATGGCTTTCTGCCGGACGAGTGCAGAAATGTGGAGAGCCAAACTTTCCTAAGAGTAGAAAAAACGAGAGCAAGCAAGCAGTATCAACGCATCCTCAAGCGCAAAGCTCTGCCCTTTCCCAGCTGCGCCACACAAGGCACTATTCTGAGACACAGGCCGTGCGGGAAAAGGTTGCACTTTTTCTATTTCTGCCTGCAATAAAAGCAGCCTGGCTAGAATGCCATGCTGCTCAAACGGCTCTGAATTACTTCAGCTTAGAATGGAGCCTTTGCATCGTCGGACAATGTCAACACGCCGCGAGCAAAACTTCTTGTGGTCTTGAGCCTTGACGGGGGAAACACTGAACAGCTAAAAGGGTGAGTATTATTTACTTATGGCATTCACATCCCTTTTTTCTCTCTAAGGAATTCAACAGCAGCATCCACGGTTTCCTCCCTCCTCAATTAATGCCCGCAACAACCCTGTGAGGTAGGTTCGGCTGAGAGGCAGCGACTGGCCCCAGGCCACCCAGTGAGCTTCATAGCCCAGTGGAGATCTGAAGCCTGGCCTCCCAGGGCCCGGTCCAACGCTCTAACCACTGCAGCACACTGCCCCGCCGATCACCAGTCTTTGCTTATACAAATCTGTGGTTCTAAGCCTCTTTTTTTGCATTTTCCAAACACGCAAGCACACCACTGTGTCCGGCCAGTGGGTTTAGCTGCCACGATGAGGACTAGAATATTGCATGGGCTGTGGCTGCTCTTTTTGCAATAACCCTTCCCTCCACGCCAGAGACATTTTGGGGGAGAAAAAGAAAGCAGGCGATCGCGGCGAGGAGAAAAGATGACAGAGAGAGGGGAAACCCCCTAAGGACCAGGTTCAAAGGCACCCTTGGGGCATTGCAACCTCTGAGAGGCTATGCTGGGGACACAGAGGTAGGACCCCCTGAGAACAGAGAGGATCTACAGAGCTTCCCTGCCTTTTCACCCAGGTGGAGACCGGTGCCCTCTATGAATTGGGCTGCAATGATGCTGGAGAGTTTGCCCAAGTTTGGGGAGGGGGCTAAGTGGCTTTCCCTCCCACCCCCAGGCCTCCCCAGGGTGCTCACCCCTCTGGCTGCCCCGATCAAGAAGGCAAGGTGGGCCACACCGGCTGGGGCAGTCGGACAGCGCAGGCGAACGGCTACGAGATGCACCGAACAAGTCGAGATATTTTCTCCTCCTCCAGCTGACTTTCCACTTTGCTTCCTCTTTGGGGTAGGTGTTGGGAGGAGCTGTCCCTGCTCGAGGGAGTGGCAGAATTCGTGCTTTCACTAGCACTCTTTGGAGAGGAAGGCGCATTCTTCGTGGCGCCCAGCCAAGCAGACGGCACAGACCTCTCCAGCAGGCCCCGGTTTCCAGGCCACGGGGTGGGAAGAAGAATCGAGGAAAGGGCCCTCGTGGCTTCAAGGAACGAGGCGCCCACAACCCTGCCCTGCTCCAGGAAACTGGGCCTGTCAGAAGGATCAGCAGGGCAGGTGCAGATTTGCACGGCAGGGCGAGGAACAGGAAGCCACCGAGGGGCAGACATGGCCGGTGGCCTTGCCACGGATGGAGCCACGACTGCAGTCTGTGGCGGCGTGGTTCCGATTTCCCGGTCTGCGAAAGAGGGAACTGCTGAGCGCCGGACCGCAGAGGTCAGCCTGAGGTCCTCATCTTTTGGGTGGACACCAGCATCCTCCTGAAATGTTTGCAAGATGTTGAGAAATTGTACAGCTCCTGCCTGGTTTGTTTTTTAAACTGAACAGGATCAGGCGCCCCACCAACGGAGACTGGGGGGCCGCAACGGTTAGAGTTTCGGATCAGGGCCCGGGAGAGGTCCGGGTTCAAATCCGCTCGCTGGCCGGCCTCGGGGCCGGTCACTGCTTCTCAACTTAGTCTACCTCGCAAGGTTGTTGTGAGGTTTAAAGGCGGAGAATCGTGAGCTCCTTGGAAGAACAAATATGTGTTTGTAATAGATCAAATCAAAATACAGTGGTACCTCGGGTTACATATGCTTCAGGTTACATATGCTTCAGGTTACAGACTCTGCTAACCCAGAAATAGTGCTTAAGGTTAAGAATTTGCTTCAGGATGAGAACAGAAATTGTGCTCTGGTGGCGTGGCAGCAGCAGGAGGCCCCATTAGCTAAAGTGGTGCTTCAGGTTAGGAACAGTTTCAGGTTAAGAACAGACCTCCGGAACGAATTAAGTACTTAACCCGAGGTACCACTGTACATAAAATGAGGCAGTGCTCCACCAATCTCAGCCAGAACCTCTTGCCTGCTTCAGCTTCCTCAAGTCTCCATGTTCCCAGAGTTCCCTGGAAAGTGGGATCCGTTCTTATCAACTATATTCAGATGGTAAACACCGTGGCTTTTTGAAGGAAGCTGGCATTTGGCTTGTTCTCAGTCCCCGTCTGAGGGACGCATGTGAAAGCAGCATTCTGACACGTTAAGCCATGGGTAGGCAAACTAAGGCCCAGGGGCCGGATCCGGCCCAATCGCCTTCTCAATCCAGCCTGCGGACGGTCCGGGAATCAGCGTGTTTTTACATGAGTAGAATGTGTCCTTTTATTTAAAATGCATCTCTGGGTTATTTGTGGGGCATAGGAATTTCCTCATTATTATTATTTTTCAAAATTTAGTCCGGCCCCCCACAAGGTCTGAGGGACAGTGGACCGGCCCCCTGCTGAAAAAGTTGGCTGACCCCTGTCTATGGCTTCCCCCAGAGCATCCTGGGACCTGTGGTTCGTTAGGAGTGCCAAGGAGTCCTTTCACAGAACTACATTTCCCAGAGTTCCCTGGGAAGAGGGATTTCTCCTTAAACCACCCTGGCAGTTGTAGCAGCTCTGTGAGGGGTATAGACTCTCCTCCCTACAACTCTTAAGCACCCTTAAACTACAGTTCCCAGGATTATTTGGGGGAACCGGTTTAAAGTGGTCTAAGATTCTTGAAATGTACCTCCTGCGTGTGGCCTCCTCCTGCCTAATAGCAGAGCCGGCCCCCAGTGGGCGGCACCTGGGGAGGCTGCAGTTGCCTGCAGTCAACCTGCTTCTCAGGGACAGCAGAGCTCTCACGGAGGTGAAGAGCCACAACCGATACCTGAGGCCAGGTGTTCAAGGAAAGCATCAAACGTCAAAGCACTCTCTCTCTCAGTCTCTCTCTCTCTCTTCCCAAAACCAGGCCCCAGCACTTAGCAACCTTCAATGAGCAACTTGCATCTGTTTATATGTTTCCCGGCCTGCTCAGACAAGCACGTTTCGCACTGCCTTTCCCGACTCGACTTCTCAAGATGCGTTTGCCTTTTGGGGCGTGTGGGTTTTTTCCCCCTTCTTCTTTTGTTTAAAACTGTTTCACAACGGCCCTTGTTTACATGGAGGACGTGTCAAACTGTCCTGACACGCAAGAATCTTTATGGTGGCAGGGCTGTCTCTTGGAATATAAAGGGGGGGGGGAGCCCTTTTCATCCACCCAAAGTTTTGTCAAATTCAGCGCCCCATAAAACTCAGTTTGTCCACAGCTAGCGCCCTCCAGCCTGTTTCATAGAATCACATTTGGAAAGGACTATGAGAGTCCAATATACAGGGATCTTTTTGCCCAATGTGGGATTCGAACCCACGACTGAGATTAAGGGTCTCATGCGCTACCAACAGAGCTAGAATGCAGTCAAACAATGGCAAGCTGCAGTAGACCAGCCAGTTCCCACCAAGGCCTGCGGTTAGCAACCTGCAAACGCCTGGCTGAACAGACAGGAGCCAGCAACACATCAATGGCAGTGCTTTCAGAGCGGTGGAGATTTTAATCTGGGCGCCATAAATAAATAAATTGGGACTGGTAGGTCGGAAGTAGTGATGTATGGAAGTGAGAGCTGGACCATAAAGAAGGCTGATCGCCAAAAGAATGGATGCTTTTGAATTCTGGTGCTGGAGGAGACTCTGGAGAGTCCCCTGGACTGCAAGAAGATCAAACCTCTCCATTCTGAAGGAAATCAGCCCTGAGTGCTCACTGGAAGGACAGATCCTGAAGCTGAGGCTCCAAGACTTTGGCCACCGCATGAGAAGAGAAGACTCCCTGGAAAAGACCCTGATGTTGGGGAAGATGGAGGGCACAAGGAGAAGGGGACGATGGAGGACGAGATGGTGGGACAGTGTTCTCGAAGGTACCAGCATGAGTTTGACCAAACTGCGGGAGGCAGTGCAGGACAGGAGGGCCTGGCGTGCTCTGGTCCAGGGGGTCACGAAGAGTCGGACACGACTAAATGACTCAACAACAACAAAAGGTCGGAAGGCAGGGAGCCAACTGCAGGTGGTACCAGAGCCAATCAGAGGCAGGGCCACCTGATTCTGGCCTGGTCCCCATCTTCCTCTCTTCTGGGCTCTACAAGGGCAACATTGAGACTTAAGGAGGAGGAAGGTGATGTCAAGTTTCAGCACCTTGGGCTGCTTGCGTGTAATAAGGCAGGCAGGCAGAAACTGGCTGGGGTTAGGCTGAGATTAATGGGACAGCACCCTAACAGACCAGCTCTCTTGGCTCCCGGTTGCTGGAGAACAAAGACTCAAAAGAAGGATTCCTTCCAAAGGCTTTAATGTTTAGATCGCTGCCGTCCACATCCAAATTGTCCCACTTCAGGCAACCCACAGGGTGAATCCTGCAACAAAGGCAGGTGCTCCGACTACCTGAGCTCTAGAAGCCAATCCGAAATTGTTGCATCCCTTTGCTACCCTATATTTATGAATGGGGCAGGCCAGGGGATTGGTCTCCGTGAGCGGGAAGAGGCTGTGGCAGAGAGCAGTCCAGAACAAGAAGCAGAAGGGCAGATGAAGATGATGGATTACTCGGAGCTAGCTGACCTGACTGGAAGAATCCGCGACCAGAAAGAAGAGGAATACCAAGAAGATTGCAAGAAATTTAAAGACTATTTCAATAAATATTGTAATATAAAAAAATTAGAAAGCACTTGAAAGTACCAAATAGGCCTAGGATTAAAATAGGATTTATTAAATCAATGAGGGTTAGAAAGTAAGGAAAGTGAATAAATTAGATCATAACCAGAAATATTTTAGTTTAAGAATGATATTGGAAAGCTGTTACATACAGATACAAGGAAATTCAGAAGGGAGGGAATAGAGGAAGTCAACAAACATGTAAATAAGTATGGGCTTTTAAAGGATTAAGTTTGCTTTTACTGTTTATTTCTTTTATGGTGGTGGACTGTACTGTTTTCCTTTTTGATGCTCTCTTTATTTATTTATTTTTCTTCCTTTTTGTGTTATATGTTCTGTAAAAGGTAAAGGGAACCCTGACCATCAGGTCCAGTTGTGACCTACTCTGGGGTTACGGTGCTCATCTCACTTTATTGGCTGAGGGAGCCAGCGTACAGCTTCCGGGTCATGTGGCCAGCATGACTAAGTCACTTCTGGCGAACCAGAGCGGCGCACGGAAACACTGTTTACCTTCCCGCCAGAGCGGGACCTATTTATCTACTTGCACTTTGACGTGCTTTCATGGAATTCATGGTCATTGTGGCTAACTTAGGCCCATTGACTTTGATAAGTTTTATTTATCTATATTTATCTATATTGGAGAGAATAGGTAAAGGTAAAGGGACCCCTGACCCTTAGGTCCAGTCGTGGCTGACTCTGGGGTTGCGGCGCTCATCTCACTTTACTGGCCGAGGGAGCCGGCATACAGCTTCCAGGTCATGTGGCCAGCATGACTAAGCTGCTTCTGGCGAACCAGAGCAGTGCACGGAAACGCCGTTTACCTTCCCGCTGGAGCGGTACCTATTTATCTACTTGCACTTGGACGTGCTTTCGAACTGCTAGGTTGGCAGGAGCAGGGACCAAGCAATGGGAGCTCACCCCGTCGCGGGGATTCAAACCGCTGACCTTCTGATTGGCAAGTCTTAGGCTCTATGGTTTAACCCACAGCGCCACCTGCGCCCCTTATATGTTCTGATAGGTGCTATAATTGTGAAAAACTAAATTATTGTGGGGGTGTTTTTTGGGGGGGGGAAACAGAATGAGAGGCAGAAGAGGAGGCTGGATGAGCGGCTGAAGAGGATGGGAGCTAAGAGGCAGAGGTGAGGCAGGCTGGCGAAGAATCCAGGGGGTCTCCCCCTCCTGCTGTGACTAGATCCCCTCCTCCCTGGTCTCCCAGAACCAGAAGAGGTATGAAGAGGGAAGAGCAAAGGCAGGCACAACGATGTAGTCTCAGCTTGCTTTGTAACTATCTGGGAGAGGAGGAGCGTTTCAGAGCTGTGGGAAGGCAGGGGCCTTCAGTCTTTGCAACTGTCTCATTGGGGCAAGATCGACCGAGAAGAGTTGCTGTGCTCGCCAGGCCTGCACTCTTGAGCTGTTTTGGTTTGTTGAACGAAGAGAGTTAACTAATGTTGTGCGAGTTATTGCTGAGCGGCTCCTGGCACCCACTCCTGACATCAAAAGCCTTTCTCCTCCATTAATTTGCCCATTCCTCTTTCAAAGCTGCCTAGGTTTGGGGCCGTCGCTCCTGCCTGTGGGAGAGAGTTCCAAAGGTTAACAACAAAAACCCTCGCTGGTTTTGCTGCAAGAGATTAACAAGGCCACGCCTCGAGAAATCACGCCAGAAATTAACGTGGCATGCAAGCAGGGATAGGGTTTGTAAAAAGGCCCTCTAAGACTTCCCCCCAAAAAGTGGGGGGACGACGACAAGGGCAAGGGCAGTGAACCAGGAAGCAACCACAAATGGGGCCAGCTGCAAGTCCGTCCTGGTGACTCCTGGGCCCTGTCTCTGTGACATTGAGGGGGGGGGCGCAGAAGACAAATATCCTGTCATCCTGTTTCACTTCCCTCCAGGCTTGCGGCGGAAGAAAGCCTTCTCAGAAAAGTTTATTTTCTTGAAAGCTGTGTTTTCTCAAGAAAGGCACCGAGTGCAGCGGGGACGCCAGGCGAGGGCTTGTGGGGCAGACGTCCAGCCCACACTCCCTCAGCAGAAACGGCGTAAGGGGCCCCAAACACTGCAAGGCTCATTTTTTTAAAGTACAGTGGTACCTCGGGTTACATACGCTTCAGGTTACATATGCTTCAGGTTACAGACTCCGCTAACCCAGAAATAGTACCTCAAGTTAATAACTTTGCTTCAGGATGAGAACAGAAATCGTGCTCCGGTGGCGCAGTGGCAGCAGGAGGCCCCATTAGCTAAAGTGGTGCTTCAGGTTAAGAACAGTTTCAGGTTAAGAACAGACCTCCGGAACGAATTAAGTACTTAACCCGAGGTACCACTGTATTAAAATGTGTTGAACTGAAGCGTGAGGCCATTTCAGGGGTTGCTGTCAATAACCCAGACCAAGGTGCCGTCGGTGTGCCTTGATCCTTGTCCGGTTCTGGAAAGGAGTTCCACTCTTCCAGATAAGCCACCTTTGGCAAACAGATTGACGGCAGCACCTGCCGCTCTGAACCTTCCTCCCTTCCCCTCCGGATTACTGCAGTGCCGTCAACGTGGGGCTGCCCTTGGAGACATCCCAGAAGCTGCCCCCAGCTCAGGATACAGCCGCTAGATGGTTAAAACCTGCCCTATACATTCAGAGCGGTATCGCAACGCTTTAAACAGTCCTGGCTTCCTGCAAAGAATCCTGGGAACTTCTGCACTTGCCGTTTTAGAAAACGTTTTGTCGTATTTTGGTCAGTCTCACAGTACAGTGGTACCTTGGTACTCAAATGGCTTGGCTCCCAAACGCCGCAAACCCGGAAGTGAGAATCTGGTTTGCGAACGTTCGGAAGACAAACATCCAACACTTGAGTGCAGAAACCTCCTGCAGCCAATCGGAAGCCGTGCCTTGGTTTTCGAACAGTTTCAGGAGTCGAACGGACTCCTGGAACGGATTAAGTTTGAGAACCAAGGTTGTTGTTATTGTTTAGTCGTTTAGTCGTGTCCGACTCTTCGTAACCCCCTGGACCAGAGCACGCCAGGCACTCCTGTCTTCCACTGCCTCCCGCAGTCTGGTCAAACTCATGCTGGTAGCTTCGAGAACACTGTCCCACCATCTCGTCCTCTGTCGTCCCCTTCTCCTTGGGCCCTCCATCTTTCCCAACATCAGGGTCTTTTCCAGGGAGTCTTCTCTTCTCATGAGGTGGCCAAAGTCTTGGAGCCTCAGCTTCAGGATCTGTCCTTCCAGTGAGCACTCAGGGCTGATTTCCTTCAGAATGGAGAGGTTTGACCTTCTTGCAGTCCATGGGACTCTCCAGAGTCTCCTCCAGCACCAGAATTCAAAAGCATCAATTCTTCGGCGATCAGCCTTCTTTATGGTCCAGCTCTCACTTCCATACATCACTACTGGGAAAACCAGAGCTTTAACTATACGGACCTTTGTTGACAAGGTGATGTCTCTGCTACCACTGTATTTTGAATGATGGCTGATTTATTCTGGACTGTCTGCATATCAGAATCGTAGAATCCTGCATGCGGCTATCCCTGGACGGGCTCAAACCACCAATCTTCTGGTTAACAGCCAGCTTTTGTGATGTTTTCTTGAAGTTACTGCATTATTGACACCCAAAAAACCCTGAATTGGAGCATTCATGGTGTAGAACGCTCAGCAGGCACAAACTGTATTGAAAGAGGGTATCTGTACACCTGCCTTGATAATACTATCGCGAGCACAGCTTATTATCAATGCACAATAAACGGGGTGGTTGGGAAAGCTCGTTAACTCTCTCTGCTGTTGTTGTGGCTGGAATGAATTTTATGGTTAGATAAGGGATGGGAAACAGGTAGTTTATGACTGATTTTATCTCTTCCTGCTTTTTCTGCTGGTGAAGGAGCCTACAGTAAGTAAATGGCCTGTGACTGGGCCCTCCGACAGCTTGATATGTTCCCAAGCAGGGTGGGGTGGCGGGTAGATCTGAGGCAGATCAAATGTACACAAAGCCACCAGATTCCTAGGAAGCCTTTGGCAGAATAAGTAACCTGGCAAGGGAGCGCTCATTTTGCAATACTCCAGAGCTCCTTGTTGTCCCACACAAATGTCTTCTGAATGGCTTTTGTCTCGGGATCTCGCCGATTTCTTAAGCGGATACCCACGTTCTACTCCTGGGAGAGGGGGAAAGGGGTGCTTGTGGCCTCCAACATTTCTCTGATGAAAACGGGGACTTCAAGCTTCTCCCATGTTTGATCTCGCTGCACACATCTGTCACCTTGAGCCAAGTGCAACCTCTCAGCCTAACCCTACCTCGCAGGAATGTTGTAAGGGGGAAATGTACGAGGGAAGGGATCGCGTGCAAAAACCTTCCACCGATAAGTAGAATGAAATAAAGTTTTAGCTGTAAGCAGCCTTGAGTCCCTGTCGGGGGGGGGGGAAAGGTTGGAAATATTATTATTATTATTATTATTATTATTATTATTATTATTATTAATAGAAACTGCGAGAATTATCAGGAGCATACCAGAAAATCCGACTGAACTCAGAGAGAATTAGTTCTGAGTAAAAATGCTTAAGATTTAAGAAGGCCGTGCGGTCTTTACCCAGTTACCTGGGAGTAAGCTCCATTTAATACAGTGGGACTTCTCAGTAGACAGTGTAAGGTTCCATTGACAATAAAGGAAAAAACACGCCATGTGCTTCCTACGAAATGGCTGGCTGCTGAAACATCACAATTAAAGAATTTAAAGTGGATTGGTAACCTTTTCCTTTGAAATTATAGGAAGGGCTTCGAATGCCAGCTTCACCATTCCCTTCATTTTTTTTCAGGGGGGGGGGTACACAGGGGTACACATACCCCTAAACATTTTGTGAATCTAAGTTTGGCCTCGTTGAAGGCCAGTATTTCAATATGAGTAGGAAGATGAGAGTACCTCTAAACGTTTTTGGGGGTTTTTTTAAAGAAAAAAAGCACTGGGTGCAGGGATTTTTTTGTCCTTCTCTACAGTTCTATGGGGTGCAGGTGGCGCTGCGGTCTAAACCACAGAGCCTAGGGCTTGCCGATCGGAAGGTTGGCGGTTCAAATCCCTGACCGTTGCTCGGTCCCTGCTCCTGCCAACCTAGCAGTTTGAAAGCACACCAGTGCAAGTAGATAAATAGGTACTGCTCCGGCGGGAAGGTAAACGGTGTTTCCATGTGCTGCTATGGTTTTGCCAGAAGCGGCTTAGTCATGCTGGCCACATGACCCGGAAAAACTGTCTGTGGACAAACACTGGCTCCCTTGGCCTGTAAAGCGAGATGAGCGCCACAACCCCAGAGTCGTTCGCGACTGGACTTAACTGTCAGGGGTCCTTTACCTTTACCTTTTTTTTTAACAGTCCTATGAGTCTATGGCCACCCCTTTAGCACCATGAGCACAAATAATCATCAATGCGCAATGAAATGGATTTCTTTGGAGGGATATCTTTGTAGCATTCTGAATGCTGATTTTTATTTTCCCGCGATCATTTGGACGAACGTGCCTTGAACTGGGAACGGAAGATGAACCAAACTACAGTGGTACCTTGGGTTAAGTACTTAATTCGTTCCAGAGGTCTGTACTTAACCTGAAACTGTTCTTAACCTGAAGCACCACTTTAGCTAATGGGGCCTCCTGGTGCTGCCGCGCCGCTGGAGCACAATTTCTGTTCTCATCCTGAAGCAAAGTTCTTAACCCGAAGGTACTATTTCTGGGTTAGCGGAGTCTGTAACCTGAAGCGTATGTAACCTGAGGTACCACTGTAGCTTGTTTGTTTGCAAAGGGACAAATGCGGGCCAGAATTAGTTCCTTTTCAGAGACGCCGAACCAGTACTTCCTTTGACGAACGAACTTCCCCAGTGCATTCTGGGAAATGTAGGTTTGTGAAATGGAACTGGATCAAAACACGCTGTCCACCCTAGTGCAACAAATCAATGTTGTTGTTGTTGTTTTTAAAAAATGAACTTTTTGTGGTTTGGAAAATGATGAGCAAATACACTGCAAAGTGCAGAACGATTAACAGGAAGATGTTTTATTATTATTTATTTAAAGGACCCCGCAATAAAATTGTTGGCTTCCAGCCTCCCCGCAAAACAAATCAGAACAAGTACTCAGGAAAGACAGGATTTAATCTAACCTCTACGTAAACTTTGTGTGATCAAATCAGGATGAATGCTCAATATATAGATGGAGGAGCTTTGCGGTTGGTGGAGGAGCTTTGCGGCTGTGTGTCAGTCTTTCTGAACTACACGGACGAAGGATCCGACTCTGTCCCAGCTGCTTCCCTGCGCTCCTGTCTTTTCGCCAGCCACGGAAATAAGAGCTAGATAGGCCCTGCGACTTTATACCTTCCATTTCCATTGTTTTGCTAATCAGAAAGTCGATAGGACAAACACGGGTACAAAATCGACAGCGGCAAAAAGACAGTGTATTTTACCCTCCGACATTACTTGGTAAACAGTAGGCTAGGGGAACGAGGTTAGGCTGGTGCAAAGGCCTCAAGAGAACTAGGGTAGCAGAGTTTCGCATGCCGGGAAACGGAGAAAAAAGGGAAAGCGCAAGCATTAATCACATTTCTGGCAGAAGACCATCGGCGAGAGTTCAGTGCTGGGTCACGGCGAGGGTTCGGGCTGCAATCTCTGAGCACATCCGGAATAAATCACACACAAACACACACTCAACATGGCTTCTTGCACAGCATAATTGCATCTTACGCAGAGGTTTGGTTCCCAGGGCCTCACAGATGCAAAAATACTGTATTTTTTGCTCTATAAGACTCACTTTTTCCCTCCTAAAAAGTAAAGGGAAATGTGTGTGCGTCTTATGGAGCGAATGCAGGCTGCGCAGCTATCCCAGAAGCCAGAACAGCAAGAGGGATTGCTGCTTTCACTGCGCAGCAATCCCTCTTGCTGTTCTGGCTTCTGAGATTCAGAATTTTTTTTTCTTGTTTTCCTCCTCCCAAAACTAGGTGCGTCTTGTGGTCTGGTGCGTCTTATAGAGGGAAAAATACGGTACTCAGGACTTTCGCAGTAGTACAAGTTGCCCCAGACCTGAACTTTTTGGTGCAACTCTCTTCTCCGACATGGGACCTGTTTCTCACTCCCTTTTTCCTTCATTGGTTGTGCAGGTAGCGGAATGACTCCGGGGGCCGCCGGCTTTTCACCCAGCGCCGCCTCCGACGCCAGCGGCTTCAGCCCCGGCTATTCTCCAGCCTGGGGGTCTCCCACCCCGGGGTCTCCTGGGTCTCCAGGACCCTCCAGCCCGTACATCCCATCGCCAGGTGAGCAAGAGAATTCATTATTTCAGTGCACTGTAAGGAAAACAGTGTGTGTAAGGAGCCAGTGTGGTGTAGTGGTTAAGAGCGGTGGACTCGTAATCTGGTGAACCGGGTTCACTTCCCCGCTCCTCCACATGCAGCTGCTGGGTGACCTTGGGCCAGTCACACTTCTCTGTTCTGGCTTCTGGGATAGCCGTGCGAAACCTCCTCAAGGCAGTGGGAGGAACGTTCCCCCTGCCCTGAAGAGGCTTTGCGTTGCTTTCGCAGAAGCCAGAACAGCAAGAGGGATCGCTGCGCAGCAAAAGCAGCGGTCGCTCTTGCTGTTCTGGCTTCTGGGATTCAGATTATTTTTTTCCTGTTTTCCTCCTCCAAAAACTAGGTGCGTCTTATGGTCTGGTGCGTCCTATAGAGCAAAAAATGCGGTGTGTGTATTTGGACTGCCCCCACCCCCCCAGCATCCTTCCCTTTCTGGAGTTGGGATGCAGAGTGGGTCTCGCCTGCCCCCCTCAAGAAAGGAAGAGAGCTGAAAAGCTCTTTTTGCATGGGGTTGGGGGGGGGGGAGATGGCTGCTGCATGCCTGAAGCTGGGTTTAGAGCTCTAAGGCCAACTCTAAGGCACGTTTCTGCTCTATAACCAACCCTTAGCATTTGTTGTCATCCTCTCTTCCATTTTAGAAGAAGAAGAGTTTGGATTTGATATCCCGCTTTATCACTACCTGAACAAACACTCTGTGAGGTGAGTGAGGCTGAGAGACTTCAAGAAGTGTGACTGGCCCAAGGTCACCCAGCAGCTGCATGTGGAGGAGCGGAGACATGAACCCGGTTCCCCAGATTACGAGACTACCGCTCCTAACCACTACACCACACTGGCTCTCTCTTATTTCTAAACTCCTTTTAGTGCTTCGTTTTGTTGTTTTATTTTATTGTTGTATCTCATTGTTTCATTGTTCTAACTCCCCTAAACAGTGAGGCTGCATGAAGCTGGGCTGGGCAGAGTACCGTATTTTTCGCTCTCTAGGACGCACTTTTTCCCCTCCAAAAATTAAGGGGAAATGTGTGTGCATCCTATAGAGCGAATGCAGGCTGAGCAGCTAAGCCCAAAGCCGGAACAGGGAGACGGAGCGCTGCGCAGCGCTCTGTCTCGCTGTTCTACCTTGGGGATGGCTGCTCTGCGGAGGCTTCAAAGCCTGCGCTCCGGGGGCTTCAGGCAGCTATCTGCAAGCCTTCGGAGCGCAGAAGAATTCCCGCTGTGCTCCGAAGGCTTGCAGATAGCCGCCTGAAGCCTGGAGAGCGAGAGGGGTCGGTGCACACCGATCCCTCTTGCTCTCCAGGCTTCGCTTCGCTGGAGAGGCGCTGCACAGTTTTCCCTCTCTGCGTAGCGCCCCTTCAGCGAAGCAGGAGGAGAAATGGAAGGGGCTCTGTTTCTCCTACCACTTCGCTGAAGGGGCGGCTGAGCAGAGAGGGGGAGAATTTCCCCCCACCCCCGTTCTCCCCTCCTATGATCAGGTGTGTCCTATAGAGCGAAAAATATGGTACTTTGCTAGGCAGTGCCAAACGCAAGTTCGAGCCAAAGTTTACAAGATACTAGTTATAAATTAAGGAAGAGAAACATCTTGATTATCAGAACTGTTGACGAGCGAGCCCAGGGGGCAGCTTCAGAGTCTCCAAAACGCTCCCTTCTGCCGGACTCGTAAATTCAAGGCCACCACATTTAGAGATAACTGATTTCTGCAAACTGCTGACAAATAATCATCATTATTTGCCGATCATAAGGTCGGCGGTTCGAATCCCCGCTGCGGGGTGAGCTCCCGTTGCTCGGTCCCTGTTCCTGCCAACCTAGCAGTTCAAAAGCATGTCAAAGTGCAAGTAGATCAATAGGTACCGCTCCAGCGGGAAGGTAAACGGCGTTTCCGTGCGCTGCTCTGGTTTGCCAGAAGCGGCTTAGTCATGCTGGCCACATGACCCGGAAGCTGTAAGCCGGCTCCCTCGGCCAGTAAAGCGAGATGAGCGCCGCAACCCCAGTCGGTCACGACTGGACCTAATGGTCAGGGGTCCCTTTACCTTTACCTAGAAAGAACTGCATGGAGTTTTCCTGACGCAGAAAGAGCTCTTGAGCTCTCTGCCTTGCTTGCATTTAACGTGTGGGATTCCAACCATGCACAGGTTGAAACTGTGTGAGTTAAACGTGTGTAAGATACGGTCCTAGTGTACCCTTGCTGAGGTTTGTGGACTCCAGCTCCCATCAGGTCCAGCCACACTTCTGCAGGGCTACACACACACACACACACACACATACACACACACACACACACACACAGCCTGCTCTAGCAACCAACAGTTGGCCGGTTGGTGGCAGAAATGCCTACTAGAGGCTTACAAACAGCATCACTCAGGCGACAAGGTAAAAAAATGGAATGGGCTTGCTTCAAAAACTACCTGACTAAACATGGTTCCAAAAATAATGCTTGGTTGTGCTTAGGTTAATTTCACAGATATAATGGGGGAAAATTGATTTGAATAAAGGAATGCAGATTGTTGGTAACCAAGGAGAAGCCACAAAGAGATAGAGGGAAGTCAACTAACATAACAGGGATTCAAACAAGTTTACTGGAACAGAAAGCAAGTGATTGTAAGGGAAGAAAAGAAATATAAATGTAATTTCTTTTTGGGAGACTTTTGTGTAGAATTTTCAAATTACGGTTTGTATCCTTTGAACAATTTTGTGTACATCATCAATTCTCTCTCCCCCCCCCTTTATTATTGTAGGGTTTTTTGTTTTTTCTTTTCTTTTTCTTTTTGTGTATTCAGGTGTGATTTTTAATTTATTCTTTGTCATTTTCAAAAATGCAATAATTTTTATTTTTATTTTTTTTACGCAGCGTTTTTTGCCTTGACCTGAAAGCAGTTCATTCGCAATCCAGCATCCACAAGCTCTTACTGGGTGGGGAGTTATTGCTTTGTTTTGTTTTTGCATTTTTATGTTGTGAACTTCCCCGTGGTCTTCAGATGAAGGGCAGTATACAAATTTAACAAATAACAATAATAATATTTTGAAGTCTTACTGGAATCAAAGGGACACAAAGCCCACAACGGGTTCAAACTACGTACGCTTGAAAATTGGGTTTTTGGTTTGAAAAATCCGCTAGGGCACAAAGCTATCTGGATCGACATATTTTCTTTTCACAGCCTGAAATGGGTTTGGGTTGCTGTTTTGTGTGTGTTTTTGTGTGTGTGTTTTAATGACCTCCCCATGCCTTTTTGTCTAAACATCTCTAACCATCACCACCCCACTGCCAAATGGAAAGAAAACACAGCTCTGCGTTCGAATCACGCTGCCAAGCGGCAATCTGGCTGTCTGCAAGTGGTTCTTCCCTCTCCAAACCCCTGATCCCTTTACGACACGAGGGGGAGGAAGGGTATGAAATGATACAGGAAATATAATGTGCAGGAGAAGCTTCAGCTGGGCTCACCTCCGCAAGGAAGAGCGCAGCCGCTGCAATTTCCAGACTAGTCCTAAAGGGCAGCCCCACGGAGAGCGCATTACAGTAGTCCAGACTCGAGGTTGCACGAGAACATAGGAAGCTGCCTGCTAGAGTCAGACCGCTGGTCCAGCTAGATCACTTTTGTCTACACTGGCTGGCAGCAGTCAGACGCCAGAGATTAAACCTGAGACGTCCTGCACAGAATCATAGAATTGGAAGAGATCCCCAAAGGTCATCTGCCTACAGTTCTGTGATTCTAAGGAGCACCCCCAAACTGTACCCCTGCTCCTCCAGGGAGGATGCCGCCCCAATCAGAACAGGCACTTTATATTTTGTGGATTATTTTTTAAAGGGTTCTATGAACCTTCAAGTTGCATGCTGCCAGCCTGAGCCCGCCTGCTGCAGAATTCCTGTCCTGTGTTTACAATCGCAGGCCCTAGCCTGCTGCACTCAAAGAAATCTCTAGCGATGTGGGGCTGCGCTTCTGTTTCTCTATAAAGAGGAACTCAAAAACAGGCTTCCTCCAACCGGGTGCCCTCCGGATGTTTTGGACTTGGGGGCTGGTGGGAGTTGTAGTATCGAGCACCCGGAGGGCGCCGGGTTGAGGAAGGCTGCACTGCAGCAGGGTCAGTGTGGTCTGGAAGCACGCGCTGCGCTGCAAAACCGGGCTTCTATATGCACGTGCTGTTCTCTATGTTGTCTGGGCAGAGGTAGGTGTAAGGAAGCTTCATTGACTTGTTCCTGCTCTTGATTTCCTCAGAAATGTGCGCCAGGCGCTCTTGAAAGGCCATTATGAGCTGCTTCGGTTCCTCCTCGACAAAGTGCTTGTCGTCGTATTGCCCCAGAGGTTTCTACAAACAGGAACAGAGAGAGAGACGCAGGGTCAGTTTAGTTTATTGTTACCAGACGTCCAGGACAGATCGTGAAGCTGAGGCTCCAAGACTTTGGCTGCCTCCTGAGAAGAGAAGACTCCCTGGAAAAGACCCTGATGTTGGGAAAGATGGAGGGCACAAGGAGAAGGGGACGACGGAGGACAAGATGGTTGGATAGTGTTCTCGAAGCTATGAACATGAGTTTGACCAAACTGCGGGAGGCAGTGGAAGACAGGAGTGCCTGGTGTGCTCTGGTCCAGGGGGCCACGAAGAGTCGGGCACGACTAAATGACTCAACAACAACAACACCAGACGTCCCCGTTTCCCGGGGACAGTCCCCAGATTTACAAATCTGTCCCCGGACAAAATCCATCCCCGGATTTCATTTAATGTCCCCGGATTTATATTTAAAGTGTTGTAGATTTTTTAGTAAAAAAACAACAACTGTGGGCACCACAGTTCAAGAAGGACACTGACAAACTGGAACGTGTCCAGAGGAGGGCAACCAAAATGGTCAAAGGCCTGGAAACGATGCCTTATGAGGAACGGCTAAGGGAGCTGGGCATGTTTAGCCTGGAGAAGAGGAGGTTAAGGGGTGATATGATAGCCATGTTCAAATATATAAAAGGATGTCATATAGAGGAGGGAGAAAGGTTGTTTTCTGCTGCTCCAGAGAAGCGGACACGGAGCAATGGATCCAAACTACAAGAAAGAAGATTCCACCTAAACATTAGGAAGAACTTCCTGACAGTAAGAGCTGTTCGACAGTGGAATTTGCTGCCAAGGAGTGTGGTGGAGTCTCCTTCTTTGGAGGTCTTTAAGCAGAGGCTTGACAACCATATGTCAGGAGTGCTCTGATGGTGTTTCCTGCTTGGCAGGGGGTTGGACTCGATGGCCCTTGTGGTCTATTCCAACTCTATGATTCTATGATTCTAATAGGGAATGGACGTTGAATGAATCGTATAAAGAGATGTGGGATATAGCCATTCATGATCAATTAACACGTGCCATTAAGGTAAGACGGGGAATATGCAGGAGAAAGGATTTTGAGGAGATGTGGAAGGTAAACAACTATTTTACTTCTAAAAGACAACTGAAGGCGGCCCTGTTTAGGGAAGTTTTTAATGTCTGACGCTGTATTGTTTTTAATATTCGGTTGGAAGCCGCCCAGAGTGGCTGGGGAAACCCAGCCAGATGGGCGGGGTATAAATAAATTATTATTATTATTATTATTATTATTATTATTATTATTATTATTATTATTGTGTTTGCAGAATTTGTACTGTTAAAACGGAAAGGGGTCAAACCATCACAAGAGGTGTTGAAATTTTGGGAGGCTGGGTAGTTACAATGGTCTCAGTGACGGGATGTGCATATTTTTTATTCTTATTTATTTATTATTATTACTGTGTCAAAATAAAAGGGGGTGTGAAGAGGGTGGAGCAGAGACAGACAAAGGGAAGCAGTCTCAGGTTTCCTGGGACCTGGGGAGCTGTGGGAAGGCCTCATTGGGGCAAAGAGTTGCTGTGCTCACTAGGCCTGGGCCTCCTGAGCTTTGAATGAAGCGAGCTCACTTCACTGGTGCCATGTGATTTATTGCTGATGTGGTGGCTTAGGCTGAGAGGCAGAGAAGTCACCCAGTGAGCTTTGTGGCTGAGTGGGGATACGGACCCAGGTCTCTCCCAGTTCCTCCTTTCTTACTACTACTACTACTACTACTACTACTAATAATAATAATAATTTATTATTTGTACCCCGCCCATCTGGCTGGGTTTCCCCAGCCACTCTGGGCAGCTTCCACAGAGACCAAAAATACACTAAAATGTCACACATTAAAAACTTCCCTGAACAGGGCTGCCTTAAGATGTCTTCTGAATGTCAGGTAGTTGTTTATCTCTTTGACATCTGGTGGGAGGGCATTCCACAGGGCGGGCGCCACTACCAAGAAGGCCCTCTGCCTGGTTCCCTGTCACCTCACTTCTCGCAGTGAGGGAACCACCAGAAGGCCCTCGGAGCTGGACCTCAATGTCTCGGCTGAACGATGGTAGTGGAGACACTCCTTCAGGTCTACTGGGATGAAGCCATTTAGGGCTTTCAAGGTCAGCACCAACACTTTGAATTGTGCTCGGAAACGTACTGGGAGCCAATGCAGATCTCTCAGGACCGGTGTGATGTGGTCCCGGCGGCCACTCCCAGTCACCAGTCTGGCTGCCGCATTCTGGACATTCTTACCATGTCAAAATCCTCGTTCCGCAAGACCCAGATGACGGCGAGGACTTGGCTGGTGGTGTTCATCTCGGGGATGATGTCCAGGTACTCCTTCAGCGTCACTGGGGCTTTAACGTCTGGCGGAGGTTTCCTCATGGACGATGGCAAGTTGGGCATGAAGGCACCCATTTCAAACTGCAGCCCAGGGGAGGACAGAAGAAAGTGAAACAGAGTCTGCAAACTCAGCGCATATCTATTGATTTAAAAACAGAAGACCATAGCACTCCTCCTTTCGGTTGCTGTTTCGTTTTCCTATCCCCAAAGATCAGAAAGGATCTTTTTTGATAGGCAGCCAGACAAATTGCATTTTTATTTTTTGCATTTTGCAAAAGTCGAACTGCAGTGGAACAGTTACAGATGGGTAGCCGTGTTGGTCTGCCATAGTCAAAACAAAAAAAAATCCTTCCAGTAGCACCTTAAAGACCAACTAAGTTAGTTCTTGGTATGAGCTTTCGTGTGCATGCACACTTCTTCAGATACAAGTGTGCATGCACACGAAAGCTCATACCAAGAACTAACTTAGTTGGTCTTTAAGGTGCTACTGGAAGGAATTTATTTTGTTTTGCAGTGGAACAGAAGCACTGCTGTGACAAGCACGTTTCGGAGCTGGAAAGATGAGAAGATAGCTATGAGGATGGACTGGCAGATGATTTCATTTGACGATGCAGAGATGGCAAGACTGACTGGGAAAATCAGAAATCAGGAAGATCAAAACTTCAGTAGAGAATGGGGCAAACATAGAATGTACTTAAAAGAAAGCTGTAAACACATGAACTCTCTGGTGGGCTTTAAATAACTTGCAATGACACAAAGACTTTGGATAGAACGGAGGGTTGTAATTTGGATCAACTTATAATATGCAGTTGGTAAATTTATTTAACTTTGCCAACAAAGGTCCGTATAGTTCAGGGGTCTGCAACCCGCGGCTCCAGAGCCGCATGTGGCTCTTTTACACCTTTGCCGCGGCTCCGGGGCGGATACTAGCGAGGGGAGGAGGCGCATTGTGCGCCCCGACACTCCCCACTGTGGCGGGCACTGTACTGGCTGTGATGTCGCATGGGGCGGTGCGAGTGTTAGTCACACACCGTCCCGATGTCACCTTCCCGGTTTTGCGGCTCCCAGTTTTTCCCCCCTTCGGAAATGGATCCAAGTGGCTCTTTTTGTCTTAAAGGTTGCAGACCCCTGGTATAGTTAAAGCTATGGTTTTCCCAGTAGTGATGTCTGGAAGTGAGAGCTGGACCATAAAGAAGGCTGATCGCCCAAGAATGGGTGCTTTTGAATTCTGGTGCTGGAGGAGACTCTTGAGAGTCCCATGGACTGCGAGAAGAACAAACCTCTCCATTCTGAAGGAAATCAGCCCTGAGTGGTCACTGGAAGGACAGATCGTGAAGCTGAGGCTCCAAGACTTTGGCCACCTCATGAGAAGAGAAGAAGAAAAAGACCCTGATGTTGGGAAAGATGGAGGGCACAAGGAGAAGGGGATGACAGAGGACAAGATGGTGGGACACTGTTCTCGAAGCTACCAGCATGAGTTTGACCAAACTGCGGGAGGCAGTGGAAGACAGGAGTGCCTGGCGTGCTCTGGTCCATGGGGTCACAAAGAGTCAGACATGACTAAATAACAAAGTTATTTAAACAACCCGCGAAGGGAAGTCCAAAGATTCGGAAGAATCTTGTGTTCAATTCTAATATTTGTAAGAGTTTTATTTGTGTGAACAAACTTGTGAAACCTAAAAAAGAGACGAGCGTGTTTCAGAATGGGAATCAGTGCGTTCAGACATCCCTGACACAGATACTCCCTGCTCAGGCAAGGAAGGAGAGCGGAATCACTTACCTGCCCGCTGTTTACGGCCGCATGATGGGCTGAGCACGTGAAGATCGCCATGGTCAGAAACTTGATGAGTTCCGGAACAGAGCGGATGGAGGAAGGGATGCCTGCAGGGAAGCGAGAGGACAAGTCCTTTACAACAGGTATCTTCCACCAAACAGAGAATCATAGAGCTGTAGCGTTGCAAGGGGACCGTGAGAGCCAGCGAGTCCGAGCCACGGCCATCTTTTGCTCAAACCCACCAGTCTGGGATTTAACCCAACCACGCATCTTGGGTCCCAAATCCCTTTTTTCTTCTTTATTAACGTTCTTATGTCACATATGTATACATTATCATATTACATTACAGGGCATATTATAGTATAATTTCCAACATGCATACAAAGTTTATATATCAAATTTATGTACCTAAAGAAAGAAAAAAGAAAAAAACAAAGACATAAAGCTATTTCAAAATAATATTTGTACCAACACTACGGAATTCCTGTCAATCTCGTTGTATATTCTTTTTTTTTTTTTACAAATGAATGTACTCTTATTATTGTATATTTCTTTACATTTTATCTAAAGCCACTTCCGAGCTGGGGAGGAGGTGGGGTTGCAGGCTTCACGCCCACCCCACGTGCGCAGGGGTTGTTTCCAGCCCCTGCGAGTCCGGGGGAATCCCGGCTGCGTCGTCTACCCAGCCAGCCAATCGTGTGGCTGGGTAGGCATGGCCTGCCCTATTTAGGGCCGGTGCGGCCGGGGCTCGCCCTCTTTTTATCTAATACATTCCTATATCAATATGTACCCTTGATCTTGTTTCTCAACTCAATTTCTCTCCAACGTCAATCGAATGCTAGTACAGTGGTACCTCGCAAGACGAATGCCTCGCAAGACGGAATACTTGCAAGACGAAAGGGTTTTTGGTTTTTTGAGTTGCTTCGCAAGACGATTTTCCCTATGGGCTTGCTTCGCAAGTCTTGCAAGTTTGTTTCCTTTTTCTTAAAACCGTTAATACAGTTGCGACTTGACTTCGAGGAACAACTCATAGCAAGCGGTGTGGTGGCCTTTTTTGAGGTTTTTGAAGACTTTGGTGATTTTTGAAGCTTTTCCAAAACTTTTCCGACACCGTGCTTCGCAAGATGAAAAAATCGCAAGACGAAAAAACTCGCGGAACGAATTAATTTCGTCTTGCGAGGCACCACTGTATAGATAGCGAACCTTTACTATATTTTTGAACATATATCTTATATTTATCCCATTTTCCCATAAATGTTTGTTCTTGGGACTCATTTCTTAATCTTGTACCATATATCTGCAAGGGAGTCGTGCTTTTAAAAGCATGTTTGATTTTGACAGTGGGGCGGACCCCTTGGAAGGAGGTTTCCCTCCTTCGTTGGAGGTTTATAAACAGAGGCCCCAAAGTTGATGGCCGTTAGCCATTCAAATGGTGTGTGTGTGGTAGAGTTAGCAAAGCTGACGGGGAAGATCCGGAATCAGCGCAACGAACTGTTTCAAAAGGACCGGAGCAAATTTATGTTCTATATGAAAGAACTTTGTAAACATCTGAAATCGTTTGTAGGTATGAGTTGAAATGTTTTGTAATGAGAATACAAGGAAGTGATTTACATTTAATGAGGGGAAATACAAAAATAAGAGGGAAGGGGGAAAAAGTGGTTATAGAAATGATAAGAATAATGTAATTATGTATGGAAGTCAGAAAGAGGGGCGGGGGGAGGTCGTGCTCGGTTAGAGCAATGTTTGAGTTTATTGAATTATGTACGGAAACTGCGATTATGATAAAATTGAAAACGCAATAAAAATTATTATAAAAAACCACAAATGAGGGGTGTTTGTGTGTGTGTGTGTGTGTGTGTGTGTGTGTGTGTGTGTATTTGAGAGGGAAAGAGAGCGCGAGAGGTCTTGTGATCTATTATATGGGGTGATGCTTGCCTGCCCCCCCAATATTTTATTCAGGTTGGCTGGAGACAGGGACCCTAGAGCAGAAATAGGATCGGGTCTTCCTCCCTTCCCTCGTGACCCCACTGAAGCACTGGTGGCGTTACAGAACTTCAGTAGGGAAAAGGACAGAGACAAAACTAGAATCCGCCTGCTGTTGTCTCTGGCGCCATCTAGTGTTGGACTCCCTGGCTTCCATCCAAGGGGGAAAGCTCAACAACTTTGATTTCCTTTAAAAACAACAAAACATTTGGCTGCCCCCCCCCAACAAAAATCTCGTCACTCCAAGTACCTCAGCTTCTCCTCCTGCCCCCATCAACTGGAGGAAAGGGCCTAGGAACCTGATCTACAGCTTCTACTGCCAGGGGTCTGGAGACTCTGCTGTTACACACTGTATTAAACAAAATTCTGCCCTTCTTCCCTTATGGGGGACACAAGAGCCCTTATAATGTCCTTTGTAGGTTCTCCATCAGTCGGAGAAAATAACAGAGGCCAGCCAGAGAATATTGAGAAGCAAAGCAGCTAGTAAGCCTGATCTTTATTGATCTGTTGCAACAGGGTGATCCCCTCACACGCAGGAAAGGAGGAGGATCCAGAACCCAGGTGTGCCTGCCCTTATATAGACATTTTAAATTGCCATCCCTGGAGTCCAAGACCACCCCCAGACACATCATACCTACATCATAGAAAGGGTGGTCTACAACAGAAATCTGAGTGCGTTATCTCCTGTCTGGCAGGTTACCTGTTAATGCTTACTTGATTGGATACCCTGGGGAGCCTGGCCAGTCTTTTGTAATGATAAATACTTAGTTCCTGAGCCAGGTCACAGGCTCACCCTATTCATACACAGACATACCCTTAAGACAGGATTTGTGAAGGGAAAGACAATGGGGAGGCTTTCCCATTTGACTTTGCAGAGAAATCATTTAGTCAGTTTGGGAGTCAAAATGGTTTCGGGACTGTCTTCCTGTGCTGCTTCAGACATGTGGTTTATATATTTATGTATGTGTTTGCTTGGTACATTTATGAACATTTATTATATATAAGACCTTAATTTTTTTCTGGCAACACCCTTCAAGTACCCCCAATCTAACTGCAGCTTCCTTCGTGCGTTTTCACACTGTGACTTGCTTTGGGGCTCAGACGTGGCTGAAGAGCATAATAAAACAGATGTTCATGTTAAATGCACATTCCTGCGGGTTGGACTAGATGACCCTGGGTGTCCCTTCCAACTCAACAATTCTATGATTCCATGAAATGGTGCATCGCAGCTGACTGCACACCAGAGGTATTGTTAGCCGCGTGGCAGCGTTACATTTTGTGCTCCTCCGCCAAGTTAAGGGGCCTGTGGGGAAGCGGATACTTTTTATAGGCTTCCCCAAATGTGACGGGCTGTCTAAACAAGTCCCGAAGGAAGGAAAACAGCGAGCAGAACAGGGAAGCAGCAGGAAATGGGTTTGGCGGAGTACCTGACGACCGCTTGGACAGAAAGCCCTTTGTGAAGATGTCGCAGATCCAGGCCTGAAGCTCGTAATCTCTCTGGACAGACAAGTTGCTTTTGTAGTACAGTTCCACGATGCCAGAGACGAAGCTGTGGGAAAAATGAGAAGTTAGGCCGGCTCCCCAGGCAGGCTATGCACACACCACACATTTAAAGTTCACGGCATCCCGTACATAATCCTGGGAGTTTAAGGGTGCTGTGAATTGTAGCTCTGTGAGGCGTGAACTATAATAACAATAACAACAACAGCAACAACAATTTCCCCAGCCACTCTGGGCGGCTCCCAACAGAATATTAAAACATCAAACATACAAAACTTCCCTAAACGGGGCTGCCTTCAGATGACTTCTAAAAAGTTTATTTCCTTGACATCTGATGGTGGAGTGTTCCGCAGGGCGGGCGCCACCACCGAGAAGGCCCTCTGTCTGGTTCCCTGTAACCTCACTTCTCGCAGGGAGGGAACTGCCAGAAGACCCTTGGAGCTGGACCTCGGTGTCCGGGCTGAATGATGGGGGTGGAGACGCTCCTTCAGGTATACTGGGCCTTTGAGGCCGTTTAGGGCTTTAAAGGTCAGCACCAACACTTTGAATTGTGCTCGGAAATGTCCTGGAGCCAATGTAGGTCTTTCAGGACCGGTGTTATACGGTCTTGGTGGGAATTACCATCCCCAGGATTCGTGTCTGTGCAGTACATGTGCTTTGATGCCTTTCTCTTGAGTAGCAGCTCTCCCCACCCCATACATGGCAGCAAACCACTCTGGAAACTGGGAGCAGAGTTTGAGATCAGGCGTGCCGTGCGAGGAACTGGTGGGCATGGGGCTGATGTTTGAAGAAGACTCCAGCCATTCCACTGAAAGCACCCAGCGAATCCTGTTTCTCTTACCTCTCGATGGCATCCCATATCTTCAGCCCGTCGTCCCTGTAGTAGTAATCGGCAAGCGAGCCGACTCCTCGGGCCTCAATATCCTCAGGGAGGCACAGATCCGTGTAGGTCAGGTTGTCCAGGCACTTTTTAAGAAGCACAGCTAACCCTCTGCGCCCGGTCGCTATGGCCTGCGGCAGAAAGCGGGTGGAGAGGGGAGAAGACCACTCAGCACACTCCAAAATGAGGCACATCGAATTCTGCCCCAGCTGAAGTTTCCAAACTGTCTTCAGAGGCAGCCTCGTGTATAATCTAACACTTGCCAGTGCTGATCTACAAGTATAGACTTGGAAACAATTGCTATAATCTAGGTACTTTTCGTCATATGTGGTGGAGGTGTCAGGTAATAAAAACTTTCTGGGAGATGATATATAATGAAATGAAAAAAATGTTTAAAATAACATTTGCTAAAAAAAACCACCAGAAGCTTTCTTATTTGGAATTATAGGTACCGCGATCCCAAAGGACCAGAAAAGACTGTTCATGTACGCGACAACAGCCGCACGGATGTTATTTGCCCAGAGATAGAAGGAAGAAACAATCTTGACCAGGGAAGAATGGCAGACCAAGTTGATGGATTGTGCTGAAATGGCAAAATTAACTGGGAAGATCAGGAACCAAGAGGACAAGAACTTTTAAAAAGAATGGGAATTTGTTTATAATTTATTCAGGAGACCATTGCAAACAGATGAAAACATTAGCAGGATTTTAATCACACTTGTAATGTAACTACGGGAGGCAATGGAAGACAGGAGTGCCTGGCGTGCTCTGGTCCATGGGGTCACGAAGAGTCGGACATGACTAAACAACAACAACAAATGTAACAAAAACTATGGACAATTTAGATGGATAAAAAAATGTGTATTATGGACTGATTGATATTAGGACCTATATAGGGGGTGGGGGGTAGTCGTGAGATTCAGAGTAATCTCTTTATACAGATTTTTAATTGATTTTGTTATAAATTTATATTTTTAAAAAACCAAATAAAAACTACTTTACAAAAAAGAGAGAGGAAAGAATTGGCATAATTTAAAATGGGCTGTGGGGTGCAGGTGGTGCTGTGGGTTAAACCACAGGGCCTAGGACTTGCCGATCAGAAGGTCGGCAGTTCGAATCCCCGCGACGGGGTGAGCTCCCGTTGCTCCTTCCCTGCTCCCGCCAACCTAGCAGTTCGAAAGCATGTCAAGTGCAAGTAGATCAATAGGTACCACTCCAGCGGGAAGGTAAACGGTGTTTCCGTGCGCTGCTCTGGTTCGCCAGAAGCGGCTTAGTCATGCTGGCCACATGACCCGGAAGCTGCACGCCGGCTCCCTCGGCCAGTAAAGTGAGATGAGCGCCGCAACCCCAGAGTCGGCCACGACTGGACCTAATGGTCAGGGGTCCCTTTACCTTTTACTAAATTGTGTTATTGTGTTGTACCCTGTTAACTTGTACTCAGAGCACATCCACTGAAACGAACAGGCTTAAGTTAGCTACATCTATCGGCTTCTGAGGAAGACTAACCTGGGATCTATCCCCAATGCATTTAAATCTGGCGGGGGGGGGGGGCTGTGGCTCAACCCACTCACTCTCTTGGGAGGAAACCTCAAATCTCCCCATTGAATCTCCTTCTTTGGGTTTTGCATCCTTAAACCAAACCGGGCAGTCTTCAAAAGCAGGGCACTTCCAAAACAGAAGACTGCCCTCAGAGCCCTGCAAAACAGAGAGGCACCCCCAGAAAAGACTCCCCAAGTCGGCTGCGAATCACCCTGTGGTCGAATGGGTACGATGTGGAAGATAACCGTGTGTCCTTGGGCCTGAAGAGCTGGGTCAGAGCGGAAGGCATTCCACGGTGGGGTCACCACGCATTCCTCCAAGGGCGTCCCACGAGTCTCCCACTTACCTTGTCAAAGGTACCTCCTTGGCTGATAAGGTAGGTTCTGGCCAGCACGTTGATATGGATGGAATAACGGAGGTGAGGAATCAGGAGCTGGAGGGGGGCAGAAAGGGAACAGGTGTAAGGATGGAGGGGGGGTCTCAAAGTACGCAGAGACAAAGGTCTTGTAACTGAAGTCATAGCATGTTCTCCCCGATTCTCCCCTTCGCAGCCCCTCCACCCCACCCCTCTCAAGTCCAGTCCCTGACAATAGCCCTCTCCCCCTCCATGAATTTGCCTGGTCCTCTTTTAAAGCCTTCTAGATTGTTGGGACACGGGTGGCGCCGTGGGTTAAACCACAGAGCCTAGGACTTGCCGATCAGAAGGTCGGCGGTTCGAATCCCCGCGACGGGGTGAGCTCCCATTGCTCGGTCCCTGCTCCTGCCCACCTAGCAGTTCAAAAGCACGTCAAAGTGCAAGTAGATCAATAGGTTCCGCTCTGGCGGGGAGGTAAACGGTGTTTCCGTGCGCTGCTCTGGTTCGCCAGAAGTGGCTTAGTCATGCTGGCCACATGACCCGGAAGCTGTACGCCGGCTCCCTCGGCCAATAAAGGGAGATGAGTGCCGCAACCCCAGAGTCGGCCACGACTGGACCTAATGGTCAGGGGTCCCTTTACCTTTTAGATTGTTGGCCTTAACTACCTCCTGCAAGAGCAAGTTCCACAGTTTAAGTATTCACTGCATCAAGAAGGACTTCCTTTTATTTGTCCCCAATCTTCTAACTTTCAGCTTCACGAGATGCCCACAAGTTATTATTATTTTTTTATAAGAGGGGGCAAAGTTTTCTTTCAAAGCCATCCAGGCTGGTGGCATCGCTGCCTCCTCTGAGAGAGGCAGCCTTTTCCCCCAGACGCGGTTTGTTTCCTTCAAAAGATAAAAGAGGATGCCGAAAACATCCCTCCCCATAAAGGTAAAGGGACCCCTGACTATTAGGTCCAGTTGTGGCCGACTCTGGGGTTGCAGCGCTCATCTCGCTTTATTGGGCGAGGGAGCCGGCGTACAGCTTCCGGGTCATGTGGCCAGCATGACTAAGCCGCTTCTGGCGAACCAGAGCAGCGCACAGAAACGCTGTTTACCTTCCCGCCGAAGTGGTACCTATTTCTCTACTTGCACTGGTGTGCTTTCGAACTGCTAGGTTGGCAGGAGCTGGGACCGAGCAACAGGCGCTCACCCCGTCACGGGGATTCGAACCGCCGACCTTCTGATCGGCAAGCCCCTAGGCTCTGTGGTTTAACCCACAGCGCCACCTGCGTCCCTATATCCCTCCCTGTACTTGCCGCTAAATGCCCCAAACTGAACCCCCTCTGGGCTCTCTCACCTTGTATAGGGGGTGGCACATGGGCAGCTGCCTCAGTGTCGACACCGCAAAGACTTCCGCCATCAGGTGTCCACGGAGCAGGTGGGTGTTCACCTCGTGGATGTGGAATTCGGAGTTTCGCACCCAGGTCTTGGCTAAGGTCCAGATCCACTCTTCGTCGGTGGGCAAGAAAATGGGACTTTGGGGACCTGGGCGCTGGCTCAACTGGAAGAGGGAATCACAATGGAATAAAAGATGCAACAGAGGGTGTCTTCAGACTGTCTAGAACAGGGGTCAGCAAGCTTTTTCGGCTGGGGGCAAGTCCACTGTCCCTCAGACCTTGTGGGGGCCGGACTATATTTTGAAGGGGGGGAAATGAACAAATTCCTATGCCCCACAAATAACCCAGAGATGCATTTTAAATAAAAGGACACATTCTACTCATGTAAAAACACATTGATTCCTGGACCGTCCACAGGGCGGATTGAGAAGGTGATTGGGCCGGATCCGGCCCCCGGGTCTTAGGTATGGTCCCCCCGCAGCCTCACAGGTGTGGTCCAAAGGAAAGCAGAGCAAGACGTTTGACACCAGCATGGAAGGAGGTGAACAAGGCTCCATCGAATTGTCTTAGGGATTCCATTCCGGATTTGTGTAGGGTTTACTCCTTGTGCGCCAAGAATCTACCGCCTCCTTGGCCTCATCGAATATCTATCTATCTATCATCTATCTATCTATCCATCTACCTAACCATCTACCTATCTACCTATCTATCTGTTATGTATTGAAGTTCTCACCCTGGCCACCAGGAGTATCGTGTATATAGTTTTCACTCAGGTCCATGTCAGTTATTTTAGGCGGGAAACCCTGGGGTGTTGTTGCTACAATGTTGACAGCTGGCTGCCTATAAAAGCAGGCCGGCTGAGCTGTTTGCTGTTCAGTTCTGTTCCAGCTTACAAATAAAGAGCTGCTTTGGAGAAATCGCTGTGTCGTCTGCTATGTCTACCCACTATTCAACACTATCTATTTATTGGTTTTCACATATCACATTACAATACAGATGTTCCAAAACCAACACCATTTCCTCCCCATCCCCCCATACATTGACATTTATATTTCCTCAATCCATCATATTATTCTTTTCTCCTTCCTCCCACTTCCCTCCACCCCCTCGATTTCCTTCACACTATACAATTTACAATAATCTTTGCACTCTGCAATCTTCTCAAACCATCTGTATATTCTTATTATCTTTTCTTACTAATTTTCCTTCCATCCAGTACTTCACATGTTAATCTAGGCATATGAGCGAATCTTTTTTCGAGCAATATTTTGCCATATATTCATCAAAACAATCTCATCGAATATCTTTTGACTTCCCTTAAGTGAGGGGAACCTCCTAGCTTGTTTGCAATCCTTCTGTTGAATCTTTCCCTGTTTTTTTTTTTTAAATAGTTACCTGGATGGCTAGAGGAATGACTACTCCAGAAGGCTTTTGGTGAAGCAAACACAGAGGGGCAGCAATGTATTGCTCTTTGCCGTTCACCAGAATGGTAGGGATACCCTCCAGCAACTTGTAATCTGCTAGGTAGATGGTTCCTTTCTGAAAAACAGAGTTGGAGCGGGTTGGAGAAGGGAGGAAAGTTTGAATCCCATCTGATGTCAGCCCAGCCCAGCATTTTGGACTAAAGTTGCCACCATACTTGTTACATACTGAGTTGAATAGGATCCAAAATGCAGCAGTCTAATTGGTCCTAGAACAACAGGATTCAGAATGCAGCAGTCTGATTGGTCCTAGAACAATAGGGTCCAGAATGCAGCAGTCTGATTGGTCCTAGAACAATAGGGTCCAGAATGCAGCAGTCTGATTGGTCCTAGAACAATAGGATCCAAAATGCAGCAGTCTGATTGGCCCTAGAACAATAGGATTCAGAATGCAGCAGTCTGATTGGTCCTAGAACAATAGGATTCAGAATGCAGTGGTCTGATTGGCCCTAGAACAATAGGATTCAGAATGCAGCAGTCTGATTGGCCCTAGAACAATAGGATCCAGAATGCACCAGTCTGATTGGCCCTAGAACAATAGGATCCAAAATGCACCAGTCTGATTGGCCCTAGAACAATAGGATCCAGAATGCAGCAGTCTAATTGGCCCTAGAACAATAGGGTCCAGAATGCTGCAGTCTGATTGGCCCTAAAACAACAGGGTCCAGAATGCAGCAGTTTGATTGGTCCACAGGTGCCACCCAATCCAGCTTCAGGTGGAAGTGAATCCACAACCTCATTGACCTACAGGTGAACCCCGGAATTAGCCAATCAGGTGGGGCTCATTGTGTGAATAATGTATATAAAGCAGACATTCTGGGGAAACTTCCATTCCTCCTCACCACTATGAGCTGAATAAAGAGCATGAAATCCACTCTCAACTCTGAGTATATTTCAATACTCCTCTGATTAAGGCAGCATTTTTGGTTCTTTAGAGCTATTTTGGTTAACTGCCTTGGATACTATTACTGCAGAGGTGGGCTATGGATATTTTAGACATATATATGCATAGTGAGAGCTGGACCATCAAGAAGGCTGATCGCCGAAGAATTGATGCTTTTGAATTCTGGTGCTGGAGGAGACTCTTGAGAGTCCCATGGACTGCAAGAAGATCCAACCTCTCCATTCTGAAGGAAATCAGACCTGAGGGGTCACTGGAAGGACAGATCCTGAGAAGGACAGATTCATGAGAAGAGAAGACTCCCTGGAAAAGACCCTGATGTTGGGAAAGATGGAGGGCACAAGGAGAAGGGGATGACAAAGGACAAGATGGTTGGACAGTGTTCTTGAAGCTACCAGCATGAGTTTGACCAAACTGCGGGAGGCAGTGGAAGACAGGAGTACCTGGCGTGCTCTGGTCCAGGGGGTCACAAAGAGTCGGACACGACTAAACGACTCAACAACAACAATGCATAGAGAAGGACACACACACACACACACACACACACACACACACACACACCACACACACACGAATGTGGCTTTGCGATACAGCCAATGAGAAGGAGAGCAATGAACAACCTCCAACTCTTCCTTGAGGGTAGTGTATTCTCCCAAAGGCCCAGCCACCATCTCCTGGGTCACAGGGAAATTTTCCGGGATCTTGGTGCATTTCCGGATCAACACAGGGTTGATTCCGTTCAGATACTGGTAGCCGAAGAAATCATCATCTTTCCAGTGCCTGAACACATATTCTGGAGAAGGGAAGAAGGAGAGACACAGATCATTGAAAGCCTGGTGGAAAAGAAGCGCTTTTGCCAATGATAATAATAATAATAATAATAATAATAATAATAATAATAATAATAATAATAATAATAATAATAAATAATACCCTGCTCATACTGGACGGTTTCCAACAGAATACAAAAACACAGAAAAACACCTGACATTAGAAATTTCCCTAAACAGGACTGCCTTCAGATGTCTATGGAAGGTCGTATAATTGTTTATCTCCTTGACATCTGATGGGAGGACGTTCCACAGGGCGGGAGCCACCACCGTGAAGGCCTGGTTCCCTGTAGCTTCACTTCTCGCAGTGAGGGAACCGCCAGAAGGCCCTCGGAGCTGGACCTTAGGGGGCTGAATGATGGGGGTGGAGGTGCTCCTTCAGGTATACTGGGCCTTTGAGGCCGTTTATGGCTTTAAAAGTCAGCACCAACACTTTGAATTGTGCTCGGAAACGTCCTGGGAGCCAGTGTAGGTCTTTCAGGACCTGTGTTGTATGTGGTGCCAGCAGCCACATCCAGGCACCAGCCCAGCTGCCACATTCTGGATTAATTGTTGTTTCCGAGTCACTCTACTAAAGCTCATCAATGATAGTGCCAGGCGAGCCGTCCTAGGGAGAGCATTCCACAAATGGGGAGCCACCACCGATAAGGCCCCTTCTCTATTGCCACGCTCTGGACCTCTCGCGGAAAGGGTTTGCTTTGAAGAGAGGCAGCTTCCTCAGCCATCACTGACCTGTTCCAGGGGTGTGGTAGAACCAGAAGACCTTGCGGATGTCCTCAAGCTTCTCCCAGGAGTAAGGTTTGTCCAGGAAGCCCTTCATTTTGGCCTCAAACAGCCTGAGGAGGAGATGCAGAAAGAGAACTTGTCAAGGAAGAGGCATGCCATTACAAAGGAGGAGGATTATCTGCCCTTGAGCAAAGCTTCCTTGTATGCAGAGTCAGACCATAGTGCTGCCAACTCTGGCTGGCAGCTGCTGTCCAAGGTCTTGTGCAAAGGGAGGCGGCTGAAGAGACCAAAGAAAGGCTTTCTTCACATCTTGCATCATTAAACTAGGGAACTCATTCCCACAAGAAACAGTGATGCCCAACTTCATACCTTCCAAGTGGCCCGGGATAAAACAGGTCATCCCATTTTTTTCTCACGAGATCTCGGCAGCCATTTTGGGTGCTGTGATCTAGCGTGCCTTTGCGCTGCGCTGTCACCCCAAAAAGAAGAGGAGTTTGGATTTGATATCCCGCTTTATCACTACCCTAAGGAGTCTCAAAGCGGCTGCTATTCTCCTTTCCCTTCCTCCCTCGCAACAAACACTCTGTGAGGTGAGTGGGGCTGAGAGACTTCAGAGAAGTGTGACTGGCCCAAGGTCACCCAACAGCTGCATGTGGAGGAGAGGGGAATCAAACCCGGTTCACCAGATTACGAGTCCACCGCTCTTAACCACTACACCACACTGGCTCTCAAAAAAAATACCTTTTCAGGGTGAGAGCAAGGTACAGGTCACGTGACTCACTTGGGAACGCGTCCCGGAAGATGAGTGTCCCAGTTTTGAATGGGGAAAAGTTGGAAAGTATGCAAGTTGCATTGTTGGAAAAAAATCCCCAGGGGTCTTGAGGGTCAAAGCCTATAGGGTTTGGAGTGTAACCACACTTGGAGGGTCACACATCCCCCTCCCCCAAAAAAGAATAGGTTATATTATGTAATATTTGTATGCAGCTTTTTCAACAACCAAGCCTGCATACAAATATTACATAATAAAGGTAAAGGTAGAGGTACCCCTGCCCGTACGGGCCAGTCTTGCCAGACTCTAGGGTTGTGCGCTCATCTCACTCTATAGGCCGGGAGCCAGTGCTGTCCGCAGACACTTCCGGGTCACGTGGCCAGCGTGACAAGCTGCATCTGGTGAGCCAGCGCAGCACACGGAACGCCGTTTACCTTCCTGCTGGTAAGCGGTCCCTATTTATCTACTTGCACCCGAGGGTGCTTTCGAACTGCTAGGTTGGCAGGCGCTGGGACCGAGCGACGGGAGCGCACCCCGCCGCGGGGATTCGAACCGCCGACCTTTCGACCGGCAAGTCCTAGGTGCTGAGGCTTTAACCTATTAATTTTGAGGGGAGGGGGATGTGTGACCCCCAAGTATCTCACAGCGGCAGTAGACCCTTAAAGAAATCAAAACAACCAGCCCAAGACTGAATCCATATTTTTGACTAGCAGGGGAGATCAAACCTTCCTCTGCAGAGGTCATCTCTGGCTTAAGAAGTGCTCGCAGGCTCACAGAACAAGAAATATTATTTACAATATCCTGGACCCCATTACGTTTCTTTAAAAAAGGGCTATCTATGGTATCTAACTGTTGGAGATGCAATAGGGACAATGCTTCTCTAAAACATAAGTTTTTTCATTGTTCTATATTGAAAGATTTTTGGCGGAAGTTCTAGTTACAGGTAGGTAGGTAGCCGTAGTCGAAACAAAATAAAAAAAAAATCCTTCCAGTAGCACCTTAGAGACCAACTAAGTTTGTTATTGCTATGATCTTTTGTGTGCATGCACACTTCTTCAGATACTTTTGGTAGAAGGTAACTGAAACTGAAACAGGGACATGGGTGGTGCTGTGGGTTAAACCACAGAGCCTAGGACTTGCCAATCAGAAGGTTGGCGGTTCGAATCCCCACAATGCGGTGAGCTCCCGTTGCTCCTTCCCTGCTCCTGCCAACCTAGCAGTTTGAAAGCACGTCAAAGTGCAAGTAGATCAATAGGTACCACTCCGGCGGGAAGGTAAATGGCATTCCCGTGCGCTGCTCTGGTTTGCCAGAAGCAGCTTAGTCCTGCTGGCCACATGACCATGGAAGCTGTACGCTGGCTCCCTCGGCCAATAAAGCAAGATGAGCGCCGCAACCCCAGAGTTGGCCACGACTGGACCTAACGGTCAGGGGTCCCTTTACCTTTAACTGAAACTATCAACAGAACTGTACGGAACAACCGTACGTACATTTACAGAGCAAAATATCCTCTTGAACTATATACCCAGCACGTGGAACCTTACAAAAAGACAATACAGTGGACTCTCTGTGCTTTCACCACAGCAAAAAGACCGATACTGATGAACTGGAAAAAATAAAAATGCGCCTTCCTTCTACGATTGGATTGAAGACATATACAAACTTGCAACATATGAACAACTTGCATTTAACGCGGACTTGCCATGGACAAATACAACGATATTTGGAATCCAGTCTTACCAGTAGTGTAATAGGTTAAGGTCTGGTGAAGTACAATAAAAACCTTCTAAAATATAGGTTCCCTCCCCCCCCCTTATTTTCCCTTTCTACGCGGGTTTCTCTTTTTCTTTTTCTCTCTTTTATTTACGTCTCGCCATGTTTAGGGCACATATAATTATGTACTTTTTGAACTTTCAATAACGATGTAGAAAGAAAGAAAGAAAGAAAGAAAGAAAGAAAGAAAGAAAGAAAGAAAGAAAGAAAGAAAATAGAAGTGCTGGCAGGTTACGCGAGACTTACGCGAGGGTCCCACGCCCGAAAAAGGCAGTGACTTTGGGGAAAGAGTACTGGATATTGTACTCCATCGTCATGTCCGTATCGATATCGGCACAATATGGAGTTCCTGGGATGTATTCCTTCCACCTGTGTAGATAAATTGATAGAGAGAGGGAGAACGAATGAACGATGGCCAGGCAGTCCTGTGAACTGTGTTTGCCAATGAGAAATTCCTACAGAACGCCGTGAGGCAGAGATGCATTTTAAATAAAAGCACACATTCTACTCATGTACAGGTCCTGTATACCTGAAGGAGCATCTCCACCCCCATCGTTCAGCCCAGACACTGAGGTCCAGTTCCGAGGGCCTTCTGGTGGTTCCCTCCCTGCGAGAAGTGAGGTTACAGGGAACCAGGCAGAGGGCCTTCTTGGTGGTGGCGCCTGCCCTGTGGAACGCCCTCCCAACAGATGTCAAGGCAATAAACAACTATTTTACTTTTAAAACACACCTGAAGGCAGCCCTGTTTAGGGAAGTTTTTAATGTCTAATGCTGTATTGTTTTTAATATTCAGTTGGAAGCCGCCCAGATGGGCGGGGTATAAATAAGAAATTATTATTATTATTATATTATTATCATGTAAAAACATGCTGATTCCCGGACCATCCTCCGGCCGGATTGAGAAGGCAATTGGGCCGCATCCGGCCCCCGGGCCTTAGTTGGCCTACCTATGGTCTTGCCTTTTGAGGTCGCCCATCTGCTTTGCACCTCTGCCGTTCCTGTGGCTCATAGGAGGAAACCCTGTTGTTGTTTAGTCGTTTAGTCGTGTCCGACTCTTTGTGACCCCATGGACCAGAGCACGCCAGGCACCTCTGTCCTCAACTACCTCCCGCAGTTTGGTCAAACTCATGCTGGTAACCTCGAAAACACTATCCAACCATCTCGTCCTCTGTCGCCCCCTTCTCCTTGTGCCCTCCATCTTTCCCAGCATCAGTGTCTTCTCCAGGGAGTCTTCTCTTCTCATGAGGTGGCCAAAGTACTGGAGCCTCAGCTTCATGATCTGTCCTTCCAGTGAGCACTCAGGGCTGATTTCCTTCAGAATGGAGAGGTTTGATCTTCTTGCAGTCCATGGGACTCTCAAGAGTCTCCTCCAGCACCAGAATTCAAAAGCATCCATTCTTCGGCGATCAGCCTTCTTTATGGTCCAGCTCTCACTTCCATACATCACTACTGGGAAAACCATGGCTTTAACTATACGGACCTTTGTTGGCAAGGTGAGGTCTCTACTTCTCAAGAACCTAGGACGTTTTAATAAATGTAAGTCCAGCATTATGTGGTTTCAAGTCCCCTGAGGGTCTGATGGTGCAGATTAGGGCAAAAGATGTAGAGGAAAGGATTTGGACTGCTTTAAGCTACACCTGTCCCAGTCTCCTGCCCAAGGATGAGGGCAAGTGCCCTTTCTTGTATGTCAAGTAGCCAGGCTTTATTCCAGGGCAAGCTCAGCAACAAGTGAAGAGCAGGAAAAAGCCCAGGGATCATAGAATCATAGAGTTGGAAGAGACCACAAGGGCCATCGAGTCCAACCCCCTGCCAAGCAGGAAACACCATCAGAGCACTCCTGACATATGGTTCTCAAGCCTCTGCTTAAAGACCTCCAAAGAAGGAGACTCCACCACACTCCTTGGCAGCAAATTCCACTGTCAAACAGCTCTTACTGTCAGGAAGTTCTTCCTAATGTTTAGGTGGAATCTTCTTTCTTGTCGTTTGGATCCATTGCTCCGTGTGTCCGCTTCTCTGGAGCAGCAGAAAACAACCTTTCTCCCTCCTCTATGTGACATCCTTTTATATATTTGAACATGGCTATCATATCACCCCTTAACCTCCTCTTCTCCAGGCTAAACATGCCCAGCTCCCTTAGCCGTTCCTCATAAGGCATCGTTTCCAGGCCTTTGGCCATTTTGGTTGCCCTCCTCTGGACACGTTCCAGTTGGTCAGTGTCCTTCTTGAACTGTGGTGCCCAGAACTGGACACAGTACTCCAGGTGAGGTCTGACCAGAGCAGAATACAGTGGCACTATTACTTCCCTTGATCTAGATGCTATACTCCTATTGATGCAGCCCAGAATTGCATTGGCTTTTTTAGCTGCCGCGTCACACTGTTGGCTCATGTCAAGTTTGTGGTCAACCAAGACTCCTAGATGCCAGGATCAAAGCACGAGGAGAGGAGCTTCAAGGTTCAGGAACAAGGCCAGGGATGCAGATTAGAAGCTGGGAGCTGAGACTGCACAGGAGTGTGAAGTTGTTGTGAGAATCATCCCTCCCTGCCCATCATGCTTTTAAACAGAGACTGTCCGGCTACTCAAACGCATGCATGCCACGTACAGTGGTACCTCGGGTGAAATACTTAATTTGTTCCGGAGGTCCTGTTCTTAACCCGAAACTGTTCTTAACCTGAAGCACCACTTTGGCTAATGGGGCCTCCTGCTGCCACCGCGCCGCCAGAGCACGATTTCTGTTCTCATCCTGAAGCAAAGTTCTTAACCTGAAGCACTATTTCTGGGTTAACGGAGTCTGTAACCCAAAGCATATGTAACCTGAAGCGTATGCAACCCGAGGTACCACTGTAACTGGGAAACAGAGGCAAAGCAACTGCTTATATGCATTTCTGAAAGCCTGGGGCCACTCCCACTCCCAACGCAATTGGCTGTCTAAACTTCCAAACTGCGAATCATGACTCAGAGTTCAAGAGCCAATGGCAGAGGCCCAAATCCTGATACGTTCTGTGATTGGATATCTTGTATCGAATCAGAACACAGGAGCTCAGAATCCTTAGTCCAGACTCAAGCTTAGGCAAAGACAGACCATTGAATATATAACAGGAGCGCAGAACTAATTGCCTGGTGGTGGGCATGGCGGCTGTTTGAAGGAAGGCAGGATTTGGCCCGTTGTCAGGCCCCATCTGCACTCTGTGTTCAAAGTGCTGGGATGTCATTTTGTACTGTCGTGGCTCCCCCCCCCCAGGAATCCTGGGAACTGTGGCTGCTTAAGGATCTTGAAAGTTGTTAGGAGACGCCTGTCCACAACTGTCAACTTAGAGATTTGAAAATAAGGGACCAGCAGCCTGGAAAATAAGGGACCAGCAGCCAAAGTAAGGGATCAACAATTACTTTGGTGGAATACATATTTTGTTGCATGCAAATGGCTTTAGATACCTAAGAGGTCCATAAATTACCATATAGCATATATTCAACACAAAAAACCAGCAACAATTTGTTGTTGACAAAGGACAGCTGGACATAGAAAAGGCCCCATTAACTTCAGTAGCTTATTTAAGGGACAGCAGCAATAAGGGACAGCAGCAGGACATGGAGCTGGAATAAGGGACTGTCCCGCCAAATAAGGGACGCTTGACAGCTATGCCCCTGTCTGTTCCCGTCACTGAGCTGCAATTCCTAGAGTTGCCTGGGAAAAGGGATTGACTGTTAAGCCGCTCTGGGAATCGTTGTTCCGTGAGATGGACAAAGAGGGCTGTGGGAGTGTGTGTGGCAACAAATCTACTCTACAAAGGCAAATTTTTAATTTGTGGCCCCACCCACTTTTGCCTCTGGTCCCGCCCACCACATGCACCTACAAGGTCGCCTTCCCACTTCGATTGACAGAACTGGCACCGCTACAGGTGCCACACAATACTCGTTTTCTGCATTTGTAAGAACTAAGTCCTTTAGGGTGGTAGCACCTACACTTTGGAACTCCCCCTCATGAGATCAAACAGGCACTTTCGCTTTACTCTTTCTGGTGCCTGCTAAAAATGTTCTTATTTAGACAAGGCTGTGGGTTAAACCCCAGAGCCTAGGGCTTGCGGATCAGAAGGTCAGCGGTTCGAATCCCCGTGATGGGGTGAGCTCCCGTTGCTCGGTCCCTGCTCCTGCCCACCTAGCAGATCGAAAGCACGTCAAAGTGCAAGTAGATAAATAGGTACCACTCCGGCGGGAAGGTAAACGGCATTTCCGTACGCTGCTCTGGTTCGCCAGAAGCGGCTTAGTCATGCTGGCCACATGACCCGGAAGCTGTACGCCAGCTCCCTCGGCCAATAAAGCGAGATGAGCGCCGCAACCCAGAATCGGTCACGACTGGACCGAATGGTCAGGGGTCCCTTTACCTTTAATTTACCAACAGAGAACTTTAATCTGTTTTTAATATTTTAACTTTTGTATGTGTTACAGTAGGGTTGTTAATCTTTCTTGGTTTTATTGCCTTATCTTTTTGTAAGCCATTTTGAGGTTTGTTTGTTCTTTACAATCAAGAGGTGTATAATTTTTATGAAAGAAAGGAAAACGTGGCTGCTGTAAGTTTTCCCAGAAGTGAATGTGGCCTTCAGGTTTGACCATGTTCTCCATGCCTGATGTAAGGACACTTCTGGGTAGTTAGATTTCAAACACTATGATAGCAAAATTAACACATGTAATGATATGATGAAGATACCCGGATATTAGGGCCAGTGCCTAAGGCAGAAGATTACCTCCTGCAAAACAAGAACAGCAACAACCATTGCTGCTCCTCCACCTGTTGAGGAATGAAGGTAGGTAATAATAATAATAATAATAATAATAATAATAATTTTTATTTATACCCTGCCCTCCCCAGCCAAGGCCGGGCTCAGGGCGGCTAATAAGCAATAATAAAAACAAGCTGAATGAATACAACTTAAAAACAAGATTAAAATACAACATTAAAATATCGAAACATTAAAATATTAAAATGCAGCCTCATCACCGGAGGAGAAAGGAAAAAGAAAGAGGGGGAGGGGATCAAATTGGCTTCAAGCCAAAGGCCAGGAGGAACAACTCTGTCTTACAGGCCCTGCGGAAAGAAATCAGATCCTGCAGGGCCCTGGTCTCATGAGGCAGAGCGTTCCACCAAGTCGGGGCCAGTGTTGAAAAGGCCCTGGCTCTGTTTGAAGCTAATCTAACTTCCTTAGGGCCCGGGACCACTAGGGTGTTGCTATTTATGGACCTTGAGGCTCTCTGTGGGGCATACTGGGAGAGGCGGGCCCGTAGGTACGAGGGTCCTAGGTAGGCCGTCCTAGGTAGGTAGGTAAGTCTCTCTGTACATTTGTTCTCTACTCACCCATATTTTGTATGACTCAGCACCAGTTCCTCACGGCGGTGCCTCCGCTGGAGATAATGAGTGTCGTCCGCTGGAGTTTTGGCTGTACACGAAAGGAAGAAAAAGTTCAAGTGGTTTTTACACTTTCCCTGGCTTTCCCCAATTTTTAGCATTTCTCCACTTTTTACACATCCTTATGGATGTGGGAGATAGGCAGTCAAATCTAACAATGCACGTTCTTGCTAGTTAGCATGTGAAAGGGTTAAGACCATAGAGCTGTACTGCCGCCGACTCAGACCATAGAAATGTAATTGGCAGAGAAGGCTCTGTGTGATGTCATTTCCCCTCCTCTCCTGGGAGGGAAGAAGCAGAGACGTACAGTTGTACCTTGGCTCCCAAACGCCTTGGGAGTCGAACATTTCGGCTCCTGAACGATCAAAAACTGGAAGTGAGTGTTCCAGTTTTCAAACGTTCTTTTGGAAGCCGAACATCCGATGGAGCTTCTGCGGCTTCCGATTGGCTGCAGGAACTTCCTGCAGCCAATCAGAAGCCACACTTTGGAAGTCAAATGTTTTGGAAGTCAGACTGACTTCCGGAACGGATTCTGTTTGACTTCCAAGGTACGGCTGTATTTTTCTCTCTCCAACCAGCCATGATAGTGGACTTCTGCTCAAAGCATCACAAACATGCCTGAGGCTGTTTTCACTGTAAATACAAGTATTTTAACTGTGTTACTTTTTACCGCTGTTGCTGCTAAGGACAAATGCTTGACTGTGAGTCAACGATACATTTTATAAACTTAGTTTCCAGTCTATAGCCTGTTTCTTTGATAAACAGGGAAACAAAAGGGGAATTTTTGGCCCTAACGGCCAATCTCTAGGCTTTCAATTAAGTTGCTTAAAATGAGATTTAGACTCTCCTGAGAGGGCTTTCTCTTGTGAAAGAGTCTGCAAAAAGCCCTGTCCTTTGAAAAAGGCTTGCGGCCGCATTTTTCCTCTGTCTCAACCCACGCACCGGGGCTGAAGAGGGATCAAATGTACTGTATTTTTCGCCCCATAGGACGCACCGGCCCATAGGACGCATCAAGTTTTTTTGGGGGGAAAGACAGGGAAAAAAATTTATTCCCCCCCAGGCGCTTGTGGGGCCGGCAGCGGGGAGAAGCGCTCTTCTCCCCGCCGCCCGCCTTCAGACCAGGTCCGGGGACAGCGGGAAGACGCGCTGCGCCTCCCAGCTGTCCCCGGAGCTTGTGGGGCAGGCAGCGGGGAGAAGCGCTCTTTTCCCCACTGCCCGCCTTCAGATCAGGTCCGGGGACAGTGGGAAGATGCGCTGCGCCTCCCCACTGTCCCCGGAGCTTGCGGGGCTGGCGGCGGGGTCTCCCTGCCCCGTCAGCCTCCAAACCACTTCGGGAGACAGCGGGATGGCGGCGTTCCACCTCCCTCTGTCCCCCGACCTTGTGGGGCTGGCGTTGGGGCTCTCCTGAAGCCTGGAGAGCGAGAGGGGTCGGTGTGCACCGACCCCTCTCGCTCTCCAGGCTTCAACGAAAGCCTGCATTCGCCCCATAGGACGCACACACATTTCCCCTTCATTTTTGGAGGGGAAAAAGTGCGTCCTATAGGGCGAAAAATACGGTAGTTAATATATTCCCTCACCTACCGAATAAAAGCCATAAACGAATGCAGGAAGAGTCTAATGGGATGGCAAGAAACAGCTGAGCTGGCCCTGTCAATCACACCCATGCATCCTGCTACGAGGTCCTCAGCGGGAGGTAAAAACGAAATAAATACGTCTGATTTAAATGTGTTTTTTGGGTGGCAGGGTTGTCTGCAAAAATAAAGCAAGCAAGCAAACATACAAAGTCTCATTCTGAATTTCAAATCTCATTTCAGGACGAATCATTGATGTCATTATGGGATGGGACCTTGCCTCTCCAGCAAGTGCCGGGATATTAAGGCAGGGGGCGGGGAGTGAGGAATACTCACCGGCTCCTTCTCTGAAGGACTTGGTGCAGTAACCCTCTATCCACTGGTAACAGGGGAAGCGATAGACCTCACCGTGCGGAGATGTCACCTCGACTGCATTGCAGTACCAGCTGTTCTCAGGGAAGAAGGAGTAAGGTTCCTTGTGCAGGTGGATCAGCAGGATTGGGCCCAGGTCGTGGTCACAAAAGACTTCATGCTCCTCCACCTGTTGAGGAAGGAAGGAAGGAAGGAAGGAAGGAAGGAAGGAAGGAAGGAAGAAAGAAAGAATTATTTCAGTTCTGGTCCAAACTTGGGATGGATTCTGCCACAAAATGTGATTGCAAAACAACTCACACCAAACGCCAAGTTGCAGCACTAACGGACAGGCTGCGATTGCAAATAACAGTCTGATTGCAACTGCAAATTGGTTGGCCACTGTGAGAACAGGATAGTAATAATAAATAACAAACAACATAAACAACAACAATAATATCCCAACAGAATATTAAGAACACTATAAAACATCAAACATTAAAAACTAAAGAGGGCTGCCTTCAGATGTCTTCTAAAAGTCAGGTAGTTGTTTATTTCCTTGACATCTGCTGGGAGGGCGTTCTACAGGGCAGGCGCCACCACCGAGAAGGCCCTCTGCCTGGTTCCCTGCAACCTCACTTCTCGTAGGGAGGGAACCGCCAGAAGACCCTCGGAGCTGGACCTCAGTGTCCAGGCAGAACGTTGGGGGTGGAGAGTCATCGGGTCCAAGCTCCTGCAATGCAGGAATTGCAACTAAATAACTTGTACGCCCACAGCATAAGACGCCCTGAGGGCTAGAAACTTTTGGGTGGAAAGCTATGAAAATGCAACCTCTGTATACGTTTTCTCCAAAGCAAGGAACGTGCAGCCGGCTCCCCGCTGCTTACGCTGCTTCCACACAACGCAGAACGCTTAGGGTGACACACTCTTTAATTCCTTTTTAAACGGAGTCTTGCATAACCAAAACAAAATAAACAGTAATAAAAGATCTACTTAGCGTTGGCAATACCAAGCAGGGCATGTAATGATGTAATTGTAAACTGCTAGAGCATTTGCAAAGCAAAGCAGGGCTTCAAATTGAATTGGGGGGGGGGGCGTTTTGTGTTGAGATTCCTGTGTCACAGCGGGTTGGACTAGATGACCCCAGGGTCCCTTCCAACAATTCTAGGATTCTAAGAGTTATGGCACCCGAATCCTAAATCATGACACCCATATTTCTCTAGGCAACACAGGGATAAATTCTTGCGTGTCCAAATCTAAAACGTAAGCGATTACAGTCCTGCCACACTGAATAAAAATGTTCAGGGTTCACAAAGGCCTACAAGTTCTTATACCACACAGAACGGTTAAAGTTTTGTACTGTTTTCCACTGTTGGGCAGTGGAAATCCTGTCAGCCACCAGCTCCCATGTTCCTTGGAACAGTTTTGGGGTCAACATGACCCCAAACATCCCACTGATTTATTGGAACAGTCCGGAAACAGGACACTTTTAACATCTGAGAAAATAAAAACTTAGGGTGTTATGTACTGAGTTGAATAGGATCCAAAATGCAGCAGTCTGATTGGTCCTAGAACAACAGGATTCAGAAGGCAGCAGTCTGATTGGTCCTAGAACAATGCAGCAGTATGATTGGTCTGCAGGAGCCACCCAATCCAGCTCCAGATGGAAGTGAATCCACAACCTGATTGGCCTACAGGAGAATTCTGGAATTAGCCAATCACGTGCAGCCCATTGTGTAAATAATGTACCGGTATATAAAGCAGATACTTTGGGGGAACCTCCATTTCCTCCTCACCACTATGAGCTGAATAAAGAGCATGAAATCCACTCTCAACTCTGAGTATATTTCATAGGGCATGAAGCTTATCTCAAAACTATTGGGGAGGAGACATCTCTCAGGGCCTTGCATGCAGCAGTTCAGTCCTCTGGCCTGCGGAATAGCTCAGCCAGTAGAGCACAAGACTTTTCATCTCAGGACTGTGGGTTCGAGCCCCACACTGGGCAAAAAGATTCCTGCATTGCAGAGGGTTGGACTAGATGACCCTCGGGTCCCTTCTTATGATTCTGTGATCTTCCTGACAAGGCTGGCAGAGCTTCCTGTTTGAGGTCTTGGACAGCTGCTGCCAGTCAGTGTCGACAGTACTGAGTTAAATGGACCAATGACCTGACTGCATATTGTTGCAGGAATTTATGCATAGGTTGGGGGGGGGGGTGTTGCCCCTCCAGCAGATATCATGCACATGCAGCCCACTACCAAAACCAGCACAATCGCTTTGGTGACTTTTGTGAGTTGTCCCCACAAAACACTTCGTCACAGTTTCTTCCTATCTATTCAAAGGGCCTTTGCTGCACGATACCAAATGTAAGAATTCACTGATAAATGTTATCTCTGTACTGGCTCACTGGGAAAACTTCAGACATTTATATAGACATGTGAGCTCAGCTCCTCAGCAGCCCCTCTGCCTGAGTGATCATCCCTGGCATCCTGATACCTGAGTGCCAGACAGGTAGCCATTCCAGAAAGAACAAACCCAGATGAAGACGAAAGGGTGTGATTAACTTGGCTGGGAAACAGGGAAATGTAAATATCTTTTTTGTTACACTTGATGGGTGTTTGGTGGAGGGCAAGGAGAACCATGGGGCAGGGTCCAGGATGCCCAGATTACTGCCACCAGACCTCCCCTTTCATGATGTAACCATGATGTATTAGTGATGTAGTTTGGGGGGTGTAACATGGGGATTAGCAGCTAATAAAAGTTTGGGGGCTCTTTTGTTTGGGGCTTCCATCTTGTTCCACCTTGTGGCAGGTGGGAGTCCTGTCGCGACAGCCTTCAATAAAGACCAAGCCTACTGGCTGCTGTTTTGCTCTGGTATTCCTGGCTGGGGTCCTTGTTTTTCGTCCAAGGGAGCCCTCGGATTCCTCCGTTAACAATATAAAGCAGATCCCTGTGTGCCTAAGAGGGGGTAAAGAATAAAAGAAGAGCCGGAAAACGGGGGAGTGGATAAGGAAGCCTAACAAAGCCCTGATTTTGACTGCTTTGATTTTGTGTGGGTACGTCCAGTTCTTTCAAAACAACAACACCACACTTTTTCGGGGGTGGGAGCTGTTTTGCTCCCGCCCTAAGCATGTGCTGAGTCTGTGCATTGGCGTCCTTCGCAAACCTAGTCCAGGACAGGCCTTGCCGCATGGCCGTGAGTCAACTTGGAGTTGCTGCTGAGGATTCGCTTTCGCTTGACGGTACCCGTAAAGCGACGCCTTCCCGTCACGTTCCTTCAGATTCCAGGCCAGACTGTACTTGCCACTGGAATGGCACGTGGGTTGGAGAACATGAGAGAGAGAGAGAGAGAGAGAGAGAGAGAGAGAGAGAAACTCCAGTGTGCTGGCTCCCGGCTGCCCATCACGGAAGCAAGTGACAGGGTGGATCGAAGAAGGCAACTGAGCAATGAGAGGCGCCACTATTGTTTTTTAACAGGGCTCCTCTGCCAATCAGGCTGGAATCCAACAGGCCCTGCATTCCCAGAATGGATCAATTGACCTCTTTAATTTCTTCCTGTTGCGAGGCAGTGTGGTTTGAATGTGTGTGTGACAAAATGGGCCTTCCTAGAATTGATTGCGATCCAGACGTGGGTGGCGCTGCGGTCTAAACCACTGAGCCTCTTGGGCTCACCGATCGGAAGGTTGTCGGTTTGAATCCCTGCGATGGGGTGAGCTCCCATTGCTCTGTCCCAGCTCCTGCCAACCTAGCGGTTCAAAAGCATGCCAGTGCAAGTAGATAAATAGGTACCACTGTGGCAGGAAGGTAAATGGCGATTCCGTGCGCTCTGGTTTCTGTCACAGTGTCCCGTTGCACCAGAAGCAGTTTAGTCCTGCTGGCCACATGACCCGGAAAGCTGTCTGCGGACGAATGCCAGCTCCCTCGGCCTGAAAGGGAGATGAGCACCGCAGCCCCATAGTCGCCTTTGACTGGACTTAACCGTCCAGGGGTCCTTTACCTTTACCTACCTTACGATCCAGATCAATTGAACACATAAACAGCTCAGGACCGCAATACCTCAAGGACCGCCTCTTCCCATATGAAGCTACCCAGACCCTGAGATCATCTTCTGAGGCCCTCCTTCATGTGCCTCCTCCTTGAGCGGTCCAGAGGGTGGCAACACGAGAACGGGGCCTTCTCTGCAGTGGCTCCCCGTCTGTGGAATGCTCTACCCAGGGAAGTTCACCTGGCGCCTTCGTTAGGCGCCAGGCAAAAATGTTGCTTTTTAACCAGGCCTTTGGTTGATCTTATTGACATCCCTTTTAGAATGTGGCTCTTTTGGTTTTTTTTAAAAAAAATTGAGTTAGTTTTTGGGTTGATTTTATATGTTGTGGTCTTGTTTGTGAACCGCCCTGAGACCTCTGGGTATAGGGCGGGGTATAAATTGAATAAATAATAATAATAAATAATCAGTCACTTAAAGCGCATCCCACACAGCCCAGCCCACAAAAAAGGAATTTCACACGCAGAGGTACAGTTCCCAGGAATTAACAATCTACAGTTCCCAGAATTCTTTGCGGGGGAGTCAAGTGCATTAAATTTACCTTGACCTTGTGATTACGGTGGAACATCTCAAGAGTAGTATACCAAAAGTTTTGGAGAAGGTCCAGGGATTTGGCCAGGTAGCAGCTTATAAGCTATATAAAAACAAAACTAAAGTTTTGGTGAAAAATGTGACAGAACAATATAAGAAGGACTTACAACAAACTACGGGCATATGTATAGAGGAAAAAAATCAAATATTTAGGTGTTTGGTTGACAGCTAAGAATATTAATATTTTTAAAGATAACTACATAGAGATAAAGAGAAACTTAGAGATTTGGGGAAGGATGAACCTATCATTATGGGGAAGAATATCAGTTATAAAAATGAATGTATTGCCGAGAATGTTGTTATTATTCCAATCAATACCTGTGGTCAGTGGCGCTGGATGCTTCCAAGAATGGCAAAAAGATATTACAAGATTTATCTGGCAGGGGAAGAAACCAAGAATAAAATATAAATTGTTAACAGGTGCTAAAGATCTGGTTCGCCTTGCCAGATTTAAATCTATATTATGAGGCGTCTTGTCTCTGCTGGCTCCAGGAATGGATATTATTGGAAAATGTAGATGTTTTAGATTTGGAAGGACATGATAATAGATTTGGATGACATGCATACCTATGGTATGAAAAAGCAAAAGCACATAAAGATTTTCAGAATAATCTAGTAAGGAAATCAATTTCCTTTACTAGAACAGAAAACACCATGGTGGCTTTCCCCAATTGAAGCAATATCTCCGAAAAAAGTAAAGATGAGAAATGAATGGGTGAATTATATAGAGCTGTTAATTGAAGTAAAACATCAGGTGAAACTGAAGGATTTTGGAGAGATAAGGCATTTATTAACTGATTGGTTATAGTATCACCAATTAAATGAGACTTTTAAGACAGATAAAAAGAAAGGATTCAGTTGTGAAGCCTCAAGATTAGAAAAAGATGTTAGAAAATAATGTAAAATTCCTTTTGAAAATGTATACATTAATTTTAGAATGGCACACAAAGGATGAACAGGTTAAATCAGTAATGATACGTACATTGCGCGAGAGATTTGGGACATAATATTCAAATAACCACTTGGGAAAAGTTATGGAAAACACATTTAAAAATTTTGGTGTGTTGTACCTTGAAAGAAATCTATATGAAAATGATGTATAGATGGTATCTGAGTTCTACTAAATTAGCAAAAATGCACAGGACAAGTACAAATATTTGTTGGAAATGTAAAGAACAAGAAGGCAACTTTCATCATATGTGGTGGGCGTGTAATAAAAACCTTCTGGGAAATGATGTATAATGAAATGGGGGGGAAATGTTTAAAATAGATTTATAATTAAACCTGAAGCTTTTTTTAAAGGGATTCTAGGTACAAAGATCCCAAAGAGCAGAAAAGACTTTTCATGCATGCAACGACGACTGCATGGATGCTTTTAGCCCCAAAATAGAAAGAACATAGAAATCCCCATATAAGAGATGAAGGTCAAATCAAGTTGCTGGAATACACCAAAATGGCAAAAAAGACTGGAAAGCTCAGAAACCAAGAGGACAAAAGTTTCAAAAAAGAATGGGAAAGATTTGCAATGTACGGTATTTGAGAAACCACTGCAAACAAATGAAAACAATTGCAGGTTTTGAATAACACTTGCAGGGATGCGGGTGGCGCTGTGGTCTAAACCACTGAGCCTCTTGGGCTTGCTGATTGGAAGGTTGGTGGTTCGAATCCCTGCGACGGCGTGAGCTCCCGTTGCTCGGTCCCAGCTCCTGCCAACGTAGGAGTTCAAGAGCACACCAGTGCAAGTAGATAAATAGGTACTGCTGCGGCGGGAAGGTAAACGCCGTTTCCGTGCACTCTGGTTTCCATCACAGTGTCCCATTGCGCCAGAGGCGGTTTGGCCACATGACCCGAAAAGCTGTCTGCGGACAAACACCGGCTCCCTCGGCCTGAAAGCGAGATGAACGCCGCAACCCCATAGTCGCCGTTGACTGGACTTAACCGTCCAGGGGTCCTTTACCTTTAACTTTTATAATGTAACAAAAACTTTGGACAATACAGACAGATTTAAAATATAGAGGATGAAATAATACGCCGTTGAAAACAATGACAGTAGGGTCCATGGAGGGGATGGAGAAAAGCCGGGAGACTCAGGGGAATCTCAAAAATTTGAGTATACTATTGTTTTCATTTGATATCTATAAAACCAAATAATTATATATATATATATATATATATATATATATATATATAAAAAATCTTCCATTGTCTCCCGGGGCAGACGGTTGCCAACCAGTGAACAAACGGTTACACGGCCTAATCCAAGTTCACCTCAGTTCTCCGCACCCGCCTTAAAGCAATTATTGTGAACCAGTTAAGAGTAGCTGGTAGATTACCGAATTAAGACTGGGGACAGCTGATTGAGGCAGCTGAATCAGGCAGGCAATAGTGGACATCAAATTCTTTAGATATTCAAGTTGTGTTGTTGTAGTTTTGTAGCTGGAGAGGTGCTTTTTGGCCTCAGTTGTCATTATAAGTTGGTTGACCTGGGACATAGCTGTCAACTTACAGATTTGAAAATAAGGGACCAGCAGCCTTGAAAATAAGGGATCAGCAGCCAAAATAAGGGATTTTCTGGACACAGGTATGTTCAACTTCTGAGCCCCTCCAAGCCAAAGGCAGAAAGCCCAGCCAGCAGCCAAACAAAGCCTCAAGCGGTGGTTCCCACAGCGCAGCAACCCGGCAAAGGGGATGCAGCAAGGAAAACCACCGTCACCTCTCTGCTGGGAAGCGCTGAGCAAAGGCGAGTCCCCAAGCAACACGGCCAATTTGATTGGCACAAGGCATGCAAGCTCCACCCCCCAGTCGTTCTTAGACTCCTTATTGGGTGAGCAACGCAGCCAAGCAACACAGTTGGAGCCTCCCTCCTCCCTGGCCAGCAGGGAGGGAAGGAGGGAGAGGAGCTGCTTCCTTTGAAACCCGGGAAATTTAAGGGACATCATCAATAAGGGACGGCAGCGGGACACGGCGCTGGGATAAGGGACTTTCCCGCCAAATAAGGGACAGTTGACAGCTATGGCCTGGGATAGCCTCTAATGTAGCTTGGCTTGGTGTGTTTGTGTGTGCCGCAGGGGTGGAGATTTTGGTAGCGCAAGTCCCCGTTTCCTGGTGCGCCTCAGGCAGCAAAGTATCTTGGGCCACCAACCTGTAGACTGGAAAGATCCATCTTCCACCCACTTTCATGCTGCGAAATTTTGTGTGTGTGGTCTCGAGCCTTAAATTTATTCCAGGCAGAGCTACCTACCTCGCAGGGTTGTTGTGGTGGCAAAATGGAGGGGAGGAAATCCACACATACGGCCTGGAGCCTCCGTGGCTGAAGCTCAATATAAAAAAACTCCGTAGAATTCCATTTAACTCAGTACTGTCTACACGGACTGGCAGCAGCTTTCCAAGACCTCAAACAGGAAGCTCTCCCAGCCTTGCGAGGAGATCACAGAATCCTAGAGTTGGAAGGGACCCCAAGGGTCATCTAGTCCAACCCTCTGCAATGCAGGAATATTTTGCCCAATAAAATTCGGAAATACCCAAGAGGAGGGGTCAGCAAACTTTTTCAGCAGGGTCCACTGTCTCTCAGACATTGTGGGGGGCTGGACTATATTTTTGGGGGGGAAATGAACGCATTTCTATGCCCCACAAATAACCCAGAGATGCATTTTAAATAAAAAGGACACATTCTACTCATGCAAAAACATGCTGATTTCCAGACCATCCGCGGGCCGGATTTAGAAGGCAATTGGGCCGCATCCGGCCCCTGGGCCTTAGTTTGCCTACCCCTGCCGAAGAGACATGCAAGCAAATGTAGATGTGGAATGAATATTCCACTACAGAATCCTGCTGAAATATCTTCCTGGTTCTTAGTCCCTCAACACCCAAACTTCCCTGACCTGTTTACAGCACACAGCCCTACCCACGCTTCTGTGACATACTTCTCGAAATTATATCCACTTCCTTCGTGGCAATCGTGCTCCATTAACATTCTGCGATGGCAGCTGGAATGTTGGTGAGCATTCCGTGGTACCACCGAAGTTCATTCATTCCGCCCCCAGCGGCCACACACACACACACACACACACAGATTTACTGCTGGGCCACGAGACCTGGGTTAGCTCAACACGCCTTGGCTATCTCGTGTACATCAGGCTCCTTGCATGGCAGGGGAAGAGATCAAAGATCTCCAAGTATTCATGTGATTTAGTCCGTAACGCATTAAGATGTGTGCCCTGATTGCACCCTGGCCAAGCCAGTTTCCATCAATGAGACAGGCATGGAAGCAACACTGACTCACTAGCAAAGCAGAGAAAATTGGTGGCCTCAAATCACCAGTCCAAGGGCTGCCAAATTAGCTCCGGTCTATACCAGAAACCTCGTGATTTCCGCCATAGCAGAAGCGTAAGGAAAGGAATGCTATTTCCACCTCTCTATAGCTTTCAAATAAAAAAGACCATGTGCCCATAAATGTGTGTAGCAAACCAGACTCTCTTGTGTTGTTGTTGACACTGGAGGACCTATCTCCAGATCTGTAACGCTGCAGCAAGACAAAGCAAAAAAATCAGATTTTTGTTGTTGTTGCGATTTCTGCCTTGTGGGTGGGGTCAGACTAGATGACACATGGGGACCCCTCCAACTCTACAGGCCTGCGATTCTATAAGATGAGCCTGCTGCTGGATCAGGGCAATGGCACCCACCTAGTCTTGTTCTCCCAGTGGCTAACCAGATGCCCGTTATGGGAAACCAGTAGGCAGGATTCGAACGCAAGACCAGCCATCGTGGCTAAGAGCCATCCATAGACTTACCCAGGGCCGGATTTAGGTTTGATGAGGCCCTCAGCTACTGAAGGTAATGGGGCCCTTTATGTGTCCAGCTGTCCTTTGTCAACAACAAATTTCCCCTGTTTTTTGTGTTGAATATATGCTATATGGTCATTTGGGACGCGGGTGGTGCTGTGGGTTAAACCACAGAGACTAGGACTTTCCAATCAGAAGGTCCGCGGTTCGAATCCCCGCGATGGGTTGATCTCCCAGTGCTCCGTCCCTGCTCCTGCCAACCTAGCAGTTCGGAAGCACCTCAAAGTACAAGTAGATAAATAGGTACTGCTCCGGCGGGGAGTTAAACGGCGTTTCTGTGTGCTGCTCTGGTTCGCTAGAAGCGGCTTAGTCCTCCTGGCCACATGACCCGGAAGCTGTACGCCGGCTCCCTCAGCCAGTAAAGCGAGATAAGCAATGCAACCCCAGAGTCGGTCATGACTGGACCTAATGGTCAGGGGTCTCTTTACCATTACCTGTATGGTCATTTATGGACCTCATAGGTATCTAAAGCCATTTGCACATGCAGAATGTAGGCACCCTATATACAGAAATGAGCAAACCAGCGATATTTAGGGAGCAGGCTAGCAGGCGGGGCCCATGACTTACATCATAGGAGCCTACACAACACCAAACACTGTTGCTGTATGCAGGATTTATTTTATTTGCTTTGTATCTTATATTTTGGAAATGTGCATCTAGTTATCTTTTTCCCTTTAAATTATTTTTGGGGGCCTAAGAGAGTGGGGCCCTAAGCTATAGCTTGTTTAGCTTATACCTAAATCCAGCACTGGACTTGCCCTTTGTGGATTTATCTAACTCTCTTTTCAAGCAGTCCAAATTCCATAGTTAAAACATGCGCCGAAAGAAGCGTTTCTCTTTATCAGACCTGAATCTCCTAACATTCAGCTTTGTTGATGTTACGAGAAAGGCAGAAAAACTATTTTCTCTCTCTCTCTGCTTGCTCCATGACAAGCACAATTAAAAAACTTCTAATTATTTGCATCTCTCTTCCCCATCACGCACACATCCATAGACAGTTTAAAACAAGCGGTGTGATTTGTGTATTTCCTGGGAGCCTCTTTCAGATTTCCGTGGCTGAACTTTGCAGCAGCAGCTACAAAAAGTGCCTTGTTGCGTCAGCTGAAAGATGAGAGTAATCAGATATGTGAATCTTCGTCCACGTGGGCGTAAGGAAGGGAAAAAAGGAGAATGGAAGCGTGTGTCAAAGACCGGCTGTGACAATTCAATTAAGGGCTTAGAATGCGTGCCAAATTAAACTCAGCGTTTCCCAAAAACAGTAATTGGCGGGTAACACAACCAGCGATGCTGAGTCAATTAGCGCCTGCATTGAGACAGACAGGAAACCCTTGCAATGCCTTTAGCATGCCCTGGAAGAATGCAGCCATTTCCCCTTCTCTTTTCGTGAAGGAAATGGACAGGAATGTACAAAGGCAGTTGACAGGATCCCCCTTCAAAAGCATTTCGGTTTTGAGTTGTCCAGATTGCAAAACATGAGAATCGCGGCGATTCCGTAGCTGCAATTCCCGCATTGCAGTTGTCCAACACTACAATGCTAAGGTTCTGTGAGTTTCTGCCTTAAAAGAAAATGTGATGAAAATGATGTATAGATGGTATATTATACCCGTTAAATTAGCTAACATGTATAAAGTTAGTAATAAACGTTGGAAATGCAAAGAAAAAGAAGGAACATTTTATCACATGTGGTGGGAATGTAAAAAAGTGAAAAGCTGCTGGGAAATGATATATAATGAGATGAAAAAAATGTTGAAATATACATTTATAAAGAAACCAGAAGCATTTTTACTGGGCATTGCAGGAAGTGATATAAATAGAAAAGAATGTAAGCTGTTTTTATATGCAACGACGGCAGCAAGAATATTATTGGCACAAAAATGGAAGCAAGAAGAATTACCGACGATAGAAGAATGGAGGGTGAAATTAATGAACTATGCAGAACTAGATAAACTAACAGGAAGGATTCAAAATCTGTGGGACCAGAAATTCACAGAAGACTGGTGTGAATTTACAGACTATTTGAAAAGTAATTGTGATGATCAGACTATGTTTGTAGGTTTGCAAGAAGTTTTGTGAGGTGAATTATTGGAACTATTGCAAAAAATGGATAAAGGGGAGGATTGTTAGTTAAGATAATCAAAGGCAAAATGAATTTAAGAAATGCATAAGAAGTGGTTAAAACGGTGGATCATCAGAGGTGCTGATGGAAGTCCAAAAAAGATTGTATAAGTGGTGAGGTTTTGTGGTATGTATTATAATTTATATGTTAAAATTAATAAAAATTATTATATATATAAAATGATTCTGTGAGTTTCAAATGTGAACTTCATTTCTGTTTCCAGAGATCTCCAACACCTCTCCTTTTTCCTTCACCCATCCCATTGGAAACAAAGGCCAATCAGGTTAGACTTCCAAAAAACATATCCAACTACCAGAAGGATTTCTGAAGAGCCATCATCAGTAAATACTCTGAGATTGGGCTGTATCCAACTAAGTCCTACTCGGAGTAAAAGTAAAGGTAAAGGGACCCCTGACCATTAGGTCCAGTCGTGGCCGACTCTGGAGTTGCGGCGCTCATCTCGCTTTCCTGGCCGAGGGAGCCGGTGTACAGCTTCCGGGTCATGTGGCCAGCATGACTAAGCCGCTTCTGGCGAACCAGAGCAGCACACGGAAACGCCATTTACCTTCCCACCGGAGCGGTACCTATTTATCTACTTGCACTTTGACGTGCTTTCGAACTGCTAGGTTGGCAGGACCAGGGACCGAGCAACGGGAGCTCACTCCGTCGCAGGGATTCGAACTGCCGACCTCCTGATTGGCAAGTCCTAGGCTCTGTGGTTTAACCCACAGCACCACCCACGTCCCTCCTACTCGGAGTAGATCCGATGAAATTAAGTGGCCCCGGTTAGTCATGTCCATTGATTTCCATCTCATACTCTCGGTAGGACTAACATTTGATAGAAGCTATTATTACCCTACAATTATTTCTGATGGCCATCATTATGGAAGGGTTATATGAGGATTAGACAAACCCATGGAAGAGACAGTAATCGATGTCTGCCAGGATGCCAGACTAGATGGGCCTGATCCAGATGGACTCTGTTGTTGTTGTTGTTAAAATTTATATACTGCTCTTCATTCAAAGATCTCAGGGGAGTTCAGAAGACAAAAAGCACAAAATAAACAGCTGAAACAGAACAAAACAATAATCCCAGTTTCTTATGTTACCTACCCATTGCCAGGAGTGAAGAGGTGATTTTTAATAATATAATTTTAAACTAGACATAGCCAAATGCCTGTGGAACAGCTTAAAATCGGAAGTCAATAAACACGGGAGTGTTGGGTTGCATGCGTCCTATGCCTTTAAAGCCCATTCGAAGCCCATTCTTTCTCTCAAAGGATTCTGGGCCCTGTAGTTTATGGTCCAGCTCTCCCTTCCATACATCACTACTGGGAAAACTATGCCAACAAAGGTCCGTATAGTAAAAGCTATGGTTTTCCCCGTAGTGATGTATGGAAGGGAGAGCTGGACCATAAAGAAGGCTGATCGCCGATGAATGGATGCTTTTGAATTCTGGTGCTGGAGGAGACTCTTGAGAGTCCCATGGACTGCAAGAAGATCAAACCTCTCCATTCTGAAGGAAATCAGCCCTGAGTGCTCACTGGAAGGACAGATCCTGAAGCCGAGGCTCCAAGACTTTGGCCACCTCATGAGAAGAGAAGACTCCCTGGAAAAGACCCTGTTGTTGGGAAAGATGGAGGGCACAAGGAGAAGGGGACGACGGAGGACGAGATGGTGGGACAGTGTTCTCGAAGCTACCAGCATGAGTTTGACCAAACTGCGGGAGGCAGTGGAAGACAGGAGTGCCTGGCGTGCTCTGGTCCATGGAGTCACAAAGAGGCGGACATGACTAAATGACTAAACAACAACAACAGTTAATCAAGGCTTCCTCTACCGACTGAGCTATGGAAGGGTAGGACACAACGCTCAGAGCGTGTGATTTGCATCTGGAAGGCCCCCTGCCCACCGCCACCACCGCTAGCATCAAGCAACAGGTCCTGGGGAAGGTCTCTCTCTCGGGCCATGATCCGGACAGCCGCCACCAGTCTGAGGAGTCAGTAGCTTGGCGTGATCTAAGGCAACTTGCCATGTGCCTTTGAGTCACTTCTTACAGTCATCAAATCGCCAGGGAGCGAGAAGTAATCGAGTGACGCACCTGCCAATATGCAGACTAACCAAGTTTCTAGACTTCAGTGAGTTACTGAGTTCATTTCTGCAACTTTGGGCCAGCTCCTTACATTCAGGTCCCACATCCTGTTCTCACAGTGGCGAACCAGATGGTGCCTCTTCTGCGAAGCCCCCAGGCAGGACCTGAGGTTCTAGAGCAGTGTGCTCTTCTGGCTTGCGATTCCCAGCGAGGGATATTCAGAGGCAAGCTGCCTCGGGCGGCAGAGTTAGACTTACCCTTTGTCAATGCAGCCCAATCTTGCTCTCACGCCCTCTTAGCAGACCCTTGTCCTGTGCCCTGTCTGCGCATACAATCCAGTTGAGCAGATGATATCGCCCATGGTTAGTTGCATTTCACAACTGAGGCCACAACTGAGCTCCTCAGAGATAAAGGTGTGATATAGCCCACCAGATAGCTCAGTCAGCAGAGCATGAGGTTCATAAGCTCAGGGTTGTGGGTTCAAGTCCCACTTGGGGCAAAAGATTCCTGCATTGGACTAGATGACCCTCACGGTCCATTCCAACTCTACAATTTTAAATGCAACCAATAATATAAATAAGTTATTTGTGGTATGGCAAGTTATGCAGTTCCTGGACCATATCCAATGGCAGTTCCACGCAGGGTAGACCCCACTGGAATTCATGGTCATCGCGGCTAACTTAGGCCCATTGACTTTGATAGGTTTTATTTATCTATATTGGAGAGAATAGGTAAAGGTAAAGGGACCCCTGACCATTAGGTCCAGTCGCGGCAGACTCTGGGGTTGTGGCGCTCATCTGGCTTTATTGGCCGAGGGAGCAGGCGTACAGCTTCCGGGTCATGTGGCCAGCATGACTAAGCCGCTTCTGGCGAACCAGAGCAGCGCACGGAAACGCCGTTTACCTTCCCGCCGGAGCGGTACCTATTTATCTACTTGCACTTTGACGTGCTTTCGAACTGCAGGAGCAGAGACCAACCAACGGGAGCTCACCCCGTCGCGGGGATTCAAACTGCCGACCTTCTGATCGGCAAGTCCTAGGCTCTGTGGTTTAACCCACAGCGCCACCCACGTCCCTTATTGGAGAGAATATACATCCATTTACAAATATCTCTCTCTTTCTCTTCTGCTTAACAACATTCACACTGGTGGAAGAGGGTGCAAAAGGTTCCTACTGATTTGTGTGAAAATATCCGAGGAGGAGAAGGCTTGCAGAAAGTCCCTGATTTAATCCTCAGCCTCTCCAGGTAAGGCTGGGAGAGGTCCCATCTGAAATCTTAGAGAGCTGCGGCCATCCAGTGTAAACAATATTGACCTAAATGGACCACGGGTCTGGCTCAGTATAATTCAGCCTCCTAGGTCCCCATATCTGAAGGCCACCGCTCCGAGTCTCAGTAACCACAAGCAAGGCCGGATCAATTTAGATTTAAAGGCCTTCAGCATTTTTGGGCAGACTCCTTGCATCTGAAACGCAAAATTAAGTAGCCACACAGAGATCGTCCCCCTGTTTTTCACCCCAAAAACCTGACTTTCAGCACAAACCTTTCCGGCTGCTACGTGTATAGTAAAACGAGAGAGTTCTTTGGTTGAGTTTTCCGATCAGGATTCGAAAGCTAAACGTTGCGAAATGTCGTACTCTAAAGGATACCCGGGTATTAATTTGAGCTCTCCTGCAAATTCGTTTGGGTCCCGGAGCTGTCATTTGCGGCTTATCGTCAATCGCGCGTGAATTAAAAACTTAGAAGCAATTTGTTTTATTGTCGTTTGTTTAATCATAGCTGCTCAGCGATGAAAGCTCCCTTAAGGTCATCCGCAACACGTTTGCAAAAGGAGATGCTATTTGTTCTGGGAAGATGGGGGACCACCCTCTGCCCGAACCGCCAAACCCCAGAGCTTACCGATCCCTTGGCACAACTGGTTCCGACCCGGTTCAGAAGTTGCTTGGCGCTCTCTCCGTTGGTCCCCACCAAGGTGATGGAAATGGAGTCAAAGGTCCCAGTTAGGAGACCTTGCCCGGTCGTCACTTTGACTTTGTAGATAACTGGTTCGGCCGGCTTGGAAGAGAAGATCCCCACTTGTTCCATCCTGCCCGCGTTTGGACCCTCGGGAGATCGGGGCGAAGAGAAGCCGGAAAAAGCTTCGGGAAGAAGCCGGGAGCCTGGCTTATAAGTGTGGTGCGCAGGCGAGGCAAACATCTGCTCCAGGAACCGGCTCGTCTCCCTTTTGGCTGAGCTACGCCCAGGTGCCTTCAAGCGACAGGGCTCAGTCCAAGTCCTCCCACCCACTCTCGCTGCCTCGACTCACACAGGTAACCTCCTGCAGCACAGGCTATCACTTATATATATATGTACGTCCACACGCAGGCCTTCTCCTCCATCCTCCCCGCGTACGAAGGTGAAAGCCAAGCTGCACCTGGAAATGGACCACCCATCTCTCCATCGTGGGTGGCGACCTCCCATCGTGGCAGGTGCATCTCGGCAGGGAGGGATGAAGCCGATGGCAGGACTGGAAGGCAGGGGGATGGAGCGAAGCAGATGGGAAGATAGGCAGAGAGAAAGGGGGGGTTTCACTGATGGAAATTAGACAGGGGTTCAGGACTATGTCCAGAGCCTTTTTCCAGCCCTATCAGGAGACCCCGGGGATCGAACCTGCGACCTTTTGCAGGCAAAGGAGGCGTTCTGTCCCCAAGCTGAAGCCCAGCTCCATAAACTCCTTCCAGGGCATTTGGAGGGGGCAGGAGTTTGGGGGATTCAGTGCCCCTCTCTGTTTACCTTGTTGCTAGCATTGCCAGGTCAGGGTGCATCCCAGGCCCCAAATCTAGGGGCAGCCCTACTGGCAGTGCCACAGGGGCAGGCCCCCAGAGATGGAGGTTAATGGGGTGAGTCCTTGACTTCCCATTCCCACCCCCTTCTTGGTATATTAGTTGTTGTTGTTGTTGTTGTTACAGAATATTTCAATTGAACAAAGTACTGTAAAACAGAAATAAAAAGGGAATAAAACATATAAATTAATAATGGAATAAAAAGTGCATATATCACTATGTATGCAAACAACTACAATTCCACACGGTTGTCTAGCACAGTGGTACCTCACTTTACGAACTTAATCCGTTCCGGAAGTTCGTTCTTAAACCGAAACCGTTCTTAAACTGAGGTGTGCTTTCCCTAATGAGGCCTCCCGCCGCCAGTGCCCTTCCACCGTTCAGATTCCGTTCGTAGACCGAGGTAAAGTTCACTAACCAAAACACTACTTCTGGTTTTGCAGAGTTCTTATACTGAATAGTTCGTAAACAGGGCTGTTTTAAACCGAGGTACCACAGTACATCAGGGACGCGGGTGGCGCTGTGGGTAAAAGCCTCAGCGCCTAGGGCTTGCCGATCAAAAGGTTGGTGGTTCGAATCCCCGCGGCGGGGTGCGCTCCTGCTGCTCGGTCCCAGCGCCTGCCAACCTAGCAGTTCGAAAGCACATCAAAGTGCAAGTAGATAAATAGGGACCGCTTACCAGCGGGAAGGTAAACGGCATTCCGTGTGCTGCGCTGGCTCGCCAGAGCAGTGATGTCACGCTGGCCACGTGACCCGGAAGTGTCTCCGGACAGCGCTGGCCCCCGGCCTCTTAAGTGAGATGGGCGCACAACCCTAGAGTCTGTCAAGACTAGCCCGTACGGGCAGGCATACCTTTACCTTTTATGCAAACAACTACAATTCCACACGTTTGTCTAGCACAGTGGTACCTCGCTTTACGAACTTAATCCGTTCCGGAAGTTCGTTCTTAAACTGAAACCATTCTTAAACTGAGGTGTGCTTTCCCTAATGAGGCCTCCCGCCGCCAGTGCCCTTCCACTGTTCAGATTCCGTTCGTAGACCGAGGTAAAGTTCACTAAGCGAAACACTGCTTCTGGTTTTGCAGAGTTCTTATACTGAATAGTTCATAAACAGGGCTGTTTTAAACCGAGGTACCACAGTACATCAATATATAAATGTTATTATTATCCAAATACATATATGCAGTGCTTTTTTTTCTTAAAAAATGTTTAGGGGTACTCTCATTTTGACTCAAGAAAATCACCATTTTATAGTTCAAACTGGGAAAAATAAATACAGTAAATGGACAAAAGTTTCCTCTCCCGTTAGATTCACAAAATGTTTAGGGGTATGCGTCCCCCTGCGTCCCTCCAGAAAAACGGCACTGCATATATGATTATTTAGAACCTACTATATTTTTAGTAAACACACTTCCAAGCCCCCAATCACCAGACGTCAGGTGATTGACAGGCGAGCAGCCCTGCCCAGGGGTCAAAATTGGCCCACAAGGCTGAGTCCTCATAAACACCTTGACCCATGGAGCCCCAAAGTCTCCTCACCCCTGATATGAAAGGTGAGCTGCCAATGTAATAATAAATGAATGGATGCGAATTCATGGCAGGCACAATCTTTCAAATTCATCGTCCCACCCAGAGAGGACAATGATGATCAATTCAATTTATATACTTGAATTTGATCATATTCTTTCACGGGGTGTGAGTGGTTCCCCTGCTGAGTCGAGGGGGCCACAAAATTGAGAAGACCCATAATTTTGAGAAGACCCATTTGGGACCCATTTGAGAGGCTGCTATACGTGGTGACAATGTCAGGTTATTAAAAAAAAAAGCTTGGATAATGATATATAATGATTTGAAGAAAATGCTTAAAAGAACCTTTGTTAAAAAAAGGAAGACTTGACATTGGGTTCTACAGGATTGAAAGACATCTCTGCCAAAGAAGATAAAGGAGATTAATTAATGGCCGTGCAGGAATAATCAATTAATTAGAAACCCAAGAAAATAAGCAGACAATAATTTGGAAAATGGAAATTTGTTCTTGCAGACTTTCAAAGCATGATGTACGATATTATACATTAGCAGGACTTTGAAAAACACTTGTAATACGATGAAGAATGTATAAAATTGGAAAGTATTGAGAATTGAAGGTATCATGGATGTGCATGATTAGATGTAAAACAAAAGAACCAAGAAGGGGAGTGGAGGGGAGTCAAAGGATTCTAGAAATCCCATGTTTGGGAATTGTTATGGATTGTATACATAGTTAATCTAAGGATTAAAGGTAAAGGGACCCCTGACCATTAGGTCCAGTCGTGGCCGACTCTGGGGTTGCAGCGCTCATCTCGCTTTACTGGCAGAGGGAGCTGGCGTACAGCTTCCGGGTCATGTGGCCAGCATGACTAAGCCACTTCTGGCGAACCAGAGCAGCGCACGGAAACTCCGTTTACCTTCCCACCGGCGTAATACCTATTTATCTACTTGCACTTTGACATGCTTTCAAACTGCTAGGTTGGCAGGATCAGGGACCGAGCAACGGGAGCTCACCCCGTCACAGGGATTCGAACCGCCGACCTTTTGATCGGCAAGTCCTAGGCTCTGCAGTTTAACCCACAGCGCCACCCGTGTCCCTGATCTAAGGATTAGGGTACGGTTATTTTTATGTTTTTTGTTATTCTTGTTAAAATTAATAAAATAGCATTAAAAGAGAGAGAGAGAAAACCCACTTGGGGGCACCAGATATTGGCCTCATTCTGTGCCCCAGACCACCAAAAATTTACCAAAATCCGTCCCTGATCTGGGTTGCCGCTGTGAGGACAAAGCCACTTCCAGCCTGCCCAGGAGGTGGGGTTGCGGGCTTCACGCCCACCCTCCACGTGAGCGGGGGCTGGTTTCAGCCCCCGCGAGAGCAGGGGAATCCTGGCCGCGTCCTCCCCCCCCCCAGCCAGCCAATCAGCTGGCTGGGGGGCGTGGCCTGCCCTATTTAGGGCCGGCGCGGAGGGGGCTCGCCCTCTTTTCGCCGGCTAGCCCCCACGTTTTCCCACCCTCCCTCCCTTTAGGTAGGTCTCTGACTTTGCTATGGACTTCGGTCTGTCGCCACATTGGTAAGAAGGGGTTAAGAGGATGTGTGTGGGGGAGGAATACCATCACCTCCCCCCAGTGAACGAAGGGTGGTCCGATAAAGGACTCCGGGGGGCGTGGCCCTGCCTGAAGCCTATGAAGGTGTGGGCCAAAGGCACGCCCCTGAGCGGTGACCCGGGGGAGCTCCTAGTCAACGTGCCTCGGCAGGAGACTCCCCCAATATAGTGTTAACCCTTCCCCGTGTCTCCAGCAAATGGGCTGGAGCCGGATAGTCGTTAGGGCCAATGCCTAAGCCAATGCCTCTCATTCCTGAATTCAATAAAGTTGTGGCCTAATTCGCCCATTTAACCTTAAACTATGGTGTCTCGTGTCTTTATTTATCCTGGTGGGGGGCGGGAACTCACCACGCAAGGTGCTGAATTAGCTGGGAGCAGTTGGCCTCCTCTAACATTCCTGAAATATCAGGAGATTAGAAGGCAGGAGCAGTTACTCCCTGGGCACTGCCAAAATCCCCGTTCCCTCCTCCAGTGTCCTGTTAACCCATTTATTTGTCCTGTTAACCCACAGCCACTCTCCCCAGCCTTCCCCAGCAACACGTCCTTATCATTTTCTGAGCCTGTCTCCCTCCACCTGCCACCTGCTTCCTCTGGAAAACCGGGAACTGACTAAACCAGGGCAGGATGTTGAGCCGTGGTGCAGATCTACTTAAATTTCCCTGGGATGACTCAGTGGGTAACTTCCCATCTCCATCCAGGAGGAGTTCTGAGTCGTTTGCATATTTAGAATAGGGAAGGGATTTTGCCAGCTAGTCATCACATTGGCCAAGGGCTCTAAAGTGCTTTGGGACTTTTGTTATTGTCTGGAGTGACGTGAAGTATGCGGCTTGGCTTGCTTGTGTGAGTCGCCTTTTGAGCTATTCCGTGGCTGGGCTGATCTCTGAGGGGCTGAGTGTCCTCATCTGACACAGGGCCGGATTAAGCCCTTAAAATATTTTGGGGCCCCCATATATATCTTATCTAAAACATAAATAACAATAAACCATAAGATGAAGTTTTAGGGAAGCTTTTCATGTTTAATAGAATATTTTGTTTTAATCTTTTGTTGGAAGCCACCCAGAGTGGCTGGGGAAACCGAGGCAGATGGATGGGGCATAAATTTATTATTATTACTATTATTATCATCATCTTTCAAAATGAAACAGATGGAAAACAATGATTATTTTTTGTTTATTTCTATTTGAAAATTTTTCTCCTAATTTTTCTAATTGCAAAGTCTTTGATTAGGTCCTCTTCAACGTGTTGGTGCTGACCTTTAAAGCCCTAAACGGCCTCGGCCCAGTATACCTGAAGGAGCGTCTCCATCCCCATCGTTCAGCCCAGACGCCGAGGTCCAGCGCCGAGGGCCTTCTGGCGGTTCCCTCCCTGTGAGAAGCCAAGTTCATAGGCGCCGACTCCATGGGGCTTGAGGGGGCCCTAGCTCTTAGATCTCCGCATTCTTCAAACAAAAAATTATAACTTTTATTGCTTTGCTCCTACGGTGGTTTCCCCTCCGACCGTTGCCCTGAATTTGCACCTATGCATTTACATTAGCAGCTGTTCATTTTTGTGCAAATTGCAATGGGGTGGTGCCCAGGGGCTTTCGGGTATAAGGGAGGATAAAAGAAAGTACTTATTTGCGCAGTTCAACTATGGAACTCATTGCCACAGGGGCCAAGGATGGCCACCAACTGGATTGCTTTAGGACTGGGCAGATTCATGGAGAAGGAGAGTGCTGTTGATGATCTCTAGCCAGGACAATTGTGCTCTCTGCCACCAGACAAACTGATTTGCCTCTGTGTTGAAGGACCTGCTGGAGTAGAGTGTGGTATTATGACTACTGTGCTTAAATATAATTACAATTGAGGATATAGGGCCTGAAAAGTCTTCTCAAGATGAGGAAATAACCACAAATAGTCCAGAATATCCGGTGAGACCAGGTTGGCAAAAGCTGCTCGCCTCTGTTTGCCCTCTGCTCGCCTGACCACCTGTGAGAAGCCAGCCTGAGTCAGACCACTGGTCCACCTAGCATAGCTGTCAACTTACAGATTTGAAAATAAGGGACCAGCAGCCTCGAAAATAAGGGACCAGCAGCCAAAATAAGGGATTTTAGTCAACCAGCTGAAATACGAAGTTAAAAGGGACCAGATAATTTGGGAGAGCAGCGCCGGTTTTTAGCCCTTCGTTTCCAGAGGTTGCTGCTCAAGACACCAGCCAATGAAACACTGCAATTAAATAACTACAAGCAGCAACCACTGTTCGCACAAAACGAAGTCCAAGCTACGAAGATGCTGCTGCAGTTCTGTATCTTTTCTCTCGTTCTCCATCTGCAGCTCTCAGTTCCATCAGGCGGGGCGGGAGGAAGGGTGGGGGGAATAGTGCCTGAAGTAAACCCGCGGATCAGACCATCTATGCTAGTCCACCACTACAAATCTATGGGAGAAGCGCTTGCGGTCCTTCCCTTGTAGCCATTGGAACACCTGCCCGCGCCTCCGCCGCCTCCTCCTCTCTCTGAACTGCTTTCTCTATGGTTGCCCTTGCTCTCCTCTCAAGGCTCCTCAGCAATTCATAGGCTGTGCCAGGCTGCCCGTCTCATCCGGGTCCTTCGGCGGTGCAGCCGCAGTACGGCCTAGCGGGAGCGGCAATGGCGGCAACGGGCAGAGGGGAGACCCCAGGCAGAGACGCTCAGTTTGGCGGCCGCGAGGAGGATGGCGGCGGAAGGGCCCGAGGCTCCCACCAGTCCCAGCGGGGAGGGGCTCCCAGGGGCCGAGGCTGGTGAAAGGAGGCCGGAGGGGGGCGGGCTGGGCAGCCAAGCAACACAGTTGGAGCCTCCCTCCTCCCTGGCCAGCAGGGAGGGAGGGGGAGGAGCTGCTTTCTTTGAAACCCGGGAAATTTAAGGGACATCATCAATAAGGGACAGCAGCGGGACACGGCGCTGGGATAAGGGAGTTCCCCGCCAAATAAGGGACGATTGACAGCTATGCCACCTAGCTTTGCTGAGAGGGCTAAACGTGGCCCCTGAGGCCTCTCAACCTGGCCCTTGGATCCTGCCCCAGGCCACATCCCTCCCTGCTCCAGTCTTGTTCACCGTGCCGGATTACCAAATAGGAAGAGAAGAAACCGGCCTGTGGGCCCCACACCTTCTAGGGCCGCCCCCCAACAACGGATCAAAATAATACTGGTTTGATCTTGAAAGAAAATTGCAGTCAAGCTTTCTCATGCTATACTAAAAAGGTAAAGTTGCGGTTTCCAGCAACTGGTATTCAGAAGTGTTGCTGCCTGTCTGTGGAGGTTGAACATTGCCATCGCAGACTCCTGTGGCAGTGAGTTCCACAGTTGAACTATTTGCTGTGTGAAGGTTTTTTTTCCTTCTGTCCCAAATCTCCCAACCTTCAGCTTCTCGGGACGTCATACTGGATGATTCCTACTGAAATATACTCAGTTGAGTGTGGATTTCATGCTCTTTATTCAGCTCATAGTAGTGAGGAATGAAAGTTCCCCCAAAATATCTGCATTACATACATTATTTACACAATGGGCCGCACGTGATTGGCTAATTCCGGGATTATCCTGTAGGCCAAACAGGTTGCGGATTCACTTCCACCTGGAGCTGGATTGGGTGGCTCATGCGGACCAATCATACTGCTGCATTGTTCTAGGACCAATCAGACTGCTGCATTCTGAATCCTATTCTTCTAGGACCAATCACACTGCTGCATTTTGGACATAGTTGTCAACTTACAGATTTGAAAATAAGGAACCAGCAGCCTCGAAAATAAAGGATCAGCAGCCAAAATAAGGGATTTTCCAAGCACAGGTATGTTCGACTTCTGAGACCCTCCGAGCCAAAGGCAGAAAGCCCAGCCAGCAGCCAAATGAAGCCTCAAGCGGTGGTTCCCACAGCGCAGCAACCCGGCAAAGGGGATGCAGGAAGGGAAACCACCGTCACCTCTCCGCTGGGAAGCGCTGAGCAAAGGCGAGTCCCCAGGCAACGCGGCCGATTTGATCGGCACAAGGCATGCAAGCTCCACCCCCCAGTCGTTCTTAGACTCCTTATTGGGTGAGCAATGCAGCCAAGCAACACAGTTGGAGCCTCCCTCCTCCCTGGCCGGCAGGGAGGGAGGGAGGGAGAGGAACTGCTTCCTTTGAAACCCGGGAAATTGAAGCGACATCATCAATAAGGGACAGCAGCGGGACACGGCGCTGGGATAAGGGACTTTCCCGCCAAATAAGGGACAGTTGACAGCTATGATTTTGGATCCTGTTCAACTCAGTACATAACACCTACGTTTCCGAAGCTGGTGCAAAGGGGAGCAGATTCGGCGCAAGACATTCTGAGGTCCAGCTCTGAGGGCCTTCTGGCGGTTCCCTCATTGCGAGAAGCAAAGCTACAGGGAACCAGGCAGAGGGCCTTCTCGGTGGCGGCGCCCATCTTGTGGAACACCCTCCCACCAGATGTCAAAGCGATAAACAACTACCTGACATTCAGAAGACATCTGAAGGCAGCCCTGTTCAGGGAAGTTTTTAATGTGTGACATTTTAGTGTATTTTTGGTCTCTGTGGAAGCCGCCCAGAGTGGCTGGGGAAACCCAGCCAGATGGGTGGGGTACAAATAAATTATTATTATTATTATTATTATTATTATTATTATTATTATTATTCCCGGGGAAGTAGGTCGTTCAATTCGTGGCCTTTAACCTGCAGATGTTCGGCTCGGAAAAAGACACGTTGCCTGGTTGCACCAACGTAGCTCGGATCCCATCCGACGCAACCCTGGGGCCACAGAGGCCTCCTCTTGCTCAATTCCTTCCCCACCCAAGGACACGTGAAATGCGCCTGCCTCCAGGCATTTCTTCACACTCCAGCTGCCCAAGCTGCGTGACTCACCGGCCCAGCAGATGGAGAACAAAAGCGTGACGCAGCAGAAAAGCAGCAACCTGCTGCCCTCCAGACGCTGGAACTGGATGGGAGTCATACCCAAAACATCTGGAAGGTGCACCAGCTTTGCTGAGGTCTCCAGCAGATCACCTGGACTTCTCTGCTGTCCTTGGCGCTGCATTTTGGGTCAGGAATAGCCACTTCCGCCCTACGGAGGAGGTGGGGTTGCGGGCTTCGCGGCCCCACCACGCCTACGGCGGCCAGAACCCAGGCCGTGTCACCTCCTGGCCAGCCAATCGGCCGGCTCCGGGGGTGTAAAAAGGTAAAGGCAAAGGGACCCCTGACCATTAGGCCCATTCGTGGCTGACTCTGGGGTTGCAGTGCTCATCTCGCTTTATTGGCCGAGGGAGCTGGTGTACAGCTTCCAGGTCACGTGGCCAGCATGACTAAGCCCGACACAGAGTCCTAGTCTCTGTGGTTTAACCCACAGCGCCACCCACGTCCTTGGGGGTGTAGCCTGCCTTATTTAAAGCAGGACGCAGCCGGGATCTCCCTCTTTGCCGCCTGCCAGCTGTTCCTGCTTTTCCCGCCCTATAAAGTTTCCGTTCCTTGACCTTGCTATGGACCTCGGTTGGTCGCCGTTGAGGTTGGCGTGTTAGGAATTTTTCCACTTGGCAAATTGGCCGCCTGGTTTTCGGGAAGCGGGTGGCGCTGTGGGTTAAACCACAGAGCCTAGGACTTGCCTATCAGATGGTCGGTGGTTCGAATCCCCGCGACGGGGTGAGCTCCCGTTGCTCAGTCCCTGCTCCTGCCAACCTAGCAGTTCGAAAGCACATCAAAGTGCAAGTAGATAAATAGGTACTGCTCCGGCGGGAAGGTAAACGGCGTTTCCGTGCGCTGCTCTGGTTCGCCAGAAGCGGCTTAGTCATGCTGGCCACATGAGCTGTACACCGGCTTCCTCGGCCAGTAAAGCAAGATGAGCACCCCAACCCCAGAGTCGGCCACAACTGGACCTAATGGTCAGGGGTCCCTTTACTTGGTTTTTGCCTGCCTCGTAGCAAATCATCACAACTTTCTAGGTATTGGCGGTTAGGCAGTGGTATAGTTCTGTAGATGGAAGAGGGGAGGTAGCGCCATCACCCGCCCCACATATTGAAGGGTAGTCTGATAAAGGATTCCGTGGGGCATGGCCCTGTCCAAAGCTTGGGGAGGTGGGGGCCTAAGGCACGCCCCCTATCGGTGACCCCGGGGGAGTTCCTAGTTGATGTGCATCAACAGGACTCCCCCTACTGGTGGTTAACCCTTCCCGGACTTCAAGTGGACGGGCTGAAGTCGGATATGGTCGGTTAGGACCAATGCCTAAGCCAATACCGCTCATCACCTGTAACCAATAAAGTTGTGGCCTTATTTAGCCCATTAACCGTAATAATTGTGGCATCTGTCATTATTTCCACTGGGGGGGGGCGGGAACTTGCCACGCAACCCAGAGGTTTGCTCGCAAGTGCCAGCTGCAGGTTCTCTGCTCCGCTATCTCCCTGACGCCTGGAACAAATATTACTAATATTTCATCGACACCTGTTGCAAAGCTGACCATAATGGCTAGGGGTCCATTAAGCCTCAGGTGCTATTGCTGCTTCATTCGTGGGGGGAAACTACACTGTCTGTTCCCTTTTAACACATATGATCTTCAGATCCCATAGCTGCAGCTCTGCCTCTAGAGTTGGAGGCAGCAAAGCTTTTGAATATCAGTTGCTGGGAAACCAGAGGAGGAGAGGGGGGGCGTCTTGAGTTCGAATCCTGATTGCGGGTTTCCCCACAGGCACCTGGTTGGCCACTGTGAGAACAGGATGCTGGACTAGATGGGCCATTGGTCTGATCCTGCAGTCTCTTATATTATGTTCCTATATTTGAAAGCCGGTGGTTTGAAAAATCACTGTGGATGAGACACATTCACCACGGACTATAAGCTCTTGTTTGGGAGGAGAAGACAATAGAATCCAGCTACCTTGGGTTTCCAAAGAACATTGTGAAATGGAAACAAAGGTGTTGTTTGGAAATACTGGAACGTGCAAGAGGAACATGACACAGAAGGAGCCTGGCAAAGTCAAACCCAACCTGGAATTCCAGATGTTCATAGAACTCCACTGAAGAGCATCGAGAACATTTTTTGTACCGCTCAGGTGGGAAGGTAAACGGCGTTTCCGTGAGCTGCTCTGGTTTCGCCAGAAGCGACTTAGTCCTGCTGGCCACATGACCCGGAAAAACTGTCTGCGGACAAACGTCGGCTCCCTCGGCCAGTAAAGCGAGATGAGCACTGCAACCCCAGAGTCGTTCGCGACTGGACTTAACTGTCAGGGGTCCTTTACCTTTTTATATATAGGGTGCCTACATCCTGCATGGACTGGTTGCATGGCAACATGGGCAAATGGCTTTAGATACCTATGAGGTCCATAAATGACCATACAGTGGTACCTTGGGTTAAGTACTTAATTCGTTCCGGAGGTCCGTTCTTAACCTGAAACTGTTTTTATCCTGAAGCACCACTTTAGCTAATGGGGCCTCCTGCTGCCACCGCACCGCCGGAGCACGATTTCTGTTCTCATCCTGAAGCAAAGTTCTTAACCCGAGGTACTATTTCTGGGTTAGCGGAGTCTGTAACCTGAAGCATCTGTAACCTGAAGCATATGTAACTGGAGGTACCACTGTATAGCATATATTCAACCCAAAAAACAGCAACAATTTGTTGTTGACAAAGGACAGCTGGACATAGAAAGGGCCCCATTACCTTCAGTAGCTTAGGGCCTCATCAAACCTAAATCCGGACCTGGCAGTCCACCATCGTTCCTCCTTCCTTCAAGTCCCAGCTTGAACCCCACTTTGCTTAGCAATCGCCTCGCCATCTTAATCTCCTGCCGAAGGAACACTTAAACCACAGCTTTCTGTGTTTGCACATATCTGCCCTTTGCTGAACAGGCTTCTCCTTATCTCGATCGCGCCTTAAATCCGTTCCAGTTTATTTATTGAAATCCACTGAAATTTCCAAACCTGGCATGTGCTGCTCTTCCCTGCCCCCAGGAGAAACTCCTCCCTCGCACTTTCTCATGGTGATCAAGTGTCTCTGAGAGACCTGCTGTGACTGGATCTCTCAGCTAATTTTCCTCCTGGAAGCACAGTCGCCTAAATGTGCCACTTCCTGCAGAGTGGTCTGTTTTATTTTGATGCCCTTCTTCATTTAATCCCCCACAACAACCCTGTCAGGTAGGACAGAGAGTGACACTTTTCCCTGAAGCTTTTCCTTCCTCCGCCACTTCCTTCTCTTGTCCCCTCACCCCAATATCTCTCTCCCTCTTCCTCCTTGCCCAGTGAACTTGTAAGGCGCTGGAGACTTCCCCAATGGGGAAGAATGGGGCTTCTGCCCCACCAGCCTCAACCTGCCCCCAGCTGCCTGCCTTGTTGTTGTTTAGTCGTTTAGTCGTGTCCGACTCTTCGTGACCCCCTGGACCAGAGCACGCCAGGCACTCCTGTCTTCCACTGCCTCCCGCAGTTTGGTCAAACTCATGCTGGTAGCTTCGAGAACACTGTCCGACCATCTCGTCCTCCGTCGTCCCCTTCTCCTTGTGCCCTCCATCTTTCCCAACATCAGGGTCTTTTCCAGGGAGTCTTCTCTTCTCATGAGGTGGCCAAAGGACTGGAGCCTCAGCATCAGGATCTGTCCTTCCTGTGAACACTCTGGGCTGATTTCCTTCAGAATGGAGAGGTTTGATCTTCTTGCAGTCCATGGGACTCTCAAGAGTCTCCTCCAGCACCAGAATTCAAAAGCATAAATTCTTCGGCGATCAGCCTTCTTTATGGTCCAGCTCTCACTTCCATACATCACTATGGGGAAAACCATAGCTTTTACTATACGGACCTTTGTTGGCAAGGTGATGTCTCTAATTTGCTTATGGATGAGAACAGAAATCGTGCTCCGGCGGTGCGGTGGCAGCAGGAGGCCCCATTAGCTAAAGTGGTGCTTCAGGTTAAGAACAGGTTAAGCTGCCTGCCTAACCTTACTTATATGCACCCCACTGATCACCTACCTGCCTGCTCCCTCTTCCTTAATAAATAATAATAAAATTTTATTTACATCCCGCCCTCCCCAGCCGAAGCCGGACTCAGAGCGGCCAACAACAATAAAAGTAATACTGCCTCAATGATGCCGCCCTTGCATAACTCAAGAAGGGATGAGGATGCAGGACAAAACTAGCAGTCGGTTGTCTCTGCCTGCCGTCAGCCATGGTTGGTCTTGTCATTGGCTCTGGCTCCACCTAGTGTTGATCTCCTGCCTTTGCACCCTGCTAGAGACAGTGTGGTGTAGTGGTTAGAGGCTTCCTCAAACTCGGCCCTCCATATGCTTTGAGACTACAGTTCCCATCATCCCTGACCACTGGTCCTGCTAGCTAGGGATCATGGGAGTTGTAGGCCGAAAACATCTGGAGGGCCACCGAGGTTGAGGAAGCCTGGGTTGGAGCGTCCAACTTCTTCTTCTTTGACAATCACTCGTAGCCGAGTAAGATTGTCTTTCATAAACACGGTTTTAACAATGAGTCCGTAAGTGACTGCGGAGGCCAATTCTGGATCCACACGTCCTTCCACAGTGGGGACATTGGTTTCCTGGCGGGAGTTGATCATGGTGTGGATTTGCCAAACATGCCTTCCTCTTAGCACGTTTCTCCCTTGCGTCCTGAGTTCGAGTGTCTTCAAAGCCCATGATGCCTTTGGTCAAGGCTGTTCTCCAACTGGAGCGCTCGCAGGCCAGTGTTTCCCAGTTGTCGGTGTTTATGCTACTTTTTTTTAGGTTTGGCTTGAGACAGTCTTTAAACCTCTTTTGTTGACCATTAGACTTAACATTTTTAAGTTGGGAACAGAGTACAGTGGTACCTCGGGTTAAGTACTTAATTCGTTCTGGAGGTCCGTTCTTAACCTGAAGCACCACTTTAGCTAATGGGGCCTCCCGCTGCTGCCACGCCGCCGGAGCACGATTTCTGTTCTCATCCTGAAGCAAAGTTCTTAGCCTGAGGTACTATTTCTGGGTTCGCAGAGTCTGTAACCTGAAGTGTCTGTAACCCGAGGTACCACTGTAGTTGCTTTGGAAGACGATAATCAGGCATTCGCACAACATGACCAGTCCAGCGAAGTTGATGTTGAAGAATCATCGCTTCGATGCTGGTGATCTTTGCTTCTTCCAGTACTCTGGCATTTGTTCGCCTGTCTTCCCAAGTGATGTGTAAATATTTTCAGAGACGGCGTTGATGGAATCGCCCTGCTTGCCTGCTCCCTCCCCCTTAGGCTCAGTGATGCCGCCATTGCATAACTCAAGAAGGGATGAGGATGCGGGACAAAACTAGCAGTCGGTTGGCTCTTCTGCCATCGGCAATGGTTGGTCTTGTCATTGGCTCTGGCTCTGGCTCCACCTAGTGTTGGTCTGCTCCCTTTGCACCCCACTAGAGACAGTGTGGTGTAGTGGTTAGAGCGTCCAACTACAGGCCCTGGGAGACCAGTTTGAGTACTCAGCCATGAAGCATGGCTGTCAACTTACAGATTTGAAAATAAGGGACCAGCAGCCTCGAAAATAAGGGATCAGCAGCCTCGAAATAAGGGGTTTTCCAAGCACAGGTATGTTCAACTTCTGAGCCCCTCCAAGCCAAAGGCAGAAAGCCCAGCCAGCAGCCAAACGAAGCCTCAAGCGGTGGTTCCCACAGCGCAGCAACCCGGCAAAGGGGATGCAGCAAGGAAAACCACCGTCCCCTCTCCGCTGGGAAGCACTGAGCAAAGACGAGTCCCCAGGCAACGCGCCCGATTTGATCGGCACAAGGCATGCGAGCTCCACCCCCCAGTCGTTCTCAGACTCCTTATTGGGTGAGCAACGCAGCCAAGCAACACAGTTGGATCCTCCCTCCTCCCTGGCCAGCAGGGAGGGAGGGAGAGGAGCTGCTTCCTTTGAAACCCGGGAAATTGAAGCGACATCATCAATAAGGGACAGTAGCGGGACACGGCGCTGGGATAAGGGACTTTCCCGCCAAATAAGGGACAGTTGACAGCTATGCCATGAAGCTCACTGGGTGACACTGTCCAGTCGCTGCCTCTCAGCCTAAACTACCTCACAGGGTCGTTGGACGGGGGAATTCATTGAGAAAGGGGAGAAGTGTGTGCACCATCAATCAATAAAGAAATGCATAACCAAAACGGGCACCAGCAATCGTTATTTATTTAATTTATCTCCAACCTCCCATCAGCCCCCATTCCCCTTCCACCCCACCTGCGCTCGCTGCTGCTGCTGGGAGTCCAAAGGATTGGAAAGGCTCAGATATGCAGATGACACAACCTTGATGGCAGAAAGTGAGGAGGAATGAAAGAAACTTTTAATGAGGGTGAAAGAGGAGAGCGCAAAATATGGTCTGAAGCTCAACATCAAAAAAACGAAGATCACGGCCACTGGTCCCATCCCCTCCTGGCAAACAGAAGGGGAAGAAATGGAGGCAGTGAGAGATTTTACTTTCTTGGGCTCCATGATCACTGCAGACGGTGACAGCAGTCACGAAATTAAAAGGCGCCTGCTTCTTGGGAGAAAAGCCTTAAATAGTCTTCTTTGTAGACTATTTAATTGCTCATCGTCTAACATTGTGTATGCCATCAAATGCCAACAGTGTCCTTCAGCTCTCTATATTGGACAAACAGGCCAAACCTTACGCCAAAGAATAAACGGACATAAATCTGACATCAAGAATCACAAGACAGAGAAACCAGTAGGAGAACACTTCAATCTCCCAGGACATTCTATACAAGATCTCAAAGTAGCTGTTTTACTACAAAGGAATTTCAGAAATAGACTGGAAAGAGAAGCTGCTGAATTGCAACTTATTACCAAACTTAAAACCGTGGAGAGACCTGGTCTGAACAAAGACATTGGATTCTTATCTCATTATACATGACAAAGCCATTTTTCACCTTCTCACCCCTTGCTTTTTCCTGTAAGACCTATTGCAGTCGTTAAGAGTCGTCAACAGGCTCATCACAGCTATCTGCCAATCACCCATTCCCACCACCCTTCTGAGTAATACCCCTCCCCACCTTCTCACTATATAGAAGGATCTGGCAACTTCTGTTTCAGTGTATCTGAAGAAGTGTGCATGCACACGAAAGCTCATACCAAGAACTAACTTAGTTGGTCTTTAAGGTGCTACTGGAAGGAAATTTTTTTGTTTTGACTATGGCAGACCAACACGGCTACCTATCTGTAAAAGGTTCGTATAGTCAAAGCTATGGTTTTCCCAGTAGTGATGTATGGAAGTGAGAGCTGGACCATAAAGAAGGCTGATCGTCGAAGAATTGATGCTTTTGAATTATGGTGCTGGAGGAGACTCTTGAGAGTCCCATGGACTGCAGGAAGATCAAACGCATCCATTCTGAAGGAAATCAGCCCTGAGTGCTCACTGGAAGGACAGATCCTGAAGCTGAGGCTCCAATACTTTGGCCACCTCATGAGAAGAGAAGACTCCCTGGAAAAGACCCTGATGTTGGGAAAGATGGAGGGCACAAGGAGAAGGGGACGGCAGAGGACGAGATGGTGGGACAGTGTTCTCGAAGCGACCAGCATGAGTTTGACCAAACTGCGGGAGGCAGTGGAAGACAGGAGGGCCTGGCGTGCTCTGATCCAGGGGGCCACGAAGAGTCGGACACGACTAAACGACTAAACAGCAACAACAAGGTTGGTTTGACCTGTTTGTGATCCATTATAAGTGCCCTTCCAGGTTCAAGAGAGGAATTGTAATATTAAATCAACCCATCATTCTACAGTGCCGTGGATTAGACGAACCTTCAGTCTGCTCCATCCAGGCTTTCCTTACATTCTTTTGTTTAAAATCTCCCTAAATGTTTCCTTTGCAGCTTTCAGGCAGGGAATTAATATGAAGTGACAAAAGGGAAAGGTCCCACCGAGATTTGAACTCGGATCGCTGGATTCAGAGTCCAGAGTGCTAACCATTACACCATGGAACCTCGGCTTGCGGGACAGTCGAACGCTATTCGTTCTCTGCTCGTCGGAGAGGAAAGGCGGAGACTCCGCCGGCCAATGGCGTCGCGTCGTGCGGCTCCTGCTTTGCATTTCCGGCTCCTTCCTCGCACTCATTTTGTAAGCAAGGCCCCATTCAGAGAACAAAAGAAAAGACTCGCGCGGGGCTGGCGAAGCTGATTGGCCGGGAGGGAAACTGAACGTTCCAACCCTTTGCACTCCCACGCCTCTCCTTTATGCTTCATTCTGTTGTTATTGTAAAGGGTCGCGTTAACCCTCTAGTTGCCGGCCCAGATAGTTCAGCTTCGCTCCTTCATTTCCGCTGCCTCTTATCTCCCCGCCCCTTCTGTGTCCCCAAATCATCAGCCCCGCTTGCAAGGCGATCGACTCAGCGACAGCAGGGAAAAAACCAAAAAACAGGTTTGTTCAAAGGCTTTGTAACCATTACTGAAAATTTGCAGGAGGGCGGATGATGGAAAGGGGAGGCGAGGCGGGGGGAGAGAAAGAAGGGGCTTTGAACCGTAGTAGAACCAGGTTTTGTTTTGTTTCGTTTTTTAAACCGTGCTGCCCCCCAAAAAAGTCATTGCAATTATTATAGGAGGGTGATAATAATATTGATTATAAGTAGGACAGTTGCAAACAGTATCTGTAAATATAGCGCTTTGCAGTATCCAAGGCCCTTCACAACACCCCTGTAAGGAAGGTCAGTATGATTGTTCCCCGGCATTCAGGGCCAGATTTAGGTTTAATGAAGCCCTCAGCCACTGAAGGTAATGGGGCCCTTTAGATGTCCAGCTGTCCTTTGCCAGCAACAAATTGTCACTGTTTTTTGTGTTGGAATATATGCTATATAGTAATTTATGGACCTCATAGGTACAACACAACACAAAACACTGTTGCTTTATGTAGGTTTTAATTTATTTGCTTTTTATCTTATATTTTGGAAATGTAAATCCAGGTTTTTTTCTTTATTTTTGGGGGGGGACGCCCAAGAGAGTGGGGCCCTAAGCTATAGCTTGTTTAGCTTATGCATGAATCCCGCACTGCCTGCATTGCAGGTGGGGACCAGGGCCAAGAGGAGAGTGTCCGTCCCCTGCAATGTTGCCAGGATGGCACCGTATATACAAAGAACAGAACATGGGTTCCCAAAATGGTCTCTAGGCCACCAGTGGTCCACGAGCTTCGTTCCGATGGTCCACGGCGTGTCCGCATTAAATGACTGTATTTATTTTTAATTCCATTTTTATTGCTTCTCTTATTTCTCATATGGTATTTTATTGCGTCCTAATTTCAGGGTCCGGTGCAATAAAATACGCTGTAAGAAATGAGAGAAGCAATAAAAAATGGAATTAAAAATAAATACAATCATTTAATGCGGACTGCATTAAAAATGCAATTAAAAATCCCACAGCAAACTAGCAACGTGCGTTACACCTTCCACAACAGACAGGAAAAATATTAAGTGGTCCTACCCAGACCCTCAGCTAATTTTCAGGAGGGCCATCGTTCCATCCTAGAACGATGGAATTTCCAAGGGGCTTACATGTTGTGTAAGATAATTTACCAGTGGCCAGGAGCAATTGCCTTACTGTTCGAGTCCAGACTGCAAGTTTGTCACGAGCAAAGGGGCGCTGCCAATACCATACAGTGCTGCAAAGGAACAAAGATCTCTAGATTGCTCATATAGGTGAATCTTACTGTGTGTACCACCTCTGGGGAAGCCAGAGGAAGGAGGTTATTAGACAATCTGACCTTGGGATGACAGCATTCCAAATGGGGCAACCAATCAGATCTTAAGGAACCTATGCATTCAAGAAAGAAGCGTGTTAGGATGGCAATGGGGAGCCTCTAGATCAGGCTTCCCCAACCTTTGGCCCTCCAGATGTTTTGGCCTACAACTCCCATGATCCCCAGCTAACAGGACCAGTGGTCAGAGATGATGGGAATTGTAGTCCAAAACATCTGGAGGGCCGAAGGTTGGGGATGCCTGCTCTAGATAATGTTGGACAACAACTGCCCAGCCGACATGGCCAGTGACTGATGACAACGGGAGCTGGAGAGCCAGAGGTTCTCCACCTCTCTGTTAGGGTAATAATAATAACAATAATTTATTATTTATACCCCGCCCATATAGCTGGGCTTCCCCAGCCACTCCGGGCAGCTTCCAACAAAATATTAAAATACAGTAATGCGTCAAACAAGGAAGCATTGGTGGTTCAGTGGTAGAATTCTCGCCTGCCACGCGGGAGGCCCGAGTTCGATTCCCAGCCAATGCAACATGACTTTTGTAGGACACGGGTGGCGCTGTGGGTTAAACCACAGAGCCTAGGACTTGCCAATCAGAAGGTCGGCGGTTTGAACCCCCACGGCGGGGTGAGCTCCCGTTGCTCGGTCCCTGCCCCTGCCCACCTAGCAGTTCAAAAGCACGTCAAAGTGCAAGTAGATAAGTAGGTACCGCTCCGGCGGGAAGGTAAACGGCGTTTCCGTGCGCTGCTCTGGTTCGCCAGAAGCGGCTTAGTCATGCTGGCCACATGACCCGGAAGCTGTACGCCGGCTCCCTCGGCCAATAAATCGAGATGAGCGCCGCAACCCCAGAGTCGGCCACGACTGGACCTAATGGTCAGGGGTCGCTTTACCTTTACCTAATGCATCAAACATTAAAAGCTTCCCTAAACAGGGCTGCCTTCAGATGTCTTCTAAAAGTCTGGTAGTTGTTGTTCTCTTTGACATCTGGTGGGAGGGCGTTCCACAGGGCGGGTGCCACCACCAAGAAGGCCCTCAGCCTGGTTCCCTGTAACTTGGCTTCTCGCAGCGAGGGAACCACCTTTGGGCATCCTGATGTTGACCAGAGGTGAGGATGAGGCTCCCATCACTTTTGTAAGGAAACCTCTGCTGGACCAGGCCGATGACCCACCTGGACCAGCAATCTGTTCCCGCAGTGGCCAACCAGGTGCCCCAATGGGAACCCAACAATTAGAATCCAAGTGCCAGAGCCCTCTTCCCTCCAGCTTCCAGCAACTGGGAAGCATGACTGTAGAGGCAGAGAGTAGCCGCCCTGGCTTGTAGCCATCGATAGCCATCTCCTCCCGCTTGCCACTCACACAGAGAGAAGCTGCGCTTTCTGAAATCTTTTCTGCGTGCAGTGTAAAGCCGGGGTGGTCAGCCTGTGGCCCTCCAGATGCTGCGGTCTCTGGCTTCCATCACTCCTAGCAAGCCTGGCGAACGGTCAGGCACGATGGGATTTGTAGTCCAGCAACCTCTGCACAGGAACCCTTAGATTTAAAGTACGGGAACCATCTCCTCCCCCCCCCCCCCAAATTCTGATACTGCAGAGGAAGGAGGCTCTGTGACGGAACACACAGAGCAGGGGTCGGCAAACTAAGGCCCGGGGGCCGGATCCGGCCCAATCGCCTTCTCAATCCGGCCCACGGATGGTCTGGGAATCAGAGTGTTTTTCCATGAGTAGAATGTGTCCTTTTATTTAAAATGCATCTCTGGGTTATTTGGAGGGCATAGGAATTTGTTCATTTTCTCTCCCTCCAAAATATAATAATAATAATAATAATAATAATAATAATAATAATAATAATAATAATTTTATTTATATCCCGCCCTCCCCAGCTGAAGCTGGGCTCAGAGCGGCTAACAACAGTAAAATGATAAAACATTCTAAAATCATTTCATTGTAAAATTAATTCAAATCAGATTAAGTGCAACCATTGGGCTAGAGTTCTTTGAGGATTGCCAAAGGAGGGAGTCAGGCTGTGCCCTGGCCAAAGGCCTGGTGGAACAGCTCTGTCTTGCAGGCCCCGTGCAAAGATGTCAAGTCCCACAGGGCCCTAGTCTCTTGTGACAGAGCGTTCCACCAGATCGGGGCCACGACCGAAAAGGCCCTGGCTCTGGTTGAGGCCAGCCTAACTTCTCTGTGGCCTGGGACCTCCAAGATGTTTTTGTTTGAAGACCGTAAGGTCCTCCGTGGGACATACCAGGAAAGGCGGTCCTGTAGGTACGAGGGTCCTAGGCCGTATAGGGCTTTGAAGGTTAAAACCAGCACCTTAAACCTGATCCTGTACTCCACCGGAATATAGTCCATTCCTCCACATGGTCTGAGGGATGGTGGACCGGCCCCCTGCTGAAAAAGTTTGCTGACCCCTGGTACAGAGGGACAGTTTTTCCTTACATCATTAGCTGGGAAAAACCTTCTCGAGCAAACAAACTCGTTTTTCCAACTGGAACTTTGACTTGTCCATCGACAAGCTACGCATCCAGCCTCCGCCCACAAGAGGGCGCAGAAACATCACTTACATTTGGCCTCTGTTTTGCTTTTCTGTGTTTCTATTTCCTTTTTTTTTTCCCCTCCCCGGGGCCCATCTACATTCTGGTGGGCAGCCTTTTGGCACTGAGGATTGTGGGATCCTTCACGCAGGTCCGAGGGAGGGACTGGGGTTCCTCCTTATGATTGAGTACCTCTCTCTGTCCTTGCCAGAAATCTCTGTGTCTTTGTTGCCAAATCGGAAGCTGGCCCTTCGCCCCTCGCCCCTCACCCACCCACCTTTCCCTCTCTCCTAATTTTAAGCATGGATTCCACCCAGAAAGAAGCCGCCATCTTGTGCGTGGTGCAGTCGGGAGCGCTGATGATGGAGTACCTGAGAGCCAGCGGAGAAGCGTCGTCCGCAGCCGCCTCCCGGCGCCGTTGGGCGTTCCTGCACTCTCTGGGGCAGCGAGGGGGCGAGGAAGACGAGGAGGAAGAGTCGGAGGAGGAGGAGGAAGAAGAGGAAGAGGAGGAAGGAGGAGAGGAAGAGGTCTTGCTGCCTCGGCAAGCCGCCAGCGCCGGGATGCGCCGCGGCGGGCGCCTCCGCTCGGTGGAAAGGCGTTTCTGGGCCCGACCACGAAGCACCGAGTGGTGGGACCACACGGTCCTGCAGACGTGGGACGACAGCCAGTGGCTGCAGAACTTCCGCATGCGCAAGGCGACCTTCCTGGAGCTGTGCGCCCGCCTCTCGCCCGCCCTGCAGCGCCAGAAGACGCGGATGCGGGTGCCGCTGAGCGTGGAGAAGAGGGTGGCCATTGCCCTGTGGAAGCTGGCCACTTCCGTCTGCTACCGCGACGTGGGGAACCAGTTTGGTGTGGGCCGGTCCACCGCCGGCTCGGTGGTGCTGGAAGTGTGCCGCGCCATCCAGAGGGTTCTGATGCGCGCCACGGTGACGGTGGGCGGCAGCCTGGCGGCCATCATGGCCGGGTTTGAGGAGATGGGCTTCCCCAACTGCGCCGGCGTGGTGGGCACCACACACATGCCCATCTTGTGCCCGCCGCACCAGGCAGCGGAGTACGTCAACTCCAAGGGATACTATTCAATGGCCTTGCAAGCGCTGGTGGACCACCAGGGCAAGTTCACCCACCTGAGTGCTGGCTGGCCAGGGAAGACGCACGAAGCCAAGATCTTCAACAAGTCCACCTTGTTCAGCAAAGGCCAGGAAGGGACCCTCTTTGCCCTGGGCCCCATGGACATCAACGGGGTCTCTGTGCCCAGGGTCATCCTGGGCGGACCGGCCTACCCTCTCCTCCCGTGGCTGATGGTGCCCTACACAGAAGACCTGGACAGCGCCAAGGAGGCCTTCAACGCCACCTTGAGCCGGTGCCAGGAGCCCTTGGAGGAGGCCTTCAGCCGGCTGAAGGGCCGTTGGCGGTGCCTGACGGGCCGCAACGACTGCGCGGTGGAGAACCTGCCCCGCCTCATCTCGGCCTGCTGCGTCCTGCACAACATCTGCGAGGAGAAAGGCGAGGCCTACGAGGAGACATGGGAGGCTGAGGCCAAACAGCTGGCTGCCACCTTTGAACAGCCTCTCCAGAGACCGGACACCCGCATCAAGCCGGCGGCCAGGTCCGAGAGGGTCCGAGACGCCCTCTGCGCCTACATTGCCAGCACGGCGTGAATGGGGAATGGGAGAACGTTCTGGCAGCCATTTTGAGGGGCGGAAGGAATCTTCGCTCCTGAGGCCTACAAAGGCATCCATCCTAGGCCTGGCCACCTGGGATGAAGCCCCGTTGGACCCAACTTCTGAGGAGACATGTATAGGGTTGCTTAGAGAGCCTCCCGGCTGATTTTAGCATGAAATGTGAGAAAGGTTTGGGTGAGGTTGACTTTCCTCCCTTGATAGCCATGTGGGGGAAATTAGTTTTCCGAAAGCTTGCCCACCTGGGATGAAGTCACCGTTTGCCACCTCCTGAAAACATTACTTGTGTGGCAAAGGTTCACCCCCAGATGCACAGTTAACTGATTGCCAGCTTGCATTTTATAGGATCTTTGTTCCTCTGGGAAAGGTGGCAATTCCTCTGACGCCAGAATGGTTGGGTGAACTGGTCCTTGCCAAGCCTTCGGGGGTCCCTCTGTAGAAATAGCAAACCCCATGAAGACCAAATTATTGACGTCTCCAGAGAATACAACAACCCATGTGGTGTGGATTTGAACTTCCAGGAGCTCAATTTTCAGTCGCAAATGATATGGGGAGCCCGTCGCACTCCAAATGGTCCTGGACTACAAATCCCATCATCCCTGACCATCAGACACGTTGGTGGGTGTCTGATGGGAGATGGAGTCCACCAACATCTGGAGAGCTGCAAGTTCATCCTTGTGTGTATGTGGGTCCATTTCTGATTCCATGTTGTGTTGCTAATGCAACTGTTCTTGTGTTTCCCTCTCTTCCTCCTGGAAAGGGGAGTTCCCAGAGCTCTCGCCAATACACTGTGTGATATTTTGCTCGCCTAGAGTTCCTAGCCACTCACCCCAGGAGAACAGGGCAATGGAAAATCACAAGGCTGATGCTGTCGTCAGGGACAGGTGTGATTCCTCCTAAAAGAGGGAGTGGGCTGGGTCTGTATCCCACATAAACACACTTTTTCTTTTCTAGGGTCTTCCTGAATTAGGATTCTGTCAGAATAGCAGCCCTTACAGGAACGTTTGCTCTTTGATATATGTGTTGGTAGTTGCAGTTACATTGTCGTTATTATTATTATTATTATTATTATTATTATTATTATTGATGCAAAATGGCTTTCTGGATTTACCCCTTCTTCTTGCAGGAATTGTGGAGGCAGGATACCGTTTGACCAGTTTACAAAGAGGAAGGTGGGGATTATTTCTGCCCCTTTTGCCGCCACCTGACTTTCCCAATCTCCCTCTCTCCAGGACAGTAGATAAGAAACAGTCGTCAAATCCCATTAGCATTAGATTTGTAGGACTAGCTTGTCCTTTACACCCACAAGAGCTCTGGCCGTGAATTTCTTCACTCTGCTGGCTGACACTCCCCTTCCAGGTGGGATTAAACTGTTCCAGTTCCTGTCTCCCTTTTCACCACATCTGTTGTAAACAAAATCTGCCCTTTTTCCCTTATGGGGTATCCAAGAGCCCGTATAGAGTCCTTACGTGGGTTCCCTATCGGTAGGAGAAAATAACAGGCCAACCAGAGAATATTGAGAAGCAAAGCAACTAGTAAGCCTGATCTTTATTAAAATCCCCCACGATAAGAAGAATGGAATCCATTATCTCTCTCACACACCCTGCCAGCTGATTTAATTCACACAGCATGTGCCAAGTGTGCGAGAGAGGGAGATGTGCGTTTGCAAACACACAAGGCTCCTCTGTGCTAAACGCCCCACTCCAAAGCTTCACACTTAGGTGCTGACAGATGAGAAGGTTTACCTCCCTCTGGACTATAAGGAGGAGGGGAGCAGGATCCGAACCCAGGGCTTAACCCCCTTCCGGCCATCACAGCTATATTTTCTTAGCAGGGATTTCCCCCAGAGTGGGTCCCCTCGTGTACAAATCCTCTGCCAACCGCCGGTCCCCTTTACCTTTGCGGGAAAGCGCATGATGTGCAAGTTGTTAATAATAATAAAAAATGTAAATTAAGCTGTGGTAGTTCTTTCTTCTTGGGACGCGAGTGGCGCTGTGGGTAAAAGCCTCAGCGCCTAGGGCTTCCCGATCGAAAGGTCGGCGGTTCGAATCCCCGCGGCGGGGTGCGCTCCCGCTGCTCGGTCCCAGCGCCTGCCAACCTAGCAGTTCGAAAGCACTCCCGGGTGCAAGTAGATAAATAGGGACCACTTACTAGCGGGAAGGTAAACGGCGTTTCCGTGTGCGGCTCTGGCTTGCCAGAGCAGCGATGTCACGCTGGCCACGTGACCCGGAAGTATCTCCGGACAGCGCTGGCCCCCGGCCTCTTGAGTGAGATGGGCGCACAACCCTAGAGTCTGTCAAGACTGACCCGTACGGGCAGGGGTACCTTTACCTTTACCTTTAGTTCTTTCTTATTGATTTATTTCGGACTCTGAACGCATTGCTAGAGGTGCGGTCGTCAGTAGGTGGTTACAGATCCACGATCTGGATTCAAAACAGGTCTGGGGTTTGCACGATGCGCCGGGTGGGGGGTGGAAAGAGGTGACAGGAATGCAAGAAGGTTAAAGGATATTGGGAAATGATATATAATGAATTGAAAAAAATGTTGGAAGAAACCCCATGTTAAAAAACCAGAATCTTTCCTGCTCGGAATTTTGGATCATGATATAAGAGAGGGAAATTGGAGGTTGTTTATTTAACAGCAGCAAGAATCTTATTAGCACAAGTATGGAAAACAGAGAAAACACCAACAAAGGAAGAATGGCAAGCCAGGCTTATGGACTACACGGAACTGGCTAAGCTGACAGGGAGGATACATGAGAGAGGGAACATCGATTTCAAAAAGGAGTGGGAACCACTTATAAACTCTGTAAAAAGGCAGTTTAAAGATTTGGACCCATTGGCAGGTTTTGACTAAACTTTCACAACTATATAAGAGGTAAAATCAGCAGGGTACAGAATTTGTTTAATAAATCAATACGGAAATACAGGGGAAGCCAAAGAGAGGGGAGAAATATGGATATATAAATTGTTCAGTTAAGATTTGTGGAAAATTTGTTGTTTTACAGTGGTACCTCAGGTTAAGTACTTAATTCGTTCCGAAGGTCCATTCTTAACCTCAAACTGTTCTTAACCTGAAGCACCACTTTAGCTAATGGGGCCTCCCTCTGCTGCCACACGATTTCTGTTCTCATCCTGAAGCAAAGTTCTTAACCCGAGGTACTATTTCTGGGTTAGCGGAGTCCATAACCTGAAGCGTCTGTAACCCGAGGTACCACTGTAATTTGAAAATTCAATGGCTATGCTTCTTGGAAGTTTGGGAGCAACTCGGCTTGCAGAAGAGATGTTTGCAAGGGGTTATGATCAATAGTCTTTTAATTTCGTGGCTGCCATGGAGTTTTCTTGGCAAGGATACTGGAGTGGCTTGCCGGTTCCTCCTCCAGGTGGATCACGTTTGGTCGAAACTCTCCACTATGACCTGTTCATCTTGTGTGCCCTGCTCGGCGTAGTTCATAGCTTCTCTGAGTTCTTCAAGCCCCTTCGCCACGGCAAGGCAAAGACGCCTCCTTCTTGGGAGAAGGGCAATGACAGGCCTAGACAGCATCTTGAGAAGTAGAGACGTCACCTTGCCACAAAGGTCCGTATAGTTAAAGCCATGGTTTTCCCAGTAGTGATGTATGGAAGTGAGAGCTGGACCATAAAGAAGGCTGATCGCCGAAGAATTGATGCTTTTGAATTATGGTGCTGGAGAAGACTCTTGAGAGTCCCATGGACTGCAAGAAGATCAAACCTCTCCATTCTGAAGGAAATCAGCCCTGAGTGCTCACTGGGAGGACAGATCGTGAAGTTGAGGCTCCAGTACTTTGGCCACCTCATGAGAAGACTCCCTGGAGAAGACACTGATGCTGGGAAAGATGGAGGGCACAAGGAGAAGGGGGCGACAGAGGACGAGATGGTTGGATAGTGTTTACGAGGTTACCAGCATGAGTCTGACCAAACTGCGGGAGGTAGTGGAGGACAGAGGTGCCTGGCGTGCTCTGGTCCATGGGGTCACAAAGAGTCGGACACGACTAAACGACTAAACAACAACAACAACAAATGATCAATAGTGTGAGGGACATCCACATTCCCTGCAGCTTTAACTCAGTGGCTCTCAAGCTTTTTTCTCGGGGCCACACTTTCTGAATAAAAATTTGCTCACGCCACACTGAATTTTCTACTGATCCGTTGGAAAACGAGAAGAAGCAACAACCAGCAGCGGTGCTTGATTTATAAGAGAACACAACAACTTTATGATACGATTGTGGGACCTCCAGAAAGTATGCTACATAGCAACATGCAGTGCTTTTTTTCTTTAAAAAAATGTTCAGAGGCACTCTCATTTTCCTACGCATATTGAAATGCGGCCCCTCCATGAGGCCCAACTTAGATTCACAAAATGTTTAGGGGTATGTGTACCCCTGCGTCCCCCCCCCCAGAAAAAAAGCACTGGCAACATGAATCATTCCCCAAATATAATTATGGACGAGCCTATTACACATGGACCTTAAGTATGTATACAAACTCAGTGAGAGGTGTGAGCTTGCTTTTGCCAAGTAATCTCATTTATATTACCGTATTTTTTGCTCTGTAAGACTCACTTTTTCCCTCCTAAAAAGTAAGGGGAAATGTGTGTGCGTCTTATGGGGCGAATGCAGGCTGCACAGCTATCCCCGAAGCCAGAACAGCAAGAGGGATTGCTGCTTTCACTGCGCAGCGATCCCTCTTGCTGTTCCGGCTTCTGAGATTCAGAATATTTTTTTTCTTGTTTTCCTCCTCCAAAAACTAGGTGCGTCTTGTGGTCTGGTGCGTCTTATAGGGTGAAAAATACGGTAGGTCTAATTTGAGACACTCATTTCCTCATCCACACAAAGAAGCCGTTCTCTTTTCTGGTCTTAATACTAAAGGGACCCCTGGCCATTAGGTCCAGTCATGACCGACTCTGGGGTTGCGGCACTCATCTCGCTTTATTGGCCGAGGGAGCCGGCGTACAGCTTCCGGGTCACGTGGCCAGCATGACTATGCCGCTTCTGGCGAACCAGAGCAGCGCACGGAAACGCCGCTGGAGTGGTACCTATTTATCTACTTGCACTTTGACGTGCTTTCGAACTGCTAGGTTGGCAGGAGCAGGGACAGAGCAACGGGAGCTCACCCCGTCGCGGGGATTTGAACCCCTGACCTTCCGATCGGCAAGCCCTGGGTTCCATGGTTTAGACCAGTGTTTCCCAACCACTGTTCCGCGGCACACTAGTGTGCCGCGAGATGTTGCCTGGTGTGCCGCGGGAAAAATTAAAAAATTGAAAGATTTTTTTTTTTAAGTCAAATTTTCGATTGGGGCGCCGTCACTAGATGACCTCTGGGGTTCCCTCCCTCCCTCCCGCTCTGCGCCTCCCTCCTCCTCCTCCTCCTCCGGGGAGGCCCTTCCTGGCTCTCGGCCAAGGCTTGGCGGCTGCCACTCACTCACTCGCTCGCCCACCCGTCCCTCCATCCCTGCACCCGGCCTCTCCCCCTCCGTCCCCGGTGCGGGGGCTGCCGGGATCCGTAGTCCCCTCGCCCTTGGGCTCCGCGCCCGCGCGGGGTGCGCGAACTACGTTTCCCAGCGTGGCCTGGCGGGCCGGGCGTTTTGTTTGAAGTGCTCTTCTCTCGGCCATGGAATGAGCGCAGCGGCGGCGGGCGGGCGGGCGGGCAGGGGCTCTTCCGCGCAGACCCCACGCAGCCTGCCTGCGCTTCCCGGAGATCGGGCGGCAGGATGGAGCCCGGGGATCCCCGGGGAGGCGGAGCGGCGGAGGCGGAGGCTGCCCCCCAGGTAGGGCTGCGTCGGGGGTTTATTTTTGCAATGCTGCATCCGCGCTGGAGGGGACGCATCGGACCGCGGGGAGACCCCTTGGCGGGCGTGCAAGGCAATGCATGCGTGCAGGCGTTGCATGGAGTGCAGTGCAATGCAATGGCAACGCGGCGCCCTGCATGCATGCATGCAACTTCCACCGGCGCTCCGGACTTGGCAGGTGAGGGGGGGCCCCAGTGGGCGGCAGAGAGAGCCGGGAGAGCGAAGGGGAGCCGGGGGGCAGGAGCGCTGCTCCCCGAGCCGAGCCCGGGGGGAAACTTCGGCGTCGTTGCGCCGGGTGTTGGAAGCGGAGGCTGGCGGGGGCCCCTCACCTGCAAAACCTGGTCGCCTCTCATATATTTCGTGCATTGCATTCATCGCCCGCTTTCTCCTCCAAGGAGCTCCCGGGGGCGCGCGTGGTTCTCCCCGTGTTATCCTCGCAACAACAGCCCTGCGAGGTGGGTCAGGCGAGTGGCCCAAGGGAGCACCCAGGGATTGTCCTGGCCAGGTGGGGTGATTTGAACCCTGCTCTCTGCCCGGTCTTCGTCCTCATTTAGCCCCCACATGTGCATGACTGTGCATGACTGAGGTTTTCCCCCCTCGTCTTGGCTATGGTGTGAGTCTGTGCTGTTAATTAATGGGGTTCTGCCTTCGGAGAAGATGAGCCAGCCCTCAAGGAGGCGATTATGTAATTTGCTAGCAATTCATGTCCCTCCCGGCGTGACGCTGCGCGCTGACGTCACGGGGCTGTAATGGTGGTGTGCCTCAAGATTTTTTTCATGAAACAAGTGTGCCTTTGCCCAAAAAAGGTTGGGAAACACTGGTTTAGACCACAGCGCCACCCGCATCCCTGATCTTAATACTATACTGCACTAAATGTTTAAATGTTGCTTTGATTGTCCGTGGCTTTTCCTGCCACACTTGCTACACCCTTTGAGAACCACGGCTTCAACCTATCAGCTAACTTTTGTATCTCTCTGATGTGTAGACTGATATTCTTAGGTTGTAGGTTTAACTGTCCAGGGGTCAGAAGAGAAGTGGATTTTTAAATATATATTTTTGCTCTGCCCTTTTAGTGACATTTCAGTGATTTCTTTATAATGTTTCTGGGTCACTTCTGAGCTTGGCATAATGCAAATATACAGTCACACACATATTGAACGTGCATAAATATTTTTTTTGGGGGGGGGAGGCTGCCTGTATTATGAGGGAGAGACTCTGGGTGAAGTAGTCCTCTCCATCACACTACAGTGGTACCTCAGGTTAAGTACTTAATTCGTTCCAGAGGTCCGATCTTAACCTGAAACTGTTCTTAACCTGAAGCACCACTTTAGCTAATGGGGCCTCCTGCTGCTGCCGCTCCGCCGGAGCCCGATTTCTGTTCTCATCTTGAAGCAAAGTTCTTAACCTGAGGCAATATTTCTGGGTTAGCGGAGTCTGTAACCTGAAGCGTATGCAACCTGAAGCGTATGTAACCCGAGGTACCACTGTACTTCACCAAAAGTACACTAAAAAAAAAGCATGCAGAAATGATTCAGACATAAATACTTCTTGTTATACAGTTATTGATACGTATGTGTCTTCCTTTCCGTGGGGGAGGAAATGTACGCCTTGGAAATTTTCTGGAGAACCCTAGAAAGGAATGAGTCCCACTCCATGTTTTTAAAAGAAATACATTTTTATTACATGGTGCATATAGATTTCAACACAAGGAACTATTTAAACAAGCAACCAAAAACACCCCAATACAAGCCATAACTGAGGGGGGGGGATATTATTTATAATAATAATACCTGAAAGTTTGGAGAAAAAGAAAAAAAAAAGAAATTAAAGATATTTTTTTAAAACGAACCTAAATGGGGGGAAATTACTTGTTTTGATTTCAAACAGGCATGTCATGAAACGTTTGCAAATGACACAGGCTTGGTAATCCAAGCGCACACTCAGCCACTCACACACACATCCAAAAGCAAAAAAAATTTAAAATTCTACAGGACACGGGGTGTTTATGCAGGTACGTGAAAATCAGATTTCTGGCTTATTACATTAAGAGACAGTCCCTTCCACTCCACAGACCCTAACAGGGTGCAAACAGGGCTGAAAAACCTGTGTCACGAGTCCTAGGTAGTGGGGCATGTGGTCTTGGGGGTGATGGGAATTGGGGGGTCCTGGGAGACCCCCAGTTTCCCATTCATTCTGTAGAAGCACCCTGCTGGGGCCACGATCATTTGCCAAGAGGCATCTTACCTACGCAAGACAGCAATGTCTTACCTGTGCAAGACCAGGATGTTGAGAATTGAGCAAAGCAGCCGATCGGCTCCTTTTGGGTCTTACCCGTCGGGTCGCAACTTGCAAAAGACTTTCCTTAAACAGGCTCTTCCACTTTCACAGCTCAGCTCCAGAGCTGGGAGAAATCTGATGGGAGTCCTAACTTTTCCCCCACCCACCGCAGAGCATCTCAGTGCCAGGAAAGGTTGCAGCCCTCAGACCACTCTTCACTTACCTGCAAAGTCCTCTTGGGAGTCCCAATTTGCAAACCGCTGGTTGAGGGTAAAAACAAAAAAAAAAACCACACACACAAGAATGACCCTCTGGGTCCCTTCCAACTATGAAACCTCATTTCTAGATGTGTAAATGCTAGCAGAGTGGCTAGGTGAAGGCCCAAGCTACTAGTCCCTAAGAAACCATCTCCCTTTCTCAAGAGGAGAGCGCTACATTTGAGGCAGTAAGGTGACGTCTCCATCCCCTCGTAAAGTCACCCAGCAGTGTGATCCCATCACAAAGGTTTTATTAGATAATATATATATATATATATATATTTACATACTTAAATGTTTGGGGCAGGGGGGGTGGGGGGCAGGAGTGTTTGTGCTCTAGGGCCAAGGCCTCCAGAAAGCCGACGGAGGCGCCAGGATCCTCTTGGCTGAGGCGGCGGCGTCTCGGCTGTGTCTCTGTTGGCCCGCGCTGGAGCAAGCCGGGTCTGGGCTCCGCAAAGGTTCGCTCAGCGCCTTGACGGGTGAGCAGAAGCCCTCGGGCGTCCGGGGAGGCGATTCCTCCAGCGAAGGGCTAGGAGAGAAGACGGCGAGGGTCCAGTCTTGGCTCTGGGGCTCCGGCTTGGAGGCTAGGTAGAGGTGCAAAGTGTCCAGCAGGTGGCTTTGGACGGACGGGTGGGTTTGCTGGATGAAGGCGGCCAGGCCCAGGAGACACTCCCGGAAGCCCATCATATAGCAGGTCTGGAGGGTCCCGTCTTCCGAGGGGTCGGCTCCTGGAGGGGCAGAATTGGGGAGCCAGGGAGAAGGCTGGTCACTCAAACCCTAGGGAGGGGGGCCTCCACAGCCTTGCAGGGAGTCGGGTCAGATCTCAGCTCTGCAAGGCTGTGGCTCTAGAGTCCATAGAACCAGGGGATGCTCAGCATGGGACGGAACCTAAGCAGTCAAGTCCAACACTTCCTGTTTGCCTAGAGTGGACGCAGACAGGAGGACGTTGCTCCAGCCAGGAGGACTTCCTGTCACACCTGGTCTGGAGCATCCTCCCCCTGCCAGGTAGATGGGCGTGGCCCCAGGAGACCCCATAAAAGGGCCAGACACGCAGCCACCTTCCTCTTTCGCTGCTCACTTCTGATACTGGCGTATTTTGCTGTCTGCTGGTTCTCAGCCAGCAGCACACGGGCTCATTCCCATATTGGATGAACTCAAACGCTCTTCTGTCACTCCCAGCTAAAGCCTGCCTTCAGGGAACCTACTGCGAGCTGAATGTGAGTGAGCTTGTTGTTGTTGCTTTTCAAAGAAGGTGTTTGTGCCTTTATTCTTTTCGAGAGGGGATAAAAGGGGAATTTGCCAGGAACAAAGCCAGATTGGACTGCTTAAGTAAAGGTAAAGGTAAAGGGACCCCTGACCATTAGCTCCAGTCGTGGCCGACTCTGGGGTTGCAGCGCTCATCTCGCTTTATTGGCCGAGGGAGCCAGCGTACAGCTTCTGGGTCATGTGGCCAGCGTGACTAAGCCGCTTCTGGCGAACCAGAGAAATGCACGGAAACGCCATTTACATTCCCGCCAGAGTGGTACCTATTTATCTACTTGCACTTTGACATGCTTTCGAACTGCTAGGTTGGCAGGAGCAGGGACCGAGCAACAGGAGCTCACCTGTCGCGGGGATTCAAACCGCCAACCTTCTGATCGGCAAGCCCTAGGCTCTGTAGTTTAACCCACAGCGCCACCCGCGTCCCTCTTAAGTAAAGAGATTCAAATGAATCAACCAACTAGCTTTGTGCTATATACTGGGGAATGTACTCTGCTACTAACTCAGTAGCGTGAGTGAGGAAGGATAATATTTAATCAATATGTCCTCTCCTACTATCTGCTATTCCAAACACTCAGGAGGTGGTTGCAGCCCTCTGGGCTCCCCACCTGGCCCATGGGACTCTTAAGCTCTTCCCTCCTCCAGGCCACACCCATCTCCGTCCCTCCCTGAGCATCCTTGTCTGGATGGAGGGCAGGTGTAAAAATTTCTGGCTTTGGCAAGGTGAGAATGGGGACTCCCATGCATTGAAGAACAGGGAGCAAAACATTTGAGCAACTCAAACACTCTCACAGACCTGGCCTGCCCAGGTCTCTCTGATATAGCCACCCACACCCCCAACACCCACCATGCAGGTCATTTGTACCCTGGGGTTTAGCTGCGTTCATCTCCCGCAGGTATCCTACAGCAATCTCCAAGATCTCCGCTTTCTCCACCTTGGGGTTCTTCAGAGTCTGTAAAGAAAGAGGCCCGAGAAGAAGGGGGCTGAAGGGGAAACTTTTGCAGGGAATAGGGCTAGGCAGTGGCTGGGGGGCAGAGCAACGGATCAGCATGCTGACAGTCCCGGGTTCAGCTATCGGAAGGTCTAGGGAGCATAGCTGTCAACTTACAGATTTGAAAATCAGGGACCAGCAGCCGCGGAAATAGGGGATCAGCAGCCAAAATAAGGGATTTTCTGGACACAGGTATGTTCAACTTCTGAGCCCCTCCGAGTCAAAGGCAGAAAGCCCAGCCAGCAGCCAAATGAAGCCTCAAGCAGTGGTTCCCACAGCGCAGCAACCCGGCAAAGGGGATGCAGCAAGGAAAACTACTGTCACCTCTCCGCTGGGAAGCGCTGAGCAAAGGCGAGTCCCCAGGCAACACGGCCGATTTGATCGGCACAAGGCATGCAAGCTCCACCCCCCAGTCGTTCTTAGACTCCTTATTGGCAACACAGTTGGAGCCTCCCTCCTCCCTGGCCAGCAGGGAGGGAGGGAGAGGAGCTGCTTCCTTTGAAACCCGGGAAATTTAAGGGACATCATCAATAAGGGACAGCAGCGGGACACAGCGCTGGGATAAGGGACTTTCCCGCCAAATAAAGGACGGTTGACAGCTATGCTAGGGAGGGCTGGGACTGCGAAGGACACCTCCCACGTGCAGATCCTTCTCGCCTTGCTGACCCCCCACCCCACCCAGGATCCACTGCTGCTAACCAACAACAGGGATTTTGCAAATCACTGCGCAAGTGCCAACTTACTCTTGGGGAACATGGACAGGATAGACAAGACAGGAATAACGGTAGAGAATACCTGATCAAGTCTCCGGGGCCACCTATTTCTCTGCCAATTCCTTTTAAGCAATGCCTTCCTTTTAGAGCAGAGTCATGTAGAGCAATAGCTCCACCTGCTGGCAGTTGAAGAAATAAACGCACAATCCACTTCAATGCACTTTAAGGGGGTTCAATTAATGCTAAGGCCTCCTCGGGAAATCTGAAGGCCACAAAGTTGACGCAGACCCACGGGTCTGAAACTATCCCAAACGGCAGCGGTTACGTTCTCAGGGAGAAGTCCTGGCTAGGACTTGCAGGGGATGGGGAGTGGGGCGGTGCTGTGGGGAGCAGGGGGGGCAGGCTGGCTGCAGGGTCACCTCCTCACTGACCTGGCTGTGGGTCCTCTGCAGGAGCAGCAGGCGCAGTTCCTCCAGGCTCCGATTGATGCGGTCGCGGCGACGCTTCTCCGCCAGGGGCTTCAGCATCTGAATAGACAAACAATTGGGGGGGTTGACCCCTGGGTGGGGTGGGCAGCCGCTTTGATAGATAGGCACTGATACACTCCATTGCAGAGCAGGATCCTCCCTTTCCCATGAACAGGTAGTGCCAAGAAGTTTCTTAGATCACCAAATGTACCCATCAACCAACCCACACACACAAAAAAAGGGTTGGAGGGTAGTGAAGACAACACAGAGCTGAACGGGGCCAATGGTCGCTCCCTCTCCCCCCCATTTTGGATGCTACAACGCCCTCTCTCTCTATTCCACTCTTTATCCCACCAGGCAGGCAAATTCTCTAGGTTGGATGGAGCCAGGGCCGGATTTAGGTTTGATGAGGCCCTAAGCTACTGGAGGTAACAGGGCCCTTTATATGTCCAGCGGTCCTTTGTAAGCAACAAATTGTCACTGTTTTGTGTGTTGAATATATGCTCTGTGGTCATTTATGGGCCTAATAGATATCTAAAGGGATGCGGGTGGCGCTGTGGGTTAAACCACAGAGCCTAGGACTCGCCGATCAGAAGGTCGGCAGTTTGAATCCCCGCTTGTTTGGTCCCTGCTCCTGCAGGAAGGTACCACTCCGGCAGGAAGGTAAACGGCGTTTCCGTGCGCTGCTCTGGTTCGCTAAAAGCGGCTTAGTCATGCTGGCCACATGACCCGGAAGCTGTACGCCGGCTCCTTCGGCCAATAAAGCAAGATGAGCGCCACAACCTCAGAGTCGGTCATGACTGGACCAAATGGTCAGGGGTCCCTTTACCATTACCTAGATATCTAAAGCCATTTGCCCATGTTGCCAGGCAACCAGTCCATGCAGATTGTAGACACCCTATATATAGGAAGAAACAAACCAGTGATATTTTAAGGAGCAGGCTAGCAGGCGGGGCCCATTAACACAAAACACTGTTGCTGTATGTAGGTTTTATTTGTTTTGTATCTTATATTTTGGAAATGTACATCCAGTTTCCCCCCCCCTTTGAATTTTTTTGGGGCCCCCAAGAGATTGGGGCCCTAAGCTATAGCTTGTTTAGCTTGTACGTAAATCTAGCACTGGATGAAGCGAGTCCGTAGTCCCCCGTCCCCTGCAGACACAGTAGTAGGTAGCGCTTTTGCTGCCCCCTAGAGGGACGCGGGTGGCGCTGTGGGTTAAACAACAGAGCCTAGGACTTGCTGATCAGAAGGTCGGCAGTTCGAATCTCCCTTTGCTCGGTCCCACCTCCTGCCAACCTAGTAGTTCGAAAGCACGTCAAAGTGCAAATAGATAAATAGGTACCATTCTGGTGGGAAGGTAAACGGCATTTCCGTGCGCTGCTCTGGTTCGCCAGAAGCAGCTTAGTCCTGCTGGCCACATGACCCGGAAGCTGTACGCCGGCTCCCTCGGCCAGTAAAGCGAGATGAGTGCCGCAACCCCAGAGTCGACCATGACTGGACCTAATGGTCAGGGGTCCCTTTACCTTTACCTAGAGGCAGCGAGGCAAATAGCTGGGGGGGGGGGTTGCTGTCTTTCCTTGGATGAACGGTCCTTCATTTCACAATAAAAAAGGGAACTAAACCCTTTAACCTCGACATTAACATCTGGCTCCGATCCCAGGCCTGCTTTCTTGAAAAGGAAAATCTTTCAAAATCCACATAGCTCTGTTCTTCTTGGCGCCTGCTAAAAGCCTTCGGGTTTAAGCAAGCCTACCCGGTTAGGTAGAATTTCGATGTACCTGTTTTGGGTTTTTTTGTTTAAGTTCATCGCCAATTTAAAATTGTTGAATGTTTTAAATAGTTGTTCTCACCCATAATTGTCATAGCTGTCAACTTTTCCCTTTTCTTGTGAGGAATCCTATTCGGAATAAGGGAATTTCCGTTTAAAAACGGGAAGCGTTGACAGCTATGATAATTGTTTAGTGGTACCTCGGGTTAAGTACTTAATTTGTTTCGGAGGTCCGTACTTAACTTGAAACTGTTCTTAACCTGAAGCACCACTTTAGCTAATGGGGCCTCCTGCTGTTGCCGCGCCGCCGGAGCACGATTTCTGTTCTCATCCTGAAGCAAAGTTCTTAACCTGAAGCACTATTTCTGGGTCAGCGGAGTCTGTAACCTGAAGCGTATGTAACCTGAAGCGTATGTAACCCGAGGTACCACTGTATTGTTTTATTCCCGCTGCAAACCACTTTGAGGTGGGTTTGTTTGTTTGCCTGTATTTCAATGAAGTGGTGTATAAATTTTATGAAAATAAATACAGTGGTACCTTGGGTTACAGACGCTTCAGGTTACAGACTCTGCTAACCCAGAAATAGTGCTTCAGGTTAAGAACTTTGCTTCAGGATGAGAACAGAAATCGTGCTCCGGCAACAGCGGGAGGCCCCATTAGCTAAAGTGGTGCTTCAGGTTAAGAACAGTTTCAGGTTAAGTACAGACCTCCGGAACGAATTAAGTACTTAACCCGAGGTACCACTGTAAAACGTGTCGAGCATCGGAGCATTAATGTGAAATCCATTGTTCTTTATCTAATGTGGGGGCAAATCTAAAACGCTTCTGCGGTTTCCTTGATATTCTGCCCATCACAGCTGCCTCCGCCCCCAGGTCAGGCATCTTCTGCAAAATCCACTAGATAAGGAACACACTTTCTCCTTCAGCTGAGCCCTCCCCGGTCCTACTTGAAAACCGTCCCTCCCCAAATGCCCAGGAAGCAATTCCCATAAAGCCCCCTCCCTCCCGCCTCCCCTGCTAAAATGGGAGGGGCCTGGAGCAGCCAGGACTCGGTGCTGCCAGGAAGAATTTGCAACTTCTTTCCTTGTTGCAAAATCGCTTTCCTCGCCCCTCCCCTTCAATTCTCCCTTCATCCAACCAGCCCCAAACTGCATCCCACCAGATCGAAAACCCGCCAGGCCTTTAGAGACAGCATTAAGAAAAGTTTGCCCTATTGCACGTGAAATTATTTCGCCCACTTAAAAGAAAACAAAAGAGCATCGTCATCATTTTGCATGTCCTTCCCAGAATTCTGCAACTCCTTTTGGCACAACCACCGAACAGGCAAAAAAATAAAAATAAAATACCCCCCTCCTCCTATATATACACACGTTACTTTGTTTCAGAGCATCACGTGTTGGCGTTGTTGTTTGTTAATTATTGCGATGACCGTCTGTATGTTTTCCGTAGCTAATGCCGGCACTTTCCCCGCGGACTCAGCGCCCTGGCACAAGATATAAGCTCCTGAGGGCTGCAGCGAAAGTTAGTCCTACTCAAGAGTATACCCATTGGAAATTAAGGGCACGGCGAGCTTAGCTCCATTCAGTGGGACTACTCCCTGTGTGTGTACAGTATTGTGACGCACCCGTGCAAGAAGAAAGGGGGAGAGTGATCTGTGCTGCTGCAAAACTGATACAATCATTCATTCATTCATTCATTCATTCATTCATTCTATTCCGCCGCCGCCCCCGGAGACGCCAGCAACAAAACAACACAAATTCAAAACGTTGCAAGACAAACATTTAAAGGCAATCAAATCTCACAGCTCAATAAATTCATGGTTGCCAAGATCAAAACCTCAGCAATGAGCCTGGATGGAGAGGGATTTATTTATTTTTAATCCTCTCCAAAAAGTCCACCAAGCGGAGACAGGCGCCCCCCAGGGAAGGGCAGAGGGCGAGTTTTTCCTTCAGGGGGGGTAGCCAAGGCACAAGTGTGGGGCTCCGCGGCTCCCATCACCCCCGATCCCGAACGCCGTCCCCTCGCCTCCCCTGATCTGCGCGCAGCCCTTGCGCAAGAGATGCGCCCAGCAGGGCGCGCGCCATCTCCGCATACCTCCCTCCGGAAAAGACCACGCAGAGCAAGCCAGCGCACTTCTTGTGGCTAAGGAGCCGGTCCTCTCTTCCCGGGGTGGGGAAGATCTGCGTTCCCCCCACCCTACCCCGGGGTAATTCCCGGAGTGTGGCCAATGGCCAGGGCTGGTGGGAGCCGGCGGGGCGCAGCAGCAGCGCCTGGCGAGCCTGGATGGCGGTGTGTAGGCGAGGACCTGGGTTCAAATCCTCCCACTCAGCCACCGGGTGACCCTGGGCCGGTGGCACCCGGTCAGCCCAACCTACCTCGCGGGGTTGTTGTAGAGACAAAATGGATAGATAGATAGATAGATAGATAGATAGATAGATAGATAGATAGATAGTGATGGATAGATTAGATAGATGATAGATAGATAAATAGATAGATGATAGATAGATGATAAATAGATAGATATAGATGATAGATAGATAGATAGATAGATAGATGATGGATAGATTAGATAGATGATAGATAGATAGATAAATAGATAGATGATAGATAGATGATAAATAGATAGATGATAGATAGATGATAAATAGATAGATATAGATGATAGATAGATAGATAGATAGATAGATAGATAGATATAGATAGATAGATGATCAATGGATAGATAGATTGATAGAGATAGATAGATGATAGATAGATAGATGATAGATAGATATAGATAGATATAGATAGATAGATAGATAGATAGATGATAGATAGATGATAGATAGATAGATAGATAGATAGATAGATAGATAGATAGATGATAGATAGATAGAAAGATAGAAAGATCCACTTTCTCTGGCTCACTCCTCCATACACACCCACCCTCTTAGCTGTCTACGCTGAGCCCCCCCCCAAAAAAAACCCTGCCCCCCACTTTCCTTCCCCTGATGCAGCCCATATACCTTTCTCACCCCTCCTGGCTCAGAGCTCTCCGTAGTCACCATCGCCTCCGGAATCTCCTCTGGCAAGCCTGCCTTTCCCCCCGGGGACGATGGTCCAAGTGAGCCAGCCCCCCTGCGACCCCCGCCCTCCTTTCCCTCCGCCTCCTCCTTTAATGACCCGCGTCAGGCGCAGCCCACATCTGGGGGAGTGAGTTTGATCCGTCCCTTTCAGCAGCACGCGCGCGCGCGCACACGCACACACACACCGTGGGTGTGAAATGGGGGGGGGGACACACACTCAAATGTTAAAACTTTCACAAGCAGTCAGTACCTCCTTCCCCCAAAGAACTGGAAGGGATCACCATCAGATTTGCTTTGCTTGGCTCAAAGTGGGTTGCAATAATTTGCATGTCAGCTTTTTAAAAAAATTAAAATTAAAATTAAATTATACTTTTCAAGTTTATACACTTCCCTAATTTTACAATCATTTTGACATTTCAAAACTTGACTTCCTTCCTCCTCTTTCTACGGCTCCTTAAATTTATTGCTAATCTATTCTGCGTATCCAAATTAACTTAATTTGCTCATTTATTCATCTTCTTTAAATATATACTCCTATGAAACTGCAGGTTATTTCAATAATCCTGCCAATGTTTTGATCTGTTTACATGCATGTCATCTTTCATTATCTCTCCCCCCCCCCGCCCCAATTTTCAGTTACGGATGGTGCTGGGTTTGGGGGGGGTTGTTGCTGTTTAGTCGTGTCCGCCTCTTCGACCCAGAAGGTCTGAGGGACAGTGGACCGCCCCCCTGCTGAAACAGTTTGCTGACTTTTGGTCTATGTCACAGGGGCCAGCAAAATTTTTCAGCAGGGGGCCGGTCCACTGTCCCTCAGACCTTGTGGGGGGCCGGTCTATATTTTGGAAATGAACAAATTCCTATGCTCCACAAATAACCCAGAGATGCATTTTAAATAAAAGGACACATTCTACTCATGGAAAAACACACTGATTCCTGGACGGTCCGCGGGCCAGATTTAGAAGGCAACTGGGCTGGATCCGGCCCCCGGGCCTGAGTTTGCCTACCCATGGTCTATGAGCACGCGCAGAATGCTTTCCCCTCATCTGTGTCTCTGGGCATGCACAGAGTGCTTTCACCTCATCACTAAACAACCCCAAGTCCTTCCTGTGACCCATCTCAGTTTGGGGGAAAGGGGCGTTTGACTAGTGTAGAACTGGGGGGGGGGGCGTTTGAACCCCTGCACCTCTTATTAAGCCCATTAATTAAGCAGGAGTGGGAAATGTTAACGGAGACTGGGGAATGTGGTGGTTGGGGGATGAGTTGGGGGGAATAGGACCAACGCCAGCTGTGGGGAAAAGTCATTACCCACCCCCCCGTCCCCACCCCACATCAGGAACTGTGAAAGTCTGCCAAATGGGGACCAGTAAAAATAGGCCCTGAAATTTGGCGTGAAAGCAGAGAGACGCAGGAGGGGTCAAAAAAGCAGCAAAAGGGGTTTATTTTTCAAGGGAAGGAGCACAGACAACCCCCTGATATGTTGGAAGGAAGAAATACTGATGTCTGTTAGACTACACTGCCCAAAGCGCTTAGCACCCATTCCAACACACTTCAGGCAGTTCCGTGTGTGAGAGAGGGCACTAATAAATTCTGGATGCTCACCTCTGATTCCTGCATCGCAGGGCGTAGGGCTAGATGACTGGGGGCGTTCCTTTCCAGCTCTACAAATCTACTTTTCGAAAATGAAGTGGGGGGGGTGAGGAAGGGGTGTGCAGAATTAAGGGAAATTGGGAAGGGTTTTGCCAATTTGTGTGCGTTGGGAACAGGGCCGGATTTAGACTTGCCGATCGCATGGTCGGCGGTTCGAATCCCCGCGGCGGGGTGCGCTCCCGTCGTTCGGTCCCAGCGCTTGCCAACCTAGCAGTTCAAAAGCACCCTTAAAAGTGCAAGTAGATAAATAGGGACCGCTTACTAGCGGGAAGGTAAACGGCGTTCCGTGTGCTGCGCTGGCTCGCCAGATGCAGCTTGTCACGCTGGCCACGTGACCCGGAAGTGTCTGCAGACAGCGCTGGCTCCCGGCCTATAGAGTGAGATGAGCGCACAACCCTAGAGTCTGGCAAGACTGGCCCGTACGGGCAGGGGTACCTTTACCTTTACCTTTAGGCTCCTGCAGGTAATGGGGCCCTTGATATGTCCAGCTGTCCTTTGCCAACAACAAATTGTCCCTTGTTTTTGTGTTGAATATATGCTATATGGTAATTTGTGGACATCATAGGTATCTGAAGCCATTTGCACATAACAAAATACGTATTTTAACGAAGTAATTGTTGAGAAGTCCATGGAGAATGCAAAGTCCATGCAGAATGTAGGCACCCTCTATATAGAAAGGAGCAAACCAGGGATATTTTAGGGAGCAGGCTAGCAGGCGGGGCCCATGACTTACATCATAGGAGCCTACACAACACAAAACACTGTTGCTGTATGCAGGTTTTATTTTATCTGTTTTGTATCTTATGTTTTGGAAATCTACATCCAGTTGTTTTTTTCCTTTAATTTTTTTGGGGGCCCCAAGCTATAGCTTGTTTAACTATAGCGACATTTTTGCACCTTCGCCGCATCAAGCAGTTGGTCCCTTCCCTTTCCCGCCCCAACCTGGCCACAGTGATCCATGCGACGGTCACCTCCAGGCTTGACTACTGTAATTCGCTCTACGCGAATCAGCCCTTGAGACTGATACAGAAACTCCAGCGGGTACAGAATGCTGCAGCGAGGCTCTTCACGGGGTCTCTGCCATGGGAGCATATTCACCCAGTGCTTTTCCAGCTGCACTGGCTCCCGGTGGAGTACAGGGTCAGATTTAAGGTGCTGCTTTTGACCTTTAAAGCCCTTCACGGCCTAGGACCCTCGTACCTACAGGATAGCCTCTCCCGGTATGCCCCGCGGAGAGCCTGAAGTTCCATAAATAGCAACACCCTAGTGGTCCCGGGCCCTAAGGAAGTCAGCTTAGCCTCAACCAGAGGCAGGGCCTTCTCAGTGATGGCTCCGGCCTGGTGGAACGCTCTGCCTCATGAGACCAGGGCCCTGCAGGATCTGATTTCTTTCCGCAGGGCCTGTAAGACAGAGTTGTTCCGCCTGGCCTTTGGCTTGGAATCAACTTGATTCCCTCCCCCTCTTTCTTTTTTCCTTTCTCCTCCTGTGATGAGGCTGCATTTTAATGTTTCAGTGTTTTAATGTTGTATTTTAATCTTGTTTTTAAGTATTTTAATCTTGTTGTTTAGTTTTTAATTCGACTTGTTTTTATTATTGCTTGTTAGCCGCCCTGAGCCCGGCCTTGGCTGGGGAGGGTGGGGTATAAATAAAAATTGTTTTTGTTTGTTTGTTTTTTTGATTATTATTATTATTAGTAGTAGTAGTAGTAGTAGTAGTAGTAGTAGTAGTAGTAAATCCGGCACTGGCAGAAGGGGGGAATATATAGGTAGGATTTCTCTCCCCCCTTGCAAGATCACTTTCATTCAGCACTGATGCAAAAAAAACAAAACGAGGCTGGCTGCCTTCAATTTTAGCATTTCGAATTCCTGACAAATTCCTTAGCAATCCTTCCCAGTCCCCAGTCTCCCCGCAGAGAGAAAGGGCTGCAGGGGCTGCGGTGAATTACTGCCCCACCTGGGCTCTGATAATGAGTTTATAGCTGGCTGGCTGGAGAGGAAGGAATTGGAATTTTTCTCACCTCCCAACGTCCCAGGGTCCCATTTGGGCCCTTGGTTTATGGGCTTGAGCATCACATCTCCGGATCAAACTCCCAGAATCACTAAAGACCACCCTCTGCTCTCCTTAGGGGGCAGAAGTGTGTTTAATTTATTGTACTTATTGCAATCACGTCCCACCTTCTTCTCCGAAGCCATTTCCCCCCATGCAACAACAACCCTGCGAGGTAGAATAATAATAATAATAATTTTTATTTATACACCGCCCTCCCCAGCCAAGGCCAGGCTCAGGGCGGCTAACAAGCAATAATAAAAACAAGTGGAATGAATACAACTTAAAAACAAGATTAAAATACAACATTAAAATATTGAAACATTTTTAGGTTAGGCCGAGAGGCAGTGGCAGAACTGGCAAAACTGACACATAAGCTACGGGACAAGGATAACTGTGACTTGAAAGATGAATGGGAACCCTTGGCAAAGTATTTGAAGATGCAACAAAGCGAACTGGACTCCTTGGCCGGCTTTGAATAAACATTCACCAACTTTTCATTGATAATAATCAGCTAAATAGTTTGAGGATCTAGACAACTTTGTAACATGCAGAAATCAGCATTCTCAGAGAAACCAAAGACTGGAACTGAGGGAAGTGGGGTGTGTGGATGGGTTTTGTGTGGGAGGACGGGGGGAGGGAGGAAAAATGGGGGGGGGAATAAGGATGAGATGTTTCTGGATAATATGTTTTGTTTTAATTTTGAATATTTATTATTATTATTATTATTTTTAAAAGAGAGGCAGTGGCGAAGCTCCATGGCCGAGTCGAGATGGTGGTGGTTTTTTGCGACAACGGCTGCGAGAGTTTTAATAGCACAAGGATGGAAGACTGAAGAAACCCCAACTAAAGAATCATGGCAAGAAAAATTGATGGACTATGCAGAACTGGCAAAACTGAGCTACGGGACAAGGATAACTGTGACTTTAAGGATGAATGGGAACCCTTGACAAAGTACCTGAAGAGGCAACAAAGCGAACAGGACTCCTTGGCTGGCTTTGAATAAACATTCACAAACTTTTTATTGATAATAATAATATTGAGGATCTATACAACTGTGTAACATGCAGAAAACAGCATTTTTAGAGAAATCAAAGAATGGAACTGAGGGAAGGGGGGGTTGTGTGGGAGGGAGGAAAAATAGGGAAAAAATAAGGATGATATGTTTTTGGATAATATGTTTTGTTTTAATTTTGAATAAAAGTTATTAAAAAACGAGAGAGATGGTGGTATTTTTAAAAAACAAACAAACAGCGCTTTAACCACTATATCCCACTGCTAATAAGATGATACATTGGGCCTGGACGGTGCGAGCTGTTTTATTTTATTTTTAATGTGGGTGCAACTTCCACAACCTCTTTCTTTTTTTCCTTTCCTTTTGGAATCTGAGCAACTCTGCGCTTTCAACCGATTTGTGTTGGTATCAATATCTTTTCCCATTCCACTCCACCTCCCACCCAATTTTGAATTGCAAGGCGCCTCTTGCAAATGGAAGAGGAATGGAAGACAGAGACAGAGAGGAGCGGCTGCAAAAAGGATACGGAGAGGAGATTTTACTAAGGAAGCATTGGTGGTTCAGTGGTAGAATTCTCGCCTGCCACGCGGGAGGCCCGGGTTCGATTCCCGGCCAATGCAACTTGACTTTTTCTCCCCCCCCCCCCCCACCTTCTTTTTTTGCAGACTTGAAAGGAGAATAAATATAAACTATCTCAAACTGGCAGTTTTAAATTTTTATTTTTATTTTACTTAATCGCCTTACTTCTGCAAACAGGCACAAAGAGAATGGCAGGATTTTAAAAGTTAATAAAAAAGAAAGAAGCATGCGAGGCGGGGGAGGGGGGGAACATTAGGTGTGGTGAGGACTGGGGAGAAAAGTTTCTTTTTGGACCCATTAAACATTAGGAAAACAAAACGTGCGTTGCATTAGCCGGGAATCGAACCCGGGCCTCCCGCGTGGCAGGCGAGAATTCTACCACTGAACCACCAATGCGCCGTTGAAAACAGCTGGATGGGTCCTTTGATGAAGGAAAATTCCCAGCGTTTGGCGGTGATGCTGCACAAATATGTTCTAAAAAGCAAGCAGGTTTCCTCCTCCCTGAGATGGGGTTTTATTTATTTATTTTCCTGTATATACAGAGGGATGTTTCTGAAGGTCGCAAATGCGCCGCTTACGAATAATAAGCTATAATCAAAATCGGACCTAATTGAAGTCAGACCCATTTAAACAAATGGGTTTAAAGCAATTTAAGTCCTTGCTTTTAATGGTCCCAACTCTGAGCTGGGTCTCATCCTACGTCTCCCATTAAAACTTGGTTTTATTAAACAGCACGGTTTCCAACGTTAAAAATATACAAAAAAGGAAAACACAATATACGTAATTTTTAAAAAGCGAGAACGAAACAAGCCAACAATCCAGACACATTTAAAAGACCATAGAGCAGGCATCCCCAAATTTGGCCCTCCAGCTGTTTTGGAACTACAATTCCCATCACCCCTGACCACTGGTCCTGTTAGCTAGGGATGATGGGAGTTGTAGTCCCAAAACATCTGGAGGGCCGAGTTTGGGGATGCCTGCCATAGAGGCACTTTTTACGCTGAATGCTACCACGGATATTGCGAGTACAGTGGTACCTTGGGTTAAGTACTTAATTCGTTCTGGAGGTCCATTCTTAACCTGAAATTGTTCTTAACCTAAAGCACCACTTTAGCTAATGGGGCCTCCTGCTGCTGCCGCTCCGCCGGAGCACGATTTCTGTTCTCATCCTGAAGCAAAGTTCTTAACCTGAAGCACTATTTCTGGGCTAGTGGAATCTGTAACCTGAAGCGTATGTAACCTGAAGCGTATGTAACCCGAGGTACCACTGTATTGTTAATATTCTATCTGTGATGTAAAAACAAACAACTAAATCCGATTCTTAACACAATAAGAAACTGAGAAACAGTTTCTACGCAAATGCAATTCTGGTTCTAAACGCAGCATAAGGGGTCTCTATAGTATAGTGTATTTTATAGTATAGTGTATTTTATAGTATAGTGTATTTTAAAATTGGGGTTTCAGAGTTTTTAGGGGTTTTTATAGTATAGTATAGTGCATTTTAATTTTTTAAAAATTTATACTATAAAATTTATACCATAAAAAGTTTTTATAGTATAGCATAGTGCATTTTAAAATGGGGTTTCAGAGTTTTTAGGGGTTTTGGAATGTTTTATGTAGTTTTTCAATTTCATTGTTCTGTATGGGACAATGACAATAAAGATATCTATCAATCTATCTAATATACGCGTGTGGGTTGCTGCTGATGAGAGAAGAACAGCGTGCCTCTGAGCGTGTGCAGAGTACACAACACATGTGCTCCACGTGTATGTTCGATTCTTTTGTTTCTCGGAATTCCTTCCACCCTCTCTCTCACCCCCTCCCCATGTTTTTATTTTGAGAACCAACAACAGCTTCTGGAGGAGGGAATAATATGAAAATTGTATATAGAGACAGATGCACAGGATGTGCACAACAGATGCATTGGTGGTTCAGTGGTAGAATTCTCGCCTGCCACGCGGGAGGCCCGGGTTCGATTCCCGGCCAATGCAACAGTGTTTTTGTTTTGATTTATTTATATGCTCTTCATCTGTATTTATTGGTTTATTATTACAACCTCCACACATCCAGATGTTGCCCCATTCAATGCCCATGAGCTAGACCTGAAGGGGACTTGCCAATCAGAAGGTTGGCGGTTCGAATCCCCATGACGGGGTGAGCTCCCGTTGTTTGGTCCCTGCTTCTGCCAACCTAGCAGTTCGAAAGCACGTCAAAGTGCGAGTAGATAAATAGGTACCGCTCCGGCGGGAAGGTAAACGGTGTTTCCGTGCGCTGCTCTGGTTCGCCAGAAGCGGCTTAGTCCTGCTGGCCACATGACCCGGAAGCTGTACACCGGCTCCCTCGGCCAATAAAGCGAGATGAGTGCTGCAACCCCAGTCGGCTACGACTGGACCTAATGGTCAGGCGTCCCTTTACCTTTACCTTTAACTACTAACTCAGAGTAGACCCACTGAAATTAACACACCTAACTCCTGTCCATTCATTTTGACGGGTCTATCTAACTTTGAATATGACTAACACCTATATTGGGTTGCCGGCAGCAGCCCATTTTGCAGATACAGATGTTTCTGTGAGTGCAAACAACACAATCTTCTTCTTTTTAATTGAAAACTGCTTTTAGTACGGCCTCCGTCGCATCCACATAATATTGGAAGATTCAACACCCCTTGACCCGATCCGAATAAAAATGGACTGGATGAGGTGCACAGCCGCTGTGTGAGGTGGTGGCGAGAGGGACTCCATTTGCAGAAACCAGAAGTGTGTTTTCTCTTTTGAAAAGATCCCTTTAATCCAGGCATCCCCAAACTCGGCCCTCCAGATGTTTTGGGACTACAACTCCCATCATCCCTAACTAACGGGACCTACGGGACTGCCTCTCCTGGTATGCCCCACAGGGGACCTTAAGGTCCACAAATGACAACACTTTGGAGGTCCCAGGTTGCAAGGTGGTTAGATTGGTCTCAACTAGGGTCAGGGCCTTTTCAGTACTGGCTCCAACTTGGTGGAACGCTCTGTCACAAGAGACTAGGGCCCTGCGGGACTTGACATCTTTCCGCAGGGCCTGCAAGACAGAGCTGCTCTGCCTGGCCTTGGGTTTGGACTCAGTCTGACCCTTATGTTTCCCTCCCCTTATGGTTTTGATCTATGGGCTACTTTTAAAATGAGGCTGCATTTGAAATTGTATTTTAACCTGAATTTTAAATTGGTTTATTATTATTGTTTTTATTATTGTTGTAATTTTACTGGTGTTAGCCGCCCTGAGCCCAGCTCTGTCCGGGGAGGGCGGGGTATAAATACGATACAATATCTTTATTGTCATTGTCCAATACAGAACAATGAAATTGAGAAATCTACTTAAGACAATGAAAACCCCCTAAAAACTCTGAAACCCCATTTTAAAATACAATATACTATATTATTATTATTAGAGACTCCTTATACTGCATTTAAAACCAGAATTGCATTTGGTTTAAAAATTACAGTGGTACCTCTGGTTACGTACTTCACTCGTTCCGGAGGTCCGTTCTTAACCTGAAACTGTTCTTAACCTGAAGCACCAGTTTAGCTCATGGGGCCTCCTGCTGCTGCCGGGCCGCCAGAGCACGATTTCTGTTCTCATCCTGAAGCAAAGCTCTTAACCTGAAGCACTCTTTCTGGGTTAGCGGAGTCTGTAACCTGAAGCATATGTAACCCGAGGTACCACTGTAAATACGATATGATACGATACGATATCTTTATTCTCATTGTCCCATACAGAACAATGAAATTGAGAAATCTACATAAGACATTCAAAACCCCCTAAAAACTCTGAAACCCCATTTTAAAATACAATACACTATAGAGACCCCTTATACAGAATTGCATTTGGTTTAAAAATTACAGTGGTACCTCTGGTTATGTACTTAATTCGTTCCGGAGGTCCATTCTTAACCTGAAACTGTTCTTAACCTGAAGCACCACTTTAGCTAATGGTGCCTCCCGCTGTTGCTGCGCCGCCGGAGCACAATTTCTGTTCTCATCCTGAAGCAAAGTTCTTAACCTGAAGCACTATTTCTGGGTTAGCGGAGTGTGTCACCTGAAGCGTATGTAACCTGAAGCGTATGTAACCCGAGGTACCTCTGTACTGCGTTTAAAACCAGAATTGCATTTGGTTTAAAATTTATTATTATTATTATTATTATTATTATTATTATTATTATTATTATTATTATTATTATTATTACAGGACCAATGATCAGGGATAATGGGAATTGTAGTCCCAAAACAGCTGGAGGGCCGAGTTTGGGGATGCCTGCTTTAATCCGTACAAAGAGAAATCCCTAAATCGTGGAGGATGGGGGGGGGGACATTGTCCTCCCTCCACCTCCATCCAGCTGCTGGCGAGGGTTGTTAATTAGGGAAGGGGGGGGGCAAGGCTGCTATTGTCCTTCCGTCTCTCTCTCCCCCCCCCCCCCGCAGCCGCCTTCTGTCCTGCCCTCGCCCCCTCCCAGCTTTAGGAGCCTGGGAAAGTCTTCCACACGCCCAGGTGCCAATTGCCTCCCACGCCCGCCTGCCCTTTGATCCGCCTCCCGAGCGCCACTTGCAGATCCCCGGGCCCCCCGCGGAGGTGTCAAATGGCACCTCTGGCCAAAGCGGCGGCCCACGAGCCTTGGCACCTCCGGGCACCTGCCGGAGACCCCCGAGGCGCAGCGGGAGGAGAGAGCGATGGATCTGCCGGGTTCAACCCGCAGGGTGTCTATCTGCGCCTCCTCCTCCTCCGAACTGGGGAGCCTCGTTTGTTAGAGGCAGGGGCCAAAGTTCTCCCAGCTCTAAGCCCAAAGGCGCTTGGAGTGCCACGTGTGACAAAAAGGAAAAGAAGCGAAGGATATAAAGATAATACGGCATTAGTGACATAGCTGAAAGGGGTATGCAAAAACTGGTTTATAAGAACAAAGGTGAAGTTAGAATAATATTATGTCAAACTTAAATAACTGATAATAAAGGGAAAAATTGGAGACATAATAGTTGAAATGTATAATACAAAATAAGATTTGAAAGAAGGTGAAGCATTGCTGAATAAGATTCTGTAAAAGGGAACACAGAAAAGGGAGATGTGAGGGAGTCTGGAAGGAGGGTTATGAGAATAATATCTAAGAAATTGGTTTTTTATGTCTTTTTAATGTCTTTTTTCTTCTATTTTGTATGGTTTTTTTTTTTACTGTACTCTTTTTCTTTTTTGGCTTTTTTGATTGATTGTGATGGTGTTTTTTCTTTTTGGTTGTGAATGTGAAGTTTGTTTTATTGTCTAAAACTTTAATAAATATCTTTTTAAAAAAACAAATGGAAAGAAGCGCAAGCGGTAGTAGAAGTAGTAGTAGTAATATTATTAATATTATTATTATTATTAATTTATTATTTATACCCCGCCCATCTGGCTAGGTCCCCCCAGCCACTCTGGGCAGCTTCCAACAAACACTAAAATGCAATAACCTATTAAACATTAATAATAATAATAATAATAATAATAATAATAATAATAATAATAATAATAATAAAATTTATTATTTATACCCCACCCATCTGGCTGGGTTTCTTCTGCCACTCTGGGCGGCTTCCAACAGAACACTTAAATACAATAACCTATTAAACATTAAAAGCTTCCCTAAAGGGGGCTGCCTTCAGATGTCTTCTAAAAGTTTGGTAGTTGTTTTTCTCTTTGACATCTGGTGGGAGGGCGTTCCACAGGGCAGGTGCCACTACCGAAAAGCCCCTCTGCCTGGTTACCTGTAACTTGGCTTCTCGCAGTGAGGGAACCACCAGAAGGCCCTCGGAGCTGGACCTCAGTGTCCAGGCAGAATGATGGGGGTGGAGACGCTCCTTCAGGTATACAGGGCCTTCGAGGCCATTTAGGGCTTTCAAGGTCAGCACCAACACTTTGAATTGAGCTTGGAAACGTACTGGGAGCCAATGTAGGTCTTTCAAGACCGGTGTTTATGTGGTCTCTCGGTGGCCACTCCCAGTCCCCAGTTTAGCTGCCGCGTTCTGGATTAGTTGTAGTTTCCGGGTCACCTTCAAAGGTAGCCCCACGTAGAGCGCGTTGCAGTAGTCCAAGCGAGAGATAACTAGAGCATGCACCACTCTGGCGAGACAGTCTGTGGGCAGGGAGGGTCTCAGCCTACGTACCAGATGGAGCTGGTAGACAGCTGCCCTGGACACAGAATTAACCTGCGCCTCCATGGACAGCTGTGAGTCCAGAATGCCTCCCAGGCTGTGCACCTGGTCCTTCAGGGGCACAGTTGCCCCATTCAGGACCAGGGAGTGCTCCACCCCCGCCCGCCCCCTGTCCCCCCAAAACAGTACTTCTGTCTTGTCAGGATTCAACCTCAATCTGTTAGCCGCCATCCTTCCTCCAACCGCCTCCAGACAGACAAAACGGAACGAAGCGCAAGCGGTAGTAGTAATAATAATAATAATAATGAATTTTATTTATACCCTGTCCTCCCCAGCCAAGACCGGGCTCAGGACGGCTAATACCAGGTATAAAAACAATTGATTAAAATACAACTTAAAAACAAGATTAAAATACAACATTAAAATGCAGCCTCGTTTCAGTAGATAAGCGCTTTAAATCATTGCAACCTCACACACCCAACAAAGGTGGTTGAAAAATGAAATAAAGGCATTGCACTGGCAATAAAATGGTTAAGAGTCCATCCTGACTTGCTCTACTGCTGCAAGAATCTCAAGGGGGGAAATCCAGATGTTATGCACAGCATTGGTGGTTCAGTGGTAGAATTCTCGCCTGCCACGCGGGAGGCCCGGGTTCGATTCCCGGCCAATGCAACTTGACTTTTTGGTTTAATTGTTTCACTCCGTGTATAAGAATGGGAAAACTTTTTGGTTTGGGAGCCCCTTCAAATGAATACCCGAATTTCCTTCTGGCCTTCTCACCCCCCACATAACCTAAAGGAGCTTTCAAACAGGGGAGCATGGAAAGTATCCAGCCTCAATTATCATGCCCAGAAGTGGCTCCCATTAGATTCAATGGGGCTTTTCCCAAATAGGACGAGAGGCAATATCGCTCAGGTTTTCACTGACAAAATAAATCGGGGGAGAGTGAGGAGATTTGGCAGGGAAGTGGAAGCCGGGGGTCAAATCCAGACTTCCCAAGTGCAGGCAAGATTTGAGGCACCGCCTGGGCGTTCTTTTTTTTTTTTTTTTTTTGCAAGATTGTGCAAGATTGGTGTTCGTGGTGCAGTTATGTTTTTCTGCAAAAAGCTTCGCCTCGATTGGATGCAAGGTTTTTGGGAGGGGTGCGTTCCTCCCCATCTCCCCGCCCCGTTTTAAGCAGGAATGCAAGATCCTGCCACGTCGCGTGCTTCTAAACCATCCATCGCCTCTTTCCTTTTATTCCGTGGGAACCAGATCGAGCTTCAAAGGCCGGCCTGTTCAGAGTCACACCTTCTTTTTCGGGGGCGGCGGGTGGGAGTGGGGAGTTTCACAGCTCCCAACGCCCAAGAGCGCCACCCCCACCCCATTTGACGGGGCTCAGCAAATGGGGGCACTGGGGGAACCGAGGGGGCGCTGTGAGTTCCTCCCACCATAGAGGGTGGCAGAGATTAGGAGCTCTGGAGAGCTGCTGTGTAGTAGTAGTAGTAGTAGTAGTAGTAGTAATAATAATAATAATAATAATAATAATAATAATAATAATAATAATAATAATAATAATAATAATAATTTATTATTTATACCCCACCCATCTGGCTGGGAATCCCCAGCCACTCTGGGCAGCTTCCAAGAGAACACTAAAATACAATAACCTGTTGTTGTTGTTGTTGTTGTTTAGTCGTTTAGTCATGTCCGACTCTTCGTGACACCATGGACCAGAGCACGCCAGGCACTCCTGTCTTCCACTGCCTCCCGCAGTTTGGTCAAACTCATGCTGGTAGCTTCGAGAACACTGTCCCACCATCTTGTCCTCTGTCGTCCCCTTCTCCTTGTGCCTGCCATCTTCCCCAACATCAGGGTCTTTTCCAGGGAGTCTTCTCTTCTCATGAGGTGGCCAAAGTCTTGGAGCCTCAGCTTCAGGATCTGTCCTTCCAGTGAGCACTCAGGGCGGATTTCCTTCAGAATGGAGAGGTTTGATCTTCTTGCAGTCCATGGGACTCTCAAGAGTCTCCTCCAGCACCAGAATTCAAAAGCATCCATTCTTCGGCGATCAGCCTTCTTTATGGTCCAGCTCTCACTTCCATACATCACTACTGGGAAAACCAGAGCTTTCACTATACGGACCTTTGTTGGCAAGGTGATGTCTCTGCTTTTTAAGATGCTGTCTAGGTTTGTCATTGCTTTTCTCCCAAGAAGCAATAACCTATTGAACATTAAAAGCTTCCCTAAACAGGGCTGCCTTCAGATGTCTTCTAAAAGTTTGGTAGTTATTTTTCTCTCTGACATCTGGTGGGAGGGCGTTCCACAGGGCGGGTGCCACCACTGAGAAGGCCCTCTGCCTGGTTCCCTGTAACTAGAACCCTGTGTCTAGAACAACCTAGAATCATAGAATTGTAAGAGATGGAGGGGACCACGAGGGCAATCTAGTCCGACCCTGGACGACGCTGGAATCTTTTGCCCAAGGTGGGGCTCGAACCGACGACCCTACGATTAAAAGTCTCATGTACTACCAACCTGGAGCCGCCCCCGACTCCCGCAAACCAACGTGGTCATTAGAAGGCACAGGGGCCAAGGCCTTTGCTCAATAATTTCAGACAAAATTGCTGTGTGATGTATTTTTCACTTGATGGGGGAAAATAGGGCCACCCCACCATGTTTGGGAGAGATGTCCTGGAACGTTGTATGCCTGCTGACCAATATTCGCTTTGATTTGCAAAGGGTTACTAACATGAGCAGTGCTATTATGTGTGCTCATGGAGGCAGTGAGAGATTTTACTTTCTTGGGCTCCATGATCACTGCAGATGGTGACAGCAGCCACAAAATTAAAAGACGCCTGCTTCTTGGGAGAAAAGCAATGACAAACCTAGACAGCATCTTAAAAAGCAGAGACATCACCTTGCCGACAAAGGTCCGTATAGTTAAAGCTCTGGTTTTCCCAGTGGTGATGTATGGAAGTGAGAGCTGGACCATAAAGAAGGCTGATCGCTGAAGAATAGATGCTTTTGAATTCTGGTGCTGGAGGAGACTCTTGAGAGTCCCATGGACTGCAAGAAGATCAAACCTCTCCATTCTGAAGGAAATCAGCCCTGAGGGCTCACTGGAAGGACAGATCCTGAAGCTGAGGCTCCAAGACTTTGGCCACCTCATGAGAAGAGAAGACTCCCTGGAAAAGACCCTGATGTTGGGAAAGATGGAGGGCACAAGGAGAAGGGGATGACAGAGGACGAGATGGTGGGACAGTGTTCTCGAAGCTACCAGCATGAGTTTGACCAAACTGCGGGTGGCAGTGGAAGACAGGAGGGCCTGGCGTGCTCTGGTCCAGGGGGTCATGAAGAGTCAGACACGACTAAACAACAACAACAACATTATGTGTGCTTTTTCTGCATGTTCTGTAGACTAGAGGGAAGGGAAGGGGCAGATGGGTCTCATCCGCCTGGGAAGGTAGCCCACCTAGGAGAAGGAAAACTGCTCCTAAAGCTCTGTTGCCTTGCGGGATATTTTCAGGAGAAGAAATGGTGTAAACCCTCCACCATTCAGGAATGGAGTCCCTAAGGCAGTTGGGCGGCTTGTAGGCTTCTTGCTGGCAACTGCTGCAGCCAAGCTGGTGCCAAACGTCTTGCTCTGCACCCTCTATGGCTCTTCTTTGTCTCTAGATTGGTAACTTCAGTGCCTGCCTGAATTCAGGGGCAGGAACACTTTGCGTACCAGTGTTTGGAAGGCAGAGGTGGGCTGAGTCTCTTATGCTCGTATCCTGCTGGCAAGATTCCCAAAGGTTCCGGTTGACCACAGCGAGAAGAGTCTAGGTGGGCGGCCTTGGGCCTGTTCCGGTGGGCTCCTCTTGTGGTCTTATGTAGATGCCATACATTAAAAGCAGACACACTCCAAGAATCCTGGGAACTGTAGTTTGCCTCATCACAGAACTACAACTCCCAGCACCCTTAACAAACTACAGTTCCCGGGACTCTTTAAGGGAAAGTCATGTCCTTTAAATGTACAGCATGTAACACAGTCTCAGGCAAAGAGGCACCCCCCAACCCCTCACAGAGACTCAGCCTGGGAGCTTATTTTGCCCGCAAAGCATTAACCCTTTGGCAAAAAGCTAGGCTGCGTTGGCCGGGAATCGAACCCGGGTCAACTGCTTGGAAGGCAGCTATGCTCACCACTATACCACCAACGCTGGCGACTGAGGCTGCCTCCAACCTCACCTTGGCTGAGAACTTCTCCACAAACATCTGGCACTCCCTGGAGAGTCACAGGCAGATTTCTGGCCTCATCTAGCAAGGCTGCTCTTCTTAGCATCTTGGAAAACTGGCTCTGCAATATTGCACCCTGGTTTCTGAAATGCTGAAACTGGTAGGGCTGGGGCTGGGCCGGCCCTCCTGTGAGACAAGCTGAGACAACCGCCTCGGGCGGCAGGATCCCCAAGGGCAGCAGATATGGCCTCCAAGTTCCCGACAATGTTAGATCTTCACTCCCTCCCTTCTTTCCTAGCCAGTGTTGCAGTTTGCCTCAGGGGTCAAAACATCTTGGCCCAGCCCTGGTCTGGGGGCAGCTCCAAAATGTCCCTTTGGTCACCTGAATTTTCATCTTTTCTACTGCTCCCTCCTTCCAGCGCTTCAGTTCTAAACAAATAGGTCCTGGAGCTCAAAGCCCCAATCTTGCCAGTGGAAGCCTTTTTTCCTAATATTGAACACACTTGGGGCTGGGGGTTGACTGTGACTTCTCATGGTGATGGGAAAACACTCTGCACATGCTTAAAAGGCTCTTCTCCCTCTCGCCATTCCTTCACCTGAGTGAATCCTATGGTTGAAAACAGCTTCTGGCACAATTAAGTGCAGATTCCACGCTGTGGCCTCGGAGGCAGATTCCTCTTCCAGGAACCGTACTTTTCTTCTCACAGAGCTACAATTCCCAGCGCTCTTAAGGAACTATGTTTCCCAGGATTCTTTGGGAGAAAGCAGTGCTCTATCAAACGTATGGGGTGTATGAGTTGTGGGGATGTAGATTTGCCCTAGAAGTAGCGTTAACAGTGGTTTGGTGGTTGGGCTTGTAAAAGGGTGAAAGAGTATTGGGAAATGATCCATAACGAACTGGGGGGAAATGTTTAAAAGTACTTCTCCCCCCTCAAAACCAGTGTCCTTTCTGTTGTGGATAATTCAGGCTAAAATTCCTAGGTGTCAAAAAGGGTTATTTATGTCATCATCATCATCATCATCATCATTTATTATTTATACCCTGCCCATCTGGCTGAGTTTCCCCAGCCACTCTGGGCGCCTCCCAATCAAGTGTTAAAAACAGTACAGCGTTAAATATTAAAAACTTCCCTGAACAGGGCTGCCTTCAGATGTCTTTTAAAGATAGGATAGCTGCTTATATCCTTCACATCTGAAGGGAGGGTGTTCCACAGGGCGGGTGCCACTACCGAGAAGGCCCTCTGTCTGGTTCCCTGTAACCTCACTTCTCGCAATGCGGGAACCGCCAGAAGGCCCTCGGAGCTGGATCTCAGTGTCTGGGCTGAACTACTGCGGCCTGTGTTTTGTTAGCCCCAAAATGGAAAAGGAGCGAGGTCCCAGTCGAAGAGAAGTGGCAACTTAAGCTGACAGAATATGCACAGCTTGCAGATTTAACATAGAGAATAAGAGAACAAGAAGAACATACGTTTAGAGAAGATTGGAAAACGTTTATTGAATGTACGGGAAATAACAGTGTACAGCTGAAAACACTGGCAGCATTGAGATAAATTCAACAGTGCAAACAAGTTTGGGTGGGTGCAATCATGGAATACTGAATGGTACAGTTTTTGTAAAATGTGCAGGGATCTATGATATGTAAAATGATCGGTGGAAAGAGAAGAAGGGAAGGCACTGATATCTTAAGGATGTATAAATGAGTGCTTTAAATTCTAAAACTGAAAATTTTATAAAAACTATAAAAAAAACCCAGTGGTCAGGTGGCCATCAGGTGGGGGTTTAGGACGTGCCCCCCTCAAGTGGCCTGCTGTGCAGTCCTATAGCCTCTCCCCACCCTTGTCCCTCCTCAGCACCATCTATGGGTCTCTTCATCTTCAAGGGCAGGAATGCCTTTGCATACCAGTTCCTGGAAGCCACAGTTCTCCTATGATCGGATCCTGCTTGCAAACGTCCCATAGGCTCCACTTGGCCACTGTGAGAATAGGATGCTGATTCAATAGGCTCTCCTTTTATTCAAAACCATACATTTAAAGCAGACACACTCCTGGGAACTGCAGTTTGCCCGACCACAGAACTACAACTCCCAGCACCCTTAACAAACTACAGTTCTCAGGATTGTTAGAGGGAAGGTCATGTCCTTTAAATGTACAGCAGGTAACACAGTCTCAGGCAAGGGGGCACCCCCAGCCCCTCACAGAGATTGAGCCTGGGAGATTATTTTTGCCCACAAAGCATTAACCCTTTGCCAAAAAGCTAGGCTGCGTTGGCCGGGAATCGAACCCGGGTCAACTGCTTGGAAGGCAGCTATGCTCACCACTATACCACCAACGCTGGCGACTGAGGCTGCCTCCAGCATCACCTTGGCTGGGAACTTCTCCACAAACATCTGGCACTCCCTGGAGCGTCACAGGCAGATTTCTGGCCTGATCTAGCAAGGCTGACCTTCTGAGCATCTTGGAAAACTGGCTCTGCAATATTGCACCCTGGTTTCTGAAATGCTGAAACTGGTAGGGCTGGCGCAGGGCCGGCCCTCCTGTGAGACAAGCTGAGACAACCGCCTCGGGCGGCAGGATCCCCAGGGGCAGCAGATCTGGCCTCCAAGTTCCCGACAACATTAGATCTTCACTCCTCCCTTCTTTCCTAGCCAGTGTTGCAGTTTGCCTCAGGGGTCAAAATATCTTGGCCCAGCCCTGGTCCGGGGGCAGCTCAAAAATGAATTTTCATCTATTTTCTACTGCTCCCTCCCTCCAGCGCTTCAGAAAGCAGTGCTCTTTCAAACGTATGAGGTTTATGAGTTGTGGGGATGTAGATTTGCCCTAGAAATAGCATTAACAGTGTTCCAAATCTGGAGGCACAACAAGAAGGTGGACAAGAGGGCACTTTAGTTCACACCACTTACTTGATCTGGTTCGACTGTCATGGCAGCCTCCCTAACCCCTAAGGATTCTGGGAGTTTCGGCTCCCAGCAATCCTTTGCAAGAGAAGGATGGCGGTTAAGTTGCCCACAAGAAGGTTGAGATTGTGGTGTGAACATACCAGGTAGGTCGAAAATATCCCACATGGTGTGTAGTGATGGTGCACCATGGAGATGCAATTTTTACTTTTTGTTTCAAGCACGTCTGTGGATTTTTTTTGGGGGGGGGGGGTAGAGACATCACCTTGCCAACAAAGGTCCGTATAGTAAAAGCTATGGTTTTCCCAGTAGTGATGTATGGAAGTGAGAGCTGGACCATAAAGAAAGCTGATCGCCAAAGAATTGATGCTTTTGAATTCTGGTGCTGGAGGAGACTCTTGAGAGTCCCTTGGGCTGCAAGAAGATTAAACGCATCCATTCTTAAGGAAATCAGCCCTGAGTGCTCATTGGAAGGACAGATCCTGAAGCTGAGGCTCCAAGACTTTGGCCACCTCATGAGAAGAGAAGACTCCCTGGAAAAGACCCTGATGTTGGGAAAGATGGAGGGCACAAGGAGAAGGGGGCAACAGAGGACGAGATGGTGGGACAGTGTTCTCGAAGCTACCAGCATGAGTTTGACCAAACTGCGGGAGGCAGTGGAAGACAGGAGTGCCTGGCGTGCTCTGGTCCAGGAGGTCACGAAGAGGCGGACACAACTAAACGACTAAACAACAAAAAGTGCAACGCCCTGAGGCACCTCCTTGTTATCCACCAGTGAGGAGAAACCCAGGTTTTCAGGGGCACCCAAGCAAAGAAGGGATCAGTGGGTGGAGACGCCAGGGGATTAGGGGGGCAGCTACGCGTGCCTAATGAAACTGAGGGGGGCGGGGTGGGGTGGGTTGCAACCCCCGTGAAGGGATCCTTGCCTGGGACAAAGGCCTCCCCCCACCCGCCGTTATTGCCAGGGCCCTGAACAAAGGCTGCTTTTTGGCCCGGCTCCCAGGTGCTGGCAGTGAAGCCTGCCCTGGGTGCGAGAGCCGTCAGGGGTTTAATTAAAAGGAAGGGGGGCAGCCCCATTAAGAGTCCCTCTCCGGGGGTCTCCGTTGGGGCTGAACGGGGGAATCGGGACACACAACGCAGGCCTGTCCTTGACTCACCACCCGTGGCCTGGCTCCTCACCTGAGGCCTTTGCTGCCAAGATAGGGCTACAGACCTCACATGGAACAGGCTACCTATCTAGGTATGTATAACAACAACAACAACAAGAGCAGCAACAATAATAATTCATTATTTGTACCCCGCCCATCTGGCTGGGTTTCCCCAGCCACTCTGGGCGGCTTCCAACAAGGATTAAAAATACATGTTTTTGTTTAGTCGTTTAGTCGTGTCCAACTCTTCTTGGCCCCCTGAACCAGAGCACGCCAGGCACTCCTGTCTTCCACTGCCTCCCGCAGTTTGGTCAAACTCATGCTGGTAGCTTCCATAACACTGTCCCACCATCTCGTCCTCCGTCGTCCCCTTCTCCTTGTGCCCTCCATCTCCCCCAACATCAGGGTCTTTTCCAGGGAGTCTTCTCTTCTCATAAGGTGGCCAAAGTACTGGAGCCTCAGCTTCAGGATCTGTCCTTCCAGTGAGCACTCAGGGCTGATTTCCTTCAGAATGGAGAGGTTTGATCTTCTTGCAGTCCATGGGACTCTCAAGAGTCTCCTCCAGCACCAGAATTCAAAAGCATCCATTCTTCGGCGATCAGCCTTCTTTATGGTCCAGCTTTCAGCTTTCACTTCCATACATAAAATAAAATAAAATAAAATACAAGGATTAAAAATACATACAAGGATTAAAAATACAACAACAGCAGCAACAACAACAATTTTGTTCTTTATATGCCGCCCATCTTGCCCCAGCCATTCTGAGCAGCTCCCCACAAAATATGAAACACAATAAAAAAAATCAAATATCAGAAACTTCCCTATAAAGGGCTACCTTCAGATGTCTTCGAAACGTCTAATAGTTGTTTATTTCATTGACGTGATATCTAATAGTAATAATTTTATCTGCCTATCTGTCTACCTACTTACCTACCTACCTGCCTGCCTGTCAAAGGCTGTGTGTACGGCCTTTGTTCTAAATGTGCTTTAAAGGTATAAGATCTGTAAAGCACATTCAGAATGCCATTCTCCTCCCCTCAGAGAATTCTAGGCACTATTGCCCTGCCATCAGATGTCAAGGAAATAAACAACTATCTGACTTTTAGAAGACATCTGAAGGCAGCCCTGTTTAGGGAAGTTTTTAAGGATTGATGTTTTATCGTGTTTTTAATATTCTGTTGGGAGCCGCCCAGAGTGTCTGGGGAAACCCAGCCAGGTGGGCAGGGTATAAATAAATTAGAGCTACAATTCTCAGCAACATTTAGCAAACTACTCAGAATTCTTTTGAGAGTATTTACAACGTACTTGCAGAAACAACAGAAAGAAATGGACTCATTGGCAGGATTTGAATAAACTTTCACAACTTTATAGAATTTGAACATAGAAGATGACAACGTAACAACATTTAATAGTATATATACATGCAGAACATAACATATCATGTAACAAACCAGAAGGGGAAGTTGAGGGAAGTCAGGAGGGGAGGCAGAGGATAGTAAATCCTCTGGCAGGATTGAAAATGGTATGCGATATTTGGATTTTGTAACTACAAAGGCAGGATTGAAAATGGTATGCTACAAGGCAGGATTGAAAATGGTATGCAATATTTGGATTTTGTAACTACAAAACCTTAATAAAATGAGAGAGAGAGAGAGAGAGAGAGAGAGAGAAGCATAAATTAAAAATTAAAAAAAGAAAAGAAAAATCCATTTGCGCCTAAGAAGCCCCTTAACTCAGCCTCTCAGACCTACTGATTTTCAACTGAATTCATGAATCCACTTGCAACATATAGTTGCAAGTGGATTCTCAACCAAGTCATCTGTATGAAGAAAATATACCACAGTCTAGCAGATGTGTTCTGAGTAGCTTTGCTGTCCGAACAAAATTAAATCATGCAAAATCAGGGTTATGGGGGATGCAGCAAAGTTTCTGGCAACAAGAGTCTAGTTCTCATTGAGGACATAAACCTGTGCTTTCTGGTTTGGACCAGTTTCAGACTGGCCTCACGCCAACGAAAGCTATTCTGCACCAAAATTTTAGAAAGGTTGGAAATTTGCCTTGCACAGAGTCAGGCCAATGGCATAGCTTGCTCAGTATACCCTACTGGCAGGATTTCAGAAAAGGAGTTTCTCTGGAGATGCTTGGGAACTGAACCAGCGACCTTTTTTGCAAACGAAGCATGTGTCTCCCTACAACCCTTTCCCCAAAATAAGGATTTTGCATTGGCCGGGAATCGAACCCGGGCCTCCCGCGTGGCAGGCGAGAATTCTACCACTGAACCACCAATGCAAGCATAACAACAAATGCAAGCAATTCATTGCATGTTGCAAACTTTGCAAGGTTTTTATTTTTTTTGTGTGTGTGTGCCTGGGCTTTTGCCTGGAACTTGCTTGTTTCCTGGGCGGTGACATTATTCTGTGCGGAGGGGGGAGAGAGATCGGAAGCGGGGAGAGAGAACCATTCAGACGCACAATCATCCCCACCTGCAGCCCAGCTCCAAGTTGCGTA